>NC_079148.1:80753830-81375949 GCF_945859685.1 Eupeodes corollae
TTAAAAGACTTTATAAAAGGTACATCTACTTTTAGTAGCAAGAGCTTATATGCATATTTTCTATTGATTAGATCATCAAGACAGAATCCAAGCATGTTGGCAAAACAAATCACCAAGCATACTTTGCTGTAACTGCAAATGCTGAATGCTGTTTTATGCTCTTAAAATAATTGGAAAACAATTTTTTACCTATCTTCGTGTCGACAAGTACTGAACACATAAAATAGCTAGTTTGCGTAGCATTGAATTTCAATAAATTGTCGAGAAAAACTCAAAATTTCCCTTAAGCTTCAGCGACTAATATTTAGAAATATATTTTGGTAAGGGGTTAGCATAGGCCACAATGAACACTTTTATATAGAGCATCCAATTCTAAAAAAAAAGGTTCGTTAGGGAGATGATGATACTAAATGCCTCTGAGCTATAGAAATTTCAAATACAAATGATCTGGCCGATTTAAAAAAGTTCTGAGCCGTTTATTAAGTTTCAATTCTACTTTTTAAGCAGGTACATTATATATACGTTAACTGTATGACTGTAGCCGCCAGAAACAAGTATACTAAAGATTTTATCTAGGCTGGTTGTAAACTGAAAATCAGTCCAACTTACAACGAGCTTATAGTGGCCTGAATACACAACGACAACTAATGACTTATCATGAAGTAGTTGAAAGGGTACTGAATACATCGGGACTTTACAAAAAAAATTAAACGGTTAACACTTGTTATGCCGAAATTATTCATATTATTGCTGTTTTTTAAATCAATTTTTTTATTGAATGTCCCCTGCAAAAAACTATGTGTCAAAATGATTTTGAATACAATTCCTACATATTTCGGAAAAAAAAATAGAAAACAGAATATTTTTATTTCAGAAATGCTTATTTTAAAGTCGTTTCTTTAAAAAAACAAGAGCAAACAATATTGATGTTCATGTTTTTTTTATAGAAGAATCTCTATCTCATGGTATAAATAATTCAAAAACATTTCATTCAAGCCGTATCCAACCTTGTTGCAAGACATAAATCATTCTCTTCTGACATATCAGAGTTTACCCTTGATCCACACAAATCACTGCACTTAACCTATATATATGTATGGTACGTACATCCTTCAACCAACTATGAAGCAAGCACAAGAATGATGTTCCTGTGGTTCGCAGTTCATCATATTTTTTTCCTTTAATATTTCTTAGCAATGTTGATGACAGCCTTTCAATTAGTGCACTTCCTTAACCTTTACACAGCATGATTCAGTGAAAAATATCCTTAACGTCTCTTTCAAACTCATACTAATGAAAGATTTATAAAAAGCAGTCAAAACATTTGAATTGATTAATAACTCAATTTCAGAAAATTCTTTTACAGCTTTGTTCACTTGAGTCTCGCTATGTTTTTTGGTATAAAGTTCAGGTATTGAAAGTATATCCATTTTCGTTAATTCTCAAGGTTTTGGGTTTAAATATTCACTAAAAGAGAGTTAGTTTCAGGAATTAAGATGTCAAGTGTTTCCTTCCTGTTGGAGTAAAGAGTATGTACAAGTACATACCTACATATCTATGTACCTACATGCGTTTTAAAATTAAATAAATAGCTAGTTATATTTAAATAAAATAACAATCATTTATTTTTTAAAGTTGTGAAAATCGGTTACCGAGATAAGCGAGGCCCCTTATACATACATATGTACTACTCGCATATAAACAAACTGCCACACCAAAAAAAACGGGTCACCGATTATACGTTTAAACAAAAAATGTGTTCATCTGGTTTATCTTTATTTTTAAACGTCTATATAAATATTTACAATATAAAGCACCTTTAAAATGCTAATAGTATAACTAATAGTATAAAAGATTCTAGTGGTTTGCTGTGGCTGCCGCTGTGGCTACCTACAGTCAGTCAAAGGATTAAATTTTAATGTATGACCAGATCCAAATTTTACTGACTGTACCAAAGGGTACATTTGAAATTATATAACGTGATGCTCGTATAAATGCCAACGACACCTAGAAAATGGATGTTTTTATTTTTTTTTTAAATTAATTGTGTGTATTGACATATTTCCATATACCAAAAATATAATTATAGTCCATACATTTGTATTTATAAGCAAAAGAACAAAAGTTTGAGTACGTGTCCTAGGTGCATTAATAAATGTATCAGATGACTGTGTGTTTGTTTTTTGAACATGCAATGTGCAGTTATTGTTGTTTTAAAAGTATTTATAAAACGTTTTATGATTTTTTTTAAATGAGTACAAAGAACTACATTCGATTTGCAAAACTAAGTGATAAGAAAGCAAACATTGAGAACTGAACCAATAAATGGCTATAAAATCATTTCATAAGAGAAAAAGAATAGCAATAATATAATGCTCCTTAAAGAAAAGATAGTTGTTAGAAGACCAAGTCTTAAATCGCATATGTATATTATATACAACGTACACTTATTTATTTCTAGTGTTAACTTATTCATTTCATTTCGTTTTATAATGGAACAAAAGTATGTATTATTGTGTAGCATGATTCACTTAGAAGTATAAAAAATATAGATTTATACTTATACCTATACCGAAAAGTGGACGCTTTAAAGACGCATTGAAGAAAAAATAACTATGTACTCGTATAAAGAAATTCCAGTTTTACTGATCTTTGGAACTAGGCACTTCACAAGTAATATTACACAGTATTTTGTATAAAATCATCTTAGATGCATTAATATTCGAATATTAAACTTCTGTGGCTTTTTAAAAAATCGGATTTGGAGCTTGGAAAATCCAAGACTAAGAATGTTTGTTGAAAAGGCTCTTTATCCTGACCATGTTAATATATATTTGTATATATTTGTTGCGGTTTTTGGCCTGGATGGCGATGTGATTGAAGATCTTAATCGGCCACCGAGATCAGTCATTTATTACCTTTTGATTTTTTTCTTTAAAGCCACGTGAAAGATGTTATGCTATTGCCTCTACTGCCCTATTTGGGTCCAGAACGTTTTTATTCTATGGTGTATTTTTTATTATAAATATGGGAATAATCTATATGAAATTAATTCTTCGAATTAGTTTTTTATAAAAGAGCCTTTTAGATTAAATTTGTAAAAAAATATGTTTATTTTTTATGCAAACAAAATATTCGATATTTTTGGAAATAGGCCATTTGCGATTTTAAAGAACTTTAAACTTATGAAATTCAAGTGTCTTATTTGTTTTGAAAACGCAAAACCTAATTTTTTAATTATTTTTTTAGTCGATAAATATGTTTATGTACATAAAAAAACAATTAGGTGGCCCAACAGTCCGTTGAGAACTAGGGCGTAGTGAATTATTACTCTCAACCATACCTGTGTGAGAGTAATTTTGTCAGGAATGGAGGTAAAATACAGTTTTAAGCCGAATCCGAACGGTTCATTTGAGAAAGCACTTTTGATGACAAGAATTACTCTAAGACGATTTGTCAATTCCTCGCAAGAGGCAGTACCCGTTCAAAAAAAACTTTACATGGCACAGGCAGCGTTTCAACCCAAGATCTCTGGCATGACAGTCCAACGCACTTTTTTTTCTTTTTTTTTATTAATATCATCTTAAAACTAGACGAAAATTCCTAAAACTAGCCTTGTTAACCATAACTTACTGGTTCCATACGGACACTCTAAGTTAAACAATAATACTTAATTCTAATGTCTTTCGGTGATAAGATCTATGTTACTTTAGTTCATTTTAGAAAAATAAAAAAAAAACTATTTTCAATATCTTTTTTCATTTTTACTTAAAAACTTTTTCAAATAATATCCTTAAAATAAAACTTAAACTACGTATTCTATCTATAAATTACTTAAAACTAGCCAGTTATGATTCAAGTTATTATTCTGTGAAAAATACTTCTGGAGTACTGTGCAGGAGTTGTCTGGCAGTTAAACGTATTAGTTATAGTTCTATGTAATTTACCCTCCCAATATCTAGTAATTGTTCGAAAAATTGCTAATACCAAAAATTAAAAGAGTAAAATTCCCTGTATTTCGTTTACTGTAAAATAAATGTAACCTAAACTTTAACCTCAGCAACATTATGGGCTATTAAATTTAAGCTTATTTGAAACGTTTGAAAGTTTGGCATTTCGCCATCTATTAAATACATACTGAATTCAGTCAACAGATGTAAACTTCTGCTAGTTAGAATCGTTTGAAGCTAACAGATGATTGTGACTGTTAAATAATAGACAAATAATTTACAATACATTACATTACATTTCACACTACTCAGCACATAAATGTACAGAGTAGAGAACACAGCACCTTGAGCGACTAGACAACACAAGACATTAATGCAAAACAGAAAGACAGAGAAGAAAGAACAACAAACAGAAAGAACACATGACAACAGTTTGCGGTAGGTTTAATTTACAATAAAAAAGTATTGCTATCATAAATTGAGATGTAAGTTATCCTACCTTTAAACTGCACACAGCGTACAAATTTGATTAAAATCGGTTTAGTGGGTTAGGGGCAGAGAGAAAAAATTAGTTTAGTTTTTTTCTCTCTGGTTAGGGGTCTATCGCGGACAAACATCGTGTTACGTTATTTATATATATTGAAGATAAACAAATGAATAAACAGGTAAATAAATAAAAAAAAATACTGAATAAATACATAAATAAAATATGTATTTGTTTGTTTTGTTCCATTTAAAATATTCTTCTTTTCAGTAAAAATATATAACAGCCACTTAAAAATACATATGTTATATTTATGTAATTTTATACATTATTTTCCTTAACCGAAGATATATTTTTATTAACACATGGTTCGAGAGAATATCAATATTGGTCATCATACTAAACTGTGTTACACTGGGAATGTACCAGCCGTGCGTGGATGATGCTTGTGTCACAAATAGATGTAAAATATTGCAGGTAAGTTGAGAAAATTCATTTTGAGATAGCATATTATTTCTATTTAATCTGATATTTGTCCGAACTCACATTTTCAATAAGCCATGGCACCTTTTTATAGAATATACTGCTGTCACATTACCTGATTGTCATAATAGTTCCTCATCTATATCTGCTTTAAGATTCAACCAAGATAAAATTATAATAATTCATTTTAACAGACTATTTATGGTAGTTACATATGTAGGTCATGTACCTACGACACAAAGTGCCTAGAATGGGTATTGTTATGTTATATTCACACTTATATATATGAGTAGCAATATCGATTGAGTTTATCTATCTGAATCGTAGAAGGTTGTCATATTCTGCCATATTTGCCTTTTCTCTATAGTACTCTACTCGTATACATACATACTTCGAAGATACTTAAGTATCAGGGGATTGGCGACAAAAATCAACCTGTAGAACGTTTTGCTTGAGGCGGTTTTGGCCACATTTATGTGGAAAATTAGGGTATTTTCCCTGTTACGCATACAATAATTTAAGAAGGTACCCAACCCAGTATAAAAAGAACACATATGTTCCTAAACATATCAGCTACGAGTAAGAATCGTTTATTGCTGCTGGAAAAGGAAAGTCGGCAATGAATGGTTAATTGAACTATGTTTATATCTTGATTGCTCTTAGAGCATTTACTTGAATAGAAAACTAATTTCACTTTCTTTCAACTCCGCGATACTTAGTTTTTGTTGAGAAGGACTGAGAATTTCTATTTTTATTAAGTTCATTTAGTTTCTTAAGGACAAGTTTTTAAAAGAAACCCTTGCGTGTTTCTTAGTGCTCCAAAATAATCGCAGTATTTGAGTTTTTGCTATTTATCTTGTAAGGTGTTGAAAAATGCAATAGTTGACACGGAGCATTTCAAATCTATTTGAAATAATAAAGCTTGGCAGCCAATGCCCAAAACATCACATACAATTTTAATTCGCCTATTGTTAAGAAACTGAAAGATGAATTATTGTATGAATATAAAATTTTCTAAATCGTTCATTGGAGAACTAAGATAGGTAAGCTTTAAGTTAGAAGTATTAAAAAGCATTTCTATTGGTTTCGGACATATTAAACTACATATTTATCTTGTATAAAGAAGGCAAGCAAATAGTTTCGATATTCAATAAAATGTATTTTTCTAACTTTAAAATATAATCTTTGTTATTATCCTCTATTTAAAAAATACTCATGTAACAAGTTCACAGTCACTTTTCAATAAACAACTTAGCTTTTTCTTGTACTCTCTTGGCCTGAGTTTATAGATGTACATTTCCATTTAGGGAAATTTCAATGTGTATATATGGAACAAGGATTGTTTGTGAAAGACCATCAGGCACAATATACAATCTAAACATTGTGATCGTCTAGTTTGCTTTATTTTACTTCATTTTATAACCTTGCCAGCTATGCACATATTTAAGATTTTTCAACTCTTACAATATAAACATATGGCGGTATATTTAAATTGTAAACAACATTTGCATCGTTATATTTTTTAAAGTGTACACTGTACAAGTTTATTTAATTGATCTTGAGAAACCCATGAGGATACAAATTAATAATACCGGAATTTTTCTCATTACTTTGACATTTTAAGAACCTATGTATGTACATCTAACTATCTTCACTTGAAGTCATTTCTGATGTATGAAAAAATATATACATATCTACAATATATTGTGTAATTCCAAAATGTCCTTGAAAATTACTACCACAAATCCAATTCACTATGCATTAGCGTTCTCAATTATGTAAAATGCATTTACCCTAGTTAATCTAATTTCTGCTGAAAGAAATACCGAACAGATAGATATTGATGTAGACCAACCTTCATACCTATATGTTTATTACATACGTAGTTAGACGTTGTAATATGACTCAATTAAAATACTTTACACAGTGCACTTGAGTCAGGATGCCTCATCTCTAAACCATTACAATTAAAGTTTCTCTAATTAAAACTATTTTTCCTTCACGTTGATTCTGATAAATAATAATTAAGACACATACCTACAAAATGTTGTGGCTTGTAGCCATTTATTCGTCTTTTTTCTACTTTATTAATTTTAACTCATTTAGAGCTTAAAACAACAACTAAAAACTCATTTGGCATTAAGCTAAAATCGTCTGGTTTTTTAGATCAATTCGCCAGTGAATCCATTTCGAAACACAACACAACACAAAAACCCAACGAAATCATTGTTTTATGGTTGGTAGACTAGAGGCAAACTTGAGGCACATCACGAATTGTCATGCTTCAGATCATTGATTGAGTTTTATTGTGGTTTTATTTGCAGATGTTCGATGATATAATTTTTGCATTTTTCGCGTTGGAGATGAGCATCAAAATGGTCGCCATGGGAATGTATGGCAAGAACACCTATCTGGCAGACTCGTGGAATCGGCTGGACTTTTTCATTGTCCTTGCCGGGCTGTTGGAATATGTGATGCATGTCGAGAATTTAAATTTAACAGCGATACGGACGATACGGGTTTTGCGGCCACTACGGGCTATCAATCGAATTCCAAGTGAGTATAATTTTGTTTCACAAAATATTATCATAAATATTGAATTTTTGTTGTTATTTTTTTGTCTGTTGTTGGGATTGGGGTTGATAGTATTATTTATCATTATTATGGGGATACGATAATATGTTAGCTTAAATAATTTAGCCCGTCATGCATGCTACCCAGCATTGATGGATGAAATTATATTTACCTACATTATATGTACATATGTACCTGCATGTATATTGAAAAGGGTCTCAATGTTACAAATTAGATGGATGCCAATTTATGGCCATTATAAAACTTTAAATAATGTATACTGCAAAGCAGAGTCAATGAGACATGATATAGATACTTTATAAACTATCTTCAAACAAAGTTTTGGTAATCGATTCTGTGGACGGAAAGAAGATATTAATTTCGTTTAGAATAACAACAAGCCTTGTAATATTTTCCAACGGCTTAAAAATTAATGATTAACGTTTGTATCAAAATCAGTTTGAATAAGACAATATGTAATATAATATGTAGTTTTTTTTTGAAAACCGAAAATCGTGCAATAAATACAGCACGTTTTGCCATTTTATAAACTAAGTTAACTAATTAAAACCATAATTGAAAAAATAATATTATTTTCCGTGAATGTTTTATCGTGTTTTTCTTTTAATTAAGAGTTACAATTTACGCACAAATAATCATATACAGATGTTTTATCCCCATTAAAAACATGATGAAGAAATGTTATTAATAATATTATTGAATAATTCAGAGCGACAACTTATAAAGTTTGAACGAATGCAGACAAGAAGAAAAATTTTCCAAGATAAAAAGCTTTTCAAAGAATTCCTCCTTCTCATAAAAACATAACACTTAAAATTTTAAAAATATCTTTTCTCCTCAGAGTTATTTTGGATGCTTCACTCCTTTTCCTTTGTTTGTTTCTTTTTTTCTTTTTGTTCCACTCTTTTGTGTGTGGATATTGTCGCTGTAATACTGTATATATTATTCTACTTAGCCAAATATACATCATGAATCATTCACGGAGCAAAATAAGAAGTATTGGAATAAAATTAAAAAAATTAAATTTAAAGTGGTTTTATTTACTAATTCATCCTAGCGATTTGAATTCTATTTATGTTTTTTATCTGAAAAACAAAAATAAAGAAATAAAAATAGTTGCAGTTTTAGAACATTTAACTTATAATGTTCTTCTTCTTTGCTTTTCTCTAAGAAAATAATTATCTTACTATTGAAAAATGTCTCATGTAATTATAATTAATACCTATTACTTTTACTGGAACTGTGTTTCGTTTTTTTTAGGAATCGATTAAATAAATAATTCTTAATCTACTATCTACCTTTAACGAAAAATAAATTCCTCATGGTTATAAAATTCTTGAAGTACACTAATGAAAACAACTTCTCATTAATAAAAAATCAATTTCCATTAGAATATTTTTTAAAATTAAAAAAAAAAAACTTGATTTTTTGTAGTAAGCAAACAAATGCGTATTATATTTAATTTATTTCATTCAAATGCAAATATCAACATTTAACTAGATTTGACAATGATTTTGAAGAGATTAGGAACTTAAGTACCTATGCAAATTTTACTCATTCAAAAGGACTTATGAAAATGTTAGCTTTCGGTGGTGCTTATCCACTTGTAATTTAATAATATTTAGGTGTTTCATAAAATAAGTAATTAAGAATGCAAAGGCGTCATGCAAGGAAAAATATTTGTTGTTACTAATTTTACTTATGAAATATGTTTGGAAGTTGGAATTTAGTAGGTAGGTACCTATGTACTTAGCTGTTACTAGTTCCTTTAAACTAGTTTTAATTTTTCATTCTATTTCAACTACCTACATATATGTAGACAACGTGACAAAAATTTGATAAACTGTATTCATTATTAAACAAAAATGTGTACTTATAAACTGTATTCATTATTAAACAAAAATGTGTACTTATAATAATTTTTAAAAATAATGAATCTAAAAAAAGTGTCTTGCATCGTTTACCTGCCAATGTTCATACATACAATTGCAAATACTAACTGAAGTACAAGAAAATAAATTTCATATTCTTCGTATCTACCCATTAATACAAATTAATTCCAAGGAACCAAAATCTTGCAATTATTCACACCATATTACAAAATATTTAAAAAAAAATATTTATTCTATTCAATTCAATTATATTTATTTTTGTATTTATTAGAAAATTTGAAGAAAAGAACTAATTCTAATTTCTTTTTTTATTTTTACATAAAAATCACTTAAAATAAGGTATAAAACTTAAAACAACTATTCTACATATAAACTACTTAAACCTAAAACAACGAAAGCAGCAAATGTAACTATCCTTTTTTTCCTTATTCCATGTTTTTAATTTTTTTTTGTTTTGTTCCACGATACCTATTCTACTTAAAACTAAACCCTAAAACTATAAAACAAGTATGTAAGCTGGCCAAGGCTTAAAACCTCATCCCGAATACCCACTGTCAAGTGCCGATTGAAGCCAGCAAAACTGGTTTTCTTGCTCCTTCCTATCAGTTCGGTCCCGTTCGGACACAGCCCTATACTGAACCGAAAGAGCTCTGCTCCGCCTTGTGCCATGACGTCCCGATTGTATGGGAGAACTGCCAATCTATCCTGTATCAGACCGAATCTATCTAAGAAGAGGAATGAATGAGAATGCCTCTGGTGGAATGAAGCCGCTCAAGCGTGCACTCTCAAAGTACTCCTCGCGTCGTTCGGTTAGAACGCCCCGAAAATTAAATTACTGGTCGAAGACATAGCTCTTGCAATGTGACCTCTGGCCCTGGTCAGAGCAGCATTTATACTATGTCGAAATATAAATACTGATCCAACCAGATGCCGAGTTACTTCACTATACTTTTGATTGTTAATCGCTACCCGTGAAGATCAACGATGACCATCTTGCGCTGATTCTTGTATTCCTCGTGGCCCTAGCCAACGGAGTCCGGAACAGAATTGTCTCCGACTACACAATATTGCTGAATCTTGTCGAAATCACGCTGCATAGTTCTATGCACTAACCATAACGCCACCGGTACTACAATCATTCTTAATTGCGTTTTGAAAAGTAAAATGAGGCCTAATTTTATTATTTGTCACCGAATCCCATTTAAGAAATAAAACTGAATGAAGTAATATAATAAAAAGTATAAATTAATACAAATGAATTAAAAATTCCTAGGACTATTAGAAAAATTATAAAACAAATTATTCATATAAATAATAAATAAATTGGGTGGCGCGACAGTCCGTTGAGAACCAAGGCCTAGTGACTTACAACTCTCAACCATTCCTGTGTGCGAGTAATGTTGTCAGGAATGGAATGGAGGGGACCTACAGTTTATATGCCGACTCCGAACGGCTAATTTTGAGAAAGCACTTTTTCATGACAATAGTTACTCTTGGAGAATTTGTCAATTCCTCGCAAGAGGCAGTACCCGTGAAAAGACTTTAGATGGCATAGGCAGGGATCGAACCCAAGACCTCTAGCATGACGCACTAACCATCATGCCACGGGAAATTATTCATATGCCTTTTTAATTATAAATTGTATTCAATATAAGTTCTGTTTTAAAATTTTTAACAAAAAATAAATGCCTTTTAAATTTGTAGTACCTGTAATGTAAGTTTTGTTATTATATATTTTGTTCGACATTTTTATTTCTAATTTGACCTCTTTCATTCAATCAAGTAGTCCAAATATTATTGTGTCTCGTTGAAAAAAACAAAACAAATCTCCGACAGTTTCTCATCCGTATTCAAGATTATGTGCTCTTTGCTTTTCTCTTGACATTTTCATTTTCACTTTAATCGTGATTTTCTGAAACTGCTTCTCTAGTCCCTATACTTCATCATATTGCTTTACTCGAAATATATGTTTGTATGTATGTATAGTATATGCATTATATACATAGGTATCTACATAAAAATAATATGAATGATATCTCAAAAATCAGAGTAAACTAACCAACCCATCTATATAAAATCCGTCAACAAAGATGTAACAAAACCGACAACTCTAAGTGGATTAGGAAAGACGATGCCTTGAGTGGGCCCCATTCCTTCATCCTTGACAACAAGAAATACTCTTCGTCGTCGTAGTTCCTACGTGATATGTGTGACTTAGTTTAGTTTATATTTTCCTATTCTGTTTGTTTTGGCAGTCTGAGTCTCACGTCATTTCATGTGCTGGTAATATAATAACAGAGTATCCATATAGATACAGCACAATATACAGAGGATTGGATGCATTTACAAGATTATTTGTGAGTCCTTTATATATGTGAAAGTATTAGGGTGCTTTTTTGTGAATCCTCTTTTTGTTCCTATGCTGAAAATATTTTAGAAATGTCAAAAAAATAATTTCCTAAAATTGTCGCCCTTAATGATAATGCTAAGTACTTGCCCACACCATTTTAAGATACCCTATAAAAAAGATACACGTAAACTTATTGCAGTAATATTATCTTAAAGTAATATTAATATTGTATGCATAAATTTCTTACTTCAACTTCTTTTAATTTTTTAATAACCATATAGAATGCTTATTCAAGAAAGACAAAACATTACTCCTAAAACTATGGTTGAACATACCAAGGGTATGAGAAAAAGTACAGAAAATACAACCGAGATTCTATGTTTTCGGGATTGTGAGTGTTTTAAAGTCTGGATTTTCGGGCTTATGGTTTTTTCTATTTCGGTTTTTAGGAGTTTGACACCAACCCAATTATAAAAGATATCTTCAAATACCCTTTGCGAGTACTAATTTTCAAGGATTTTTTTACATTTCCAACAAATTTTCCGAATCGGAAAGCAAACAAAAAGTAGTCGCAAAAAAGACACCTTAATAATGTACATATATGTATGAATGTATGTTCAAGGGTATGTATGAACATTTTTCAAGGGTATGTATGAACATTTTTTCAAGTGCATGGCTCTGGGAAATGATAAAGTTTAACCAACAACAATATATAATATGAAATAAAAGACATGTTTGAAAATACCGTTATAAATAATTTTAAGAGGAAAGTATAACTTCCGAATGTGCTTTTGTTATAGCCTCAAAAATGTTAACATCGTATTTGAAAAAGAAACTCACTTAAACTGCATCTAATTGTGACGACTCAGAAGAAATAATTTTAGGACACTTCTTTGTATTGTTGCGTTTAGATGTAAACATACTTATAATCTTTAAAAAAAATTGTATGTTTATATTTTTTAATGACAAACTAAAAAAATACTCATACCTTCATAAATATCAACCGTTTCTTAATGTTATTATTCTAAAAATTAACATAAACTGATTGTGTGTTCATTAGTTACAGTGAATTCTCTCACAACCGGATACTGAACGTCCTCAGTACCTTGGTTTTGTATGTATGAGAGGCACAAAATCTTCGATAACTTTTCTGTCCAATGATAAGATGTATCCGACTATGAAAGGTGTACGTAAAGAAAGAGTACACTGTAAATATTCGTTCTTTTAAATTGGTTAAAAACTATTCAACATTTTGAAAAAATATATTTAAAAATTTAAAATCTTGCCTTGATTTGAACAGTAACGATTTCTCTTTTTTAAATGTTTGTGTATGTTTTTATTTATACCCACAGGTATGAGAATTCTTGTCATGCTTCTCCTGGATACTTTGCCGATGCTTGGCAATGTTCTATTGCTGTGCTTTTTTGTGTTTTTCATATTCGGAATTATTGGCGTTCAAATGTGGGAAGGAATCCTTAGACAACGATGTGTTAAACTTATACCCGATAATGTTATATGGCCAAAGTGAGTAAATTTTATAATATCATGTGGTTTCGGTTTTATTTGAAATTTTTCACTTTAAGTCATTTTAAGTTTTTGTTCATAAAATAAATTAAGAAAAAGCGGAACATTTGATTTAAATAAATACTGGCTCTCATATAAAGTGTTAAAAATGTTTAAAATTTACTTCATGTTACGAACAAGATAAATATTAAAGAAATCAAACACCGTTTTATTAAATAAATAAGTTCTCTAAAATGATTTTATAAATAATCAGCAACTTATCACCTTCATCAGAATATTGCCTTGTTAAAGAAATATTTTGACAGTTTTATAATAATTTTGTATTTTGTTTTTAATGACCTTTAGAAATATGTTTATTGACCTTTAGAAATATGTTTATTAAGTATAAATGTATGTATGTAAGAAATCATTCATATAATGCACAGTTGTGCTAATCCATGTTTTTTTTTTAACATTTTAGAGTATATTGCAGTTAGCTTAATTTAAGCTGTAACTAACAATCATATGCTTGTCATACGTCTTGTGGTTGGTTAATTAATTAACAACATATTCACATATAAAATTAAGATACAAAATTCAAATATAATGAGAACATAAATTAAACTTTACATTTCAAAGTACGTACAAATTGAATTAATTGGTTTAAAAGGTTTGAACTCAAAATACTCAAATCATAACCATATATGAAAAACATTTCGTGGAAAGAGTTTTCCTATATAACATTAATCGTTTTTGTTGGATAAGTATTCACCAAAATATACATTTAAATATAAATATATACAATTTTCATTCAAGTAAATGTTTCTTTTATTTTACCAATTCCGGTTCAGCTATTATTCATTACATAGCTTTCATTTAACATTTTGGGTTTGGGAAGTGTAAAAAGCAAAATTAACTTTGTTTGTTTTAAGCATATAAGGTATGCCTTATAACAAAAAAATAAATTATTAATTAAGTTATTAATTTTAAATCACTGGCTGTGAATTCACCTAATTCAGGATGAAAGCCCTAAAAATAATATCCACGACTGGGTCGCACGAACTTACTCCTGTATGCAAAAAGTCTGTTTAAAAAAGTACTTATATAAGATTTTAAAATATACCTGTTAAATAAGTTTGTGTTCAAAGATTTAAATGCCATTTGATTTGCCAAAAAACGCGCAGTTCATCCCAAGACACAACTCATCTAAGGACATTTCATAGCGAAATATACTTGTAAGCGTACTTAACGAAAACAATTGTTTATTTATTCAACTATTTCGTTCAATTGGGTAGCCTTATTTTAATTTCATATTAGAAGAACCAGGATGGAAAGTAAATTATCTAAATATAAGAAAGAGGAAGAATATATATGTTTAAATTGTAAAGCGATCGCCTATTGATTGAGTAGTTAGGTAGGTGTCTAAAACGAATAAAGCATAGTTCATTGGCATACTCAGCTTTATGCAGATAGATAGATAATGACATGTTTATGATGATAGTAAAAGAATGTTATTGGTAGATAGAAGGTACCTACTACAATTCAATAACATTCCTTCTTTCCTACAAGTTTTCAGCGCAATCATGGGGTTATTACGTTCAGTTCATTTTCTTCGTTAAAGTACAAGAAATTCCTATTCATGTGTTGTTTACAGTCAGGCTCTTGTGCGTTTTGGATTTTAGTTATGAAGTGACACGTAAGCAGTAGTTGTAGAGGTTGTATGTTTCTTTGACTAGTACTTAGTATTTATTCTTTTATATAGGCGAAGGCAAGTAAAATATGTGTTAAACAACCTTATTCTTAAAGAATAATATTTTAAAATCATATAAACAAAAGTACCAAGATATTAATTTTTGATAGACACTTTAAAATATATTGTTGATTAAACATATCATATTCGTTAATCCGATGCAGTGGCGCTACACGGCCATCGTTGGTATTTACAATAGTTATAGTTATAAAAATACATAAATATGTACCAAGTGCATTAATTTGGATAAAAGATAGGAATGTAATTAAATTTTTTTAAATAATTTACTTTAAATAGAGTTAAAATAATTAAAAAGAAAAATTTAAGATTCAAAATTTTATCTGAAAAATAAGTTTGTCTTCAAAAATTTAAATGCATTTTTATAAATCAAAAAACCGTTGATTTTCAATTTTTTTTTTTGAAAATCGTTAGAGCATTTTTTTTTTAAATAATTTTTTTTATATAAAATTTTTCAATTTTGTTGTAAAAATATTTTTGGTATGAAGTTGTTTAGAGATTGTAAATATACGCCATACATTTGAATTTTGTAAAAAAAAGTTTACTCGTTTTTGAGATATCGAATTAAAAAAAAAAATCTATATTTTTTTTAAAAATCCAAATAATTAAATATTGCACTTTTCATAATCAAATATTGTTAAGGCAACACAAGAGCTTATTCAGAAAAAAAATATGGAAATCAGTTCATAAGTTGCTGAGAAAATTAAAAAACAAAATAACGGTTCTATGAGCGGTACCATTCCTGAGCAATACAAAAATATGTTTTCCTTATTAAAAGAAGCCAAGTTAAAAAATAAAATTTTAGAGAAAATTAAAAAAAAAATCTATCGGTTTGTTTCTGAGTAAATTCGAATTTTCGTTTTTTGACCAAAAAAATTCTATGGGGGCCACTGTTTGTTTCGATCTAAAAAAAATAAAAAAAAAACGCCTAACACGAATCTGCTGAAAACCTTAACTTCCAGGTTTGAACTCAATCGACATAATGGTTTAGACAGACAAAACCGACCGGACGGAATCGCGCGACCCACTTTTTTCGACTTCTCTACCATCGTAATATCAAGTTTGATCAAAATCTCGAGTTCGAAATTTTGCACGAATGAAAAAACTTGCCATATAGTTCCTATATGTCGCAAGAAAAAAAGCATACAACATTTTTCACTGTTTCAGATTTCAGTTCGTATTATGGGAAAAGAAAAATCGCACTAGAAAGACGTATCTTAAATGCTATACAGGATAGCTTCATCTTAAAAAAAAAACTTTATTTTATTTATGTAATTAAATCATATATAATATGCTTTTAAAATGTGTACATATTTGATAAAAAAAATATGTTAAAAAGTAGAAAACACTTTGAATTCTATTATAATCTTAAATCATTGAAGTTAAGAAGAATCAATTTTAGAGTAAACCTTTAAGAATAGTACTTCTTATTAAAACCTTAAACCAAAAAACCATCTAACACAACCATTCTGGCGCCAAAAGTGGGTTGTACGTTTTACAACCCACATGCTGAAGTACGTTTCGCAGATAGCTACATACCTACTATCCTTTTGGGATACACACAAACTTAAGAAAACACTTTTCAAATTTATCTTGTATCCAGTAAAAAGTACCAGAGGATATGTACTTCGCTTCAGTACAGTTTCAAAATTTTACTAAATAACAAAAGTCATTAGGGCGCCCTCAAATTTGTATTGTAACTAGTTACAAATTACTTAAATTTTATTTAAAAAATATGTACTTCGTATAATTTTAAAATCAGTTTGATATTAAATAATTTGTAAGGTGCACTGTTCAATTTAAAAAGTAATGACGATTTTGCGTATTCTAATCCCAGGATATTTGAGCTGTTGGAGGAATTTTAAAATAAGCATATCTATGTAAGATAATTAGTTTATCAATGGCCATTTTAAAGACTGAATTGATTTTGATTTAACCAAGCAGCTGGTATGTACTTGGTTGCTCTTACTTATTTGAAAGATATTAATGTACCTCAACTTTATTGTAGATATAGCTGGCTTTATGATTTATATTATCAAAGGAGTGGGCATTTGCTATGCGTAAGGTACAAAGCAAGGAGTTTGTTGAATTTGGATGTCAAAAATTACTACACTGGTAAAGAATATAATGTAAGCTAGTAATGAATTTATACTTTCTCTAAGATTTTTGATTGCCTTAGTTTGATCCGCTTCCAAAGTTACTCTATCACGTCAGGTTGTTGAGATATTACGTTCTGAAATTCGAAAAAAAAACATACATCCACATATTATCTAAGGCTTTTTGAGATTATCTTATTTTATGGCGTAGCTTTTTGATGGTTTTATAAATCTATAATCGCGTTCTTCAATATTCAGCTAAAAAAATCATGGTATTTTAAAAAATCTAATCCATTTAAACTATTTGTACATAAATGGTTTTCAACAGTATTATAAACAACGGTCGAAACAAATCCCATCGTCTAAACAATTCCAATACACACATACATATGTATGTATATATTTTGAAATATATTGCAGATAATTAAAATCGGATTTAGATTTTGAAATCAGCAAATTCAATGGAAGATCCTAAATCAGGAGAACTTAAGCCCTTAAAAACAAGTAATTTTGTCGACCAGTATTATTTTCAATCTTTTCTACTTAAAATATGAGCACAAAGTTTATATTACAATGGAATTGGTACAAGGTAAAAGAATATTTAAATCTTTCAAATAAAAAAAGCGAATGCAGTTGAATTCAATTTTACAACGGAGAGATAAACAAACGATACAAACATTTGGCAACAATATCCGAGGTAAAAAAAAACACCTAACCAATTTACCTATGCGTAAGCTTAGTTTGCATTATTATACAAATTGAAATAACTTATGTTTTAACGGCCCTGGACTTTTCATCTACCTATACTATAACAACACGACGAGCCAGGCACAACCCAAAAGCAGAACAGTTTGTAAAGCAAAATCCATTTAGTGTTTCGGTCCTGGTTTATTCATTACACTACTGAGCCCAACGCTCCAAATTATAGAAGAAAAACGGATTGAGTGAATGCATTCTGAAACTAAGGTATTTTGTTTGTTTCCTGATTTTAACGATATCGTAGATTTTCTTAACAATAATAACGGTTTTTTGTTATACTTAAGTTCGAGTGTTTTTCACTCACTATGAAATCAATACTAAGAGTATTACGATATACCTTATCAGATCGCACACTGAGAATTTTAGGGAACATGTGAAAGTAACTTTGTTGTTTGTTGATGGTTCTAAAGTTGCATGTTCCAACTTTAGGCTTCAAAAAACCAATAAGACGTATATTTTCGAGAGAGGAAAATCAAATTCCTACTTATATGGGACCGCTAACAAGAAAAAAATACTTTGAATGGAAAGATAGGATCGCTGTCTGGATTAAGATGATTTTCCTTTGTTCATTGGGTCGGTTCCGACCTTTTTCTGGTTTGTTTCTTTGCTTTGATTCTTGTTGTTTTTTGAGGGATTATGGATTTACATACAATGGAGAGAATACATTTTATTTCACGAAAATAAGAATCTGTGAGTAGAGATTGGGGTTATTTTAAAATGAGATTATTATGGTTGATGAAATTTAGTAGAGATAAAGTTTGAACTTTTCACATAGTTAACTTTCTACCGGCTTATTTCGAATCCTTTTTAAATGAGGGAAATGATTTTTGAGTTATGTTGTGGTTAATTTTCTGTGACACAGATTATTAACTTACTTCTGCTCTCATAATTCTGTTCAAAAAGGATGGGTTATTTATTTGTTTAAGTATCTAGAGGTACTTTCCATAGGTAGGGCATTGTTTTTTGAGCTTGATGAGATTGAAATCATAACGAAGTAAGGTAGGGTTCTAAAGATACTTAAAATTTGTCGTTCACATCTCAATAAACAAATTTTCCTACCTATTAAACTTCATATTTTACTAAAACTTAATGAGTTCAATGTTGGGTTAAACAAACTCAATCGTAAGACTCAATAAATTATATAACGATATTTAATGAAATACATTTATGTATCCATGGGAAGTTTGAAGGTTTCATTTGCTACACGAAATATTGTTTTAGTTGTTAAATTCAAAGAAAATTCGAATCAAAATCAAGAATGAATGTCATTAATATATATATAATTAAAAACTTTTTCAAAGAAGTTATTATCTCATAAAAGAGCAACCGTTAATAACGTTATTAATTAGTTTTAAAGGTGAAAAAACTTGTAATAAAAAAATAGATAAACATTTAAGCCTTGGAAGTACCTATGTACACATGTAAATATTAGAAATAATAATAAAGTGTGAAAAACATGGAGTGTTCGATAGGTTCTAAATTTAAAATGTATGCCCTTGCTATCCAAAAAATTCTCTGGTTTTCAAGGTCAAGGTGTTCTTGTTGTTTTTGAGGTAACATTAAAAAAAAGCTAACTAGGTTTGTAATCACCATGTAATTAAATTTAAATTGGAAAATAATGTATGCAGAAAAAAAGTAAACAAACACATTTTTAATACCAGAAAACAAAATAATCCGATAAATCTATAAAAAGACCTATCTCTTTTAAAAAGGTATAATATATCTACTATGTGTGGATTCTGTTAAAATCCATTATATTGGATGCAAATCTTCAAAAGAATCTCAAGTAAAAAACTCTATTATCGTTTTGTGTACCTATAGGTACATTAAACATAATCCTCTTAACTTTTTAAAAGCATTTTCGATTAAAAGTGTATACGAGTTTGAACTTTTGCAAACCCATATCTCCCAACTTTAATGCTTGCATTCACAAACACTTATAAGATACTACAAGACTTCACTTTATATTCAAAAAAAACTAGTTAAGGACAAATTTTAAACTCATTTTCAAATTCCTAACACAAGGAGAAGATCCAAGAGGAAATGTCAACAGGATAAAATCGGTGGTAGTAAACAGAGTTCACATTTTATATGTACTTTATTTTGTTTAGCTTGTTGAAATTACACATACATATTTCTGTGGGATTATTTTTACCAAGCATATCCTGCGATGAATACGGAAGAATTTCCAGGGCAAGTTATGGAATTGCAAAAAATCGAGTATAATTCTTCTGACGAACTCGAGTGCCTTTTATAGTGACTTACACATATTTATAGGAGACTTGAAGTTTTTTTTACATTTAGTTTAAATCATTGTTTAGAACCAGTGCTCCACTATCGTAAACGTCTTTAATCTTTATTTTTATTTTTTATTCTGTAATAGTTCATACTAAATGTTAATTATGTTTTGCATTATGTGCGTGTGTTAGGTTTTAATTGTATTGTTTTCTTACTAACAACTAACACATACACTTAGCTATCTACTTTCTGAAAATTCTGAAGTGTAAGGAAAGATGTCAAATAAAAAACTTGATTTAAAAAATTGAGTTATATACAAAAAATTTAAGATGGCTACAGTTAAACATTGGATGGATAAAAAATATTATATAAATACAATGGTTGTAAGAAAAAACATATTAAGCCTTATATAACAGTTAAAATAGGTCTCCACAAAGATACATATATAAGTCTATATTTTTTTTGAAAGACTCTCTGTAAAAACCTTTTATTTGTTAACAACAATGTTTTAATTTTCCATTTTCAAAAAGTACATTTTAACTTGGTATGTTCTTACACATTTTACAATTGAAATAGAAAAGCATAGTTCTTGTTCGATTTTTTTTGACATTTGGAATTTGCAAAAAAAATTGTATATGTATTTTGTTCCGCCTTAAAAAAGATAGTACAAAATATTCGTTGTACAAAATTTGTTTGAAAGACAATGTAGTGCTTCTGCAAATAAGTGAGCTATATATAATCTGTTTATCATATGAGCAAGTTTGTAGAACTCAGACATACATACATATGTACATGTTGTGTGTAGTTTTTGTGCATGAAACTATTCTTGCCTAAATTGCAGTTGCACCTTTAGCCAGCTGTTACAATTTAATGTATGCTTTCCGGAAATATGTATACAAGTACATTGTACATACATTTACATACATAATGTATCCAAAGAAGGCTTTACTCATTGCAATTTGCATAAGAAATGTGTGTGACTCTGGCTATCCAAGCGGAAAGCAAATAGTCGTTTGGTATTAGCCACAGCTAGAATAATTCTCAGTGCATGATGAAGTTACAAGAAGGCATATTATGTTGAATATTGTTTATATCTTTAAACCTACAAAAGCTAAACAATTAAAGTAGTTACACAGAAAGCTGGAAGTTTTGGTAACTGTTTTTTTTTTATCATAGAGTTTTTAATCTTGAATCATTTTAAGATCAAAAATTGTATAACCTCAAAAACAACGAGGAATGACGTTTTTAAGATCTGTTAACATTTTTAGATTAATCAAATTGACAACTTTCTTATAAAGAAAGTAATAGATTTTTAACTTTGAATTTATTTCATTAAATAAAACGCACTGTTATTAACATTTGTTAAGATTCTTAGAAAAATTCAATTGAAAGTTTTGCCAAATTAAGAACCAACACAAAATGCTTCTAGTGTGAATCGCATTACACTGGTTTCATATTGAGTTACTTACGACAGAAAGAAAATCATAAAAAACACTGAACATACAAAATTAATATAAGGGAACGTAATACTTGCGTTGTTGTGTAAATACCAGTCTTGACAAGCATCGTAATCTTTTGGGAATGCAATCATTATAAATCATTTATTATTTATTGAATTCAACTTGAAGATTGAATTGATTGATTTCACGTAAGGGGTTTAAAATTTCGCAATCACCCATCTGTTGACCTTAAAAACACTGCAATCATTTTTTTTATAATCATTTGACTATAATCAATAGATTGCATTTATTCAAGTGAATACAAGGATATGAAGTGCATGCAAAGACTTCAAAAGAATGCAAACACTTCCATTGAATGAATGAAGTCGCAAATGAATGCATTCAATTGATTGCAGGCAAATGATTTAAGTAAAAATGATTGAAAGCTTTTTAGGGTCAAAAGATTGATGATTTCGAAATTTAAAGTCACAATCTTTAATTCATATGAACTTTCAAGCCTGGTAAGTGCATAAATGTTATATCATGTATTTTTGTAATCGAATCAAGCCAATTTGCTAAGGGCAGTTGGATGCTATACATATGTTTTCTATTAAATTGACACATTTTTCTTTTAAGATTGAATACACGAATATTCACCGAATTAAAACCGGGCTGAATGCAACTGGGTGAAAATACCTTTATTCTCTTTAAAAAAAAGTACGAAATATCTGTTTTAGGAAGAAAATATTTTAGAAAATTAGTGAAGTACCTTTTTGGTCTTAAGGACATCATTATTTGTTAACTGCAACATTTGCAACACACAGTAAACATATTAATACAATTGTTTTAAATGTACAAATAATTATGAAATCCAGTTTTCTGATACGACCTAACTAATTATCTTCAAAACTCATATACACACTAATTGATGTCTATGAGGGCTTTAGATATTTATAAATTTTATGTTGAAAACAAAATACCTTATATAATTTTAATTATTTATAACAAAACTAATTTTCTTTTTCAAAAACTTATTTCTTCTTCATCCGGACAAAAATTATAATATGTGTAAGAGGCGTGTGCTATGTTAACTATAGTGGTTTCTGTTGTTTCAAATGTTTCAATATTCAACTGTTTCACCTTTTTTGCTTAACCCACTCAAAGCTTAGTCAATATTATTATATTATATAATTTACATACATATCTATTTGTGCGCTTCACCTTTGTATAAAGCACCAATTTATAAAAATAAATACCTTCTCAAGACAAAACATATAATTGAATCCCACAATATCGCCATTTATAAGTTGTTTTTAAAAAATATTTAAAATACGAAATATTATCTCTTCCAGCATAAAGATCATCAAAATAAAATAAATAGTTTAGAAATTGGACAAAAATGTAGTTCTAGTTTAATATAGTCAATTTAGTAATGGGTTAAATAATTCTCTTAGAAATTTTTGTTTTCTTATATAAATTAAACATATTCAACTACATATTTTAAAAACAACTTATAGAACCTTTAATTTTGTAAATATATTCAACCGAACATAATGTTTATTTGTTTTTAGATATTTAATTTGTTAATTACCTATTTTTTAAAAGAATAACAATTTATATGTATATAATACTTTATTGATCATATTTTGTTTACAAACAATTATGTAAATATATACATACCACATCAAACGCGGTTAAAACTATTTCAGATTTTTTTTTATTTTTTATTATTTGTAGTGTTAAATTTAACAACAAACAACATTTAATGTTAAAAAATTTCAAAAAAAACATACGAAACAAATCCAAATCATTCCGGGTTTTTTGTTTACAGGGGACTACATGACGATTACAGAGTTCGAGTCCGTGTTAACTCGTAAGAATTTAAAAATATATGCCTTTCACTCATGTATACCTACCTATACCTATACTCTATCTCTTAAGCAAAACTTTAAAACTTTCAACTAAATAATCGTATACTCGTGCTACATTACAAAATAAAAAAACATCTCTCTTAAACTATGCTCTTGCATCACTGTCAAACAAGATACTCTTAACTTTATTTATTTTTTATTTAATTTATATAAATAATGTGATTCTAGTTTAGAAAAACATATGGTTTTTTATTTAAACTTTGTTTTTCGATGTTTTGGTGTGTTTATAGTGTATTTGTGTTTATCCATCCTTTACTTTGTATGGTTTATTTATTTCACTTTATACCTATAGACAACATATTTTTAACACCTAAATAATAACTGGGATGTATTCTTTTAATAAATGTTGTAAATCACATAATGTATGAACATTTATTTTTCATCATTATATTTTGTTTCACAACATTACTGCACATTCATAACCGCACTTATACATATAGTTAGTAAGTTGTTGTAGACACTTTCTTAGTTGTATGTTTTATATTATTATTTGTATAAAGTTTAGGGGCTTAACTACATTCCATAGTTTTCACAAAAACTAAGAAGAAGATAAAAATCAGCTAGAAACTTAGTTAATATACCATAAATATATATACATGTTGTTCTTTTTTTGGTTTGGAAGCAAGTATCTATTTGAAAGCATTATTTGCAAATGTGATCTAATTAGTTAAGATAGTTTTTGACGCTCTTTTACATAGTGAAAACAAGAGAGTACTAACTTGCTTAGAAGTGTACTGAAAACGGAGAGAAAGAAGATCAGAAATGAAAGAAAAGCAGAAAACAAAAGAAACACTGCATCTCGTTTATTAACCTTCAACAACGAGATAAAATATTCAACGGGAAGAAAGGTGAACAACTACCGAGTAACCCACGAAATGCGTTGTTTGCCTTTAACAGCTGATTTATAGAAATTTGTGTTTTTGAGTCAAAAATTACCTTTTCGCATAAAGTCACATATAGTTAAAATACTACTGTTTTTGGTTCATGCTTGTTTTTGTGTATATCCATAAAAAGTTATCCCAGATATTATAATTAATGTTTTCTGCAATACTAACAAGTTAGCACACAACTTCTTCCATTCGTGTCTAATACTACGTTATCACCATATAAACATCCGGGATTCAAGGTATGTGATTTATTCATAGTTTTTTTGATTTCACATTGTATTCGGAATACAAATAGAATTTAATTTTTAGTCTGATTACTTCCACAAAAAAATATCAATCTTTAGAACTTTGAACAGAACTAAGGTGTTTTAAATATAAACAAAATAATAAGATGCTCAAGAAAATAAAACTGTAATTATTGTTCTTTTATTTAGAACAATAATAATATTTGACATTACATGAGCTTCTGCATTTCTGTCCCAATTTTCCCATTAAAATTTTATAAAAAATGTCCTTAATTCCAAAAAAACTGCGAAAGAACTTAATTTTTTTGCATAGTCTCATTTATACATACGTAAGGTAAAAGAGCAATACTACCCAAATAACTCGAAAACTAAACCTACATACGTTTTTTGAAGAAACTTAATCGAGGGTATTTGAAACTCATGTATTTCTTACAATTGATAGATTTTTTATTGTATTATGTTTGGACAAATATTTGGATTCTTTTTAATTTATCACTTAATGCTACATTCATTCAAACCAATATAGTTTTCTCTTTGCATTCGATCTAGAAATATGACCAAAATAAATAATTGTTGCATTCATTGAGAGATTTTAAATGTTATAGATGTCGATTTTCATTTAAGAAGTGTTAAGTAAGTATAAATAAAGCTGTCTCTAGAATTATTTAGTAGACATTTTGGGAAAGGTTTGTTTGGTTTGTTTGGGTGCATCCTATATTTCTTTTTCATTTACAGAACCTGGATTTAAAGAAAATTAGCGATGCCGTACATTTTACCTCACTGTTTGTACTCTCCGTAACGCTGGGTTCTTTTCTTTGGAAAATAAGTTGTTCTTAAACCTCAAAATAATTTGGCCTTCTTCCACTCTATCATAATGCATTCTGACCAACTGCTGAGGGTTAGTATTATTTCACTTGCATATTTTTCACTTCATAACCCCGATTTCAAGGTGATCGATTTAGAGATTTAGGGCTATTATTCTATTCTAGTATAGCTTTCTTCTGACGAATTGGTGTTTCATTATTTTAGAAGTATGATAGAAAGATTTTCATCTCGTTTGCATTAATTTTTTAATTTGTTTTTTTTTTTTTTAACTGGATATGCAGTATTATGTTTTCAAAGGTACTCTTTTCATTTCTGTTGTCAGAGTTTGCCTATCTCTTAAAGTTGCGGAGGTAAATAGTATGCTTTTTATCGTATGTCCACAAAATAATCACCTCTTTGAGTTTTGTTTTGTCGTAAGCGACAGTTTTTGGCATATATGACAAATATTCCATGTGTTTTCCCTCTTTTTTTTCTTAATATTGTTTTGTCGTAAGTGTATAGGCTTAATGTTAGAATATAATAATTAATGCACAACACACGTCTGTTCAAGAAGAGATTTATTGAGAGAGTAAAACATAATGAAAATAGAATACATTAAGTTATTAAGAATACATTGAGAAGTTCTGAGCAAAAGAATATTGGAATTGAAACAATGCAATAATTCAAATAGATTATGTTGCCATATTAAAATTTTACATAATTTTAACACTCCTTCTCAACTAAATGTATTTGAAAAAAAATATAAACAGAGTAAATAAAGATTAATATAATCCCATAGCTTGGGTAAATTTACAATGTTTAACTTTAGGCAAATTTTTTGTAAGAATATCTGACATCATTTCATTAGTATTAACATAATTTAATGTAATTTCATTGTTTTTATACAACTCACGAATATGATGATACTTGATGTCTATGTGTTTGCTGAAAGCATGATAAATAGGATTTTTTACCAAATGCTGAGCACTCTGGTTATCGCTGTTAAGAACAATCGGAGATTTGATACCAAAACCAATTTCGGTGATCAACTTTTTGATGTAACAGCTTCCTTCGCTGCAGTCGAGAGTGCGACGTATTCTGCCTCTGTGCTGGAGAGTGCAACCAGATTTTGTTTTTTCGACTCCCACGAAAACACACTTCCTGCAGCGACAAAGGAACATCCAGTATATGATTTTCTGTCGCTAGCATCGCCTCCCCAGTCTGCGTCGACGAAGCATTCAATAGGTTGTCCCGTCTTACTGTAGTGCAGCTTCAGGTCAATTGTCTTTTTAAGATACCGTAGGATATGCCAAACACCAGCTTCGTGTTGAGAATGTGGGTCCATATTGCGCTGAGACAGTTTACATACTGAATGAAGTATATCAGGTCGAGACGAAATTGCAAGGTACATGAGGGCACCAATGATGGATTGATACTCAGTTTGATTGACCCTTTTACAACTTTCATTGGAACAATGGACTTGGAAACCTGCGTCCAATGGAGTTGATACTGGCCTGCAATTGTCCATACCATACTGATTCAGGAGGTTATTTATGTACTGCTGCTGACAAACAGTAACAGCACCAGTGTCGCCCTCGCGCTGTATTTCCATACCCAAGAAATATTCCAGCTTACCTCCATCTACGACTTCGAATTCATTCGATATTTGAGCTTTAATCGCAGTAAGCTCATGCAACTCTGAGCTAGCTAGAATGAGATTATCAACATATACACCGATAATATTAAAATTACCTTTATGATTTTTTGTGTACACACACGGCTCACTGACGCACGGTGAAAAACCAATCTTCTTCAGAACGGAATCTAACTTTTCGTTCCATTCTCGCCCACTCTGTTTTAGCCCATACAGTGCTTTGTTGAGTTTCAGTACTCTTTTTGGAAACTCTTTGTCGACAAACGGCTCCGGCTGCTTTATATAAACAGTGTCATGGAGATCACTGTTCAAGTACGCTGATGATACGTCCAATTGGTGTAGATGCAGATTATGTTCACAAGCCAATGCAATAATCATACGAATGGTTGCATACCTTTCAACAGGTGAAAAGGTTTCAGTAAAATTAACACCAAACTGCTGGCTACAACCTTTTGCGACCAAACGTGATTTATACTTATGAATGCTACCATCGGCATTCCTCTTTATGTTGAACACCCATTTGCAGCCAACGAGTTTCTGCCCAGCTGGTAACTCAACTAACGACCATGTGCCATTCTTCACCAAACAGTCATACTCCTTCTGCATCGATGCTTGCCATTGCTTAGAATTCCTTCTACTTACAGCCTCTTCGACACTCTGTGGAATAAAAGCGTCATCTTCCTCCAACAGATTCAGGACATGACGTTCTTTTCTTGTACGCCCACGCCTTCCTGTACGTATGAGTCTAGGTCTGCCACTACAGAATTTGACAACTTTCTCACAGTCATCATTCGAACTGTCATCCTCCTGCTCACGTCTACGTTTTTCTGAACTTATTTCTTTTCGGCCAATATCCAGTTCATTTTTCGTACCCAAACATTCAACCTGACCAGCGTCATACGTAATTATGTCAAACAATGCATCTTTGGAACCGACATACGAATGTTCCATGAATATGACATCCCTGCTGACAATCACTCTTTTTGATGCGGGGTTATACAAGCGGTAAGCCTTGGATGTGTCGGAGTAGCCAACCATTATCAGCTCTTTACCTTTAGATTGAAATTTCTTACTTTGCGTTTTATCGACAGCAATGGCTAAACTACCAAAAACTTTAAGGTGGGATACTGTTGGCTTTTTGCTAGTCCACACTTCATACGGAGTTTTATCAACAAGGGACTTTGTTGCAGATCGGTTGCGTAAGTATGCTGCAGCTGCGACTGCCTCCGCCCAAAAAGCTTCATCAAGTCCACTGTGCACAATCATGCTTCTGGCCATCTCGACCAAAGTTCGATTAGCGCGTTTAGCTACACCGTTCTGTTGAGGAGTATATGGCACAGTCAGTTCACGCTTTATACCCTCTGCATCCAGAAATGTACCAAATTCCCTCGAAAGGTACTCGCCCCCATTGTCACTACGCAGAATTTTGATCTGCCTACCTGTCTGCTTCTCTACCAATGCCTTGAAAGACTTAAAAACGCCAAATACTTCATCTTTAGATTTGAAAAAAGTACACAAAAATGAAGCGCGACATATCATCAATAAATGTGACAAAATATCGAGAACCTCCAATCGAATTTTTGTTCATTGGACCACAGACATCGCTGTGCACAATCTCTAATAGATCTTGGGATCGGCTGGTTGTTGCACTTGGAAACGGCTTCACACATATTTTGCTCTTTGCACAAGTCACACACTCGTTCTTGTATGGCATATCTCTGATTTTAAGCCCATGCACTAATTTCTTGGCTGACATTTCTTTAAGGCTTTGGAAGTTCAAGTGTCCGTATCGATTATGCCACTCGATTGCATCATCCATTTGGCCTTTAGCTATCATGAATTTATGCGAATCAGCCTTCAATAAAAACAATCCATCGCGCATAACTGCCTTCATGACGACATCACCATTGTGGTTTCTTATAATTGCAGACTCTCCATCAAAAACTACTGCTAGCCCATTATTAACTGCTCTGCTAACGGAGATAAAATTTCCCTGAATTGTAGGCACGTGCAGGACGTTTTTTACCGTTACAGCTAGGCCGTTGCATGTAACAGAAACATCACCTCTACCTTCAGCTTCTATGAAATTATCTCCCGCTAACATAATTTTTTCTTTTCCCTCCCAATATGAAAGGAACAAATTGCGATCACAGCATAAATGGGACGTAGCTCCACTGTCAATACACCAAGAATCCTTATCTAATGTATTATTTGAAGCAGAAGCAAGAATTGAAAACGAGTGCTCATTTGCGTCCTTTTTGGATCCTTACAATGAGAAGCAAAGTGACCCCGACGACCGCATCTATAACATTTGCCACTTACTCGTCTCTTTCCCCCACTGCCACCGCCGCTGCCGACCAAGCTACTTCCAAGACTACTATCGCTTTCACCACTATTTTTAAATTTGGAACACCTTTTAGCATTCACACGAGCAACAAATGCTTGTTGACTCTCTCCAGCCTCTGCTACCTTACCTCCTCTTTCTAGCCTTCTAGCTCCTTCCTCAAGCAATTTTACCTTGAGCACATTTAGAGCTGGAAGTGTATCACGTGTCTCGATGGCTACCACAAAACTCTCAAACGAATCTGGCAAACTAGAAAGCAAAATTATAACCATCATCTCCTCGGGCACAGTAACACTTATTTCAGCCAGCTTCTCTATCGTTTCAAAGAACTCATTAATGTGCTCAGACATGCTAGCACCCTCAGACAAACTTAGGTGCATAAGCCTTTTAAACAACGAGATCTTACGCGCAGGACCACATGGTTGGTAAATTTCTTTTAATTTATTCCAAGCCATAGTTGAGGTTAAGCAGTGCCGCACGTGGTTTATTTGCGAAGGTTTTATACAAAGCATGATGCTTGCTAGAGCCTTCTCGTCTTTTGCATCAAACGCTGCAGATTCTGTCGCACTAGCAGCCTCACCTTTTATAAGTTTTCCACATGTTATACCCCATAAGTCTGAATGTACCAAAACACTCTTCATGTGAACCGAACACGATGCATAGTTAGAGTCGTCCAGTTTTTCAATAGAGTATAAACCAGCGGCACTCATTTCAATTTTGCAAAATTAATTAATACAAACAAAAAAAAAAATGCAAGAAAATAATCAATTAATTATTTAGCAGAAATTAACTTAAGGTTTGCCCTGGGCCCATAACCTGTTAGAATATAATAATTAATGCACAACACACGTCTGTTCAAGAAGAGATTTATTGAGAGAGTAAAACATAATGAAAATAGAATACATTAAGTTATTAAGAATACATTGAGAAGTTCTGAGCAAAAGAATATTGGAATTGAAACAATGCAATAATTCAAATAGATTATGTTGCCATATTAAAATTTTACATAATTTTAACACTTAAAACATACAATAAAAAATTTAAAATAAAATAATAATTTTTAATTTATATAAAATTTAAAATTTTTAAAATTGTTGACTATCCTTTTATTGAAGCTCTGACTCTTTGAGGTGACTCCTGCGTCCCCCAAAATAAAAACAAGTTCATATCCACTGCTTTGATTTTTTTATTCAAAATGCATTATCCTTAAAATTAATTACACACACATTTTCGGAGCCTGGCCATTCTCTAATTCAAGAGGTAGATTGCGTCCATAGCTCTATTGACAAATACGTGCGCAACTTGGAAATATTTAGCCAGTTTTCGCTTATGCGACATCTTAAGAATATGAAATTTTAGAACGTAAAATTAAAATTAATTCAAATGTTGCCAACAGATTTTAAAGCATTTTCCGCCAAAGCGGTCCAATTAAACTTTCCGTCAATTCCATTCAGTAAAATAAAGTTTCTGAAATATATTAAAGACTAAAAATATACACTTTATTTTAAAACGAGCGGAAGAGAAATTGAGCATAAGACAGCTTTAATACTGAAAAAATCTAATAAGAGTAGCCTGGCAATCCCAAAAAATTTGTTCAACCTAAAGCTTCTTGTTTCAAGTAACTCAAAATCGTTGTCAAAAGACATAATGAATGACCTTAAGAGTTTATTTGTTTTTTTTTTGCCAAAGCCTTGTTCAAATCAAAAACATAAGAAAAAAATCATTCATAATATATTATTTAATACTATTTTTTTACCTATACAGTTATTTATGTTAACGTTAGGTTTACTAACCAAAATTTTGATCTCATAGATTTAATCGTATAGTTCATATTCATAGAACTACTTTTCCGTTAGTTTTTATGAAAAAAAATGTGATTTTAATTTTGTACCTATATTAACATTAATATTTTTATGGTCATAGGAAGACTTTTTTATTATTGTTTTTTTTTTTACCATTTTTAATCAAGTTGATTTTTTCACACCAAGATTGCCTTTAAACAAAGACTCAATAAATGTGATGTATGTATTGCTATATTAACCTTTATAAAATAAATACAATTTAATTGTTATCATTGATAATTTACTTTTTTTTAATTGGTTCTCATACTAATCCCTATTGAAATAAACACGGCGCTTGAATATTGAAATGTCGTACGTGTGTTTACTTTGTCGTACGTGTATAGGATGAAAACAAAAGATTATTTTGGTGGCGTATACGACAAACTCATTTTGGGGAAAAAGCTTTATAACTTAAAAACCAAAATAGCTGGGACAGTTTTTTTTTATATACATACATAAATCAAAAGAAGATACTCCACACAATATATTCTAATAAAAAAAAACTTAATCGCTTAGTTTTTTATAGTAACGGAAACCTTTAAATGCGATTTCTCAATATGGTGTTTTTGGGAGATACAACAAAACAATTATAGGGCGGCGATATATTCAAATTCATCTGCAATAAGTCAACATTTAAAAATTAAACTATTCTTTTATTAATATTGATTTGTTCACTTCCTGAACTATGAAAACAATTTAAATGGTTTAATTGTCTACCTCTAATCCCGTATTTTCGTTTCGTATAACGGTTCACTTTCTTTCTTTGAAAATATTTCAGAGTTTGAAAGATTATTAAGTTTCAAATTTGTGGAATAATAGAACCGTTTCTCTTCATTGGCGCCTTAAAACCTAAAATTTTTGTTCATCACTAATACAATTTTAATTAAAACGACGAGCAACAATTTTAAGTGATATGAATTCACAAATTTTGTCTCAACGAAATTATTTTAGTATATTATTTGCACCAAATGGCTTTCTTCATCAGGGTTTGATTAAAAAGTTGTTTAAAGCTGAGTTTTTGGAATCAGCATAGGAATACATTTTAAAAATTAAATTTATGTAAGTTTTGACAGTCAATTTTTCAATTTAAATTCAAGCATGACACTTTTACAATTATAAAAAAATTACCTAAAAGTTAATTCTTAGGAAGCAGTTTTAAGTCATTTAAACAAATATTCTGAGGTTTAAATAAAAAAAATTAAGCCTATGCCCACATTTCGCGACAAATAACAAGTGCACAAATCGACTTAAGCTAAAACCAAAATTGTTTTAATTTTTCCACAGTTTGTACATAAGGCGCACAAACAACCCAACGCCCTTAACAGTGCAATCTCCAATTTGCACATTTCCATTTCTACCCTAATTATCTATATGAAATTTTTATCAAAAGAATTATAAACTTTTAATTGTATGGTATGAATTTTTCATTTTTTAAGCAATAACAGATTTTGTGATGATTGGGTTAAATCCATGCCTGTGCCATCTAATTTTTTTCCCGGGTACTGCCTATTGTGAGAGATTGCGACAAATCCTCCTAGATAATTATTCTTGTCGTGAAAAGTCCTTTCTAAAATTAGCCGCAAGGATTCGGCTGTGTAGGCCTCCCCCATCTCTGACAACATTACTTGCACACAGGAATGGTCGAGAGTTTAAAGTCACTTTACCCTGGTTCTCTACAAGCTGTTGCACCATCTAATTTAATTTACTTACTCTTCGATATTTTGTGTCAAACACAATTTAACCAATCCAGTGATTTGTGTGTTAATATGGACTTTAACTGGTATTTAACTAAATGGTTTCTGTTTGCTTCTTGAATGACTCAAGTAATGATAACGTGACAGCTACTGAAAGACTATATGTTTTCCTGTAACATATAAGTAAATAAACAGCGTCTCCACTGATTTTAGCTGTGTTGAACAATACAAAATTAAATTCATATTTCAAAATATTTTTACTACCAAAATAAATGAAAAATGACTTCCGCAAAGTATTTACTTCTTTGGAAAATAATGTTTGTCCAGGAGTTATCTGTTTCTTTTAATTTGGTATTTATTTTTAATCGAATCTTGATAAATACATATATGTCCATCACAATTTTATTTTTTTATTTAAAACAAAAATCATTTTTAAATATTTGTTAATGATGCACATTTAATAAAATTTACACAATTTTTCGTAATCATTTAAAACTTTTTTTCTTATTTTTAAAGTAACAATCATCTGCTATTATTTTTAATACCTATAACTATTTACACAAATAATATGACCAAAGTGCTTAGAATTAAAATAATATTAAATATTTTTCTAAAAAATATCTCGTGTGTATGCTTTCAAAATGTTGTGTTCTTAGAATATTTAAATAAATATAATTTGGCATTTAATTCATATTTTTTCCTTTTATTTTAACAAAAATTATGGAAAAAAACACAAACAAACTGAAAAAATTATATTTTTTACAGGTTTAACACTTACAGACTCGATGAAAGGTATTCATAAATATGTTTAAATGAGATTTTATAATGCAACAATGTCAATGTTTTCCTTATATACACAATTCAGCCGGCACACCAAAAAACACTCAAACACAAAATATTAGTGACATAATTTTCCTACCTTCGTTGAGCATACCCACAACAAAAGTTAACCTTTAGATATCTAAAATACTTACACATTAATACATTTAAAACAAAGTTAATAACAATATAATGCTAAATGTCCCTTCATATTCTTTTAAAACTACTCCTTAAACGAAACAAAACAGAACTTAAAATACATTACTTTGATGTTTGCTTCACATACCTAATAAATACTTCAATGTTTACATAATGTTTGAATGTAGTATAGATACAGTATCTTTTTTTAATATTTCAATGTAGGTATAGCTTGTAGCTGAAGTTTTTAACAACTCCACCCACGGGAGTTTTTGATAGCTGTATTTAATATAATTGAAAAGACCTTAATTTCACGCTTATGAAAAACGTGTAAAGAGGGCTCAAGGCATCTCTTCAACAAACAGTATTTTCAAGTTGCTTTTGCTTACAAATGTCATTTTGGATAATGACATTCAACTATTTGTTATGTATTTTTTGTAAACCGATATTATTCTGGTATTGAAAATGAAAAGTAAAAAAGTAAAAGTAATTCACAGTTTATTAAAATATTATTATAAGGATTTGATAATTTCATCAGTGAGTTCTTCAAAGTCTTAGTTGTCACTTTTTGGCATTGATGAAGTTGTCAAGTTTTTCTATTCAGAAATATTTTTGTATTTAAAACAAAAATTAATTACATAGAAATAATACATTCGTAGAGTTTGGGTTCTCTATCCACTAACTGCAAAACAACTATTTATAAGCTCCCTTGAGAAGCAGCTCGCATTGATCTGAACAAAAAAAAATGGTATAACTTGAATGTAATATGACATGTTTTGCTTTTGTTTTAAGAAAAAACTGTAATAAAATTATACAAAAGCAATTCAGAATAGATTTTCAATCGAAATCTAAAATGAAATTCAGTGATGTTTAGCTTAACTGATAAAATGAATTAAGAATGTACTAATATTTTTGTTCGCTCAAATATTTTAAAATAAATAACCGCTTACGACGAACTAAAATAATCCATGTTTAGGTAATACAATGGATACATGGAGATTCAGCGCTTTCATCCAAATTATTGAATTGCCTCTAAAATTGTATTGCAACGTTTAAATATTGAATAAACAATATTTTCTGATAGACTAGTACTTGCAAATTCTAAAAAAAAACACGTTTTACCGTAAAATTATACTTCAGATAATTCAATAAAATAGATGTTAAGTGCATTGAGAAAAACGTAGACTTTTTGAATATTTATTTAATAAAAAGTGATTCCTTAGGCCAATCAAACCTGAAGTCTACAGATTTTTTTCTATATAAAAAAATAAGAATTTAAATAAATATTAACAATAACAATACACAGAGGCTTAGAGCTTAAGGCTATATTTTTTGATAAATCATAAATGTATAATGTATACAATGTGCAGATTTTTGCAAGAAACTAAAAAAAGTATAACTACATAGACAATACTTTTTAAGAACTTCAAATTTGGCTTTTTTTTGTATTTTTGCTTAGACGCTATAAGCTAAGAAAGTTAAACTAAATCATTTGAACAAAAATTTACTCATACATTTTTTATTTTTGGTTTGATTGTTGTCCTTCCAGTATTTCATTTTACTATGAATTTTCCAAGGAACAAGATTACATTTGTTCGATACCGGAAGATTCTGGAATGCATCTATGTGCAGATTTTCCAGCTTATCGTATTGGAGCTCTTCTATGCAATGGTAAGTTAATATTTAAAGCTTTTCTAAAAGCTAGTAACACTTGTAAATGTCATAAATTTACAAATTAAAATAAACATTTTTTTGTATTTATCTACAAAAATTCAAAATTAAAGAATCATGCATTTTGTTTTCTTTGTTGAACAGTTTCAAGACATTTTTAAACTCTTAGATGATTTATGAATTTAGCATTTTGAGAATAATGTGGCTTTTTAAATTAAATAACAATAGTTCCCTTTTTAAATAAGTTTCGTGAGCTTCGCATTTGAGGAAGACATTAAGCGATTTTCGATCTATTTCAGAATGAATATCTTGACACATTTGTTACTTGCTCAATTGAGTAACTTAAGTCTTATCTAGTTACTGACATGTTTGGAAGAAACTTATCAAACTAAATAAGTTCAAATTTGTAACATCTTTTAAAATACGTATTTAAAACAAGCTCAACACATTAGTCGAAAAATTATTCTTTCAAGCATTTCCCATTTTGGTTTTAACTTTTTAAAACTCTAATAAATAAATATACGTTAATACTATTTTTGTCAATTTGTTTCAGCAACTGCTCTTCCATATTCCTACAATCATCCAACAAACGTATCATGTGTAAATTGGAACCAGTACTACACTAATTGCTCAGCTGTTGGTCCGAATCCATTCCAAGGAACAATTTCATTCGATAACATTGGAATGGCTTGGGTTGCAATATTTCTGGTAAATATATTATATAATAATGTGAATGTAGATATGTACATAAGTTATTTATTTTTGCAATGAAATGTTTATTCAGTTTTGTAATTTTGTTAGAAATCATGTTTGACTCATTATTAGTTAATGTCTTCGAAAATTGGGTTTAAATTTAGTTTTTATTTGATTTTCAAGCAATGAAGACTTTTCTCCGGCAAGAAGAATATTAATTGAAGATTATACCACTTTTTGTAAGAAAACCTTATTAAAATAAAGTAGCTGCACAGTTTGGTATAGACCTTGAAAACCAAGAGCATGTATGATAAAAAATGTTACCAAAAACGATTAGTACTCAGATTTTTTTTCTTAAATTGTCGTCTTTACTAAATTTCTCAAAATTTTACGATACATATTTTTTTTATTTATTTTCACTGATTGACTAAGATCCAAGAGCCAACTTTGTTTTGATATTAAAGGCCTTAAATCTTTCCTAGCCTTTTGTAAGTTTTATTTAAAATTTAAACAATTCAATTTGTTTTTGTGATTTTGATGCCAAACAATGTGTGAGTCAAAGATTATTTTTAACAAAAAATAAAATACGCATTTAGAAAAAAGTTGCTTTATCTTATCTAATATATAAAATTCTCTTCTTATAGTGTTAGTTGCCATAGTTCTCCGAAACGTATTAACCATATATAGGTATGAAAATAGGGTTTTATCCTATTTTTTATATTCCTAAGTGCTATGGTATAATTGCATCAACATCTTACACGGTGCAACGATCTTAAGATAGTCTTCAGTGACGCTATGTGTAGTTCAGATTGCTATTGAGTATCTTTGCATTATCATTGCCAACTTACCACTAAGTCATTTCCCTATGCATTCACCAAATCGAAACGCAACTGACAATACAATACTGTAGAAATAGCAGCGATTGTTGTTCGCAATATCCCACTAATGAATGAAGAACAAAGAACCATTTATGACCACATCATGCTCGCAGATTCGGCAGGATAAGGTGGATTCTTGTTTTGGGTGGTACTGGCAAAACATTACTTATTTCCCTTATTCTTGCTAACGTACGATACAAACAAAAAAAACATTCTCAAAAAAAGATATAGGCGATGGAAAAGTTACTACAGATGAAACTGGATGCATAAAATTACCGGTTGATTTCATTGATTCACAAGATGATGTACGCAGACAATATACAAATCATGAGTGTCTGGCAGAAAGATTAATTTAAGCATCAAGGAGACTTGGTGTTATATAAATCTATTGATACAGTTTGTGATGCTACCGAAGTTGTAAATTATCCCACTGATTTGTAATTAAAAAATTAATAATTCAGTATAGCGATGTATTTATATAATTTTAAAGAATTAATTTTAATAAATTACGAAAAATTGTTTGATGATTTGTTATATTAACGAAATAAAGTTATTGTTTCTGTACCTCCTTCCCATCCGTACAAACATCATTTAAAATTAATCAATCTATTTAATTGGATAATTTGTTAATTTCACAAACCTACCCCTTTTGCTTTAACAAAAACCAAGTCCAAAAACTAAATAAATAACTTTCAATTATTTCTTCTGAAAATAAGCAACAATATTTTTGCTAAACGGACATTTCCTCTGTCTACTTCCCGATATATTATCCTCTCTTGAGTTTAATATATAATAGTACCAATGTACCAAAACACAAGTTTATTCAAATGTTTAAGATACGCCTCACAGTAACCTCTGCCCATCTACTATAGGCAGAATCCTACTGCCGTAACCAGACCATTCCTTTATGGACATGCAATTTACTGTTTGTCCTTCTATTCGAACTACTACAATGGCTAATTTACTGACCCGCAGCTTTATAAAACGAAAAATGTTCATATACCTCCTTCTCCAACCCACATACATACCTATGTATATGGAAAAAAACTTTTATAGCCACGTATAATATGGTATAAACTCCTATTCCCAGCGTCCATGTGGAACAAATTAAATGTTAATTTTGTAAAATGATCCTCTTTGCTTGGTTCGCATCGCAAATAATCCTTGCTGTATGCCAACAGGCATCACAGCAAATAATGAAGTCTAGGGATAGGGAAAAGCACCAGCACAATCACCAATCGGTCGTTTCTCTTCAGCTTTTGCCTCCCAGCTGGATTATTGTATCGTCCTGTCCTGCCCTGTCCTGGTCCTTTGCTTGCCTGTGCCGCCCTGGTTGTGATGACGCTGATGGTAATAATGACGATGATACCTTCATATAACCGAGCCGGTCATGCGTTAAGGTTGAGCACCTACTTTCAATAGAACAAGTACTTCGAGTCGAAGCTTGCTGGACGCTCCTATCCACTATCTAGTATCCAGTGGTTTTTGGTTGGGCAATGAGCACAATAAAGTTTAATGGCCAATTTGGGTATTTTTTTATATTGCATCAAGTTTTGATAGTTACATAAATATTGCCGGTCGTTGCTATCAGTAATTTGAATCAAGCAAATCGCAAGGACCAGTATATTCTACCATTTTAATGGAAGGGGTGTGAGGGTATATTTCGTAAAACGCTTCAAAAATATGTTTGCTTTCAATGATGACGGGAGTATGGCTTTTAGTTTCGTATGTTCGTGTAGATGGTAATTATTATGGAGGAATTATGAATAAAATTGAAATATCAGGAAAGGCGCAAGGCAACGCGGAGCTAGTTTGAGTTTCGGTTTAGAATGGTTCGTTGTGAGGGAAATTGTGGTGTTTCTTATATAGTATCTCTATATTTATATATCCGTATAGACTTATATTGCTTGGTTTGTGTTTCATTAACGATGGCTCTGTAACATATTTTATGATAATGCATTAATGAATTGCGGGCGAAAATTGTGGTTGCGCAAAATGATATAATACCTAGGGGTAGTGTTTGATTTTGTGTAATTTAATTTTAATCGTTGTATAATTGCAACATTTTCTTTATAAAATGTGTTTGTTTATAGAAATGAGTTTTTGTATAATTTTTTTTAAGAGTGAGTAGGAGAATATTATATAATTATCTTCTTTTTTAATGGCATTCTTGTCGCGAAAGACGAATTTATCGATCTTTAACATATTTTATTATATAAACGCATGAAAATTTAGTATTTTCGCAATTTTATTGAAATCCTTTCTCGATATGATGTGTCATTTTAACTAAAAATACGTCTAAATATGATTGTTAGGTCATACAAAACCTACTGTCAAATCAGTCAAAGCTCTGATAAAAGCTGCCAATGAGCACAGTGCCTTTTAATGAAGAATTATCTATTTACACAGTTATCATCTCACTGTCAGACAGTTATCATCATGTTCGATTTTGCATCCGCGAAAAAGATTGTCTATTGTATTCCTCCTTTCAATAAATTTACTCTTACTTTTAAAAATACTTATCAGTGTACCTTTAAGCTTTATTATCAAGCACAGCAGCAATGCAATTATTTCAAAAAAGTTCTGAACTATATAACTAGAAATCGTGGAACGTTATGGATTTTTCTTCCAAAAATTCAAAGCTTTCCATTATTAAATTCAAGGCAGAAGCTGGGTAAGGCAGACCATATCAAAATCAAATGGGGTGGCGCAACAGTCCGTTGTGAACCAGGGCCTAGTGACTTACAACTCTCAACCATTCCTGTGTGCGAGTAATGTTGTCAGGAATGGAGGGGACCTACAATTTTATGCCGAATCCGAACGGCTAGTTTGAGAAAGCACTTTTTCATGACAAGAATTACTCTTGAAGGATTTGTCAATTCCTCGCAAGAGGCAGTACCCGCGAAAATTAATTTTTTTTTTTTTAAATTAAGGTGGCACAGGCAGGGATTGAACCCAAGACCCCTTGCATGACAGTCCAACGCACTAACCATCATGCCACGGGTACTACTGGCAGACCATATACGAGACCAAAAAATGAAGTAAAAACCACCATAAAATGCTGTTGGAATCGAGCTTGGAATACCATCGTCTTTTCGGATAAAAATAAATTATTTTTACGTACCTGATGGATAAAGCTGCTATTTTCATGATTTGAGAAAGGAACAAATCTATCTGGAAAAACGGAACAACTAAAGAGACCGTGTAATGATATGGGTAGCAATCACCTATTACGGGACAGCGAAGCTGAATTCTCAAAGCTTTAAAACGACGGCAATCACTTAAAAATCGATTCTGGAACGAGCTTTTCCGCAGTTTTTTGATTTATTAAGTAGACAGCGATGGACTTTCCAACAAGATAAAACACTAACACATACCGCACGAACAACAAAGCCTAGATTCAGGGGCAAAATGTAAACATATAACCATGGGCCCCCTTTTCTCCTGCCTTGATCATCATGGAAAACGTGTGTGGATGGCTTTTAAGAAAAGTCTTCAAAAGTCGACGGCAATACCAAAAAACCGAAGAGAGTATTAAACCCGTAAAACAGGCCTGGGCTCAAATTTAGCTCAATCATCTATGAATCCATACACCACAGGTTACTTGAAACCGTAATAAAACTTGTATTTATCAATCTAAAAATGTTTTCTTGCAATATAAACTTTATACATACCACATTTGGGTTTTTCCAAAAAACCTAAGGCTAAGAAATATCGGCAAATAAAAAAACGAAAAAAGCTTGTGCCTATCATTTCCCAAATTCTATTTTATAAGTGTTATCAAAATGTATGCCTTTCCCACAATTCCTTTTCAACCCAACTCCCTCAGCAGCCTGAGACCAGACGAAGTATGATCTAAATAAAGGTTCAATACTTTGCCTCACGCGCTGATATTTAATATTTATCTTCATTCACTACTTTTTGGTTTGCCTTTTGCAAAACCTTCATTCGGTCGACCCACTTAATATTGTTCTTTACAAAAGACAGCTTGTCTCGTTAATTTATTTAATAAAAATTGTTTGTTAGTCTAAAATTATTATAAAGTTTTTCTTTTGTTTGATTTGTGTACACATGAATATTTTCCAATTGGATGGTATGAAACTAATTAGTTAATTATTTTTTTTTAAAATAATCAATACATTAGAATTCTAATTTATTTGGACCCATTGATCGATATAAATTTGAAATGGAAACATTTACATGATAGGCACAGCTAAGGTATACAAAATGTATTTGTAATTTAATCATAATTGGAGGAAATATTATATTCCAATTATGCTGTCCAAATCCTAACAAAATACATTGAATACATTTACGAGTGCGTATTAGGGCATTGGTTTGTGAGTGCAGATGTGATGAATGTGGATGCTGAACCATGTTTTTGTTACAACAAACTTTAACATTGAATTTGTTGCTACTAAACTTCAAACCTTATTCCTACAGCTACAACTAATTCAATTATAAGCGGGTTATAGTTATGTTTTAAATGTTTTAATTTACATTCTATTCTATAAAGTTTACCAACTCCCACCCAAGAGTAGAACAACTAAAATAGGACTTTAAACTTTATTTTGGGATCCTGCATTCAGCATCAGTCGTTAAAAAGGATCATCCCTATTAACATTTACATAATTCTAGAACGGATAGGGTGTTTTTGAATATACATACCTAGTATAAAATGTAAATGAGATGTTGATTGTACTTTGAATGAATTTTAATTCCAGCAATCATCGTATACAAATATAAAACAAAAATCGGAATAAGGGTTGAGCATAGAGTAAAAGTCTTTTGTTTTAACTTTAATGTTTCTATGTAGTACGTGAAACAAAAGAATGAACTTATCTTGGTAGAACGTAATTATTTTGTAATTTTCAAGTTTCAATGCAAATAATTAGGTCTTTTCTATCACGCATATTTCTTTTGATTTACGTCTTTTTAATTTTATAGAATTTTACATTTTATTTGATGTAAGTTCGGTTTATTGAACTATGTATGTATATCACATTTTTTTTCATTGTGTACCGATATATTTATTATATATGTAATATCCTTACCAAAAAAAAATTACTTTCTAGTTTGAACAGAACTTTAAACTATAAAAAAACTATAAAAAATTACTTTCTAGTTTGAACATGAATAGAGATCTGCACGTCGCGGTTGGTGACTTCTATCAAATCCGTCATTTTCGTTTAATACCACTTGAGAAGTTACCATGCAAGGAATACGTCAACAGGTTTCTTGAAAAGCTCAAAGAAAATCCAGTGTTTTATCGTAAAATTTTGTTCAGTGAAGCCCATTAGATTACCAAGACCTTCAATTACATTTATTAAAAACAACGATATGGCTTGTGGAATTATTAGTCCATATTTCTTTGAAATGCGGCAAATACGAATGTTACCGTCAATGGTAACTATCCTGCAGCGTGTTAATGATTATATGGAACCAATTTGTTATTAATCTCGTACTTGGGTGAGAGCTCTGAAATATCTCAATGTACCTCCTCTATTATTCTCATTCGCTGTTTAAACTTTTCCGTCTATCCTGTTCTTCTTGTTCCTAAATTTGGAAAGCTGCTTTCCAATGTTGGATCTTATGGTGCATTTCACCGAAGAATGGAACAAAGCTTTACATCTTTTAGGAATAAGTAAAAATATTGCTCTTCATATTTAAAAAAAAAAAATTGAAAATCGGTGAATCTCTTTTTCGTTGGATTAGAAATTTTCTAGCTGGGTTGGATTCGAGTTTTAAGCCTACAATATAAATTGTGTGCTACAAGGCCTCGTTTGTCACCCAAAAATAAAGTCGTGTCAGCAACTTCTAAATAAATTCGTTACTTTACAATATCATACATAATACGAGTACTTCTTGACTTAATGATGTACGAACTTTTTCTTTTAAATCCCTTAAGAATGAAATTCAACGGTGTGAAATCACAAACGCAGCGTGAGTTCAATTACTATGGCAAAGATCCACAGTTTCGATGGCGGTGTGGCAAGTGAAATCGTCCTGTTGTTACAATATTTCGCCAAGCATATATTCTCAATTCTGACAAATAAAGTTCCTTACCTTTCATACAAACGCCTCCATTTTCGATGACTTCGCCGGCCAATACACCGCACAAAACATTTACTTTAAATTCTACAGTTATGGTTGTTAACAAATCCTTAAAAGTACGAAATGCATTTTGTTTCAGATCCCATTTTCAAAAATAGTCTTTTTGAAAACGAACACTAAAAGTTAAATGTGATATTCCTTATTACATTATTATCTTACACATAGTTGTATAAATGATGGGGGTTTAAAAAAGAGGAGCCTCAAAATTCAATTGTTAACAACTTTTAAAAGATCACAAATATTTTCGACAAGAATTTTCTTACATAAATCATTAAAATTATACAATAATAAATACAAAATTTAATTCTTACGATTTTTAACAGTTTAACAGTTTTAACACTCTGCTTAATTATGTACCTATAAACGATTGAACTTGTTAAGGACTGAAACAAAGAAATTTCAAATAAAATAAAATATGAAACTTTATTATCTTATTTTAGCTTCCTAGTCGATTTTAAACGACAACTCCACGCACGTCATTTTCAATGCATACATTTTCTTTTTTTTTTTTATTCATAACACTTAATCCCGCTTTAGAACAGACTAAAGTTTTCAAAAGAAAAAGTTTTTAGCAATTTTCAACTCCTTTATATTTCACGTACCTCACCGATTGAATTGAATTATTTGTACTTGGATACTAAACATTCAATAATGGAATCGCACAATAGCTATTATTTACTTTTCTATATACATTATTATTAAAACAAAACAAAATGAACAAATTCTTAAATCACAAACCTCTAAAAAGTAAAACTTATACCTATTATATGTTTATAAGCAGTGTGCATAATTCTTAAATTCCCAAGGAGTAAAATAAAAAACATTAATTTTATTATAATTTCAAATGATAAAAAATTAAAGTAATTTTCTAAAGTTTGTTTTGCGTTATTTGTATTTATTTATTTAAGGTTATTTCCTTAGAAGGATGGACGGATATAATGTACTATGTTCAGGATGCGCACAGCTTTTGGGATTGGATTTATTTTGTCCTATTGATTGTGGTAAGTACCGAACTTTACTTATATATTATTCCTTGTATATAAAGTTGCGGACCTAAAGGGAGGTTGTCATAAAAGTTGTGTAACTATTTTTGTTTTTCTTTAAAAAGAATTCAACAATTTTGAAAGATGAAATTCAAACAAGTAACCAAGCTGGACGATTAGTTAATAGTTATCCTCATTCAATCTGTTCCAATCGAAACTAAATTTACAATAAAAACCTAATGTGGGTTTTTACGAATGCTTTGTGGTTATTTTAGACCAAACCTAAAAAATACCAAGGATATTCAATTGGGATAAGCTCATCATGTAACACCCAAAATAGAGTTTCCATTCTGACATAGGATGCAAAAAGGTTTCTTTTTTAAATTTGATTCTACTCGTAAGAAAAAGTGTTTGAATCAAAAAAACACAATTGATTAGTTTTTTTAAGAAGTTAACGCTAATATACAGACAAACAAATTTATTCATTTCCAGTTCAAAACTGGACTCAAACGTAAATTGTTTCTTAATTATCTCAAACGAAACTTTTGTCTAGTGCAAAAATGTGTTTTTTTTTTTAAATTTTATAAATCAATAAATAAAACTGTGTTGGTGATTTTGTCACTTGATTCTTTTCAATATTCATCAATTCACATCGCTTTATTTTCTCGCTCTATTTTTAAATTCAACTTACTATCATGTTAAAACTATGAGACATCACAAAATGAGTGTAAATTTGGGCACCGTCATCATATTCAAGTTTTTCTATTGTATAGAAAACATGCAAATACAAAGAAGTAAACTGTCATTTTTAAATTCAAATAGGAAGTTATTGTAATCGGTCCAATTTTTTTAATTAAATTTGTTTACATTTCTCGACGTTTCGTCTTCCATATCTCTAAAGCCAGTAAAAACATCGACTTGCAGTAAATTTTGTTTTACAGAATATAACGTAAAAAGATGAAGAAAAGACTCACGAACTACTACCGACTTTAATTCAATTTAATATTGTATAATATGATGTGATACCAAACTAGTATAATTAATAAAAAATGAATTAAGGTTTTTTATTAGATAAACAAAAACTGACAAAAACATTTGTCTCCTTTAATATCTTACGAACCAAAGGTTGTTTTAACTACAAAAAAAAATGAATGCAATGAAGAATAACGTTTTAATATCTGGTAAGATTCTCGGTATCACGTGAATGTATGAACGTGTTGAATTCAAAATGATTTCCCTCTATGCTTAATTTTCTTGTTATCGCAAGATAATGTTCTTAGAAAAATTAAATTACTATTTTTTCATATAAGAAATAACAACTTTCAAAAAATGCTACTAAAATTGATTTCGACAAAAATATCGGAAAAAACAGTTTTAAAATATTGTTGCTAACTTTTTGATACTTATTTTAGAAAAATTCAATTTATAACTATTTTTAAACAAAACACGAATACCTACAAGAACAACAAAAACTGATAAAAACTAGTTTTCGAACAAAGTATTATGAGAACAAAGAAAGATATTGACTTCATATCTTTGTATCTCACGCAAAATATTATTATTAATATATTGTTACAGTTTCAATAAATAGACAGACGTACGTGGATGGGAAGTTATCTGTGTTGGTCGCATCCCAGCTTCTTTTAAAATTATCTTGACTATAGAGAGAATACAAATATTATTAAGCATTTCCTCTATGAAAAAGCTATATTAAAGGCATATTTTATACCAATAGCAAAGATGATATTGCATCGTTATTTAGTACATTTTATATATTTAAACAATACAATTGCTTCTAAATCAACTAAAAGAAGTTAACAAAAATGCATCCTTTGAAATTTAAAAAGTATCATACACGAACCTTCAATAATAATTTTGTTTATCGAGCCCTCTATTGAATTACAAAATTTGGTTTTTCCTTCTATTTGTTATTATTCAATGACATTATTTGTTTGGTATTGTGCTAGCTATTATTACTATTAATTATTATTGTTTAAAATTATTAAAGGCATTAAAAATAAGGGGTGTTTTCATTAAGACTTCATCGTTTGTTTTTTCCATCAATCCCCATTCTGTCTGAATTAAATATTTATGTTTCGTGGTAAATATTTTATGTATTTAAGATTGACCCTATTCCAATAAATTGATTTAAGTGAATGTTGAGTTTTAAAATAGTAATTATTGTTTTTCTAAGCAGCATATTTATCAATTACAAGAAAATTAGTATAAGCTTTCGGAATATGTTTTTGCTAATACAAAATAACGGGAGTTAAACATCAAAAACATTATAACTGTACAAAATTAGTTCTTATTAAAAAAAAAGAGTAATTTATTTTTGGACATAGACCAGAAAAATTAGATATTCACCTCATTAATTTTTTTTAAAAGCTTCATTTATACGTTTTTAACACTCCCTTAAAGGCCTCTCATTGTAGACCGGAGCCAAGAGTATTAGAGAGGTTATAGTAGGGGAGCCCTGGTGTCGGGATTTACTCGAGCGTCAAAGAGACCTATTGGATTGCGAAACTTAGATGATAAGAAGAAAAAAATGTTATATAATATTATGCACTTTCATTGGTGGGGGAGCGGCTATAAGTTTTCAAAAATGTAAAAAAAAAAATTGCATGCACATACTCTAGCGCGTCAGATATTAATAGCATCCATGTCCTAAGTACTTTTGAAAACATCCGTATGTAAATTTCCATGATGGGGGTGTTCGTACATAAGGATTGAGAACCGAAAAAAATCTAATCGAGCGCGTCAGAACGCTCTAATGTAATAATTTGACGATTTGCATGTGAACTAAACTCGCGGCCATTAATGGAATGTGCAAGAACAAATCGGCATTTTGAAATACTGGAGCGCGTCAGATTGAGATAAAGGGTGATTTTTTTGAGGTTAGGATTTTCATGCATTAGTATTTGACAGATCACGCGGGATTTCAGACATGGTGTCAAAGAGAAAGATGCTCAGTATGCTTTGACATTTCATCATGAATAGACTTACTAACGAGCAACGCTTGCAAATCATTGAATTTTATTACCAAAATCAGTGTTCGGTTCAAAATGTGTTTCGCGCTTTACGTCCGATTTATGGTCTACATAATCGACCAAGTGAGCAAACAATTAATGCGATTGTGACCAAGTTTCGCACTCAGTTTACTTTATTGGACATTAAACCAACCACACGAATGCGTACAGTGCGTACAGAGGAGAATATTGCGTCTGTTTCTGAGAGTGTTGCTGAAGACCGTGAAATGTCGATTCGTCGCCGTTCGCAGCAATTGGGTTGGTGTTATTCGACCACATGGAAGATTTTACGCAAAGATCTTGGTGTAAAACCGTATAAAATACAGCTCGTGCAAGAACTGAAGCCGAACGATCTGCCACAACGTCGAATTTTCAGTGAATGGGCCCTAGAAAAGTTGGCAGAAAATCCGCTTTTTTATCGACAAATTTTGTTCAGCGATGAGGCTCATTTCTGGTTGAATGGCTACGTAAATAACCAAAATTGCCGCATTTGGAGTGAAGAGCAACCAGAAGCCGTTCAAGAACTGCCCATGCATCCCGAAAAATGCACTGTTTGGTGTGGTTTGTACGCTGGTGGAATCATTGGACCGTATTTTTTCAAAGATGCTGTTGGACGCAACGTTACGGTGAATGGCGATCGCTATCGTTCAATGCTAACAAACTTTTTGTTGCCAAAAATGGAAGAACTGAACTTGGTTGACATGTGGTTTCAACAAGATGGCGCTACATGCCACACAGCTCGCGATTCTATGGCCATTTTGAGGGAAAACTTCGGAGAATAATTCATCTCAAGGAATGGACCGGTAAGTTGGCCACAAGATCATGCGATTTGACGCCTTTAGACTATTTTTTGTGGGGCTACGTCAAGTCTAAAGTCTACACAAATAAGCCAGCAACTATTCCAGCTTTGGAAGACAACATTTCCGAAGAAATTCGGGCTATTCCGGCCGAAATGCTCGAAAAAGTTACCCAAAATTAGACTTTCCGAATGGACCACCTAAGACGCAGCCGCGGTCAATATTTAAATGAAATTATCTTTAAAAAGTAAATGTCATGGACCAATCTAACGTTTCAAATAAAGAATCGATGAGATTTTGCAAATTTTATGCGTTCTTTTTTTTTTTTAAAGTTCTCAAGCTCTTAAAAAATCACCGTTTATATACATATGGTCTGAACTCATGCTGTCTCATAATCTGAGGAACATCTGGAGGGATTCGACTTACCTGCCAATGACAAGAATATTTGTTTTTATTTTTCAAATCTTTTATAAAGTTCATGATTAAAACATGAAATTAAAATATTGTTAAAAAAATTCATTCTTTCATCTTAAAAGCCTTGTCAGTGAAAGAAATAATTAATGTTGTTTTTTTTTTATTTTTTGGTTTAAGAATATCAATCAAAACTATCGTAAAAAAAGTATAACCAGCTCAAATTATAACTTACTTGTCCGTTTATGTACTAATAGCCGCAGAAACTTTATTCCAATGAATCGTCATACTCCACTTAATTTTGCCGCTTTTGTGAATACTAAATTGAAAAAGGGGAATACCAGTATCACGCACTTGAACCCATTAAACTTTATCGATGATTTTTCATTACTTCTGCTTACAGAAATCGTCAGATTATGTATTATCTGTGAACGTTAAATTATTGCCTTCAAAATAAAAAAAAATAGGCACGTCGATATGACGTTTTTTTACTAATCTGATACTTTATACTTAACGCGCGGCCACATATACGGGGCTGATACTTAGTCCAGGTATTAAATGTGGTACTAGGTACCTACCTTCTTGTATGTTAGTCTGCCGCGCTTAGGTAAATCCTAAAATCCCCTCTTGGGCTCCACTACTATTAAAAGTTTGCTTAAGTAGATACATTTTGCAGCCTTTTAATTTTCGTTTTGCTGGTCCATCCATAACATTTCTTGGATTGCGGTAATATCTACCTTGCAGTAGCAAATTTTTGCTATTTGTTCGGATGCACGGCGCGCGTCTATTAAAGCCCTAATATTCCACATACATATCCGATGTTCTTTGTCCTTATTTCGTTTGCTTCCTTCGTATCATTAAATCCGGCTGTATCGGAATCCCGTTGGTGTTTTACAGGCCTTTAATAACGTGTATTTCATTGCGGTTTCAAAAGTTTAGTGCTAGAATTCGACATCTGTCACACTAAGTTGTTTTTTTAGTTAAAAGTCTGACATTTACGAAAATGGATCGCTTAACTTATCGCACGACGCATAAAAAACCTAATACAAAAATGGTGGTGATTACGCCACAGCCACATATCGGTGGTACGTCGAATGGTAATAATCTGACAATTTGCTTTTTGATCGTTTCGCCCATACCATAGAAAATATCGCTGCTGCAGGTGTAAGTATTGCAGAAGACCCGAATGTGTCGACCCCTTCTCGTTCTCGAATTAAGATTGCTTTAAGGCACATTATGGCGTGTTTTGCATTTGGATCTACACCTACATCCTGAAGCCAACGTCATTGTTGGTCCGTCGAATGGGGGCTTTAACGACGATGGAACGACTGTCACCGTCATTACGCGTTATGGTCATACGATAACGGACTTTGCCTGCTGTTGAAGAATACGGCCCGGAGAATATGTAGTTTGAACAAGACGGTTCACATGCCACACAACTCGAGAGAATATGGCTTGATTGCAAGAGACATTTCCTGGCCGCCTAATTTCTCTTCGTAGCGATATCAACTGGCCACCAAGATCAAGCTATATGACACCGCTGAACTTTTTTTGTTCCGCTACGCGAAAGACGGTATTTATACAGATAAACCTTTAACTCTTAAACACTTAAAAACCAATATTCCTCAAGTTATATGTTAATAAGTGCTCGAAAACTACCTCAAAAGAATCAATGCTTACAACAATTCGCGTGGCGGTCATTTAAATGATTTAGATTTTGACACATAGTGCCAACGGTCAAACTTTATAATAAAAAAGAAGTATCATGACAAAAACTGTGTTCTAAAAAAGGGGAGTCGGATAAAACGCTTCTTTCAGGCTTGAGCACCGAACGTTAAGGACACTTAAATGAAGTTTTTTTTACCAAAATTTAGCTTTTTTGGAGAGCTTAGCTGTTCCGCCAAAATTATAACCTAATTTTTCGTCTTTACATGTGTCTGAGCGATTCGAGTTAACTGATAGTTCTTACTTTTTTAATTCATTTTGAGCTTATAATATTTTCATATTTAATTAAATTCCAAATTAAATGTGTCTATCTAGCACCTTGTAGAAATCTTCTTTCTCAACTTAGTAAATGATCTGCAGTTTAGCATTGCAATTTTAATTTAAAAGCGAAAAAGGAAATGAATACAAGAAAAGTGTCGTAAAATAAAGCTTAGTGAAGTACGGCCAACTTTCAAGAATCTATCTTATTAAACTCAAACAAGGATAAATAAATCCGTATTCCCTTTATTTCAATTTCAAAGTATGGTGTGCGATAAATGCAAAAGAAACTTTCATTCACTCGTACATCCTAGGGATGTTACTAATTGCCGTAAAAATAAGTTGGCCTCATTTCACTTTATCAAAGTACAATTTGACGAACTGCTGCAAATTGACCTTACTTTACTATTATAAAGTTTTTTTTTTTAAAGTTGTTCTTATTTCACCTACAAGAAAGCCATATAATCGTGTATAATCGATACGTCAATATAGTGTTAAATTAACCGTTCCAGAGTTCTGCTGTTTCGCCTTGAGCAGCCGTTTGCCGGTATTTAAAACTAAAATTGACTCTATTGATCTCCTTTTAGTATACATATTAAACCAACAGGCAGTTAGTCTATTTATCTTTTAAAAAATGACATAAGTCCGTCTAGTTTTAAGTGTTCCATTGAGAACATTCCTCTCTAAAAGTACCTATCCATTATTTGTTGCTCTAATCGATTCGTGTTCAGAAACTCAATAAGTACAGTAAATAATTGGACTTCCTCTACTTTCGATTAATTTAATTTCTACCGAAAACAAAAACATGTTCAGCTCATAACTATATATACCCAATATCATGGAAATACATCAAGTGTCATTATAGACAGTTTTATCTGTTTATTAATAGTAAGGCAGTGATTTGATTGAAAAATAAATACCTTCGGAAATCTTATTTAGCAAATTTTAATATTAACTGAACGTTTCCTTTTTCATTCACGATATCAAAACGAGACTTAAAACGGGCAAAACGTGTTTCTTCAGTTCATTTTAGTCAAAGGCTTTCTTTAATGCCACACGGCATACCATTTTGCACCGCTTTACACGAAAAGAGCTAGCAAAAGGTAAACGAAGACGTAGAAAAATTTCTTTGACATAGAAACTTAATTTCCTTGAAAAGCCTTTGGTGTCGTTTGCCTTATTTGAATAAACCACAAACCGTCCTTACCTAACCTATTTTCTACTGCCAGGTAATTTGAAAATCGTTGGCATTCCTTTTAAGAATTTAATATACATTGAACATTTCGCATATTTTCAATTTTAGAAGAAAACAAAATTAGCCTGTAAAAGAATATTCTAGCGCTCTTTACCGTTTGTTAGGGGAGTGAATATTTCTGTATTCTTCTCCTTCTTTTATTTTCTGTACCTGTAAAATAATATTAGACTGAAAAAATTGCCCGAAGCCGATAAAGAAAATAAACCACCAACTAAGTTTATCTTGCAGGAGCGAAGAACCCTCCAGGTGGTTTCAGACACTTTTCTTCACCTATTTGTGACTTGTTGCTTCTTGCATATAGCTTTCTTGGAATTTTTATAAAAAAAAGAGCAGAGCACGATACTTATTTAGATATGGAAGAACTTTGAGGTTAATTGGACAGTTTTTTTCTATACAGATTTTTAACTTCATAGGAAGTTATTGTAATCGGTTCGATTTGTCGAATTCAAAATGGTGCGTGTGAACGTACGACAGAACGTTCCTGTAGGTACATTCGGGAAGCTTTGTCCATCGTCAATATCTTCAAATAAACTTTGTTATAGATGTAATAATCCAAAAATATGCAGAGAGAACTCTCAAGAAAAAGATGAACATTTTGGTTAACAAAAAATATCTCAGGATCCAATAATGCTAGCGACTTGAATTGAATTTTATATTATATGTATGTATATTGTAACGTGGTACCAAACAAATATGTTTTTGGGAAAAAAAATCCAATTAACGTTTTTTTTATAAACCAAAAAAACTGAAAAAAAATATTGTTACCTCTAAAATTTTAGAAACAAAAAATGATTTTATCTCCAAAATAATTTTTGAAAAGAAGGTTTTGGTAAAATGTTCGACAAAAATCGAATCGACAGTTTTTTCTACAAACAAATAAGAAAGTAAAAACAACATTACTAAGAGTTGGGAAAAATCAATAATTTTTTCAAAAATTCAAGACTATGGCTTCAAACTAATTTAATGTTATGAGAAATATTGTTAGTATTATTCTCCATTAAAATTGAAAATATTGGCTTCAAACTAATTGTATCTAACAGAAAATATTGTTTTCAACAATTCAGTCAGTTTTTTCACACAAAATTAAAACTCCAAAAAATAGTTCGCAAATGCTACTAAAATTGGTAAAAATTGGTTCACGGCTTAAAATCTCGTCCACAAAAATAGATTCAACTAAAATCTTTTTTTAACATGGATGGTAAACTTTTTCAAAATAAAATATAACTTCAATAAGAACTATAAACCATACTAATATGTGCATGTGCATATGTACATATACCTCTACACGAAAGAGTGGTTTTCTACATTTCAGAATGTGCATTAGAATAATGTAATTCATTGTACTGTCCTTTATACAAAACTGTACAATAAAATTTGCATATGAATGGAGGACAACAGGTCGACTATAACTGTAGTTTAGATAGGTTAGATACATATGTACATATACTGAAAACTATACGTTTCCAGACTTCATTTTAGAAATGTAGATAAATCTATATAAAGCATTTTATGAGCATGTTTATATTTTGAAAACATTTATGTGGGCCTTTTTGAAGTTTATAGAGCGACGATATGGTTGGTTCATAACGCTAGCATTCCGGTAAGTGGAGTATATAATCTTCTGAGCAAGCCAGTTTAAGTCATGTGAAGGTCCTCAAACTATATGTCTCGAGTGGTGGTACTCGGTTTGAGGAAACACAAATACACTTTTTTGCATAAAAGCCAAATACCTTAGATTAGTTGTTGCAGGACAAGGAAAACAACATCGGCTAAAAAGTCAGTCACATTTTTTACTTACGATTTTGTAATCAAACACTACTTTACGATTATAGAAGAGTGGAAAAAGCTGGTCTGCATTGGGTCGATTGACTTCAGATTTGGAAATAGAGGTTTTGAGCCAAAATAAAGGTTTTGAGTAAAATGTATATTAATAAGCTCCAAATAAATTCACATACAATATATGTTTAAACTCAAATTGAAAAATTGTATATGCAAAAATTAATTTAATAAAAAACCGCACTCTAACGATTTTCAAATAAAAGTTTTTGAGGTACATTTTTTAATTTTAATATTTTTAAATATAGTGTTTGGACACATAGCAAGTTCGTACGACTCAGCCGTGCATTTTATTTTAAATCTCTTAAAATACAAGGTATTATCATTACTAACGCACATTTTTATAAAAAAGTGAGCTTGTGAAAATTGCGTAACTTATCTTAACTTAAGTTTCCTTAAGGGAATTACTTATAAATCCTTAAGTCCCCTATTTTTGAAAATAACTTCAACAACTGTTAGCCAAAGCATATAATATCAAAAACAACTACTCTGGCTGATGTCTCATTATATATATCATTATAAAATAAGATCTTATTATAACCTCTTGTATTTTCTCGCCAATTTTCCAATTTGTTAATAGTTATCAATAACCGTCTAAACTGTTTTATTAAGTGTTCAACCAAACCCACCTTTTTTATATGTTAATGTAATGAAACAAAATTATATTTTTGATATCAATATTTCTCAACAAAAAAAAACACTTTTAATTTTTAAAATTTAGATCGGATCGTTTTTTATGATAAACCTGTGCCTCGTTGTCATTGCCACACAATTCGCAGAAACGAAAAAGCGTGAAATGGAACGAATGCGTCAAGAACGCGCTCGCTATACATCTACATCGACATTAGCCTCAAGTACCAATAATTCAGAGCCTGCCACTTGCTATGCCGAAATAGTCAAATACATCGCCCACCTATGGAGACGCTCCAAAAGACGACTACTAAAGAAGTACAGATTATATAAGTATGATGGTGTTATTTCAGTTTCCTTTCGGTTTTTTTCTACTACTTTTTAGTTTTATTTTGTTTTGTATAAAGAAAAAAAACTTTAAGTTTACAATCTTTTGGGTTCCCTAAACGTTTTTAATTTTGTGCAACCCCAAGAAAGAACGCAACATTTTTTTATAACAAAACTACCCCCGAAAATGCAACTGCAAATAAATCAAACGTTTGTAAATAAAACTTCCATCAAGGACTAATTTATTAATTTTTTTTTGTTTAAATATAAAAATTGTTTTTATATAGCAAACAATAGAAAATATTTACATGTAACTTTTATTATTATTAAAGAAAAAAAATATTTTATATGCATTTCAATCAAACAACCATCACAACCACCCACCCCGAGGAGGCCAACACTGTTGTATATAAAAATAAAAAAAAACGCAAAGAATATATACATAAGGCTAAAGATTAAAACAGAAAATTCAGGCCATTATAATAAATTGTTCTAGTGAACATAGAGCTAGTACATGTTTCATTTAAGATAAAATAGCATCAACAAAGATTTTGATCTCATTTCTCATAAAACCGCCTTGCTTTTCTACTTGAATTTATCAACAAAAAAAATAGTCCTTAAGTTGGCTCCATGAGCTAAAAATAATTTGTTTTATTTTGAGTTTGAACAATACGTTTTACTTGGTTTCTGTTTCATATATTCATTTTTCCCATTTTGTTAAAACCTGAGTTTCTTTGGAATATTTTGCTCTTGTTAACCTGTCCCTATTTGCATGCCAAATCAATTATATCTTATGATATTAGTTATATTAATTATTATTTAACAGTAAACAGTGATACTCAAAGAAAATGTATTTACTAGAATTGAAAAAAGATGCATAGATGAGTTATTATAGCAGAATAGTTATTTAAATTATCAAAAGTTTTAATTCAAAAATAACGCTTAAATATGTTCATACATACTCTTTGTTCCTCATTTCATTTGGTATGAAGTATTTTTAATTAGTCTTCTTCAACGTAGGTAAATTAACATTTTATAAGACCATATTCCGATGTTTGATTTATAAACTTTTTTGATCTGTATGACCTTTGTTTACGAAACTATTTAACCGATAATACTATAATGGCTCCTTTCGGCGTTTTCAGGTAGAATCTTAACAGCTTTCTGTACCATAAAAAAACCCTATCACATCAAATGTTCTTATTCTACGATCAAATTTACATTGACCACTGTATGTTAGGCTTTCCCGCAATATTTGATGTCCTGAAATCCTATAACCTATTTAATGAAAAATGATTATATATTTCTTAATATTATTACATACTTTTAATTTCATTTTCAGAAGAAATAGCGTACATATGCTTGCACTGTTTTAAAATCAAATATTTTAATAAGATCAACTTGCAACGCCTCTCAATTTCACCTTCTTGAAATTAGGGAATCCAGAGGTATTCTCCTAAGAGAGTAAAAATCTGCATCTATTTCAATAAAAAAAATTCAGCAAAGTAATATTTGGACTTTAAGTGTCTGTCCCATTGAAAAATTACCTGTACTGCCTTTCTTTGCGTCGAATCCAATTCAACGTGAAATCTTAGGGGTTGATAGATTTACCATTATAATTACACGGTTTAATTAAAAACTCAAATAACTATTATTATACCGGTTTTTTGTATGATAAAACCGATTTGGCATTCCAAAGTATTGTTATATTACATTACATAGAACACAGCACCTTGAGCAACTAGGCTATGTAAGGTGATAACAACACAAGACATTAATACAAGACAGAAGGACAGAAGAGAAAGAACAACTGAAAGAAAGAAAACACATGACAACAGCACGCGGAAGGTTTCGAGACGGTCCCCCATCTTTCTTCTAACCACGCTCACTGATGCTTGATTTCGGTGATCGATGGGAACCGAAGCTTTTGTCAGTGACTAGGCCGTTGCCTCCAAAAGTCTTCTTCTTGTAACAAAAAATTAAAAAAAAAACGTTTATATCTTCAAACAATAATAATACCATTTACACTTATAAGTCACATAAGTAAGCACACTTAAATGCTGTACTACCTCGTAGTGCATGCAACAAATTAAAACCTTAAATCAAATTACTAAAAATATAACTTAACTTTTCTATAAACATTACCATACCTCGCTGAATTTTTTACTGAATTGTACATTTTTTAGGTATCACTGTTTTTAAGCTTTATATCACCAACTATACATGTAACTACCTTTTATACCTTTAGTTTATAGCCTCATATATGCATTTGCAAATGCTCATATAGAACTGTAAATCACTTCATTTAGTTTAAACCAACAATATCTTTTATAAATGTCAATATAGTATTTTAGATGATATTTTATTAACAGACAATCTATTTTCTTCAAAATCAATTCCAAACTAATAAACACAGACATCAACGTCAACAAAAAAAAGAAGGACTTCTGCCAAATGCCGACAATCTAACATTTTCGCCCAGTCGTATCAAGTGTCATCACCCGAAATGCCCAAAATATATCAATCGGAAGCCGTCCAACATCCAAGATCAAATGATAACTGTAATGGTGCCATTAAACTCGAATAATAATGTCAACACTACAATTGTTGCGGCGGCAACAGCAGCAGCAACGTCAACTGCTGCCACAACAAATAGTGGCAATGGTGGCAATACAATGTCAACCGCACCACAAACTCATACAAACATATTGCCAATGCATTCAACTACAGCTAACGTTAGTAGTAGTGGTGGTGGTGGTGGCGGTGTTATTGCAAGCAGTGGTAGTGGTATCATAACTACAGGAATGGGGCCTATAACACTTAATCAGAATTTATCTTACTCTTCGATAAATTCCATTCTGCATCATCATCACGCCATATCAATAGGCAATGTTGCAAACAATAATTCTGCCGCTGGGACTGCAATCAACAACAGTTTAATGCAGAATGCACTTAACCACAATCACCATCAACAAAATAACCCGGTTATGTTGGCACACAATGGGACGCATAATTCATCATCAGAGAACTCCGAACTATCGGCTGAGGTTTCGACATATGGGCAACGAGCTTCGAATCTAAAGAAAACCAAGCCGAATCACCTGAAGGATGACAACACAAGTTGCAGTAGCGGACAAAAAACTATTTTGCTGAAGATACCAACAGGACTCGACTCGGAGCAGCTAATTGTAAGTAAATACGTGAAATACTACATAATTAAAACACAAAAAACCCACATAATTAAGATTTTCCCTGCTGAAGAACTATATCGGGTGCAAGGTACCTGACCTTAAAACTAAGAAACTTATTCAAAACAACCTACATTCCTTCAACGTTTTCTTCCGTCTTCCTTTGCTTACGGCAAACTTATCTTCTTTGTTAATAACAAATATAACGCTATCTATGTGCATTATATGTGTGTTTGCAGTCATATAGCTACAATAAAATATTTAAATTCAAACTTGCGCTCAATTCCAGAATCATCCATGTACTTCCGGCTTCCTAAGTCCACCATCATCAGCTAGGCGACGTTCCTCTGTCATGTTCAACGAGTTTGTAATATTGCACACTCCACCTTCGATACCAGAACCAACTCAGGATAAAAATGTCTGTTCATCGGAGAAAATGACACAAACCGGCGATGGTACTATCTGGCAGGTAAGTTGTTAAATTATAATTAAACATTCCAGCCACGTACATGAAACAACTTTAGAATATGCGATCTTTTCCTTCATATGCATCCATATCCACATACATATATTTTCTATTGACAGGTTAATCTTCCACAAACAATTGCTAGTCATGCTCTGGCCAATCCTTATAGTGATTGTTCAGAACTGGGTCTGCATGACGCGATGACATGTCAAGAGTTGCTGGCTTTCTCCGTTGCATTTTCTGCAGCCCTTCCAACAGGGCATAGCACACTAGAGTCGTTTTATACTTCATTAGCACGTTTCGATCCACAAACAGCCGAAGCACTCAAAAACCATCAGAATCTCGAGAACTCTAATACGAATAATATATTACGAGGGACTAATGCCAACGCAGGCAATGCCAGTGGTGGTAGTGGCGGCAATGGTAACGGGGGTGGTGGCAATTACATCGAAGACTACTCTTGCTGCTACGATTTATACCAGAACGCCTTATCTCCACTGGAGGAGAAAAACCAGCACAGATCGAAATTAATATCTGGAATCATAACGGTCTACCATTTTATCACTAGAATATTGCATTTTGCACGTCGCCACATCAAACGTTTGGTAGAGCATAAATATTTCCAGCAAAGCATCTTGCTGGCTATACTCATCAATACGCTCAGCATGGGAATTGAATACCACAAGCAACCGGAGGAACTGACCGCGATTGTGGAAACCAGCAATGTTGTCTTTTCGGCCATATTTGCGGTTGAGATGTTATTGAAAGTAGTTGCCGAGGGACCCTTTCGTTATATAGCCAATGGATTCAATGTGTTCGATGGTATAATAGTTATATTAAGGTTGGTAATGGTCAAGTGATTTATTTTTAGTTTGATTTGACATTTTAAAGTCACAGGATATACTAGAAATGTGTTAATTCGACAACTGATTGATTGTCATACATTTTCGTTTTTTGTAGTAATAATTTCATCAAATCTGTCAAAAAATAAATCAAAGAATAACGTACAAAACAAAATCTGCAGCAACGTAGTTTCCATAAGCAATTTACAATTATTCATTTTGCAAAGATTTCAATGACATTAACTTGGTAAATAGCGAATAGAAAAAACAATGCAAGAACAAATTACGCACAAAAATAATTTCAAAATAAAGACTAAGAAATAATCCTAACTGTTCGAAACTGAAGTGAACAAAAAGTTAAATTACCAAAAGTTTAAACAATTGCCAACTAATCCACAGGAGGAAGACATTATAGGAGTAGGTAAACCCTAATAGTTTTCGCACAATTTCGAAAAACATAATGTATTTCAACTGCAAATTTGTACACATACTCATACTGTACATATTCTGTTCAGAAAATGTATGCTTAGCCCACTCAACTATAGTTATTCGCTTTGAAATTGAAAAATTTAAACTTCGAAGTTCTATCACCCGCCATAGTTCTATGTGCTAAGTTCCTTGCCCGGACTATATGCATTTATTTTTGCGTGTACTTGTGCTGGGAAAAAAGAAAACTTCTGAAACTCCCCCATAAAACCAACCTTGAGTCCTGACAACAAGTGTCTCCTTCATTAAACTTCTTGGTTTTTGCCACAGCGGCGCGGCGCCATCCATTGCCACCATAAACTTTATTTTTCTTGGCAACGGTAATCATACCACTGCCTGCACCGATCTGAACTCTGAACTCTTTCAAATGAAGCTCCAGAAATATTTAAACGTCGCCGTCGTGTCGCTCTTGGTGGTAAAAGATTTTAAACTCTTGTCGCCAGGTTTTATGTTAAAAATACAATAAGATTCACTGTTTTTACGTGATTTTCGTCGAATACATCCACCTGTCCTATATTTATATAAAGTACTCATTGTTTTATATCTCTGGAACAGGAATATAACCTTTTTCTTTTTCTTTTCTATTTTGTTTGGCTTTTTTGTGCAGTGCCATTGAAATTTGTCAGACCTTCAGCGGTAATGGTGGTGGCGGTGGTTCCGGTCTAAGTGTACTTAGAACTTTTCGCCTGTTGCGTATACTTAAGCTGGTGAGATTTATGCCAAATCTTCGACGACAGCTTTTCGTGATGCTGCGAACAATGGACAACGTAGCGGTATTCTTCTCATTGCTGGTTTTGTTTATCTTTATATTTAGGTAAGTTTGTTGTGTTCAAAATTGTTTTGAAAAATGTATTGAAGTATTTTGGTTTAGCAATTAAAATAAACTCTAGATACAGTAGAAGTATAGAAAATTCTACAAATAAATTATTTGTTTGAAATACATTTTTATTTTTTATTTACATTTTGATGATTTACTATGTTATTTTATGGGTAAAACGACAAGATTATAAACTTTATTATGGCAAAAGTGCTTTGCATTTCTTTATATTTTATTACGAGTATAAGCAACCTCGCAGGTTCAGATTCAAAAGTATATTTAGTACATCACATCACCTAAGTCCTCTCGAAATGATAAAAAAGCCTGACAAAAAAAGAAAAAATAACGGCAAACAATTATAAATGTATGCCAAGAGCCCAAGAAATTTAATACATGAATGATTTTATAGTTGAATTCTCAATTATTACTTAAAAATGTGAATTTGGAGCCTATTTGTTGGAACAAGCGCTCTCGGATAAATTTATTTGGACCCAAACATACAAGGGAAAATAATAGAAGCTCTTGAACGAACCATTAATCAGAACATTCAATCAACTTTATAAAAGTGGAAAATGGTGGAAAGTTGGCTTAGTAAAAATTAATTAAATACGAACAGTACAAATAAATAAATAAATGATAATTTCAATTATAAGTTATGTGACCTAGGATAGGTCTATTAAAAATGAGTTACTATCGAAATTTCCAAGAGTTTTTAAATGTTTTATGTTTAGGGCATCAAACAACCATATTTATGGGAATTGTTTAAAAATATCAATTATTTATTTATTTTTATTTATTTATTTAAATAAACCAACACATCAGGTTACAACTGAGTTTATCATTTTTTTCATTATTTCAGAGACACTGTCTTTAAATACCCAGAATATTTTTGATGACACAAAAAATTATGAAAAATGGTCTCAAATTTTACAATTTTTACAAAACGGATGACCAAAAAGTAATAAAAACACAACAATCCAAAAGCTTTTAAATCGAAAATTTTAATATTCTCAACAAGAGGGTTCTGTATTTATGAAAAATGGAATGGTTATTCTAAGTTATTTGAAGGAGAAAATTTCAATGCATAATGGACACATTGGCATTGTTAGGATAAAGTTGTTGGCAAGAAGTTTGGTATTGTGGATGACTATCGATGGCGATCGCGACAAATTTTTAAATTTTGTGGAGAATGTCAATAACTTATAAACAAACCTAGTTTAGGTTAATTTATGCAAATGGTCGCCAGGATATCCTTCTGAAATAGTACTTTTTGAATTTTCTTTTAAGACACAACATTTTAGTAATGTTGGAATCATTCTCAAAATGGTTGTTGTTGGAAGAGAAAAATGTCTGCTTTTTGCACTTTTAAAGTTGATTTTTCGTTTAATGATCCTCCATTTTAAAATATCAAATGATGGAAACAAAAAGTCAAAAGAAAAGTACAGCAATAACAATGCAAATCATCTTATTTAGTATAGATTAATATGTAATAACTTATTCAAAAACGTTTTTTAAAAGTTATTTATTTAATAAAGATAAATGAAAATCACGATAAGAAAAATTGGTGTTTATTATTGCAAAAAGGCGGTCCAATGCAAAATTCCGTTGTTTTGTACGACAGTCATTTAAGAAACCAGCATTCAATAAAGACATAATACGAACAAACTACCAATCTGTAGTTTTCAATGGTGACATTGTGCTTGTTAGCATATCTGTTCATGAAATTTATCTACGAAGCATATATATTTGCACCTTCGATTTGCAAGTCATAACCAGAGACTAAATTTCTTAAAATTTAATTAAATTTCTTGTCGTTTTACTCTTATTCATAGTTATTTATTTTTTTATAAAATAAAGTTTCGTAGGTCTTTTTATTTATATAAAACAACAATTTTGTATTTTGATATTAAACCATCTAGAATCTATTCTAATATGAATCTATTCTTTCAATTCTCTGTTTCCTAGCCTTCTTTAAGAACTATATTCCATATAAATTTTGTCTCCATATAGCTATTTCCAATTTTCAATTTCCTTAACAAAACCAAACCTATAACTTTCATTTCCCAATCAATGAAGACTTCTGTGCGCGTGAATCCATCATATAATCATCGTTTAAATGAGAACATTATATTATTTTAGAGAATCCGATTTTTTTAATTAACAATTGTTTTTTTTCCTTTTCTTTTTTCCTCATTCTAAGAAATTTATTTACTTAAATACATACATTTCACCTTTACACAAATGTTTTGCTGTCGTAATCTTAATTTTTTCAATAAACCTTGAAACAATATTTTCAAGTTTTTGCATACTTTTACTTACTCTTTTCTCATTGAAAAGACACTATCACTTCTTGCTTTTCTAAAATATTTCACAAAAACACTTATTTTTTTCAAAAACTTCCTTTTTTAATGTTAACTTACCAAAAAACTAAATATGATCCTCACTACACTCACAAAATAAAAAAGCAAACAATTTCACAAATTGTTGTCTTGCAGTTTAAAATATTTATTCAAAATTAAAAAAGCAAATATTTTTTAACACAATAAATTTAATACAAATTAAAACAAAATTATGAATAATTTTATCTTTCAAATAATTACTGTTCCGTTTAATATTAATCATTCATATGGCATATATAACGTGTCTATACATACATCTCTTTATATGTGTTAGCTCCATTAAATTATATACGATAGATAAGTAATTCATATATTTATTGTGTAGCAAATTATTTAATTAGATATATAATTGTTATTAGATTTTAGAAGAAAAACTAAATATATGAAAATAAACAAAGCCGAGAGTAATCTTGAAGCAAAATAATTTAATTTCAATTGCTTTACACTCTGAATTATTATGTTTGCATAGAAGCCATATAAATTGAAGCTACTATATACAAAATTGTTTCACTATTTTTTTTTTGTTTAATTAAGAAGCTTTGACTTTTCTTCTTCAGCGTTTATTTTCTCTTTTTTCGATATTTTTGTCCAAATTTCTATTTTTAGTGAATCTGTATTTAAGTTAAAATTAACTTCAACGATTTTTTTTTCAAATGTGGTGTTGAAAAAAAGAGTAGGGTTTTGCAGTAAGCCAATTTTAAATTACAACTCAAAGTGATATTTGTTTGCAATGTATTTTTTTAGCGCTACGTTTTTAAGCGTTTTTTTCTTTCAAAATGCATATTAATTCGTCCACAGGGAAGCTTAGATTAAAATTTAAAATAAGCTTTTGAGCTGTTAAGGTATTATAGGCTTAGTTTTCGCTATCAAGCGATACCAATCCAAAGAAATAATCTTTGATATTGTAATAATAAATAGTATTGCATTAAACAGGGTGAATTCTTCGCTTTTTTAAACAGAAGAACTTTCTAAAAGTGAAAGTTCAAAGTTGTCAAATCATATTTGAAAAATCCTTTTTATTACATTATAAAGTAATATGTTTCTTATTTCAAAATTCATTAAGACTTTATCAGATCTTCCAATATCATAAAGTTTTATTTTGCTTTACAAATAAGAAATATTAAAAACACTTTAAAAACAGTAGCATTTCGAATTATGTCGAAAATGAAAAAAAAAAAACAGCGAAAATGGAAATTCAACATCCACAAATTTAAATACACTTTAGTTTAAATTATTTAAGTTTACTTTAATGTTTTGACTCTTCTACTTATTTTATTTGTTTCATATTTTCAAAAAGTTTATTATCTACACAATTTGATTTGTATAATTTATTTTTTTCAATTATTCTCTTTCTATCTTTCCTATTCTACAAATCTGCTGTAATTTGTTATCAATTAATCTAAACAAATAATAAACTATTAAATTTAAAATTGAAAAAAAAATGTTTGTAACTCATTCAAAAAAAAAACAATTCGCAAAAAATAAACAAAATTTAGTATCCTCGGCATGAATCTGTTTGGATGTAAATTCTGCGAAGAAGTAAAAGGAGAGATGGTATGCGATCGCAAGAATTTTGACACCCTTTTGTGGGCGCTCGTCACAGTGTTTCAGGTAGAATACAGATTGAAATTTATAACTTTACATTTTTTTTCTATACCTAAAATTGTTGTGTTTTCGAATATTTCTGTTTTAACAAAAATTAGTTTTGTCCGAAATAATTTTTATTTTTAAATTATTGATTTCTTTCTGTTTGTTTCTTTTTTGTGTAAAGTAAACGTATAAATGGACTTATATTTTTTGTGGCAACCGAATCAACTGTACATACAAAGTTTATTACTAGGTGTTAATACTAAAACAAATTAATTTTAATATAAAACAAGCAAACATTATTAATTTTTGGTTAAGTAATTATTTTATTAGTATATGAATGCTTGAGCTTGTAATATAATTTCTGTACAGTAAAAGTTGTATTCGAATTTTTCTCGGAGCATATATCAATAGTGCTAACCTATGGTAAAGTAGAACTATTGTAAACAAAATTAACGTACAAATACCATATTTGTTTTATTTAAAATAGAAAAATTCTGCCTGAGGTAACAATTTAATAAATTTGATTATTAACAAGTTTAAAGAAGGCGAAGTTATATATTTTATAAATTTATTTTATAAAATACGTAATATGTACATATATTTAAAGTGTATATTTGTTGATATCTGTCCAAAGTTTAACAACCGCATTTAAATGAAATAAGGCTTTAGGTTTGGTTTATTTAAATAGATTTCATATGCATGTTCTTGTAGGTCATTGTTTTTCTTCATTTTAGTGTTAGTGCAAAAACAGTAAACTGTCATGTGGTCATCTTACATAAATCAGGTAAGGATGCAAGCTTTACAAGCTTTACATTTTGTATTTAAAAACAAATTATCACTGATGTTGCTTAGTTGTTAGAATACTCAGTGCGTTTTGCAATGTTTCAACAAGAAAATTATGAAAACTGAAACACACAATATTAAAAGCATTAAAACCATAATCGTGAATATGAAGACTTTCACTGGCTGGCTTACACAAATATATTTCTTATTAACGATATATAAACATGGATCCTTCTTTTATCAGTTATAGAACACTTCAATAAATCAAAATCAATGTTATCAACTACTACAAATTGTAATAATAATAATTAATAATACATTTTTCTTATGAAACACTAATTTTTTCTATTAAATTTGTAAATATATCTGCAATTTTTGCAAATATATATTGCTTATATAGTTCATAATCCTATTTCATATTAAGTCGAAATCCCTAACAGAAATCAAAGGTTCTATTTTATGCATAACAGAATTAAATATTAAATCAATTATTTCTGAGTTAAATCTCTTATTTATTTGAACAATCATCATATACTTTACAATTTCGTTAATTTTCAGTACTAACTTCCTTCTGTTATACAAACATATACCCGATTATTTTTTGCAATTAATTGAAAAATTCGTTAAGTTGAAAGAAAAACATGGTAGTTCGACGTTAATTCAACTTAAGAAATATGTCGAATATCGACAGTAAGACTATTGCACATGATATTATAAGAACATTTGATAGGGTTTGGGATCAGGTTCTTTTACTGAAAATGCGTGCCTTCGGACTTCATGAATCCCTCCTGCATTTATGATTAGTACAATTACCTTCGGATTGTTAAATACAAGTAGTATTAGATGGATTCAAGCCTGAAAACCGCATAATAAATGCTGATATGCCCCAGATTTGTGTTTTGTCTCCAATACTCTCTCTTGTTTTTATTAATGGTTTCCTGTCTGCAACTTCTAATCCAATATATTGTTCGCTGATGATAGTACTCTTTGCTTTTTATATCCGATCTCAGACTCACATCCCTCTACTTCGGATGTGGAATTGCAAAGACAAAATATAATAAGCTCAATAATTTCCGACTTAAACAGCATTGTTAAAATAAAAACCGCGTCCCTAATGCTGTCTTGTGTCGTTAAAGCCAAATAAACCGCCTTGCCATTACCCATCGTTTGCATCTATAAGATTAAACATTTTGATATTTTGGGTACTTGTATCATCAACCACCTCTTGTTGGACGATCACATAAGCGATCTCGCAAAAAAATGTGGCAAGATGTTTTGGGTTTCATAAAGAAGTTCTTCCAAGAAGTTTGTCTCCCTCTGATCTGGTTGTTATTTGCAAGACATATACAATATGCATATGTCCAAAGCTTGATTATAACTCACATCTCTCAGCTGATGCTCCTACAAGCTACAACCTACTCAAGAGAAACATCCAGCTGCTTTCCCCCCCCCCCCCCCCCCCTTATACTCTCGCTGCAAGGAATGCTCATCAGTTCTGTTGTACTGTCAAGTACACATATTCGTTCTTTAGCTGAATTCGGAATGCTTTGCCACAATCTGTCTTTCCCAGGAATTCAAAACCAATCTGCAAAAGGGTAGTATAATATCTCATTAAATGTGCGCATATTATAAAAAAAATAAGAAATTTCCCTGGTTACCATAAGTTTTTTTCTTCAGGCCATAAACCTCACCATAAAATCAAATGAGATTTTTTAAACAGAAGAGATATGTATTTTTACGAAATTCTGTATGTCATCCTTAAAAGGAATTACTTTAGTAAGAAATATTTAAAAAGTCAGTTTTCATATTTTTCTTAATTTTCAACCTATAGCATGATTTAGTTCTTTTTTAAAAAACATATTTCGTTGAAAATTTCGCTTGAATTTCACAAATTCTTTGACTTATTTTGAACAACTTGAATGCTTTAACTATTTTTTTCAATTATCTTTTTATCTTAAATTTTAAATTCGAACTTAAAATTATATTATTAAAAAATAAATCTCCATTGCCAGTTTAAATAAAACACTCCGTTAACCAAAACACAACTCAAAATTAAAAATAAATATAAAATTTCATCATCCCAACCACAACTACTATACTACTATCATCACTACCTGCTGTTATATCTTCCACAATTTTTATTTAAAAAAAAAATAAAAACTATTTAACAGTTTTTGGTTTAAAATTTTAAAATATATTTTTTTTAAGTTATAAGTCAACAAAATACTTTTTAAAACAGGAAAAAACTAAAATAATTTTATTTTTCATTATACCAATATGAAATTTATATATTATACATAACAAGTATTTATTTATTTTTATAAAACCAATAAAAGAAAAAATCAAGAAACAAAAATAATCGCTTTGAAAAAGAAATAGAAAATACATATTATACATAAATATATACTATACATACAGCATACTTGGCATGTATCTATTTGGCGGTAAGTTTTGTAAATTTATGGACGAATCTGGACAAGAAAGGGAATGTACTTGTCCTGAAATAATCAACAAGCATCCACTATGTGAATGTGATCGCAAGCATTTCAACAACATTTTATGGGCCACAGTTACAGTTTTTCAAGTAAGCTCTGTCTACATCAAAACATAATATTGTTTTTTATTTCATTATAATTATTTATTTATTTTCTTTATCAAATCATTTTTGTTTTTTATAAATGTAAACAACCATTTTTACATTATTTGTTTACCAATATTTTTTCATCATAATTGAAGACTTTTACCTATAATGTTAACAAAAATGTACATACGTTTTATTTTCGCTTTGAAGTAATTTTTATGTTAAACAAATATTTACAAACAAAATATTACCCAAACAAGCAACAACTCAAAAGCAAGTAGGTACTCTGGTTATTAAGTTATACACTCATATCTGACTGTTTTTATGTAAAAGAGATTGTAATATTTGTAAAATATGATACATTTAACTTACTATCAAATCAACATTGTCTTAAGTATGGAAAACAATTTTTGGAAGATAAATACACACGCATTTTTATGAAAACATTTTATGACATTTTTGAATATCGGCAACATGCTCAAGTTGTTTGAGTTACGAGAAAACCCATAAAACGCAGAGCACACTCACTCTTTGTGGCTTTTCAAAAATCACTTGATTCTTCTTGTAAACAAATCTACTGAGGTAAAAATTGTCTTATCGCTGAAGATGATTTCCAGGAAGCGGATTTTAATTTAAAAAATGTCAAATAAATTTCGACATAAAACATGACGCTGAGCTATGACGCGAAAACACATTTAAGTCCGTTCGATATGATTGTAGCAATTTTTTGTAAGGTACAAAAATTATGATAAGGTCCGATTTTTTCGGATGCATATGTATATTATGTATGTACACAGATGTCTGTTATATATTACATTGCTCTTCAACATTTTCTTCCTCGCAATAACATTGCACTTTTTCAATGCGTTTTGATGGCCTTAATTCAAATCCGACTTCAAAATTATTGCATCACGCCAGGTTTTTTTTTGAGGCTATACAAATTTATCAAGAAACTTTTATTCTCATCACTTTAAGATGTGCTTTGCATTGCATTAGAAATGTTCTTTTTTATTCGTAAACTTTCGTAAGACACCATTCCCAAACGTATAAGATCGCGGGTTCCCGGGGACAATCACTTGTCCTCGGATAAAAAATTGTGTTCCACGATGAATCCTGTTTACAAAAATAGATTTAGACCGCTCCAATACCATCCAAATACTGACAATTCAGATATGGAAGTCTTAAAACACCTCCCTCTAACAATGTATATGTGCCACCAATTAAAGTTCTGCTAATGAAAACATTAAAAGTGAACGATTATTCAATCAAAAATTTTTTTATTTGGAGTAAAGATAGTGTGTGAATCGTTATGAAATTCGTGATTGTTTATCAACCCATAAACCATTTATGCTAAAAGATTTTCAATAGAAGAAGATAAAACGGATTGAAAGTAAGTTTTGTTATTTTTAACACAATTCTACTACATCAAGTTTTTGAAATATGTACATTACAAAATATAAAAACAATATGTAAAGCGCGTACTTTTAAAACTTCAAAAAACAGTTAAATATTAAGTTTGGATTCGAAATTAGCCCAAAAAATTAAAAATAAAACTTATTTTTCAGCACTATGAAAGTTTTAAATTCATGGTTTGCTCACAACTTCAAATAGAGGCAAATAAAGATTCATAACTTATGAGAATTTACAGATAATGAGTAAGATACTTAATTGATTTAAATTGTATCTAGAAGAATATTATAATATAAATAACAAATAAATAAATAAATAATCCTCCTAGAGTAATACTTGTCATGAACGGTGCTTTCCCAAATTAGCCGTGTTGATTCGGATAGTTCCCGTCTATCCCTGACAACATTTCTCGCACACAGGAATGGTTGAGAGTTTTAAGTCACTATACTTTTGCCCCACTAATTTATTTTCTAGTTAGCTAATAGCAAGCGTCAAACTACAATCAGAGGCTCGTCATGAGTGCATGTGTTAGTTGTTAGTAATAATACAATACAATTGTAGCCTAACACAAATACCAAACATAATTCACATTTAAAATGAACTATTACAGAACAAACAATTAAATAAAGACGTTTACGATAGTGGGACACTGGTTCTAAACAATGATTTAAATCCCACTTTATTTAGATTTAAATCTATCGTTGACCAGTTTAAGGTATATAAAGTGCTCGTTCAACTTAAAGCTTCATTCTTCCCACAGTTAGTTCTATGGAAGTCAATATGTATAAAATTAAATGTACGCAGGTTTAAAATCATTACACAATTTATTGATTAGATTAAGTTTAAACTTAGCTTTAAAAACCCCTTTTTTAACGTACTCATTTTGAAAACCTGTTGTGATAGAAAAAATTAAAGCCGAGATTCGAGTTTAGGACATCTTTATCATTTAAGTTGTGGCGGAGAAAAAACGTAATTTTATGGAATATTCCAATAAATCATTATATGAATAAGAAATGTAAATAGTAAATCAAGGATACTCTCTACTGAATATTCTGTTATATATTCTGTTATAAATCGTGTGAATTTATATTGTTTTTCTTTTAAATAAAATTGTTCTAGTGAACCACAAGTTTTTTTTACTTATTTCTTGAGTGTAAATCACAGAACTAATTTTTTTTAATATATTTAATTAATTGCGAATGTCAATGCGCAGGTTAACATTTATATTCAAGAATATATCAAACGAAACCTAGAAAAGATAACGATAAAATAAGATAACGTATTTAACGATACAAAATTACAAACAATCTTACACTAAACAAAAGGATAACACATTTAAACATGTTTATTATTTTTATTTTCATTAAGTTACATTGCTTTTAATAAGTTAAACAAAACTATTTAGCTTCCATATACTCAAACCATTAAAAAAAATATTTTGTAAATACAAAATAATTTTTGTTCGTTTTTCTTTTATTCAGCTTATTAGCCAATACTTTTAATAGTTAAAAATTACATACTTTTGCTAGTTTTATTCAAATTTGATTACATTTTAGTCAGCAGTTACTGAAAAATAAAAAAAATATGCAGCCTTTTTACCATAATTTCAAGTATTTGCACCAAAAGCATTCACTATTTTTTTCCCTTCCATTTGTAAAAAAAGCTTTAAAAAAACTAAATAGAATTTAATTTATATAAGCTGTGCATGCTTTTTGTTAATTTTTTTTTAAAGCTCATTTAATTAACACGTTATAGAGTACAATTTTGTTTTACAAGATTAAAATTCAGTATACTTTTAAATACCAGTCTTATTTTAATATTTAACGAATTTTTGACCAGTGATCTTAAGCACACTGCCTTAATCTCAGTCATCTCAACTAATCGTTCTGATGTTTTTCTTTTTTTGCTACGATTCTGGAACTTACTTACAAGACTGGTATATTTATTTCGCTTATCACCCCAAAATAAGAATTTAAGAATAAGGCTACTGGAAAGACTGCAGTGAGTCTTAGTTTAAAAAAAATGTGAGATTCTACTTCTTTTTAATTAAAGATTCTTTAATAAAATGAGTAATCAGAATCAACATAAGAATAATGTTCACTTTTATACATATGTACATATATTGTTTCCATTTTGACAACATGTACTATGGTCCCTATATTGCATTTCCTTTTAACGGCACACTAATCGTCACACCTAAAACATCTTACTGAAATTAGCTCCCAATCCTTAATTCAATTCAGGTCAAATAATATATGTGGCATCTATTGGGACTGATATTAAGCGTTAAATTCATCAGCCTCAAATTATTATATTGTTGAAGATTTAAATTGTTTAGCCAATCTCATTGACCAACCCCTTTTACACACATTTGTATACAATTACTTGTGCTTATAAGTGTCTTTAATGCTATGAGGTTAAATAGTTAAAATAAACGTATGCAATGAAACCCTTTTTGGCATTAACATTGAAAATGGCAATACGAAATATTATTTTTACATGTAAGGCCTAAAAAGGTCTTCTTTTAGTCTTTGCCACACGAAACACACCTACATTTTCTAACTTTTTGTTAGAAAATCAGCATAACACGCCTAACGGTACCTTCATTTTTAAATTTAACTCCTTTGTTTATTAGATTCTAATTGAAAATTTTAATGAAAAAAAAACTAACTACAAGCTTTTACCTTAAGTTTATTAAAACTATTTAAATCATAAAATGTTGAATGTTATTTAAAAAAATCACATTTTTGATGCTCTTGGACTGGCACAACATTAACAAAAGAACATGGAAAAATGACTGTTTTAATTTTGAAAGCTACCCATTGCACCGTTATTAAATTGTAGATACGTATTACGTGTATATATGATTTGAATGCAGTTTATTACAAAAATTAACACATTAAACCAAAAACTTCTTCTATTAATCGTTAATTTCTGGAGATTGATAATTTAAATAATTTGTTTGTTTAGTTGGAAAACAACAACTCATAGAAATTTTAAGAACTTTCTTAAAAAAAATTAAAAACATAGATAAATAACATTATATGAACGTTTTCAAAATTAGAAACCTCCTGCATATCAAAATATATTTGTTACCTCCCATTTTTATTAATTATTTTTATGTATTTATACTTATTATATTATATTGTAATGCTGGTATGAAGTAAAGATTTTTGAAAGTTTCAACTTAACACACGTCGGATTGCTGCTACTAAAATAAATCAAAAAGAAACAAAAAATAACTTAAAAAAAAATATTTTTGTTTTGTTTTTTAAATTTCTGGCTTTTCTATTTTGTTTATTTTAGTTTTCTAATTAAAAACAAAACTAAATTTATTTTATAAATGTTAATGGTAATAAAATTGTAGATCCTTACACAAGAGGATTGGAACGTAGTTCTTTTTAATGGTATGGAAAAAACTAGCCATTGGGCAGCATTGTATTTCGTGGCATTGATGACATTTGGCAATTATGTTCTGTTTAATTTGCTTGTTGCCATTCTTGTTGAAGGATTCAGTTCGGAGGTATGTAGAAGTTAGGGAACAATTCCTGACAAATCGATGCAGTATAAGTGTTCCGACTTTAGCTTTCAAAGCCCCAAAAACAAAATATACCGCAACGAAAAGTCAGAACCTATAATGTGAAAATTAATTAAAATATTTCAATCAAAAAATTCTTTTGAAATATAACTCACAGCGTAACGAACGCAGAGAACGGGAGCAAAGAGAGTTGGTGAAAAAGCTCCGTGAAGAAACATTGGCTGAGAACTACAGTGATATTATGTATGATGAATCACGAAGTACCTCTGATTCATCGTCTACAAATGAAAGCTATTACGAGATTCGAAATAAATGGCATAGTGCTGAAGATGTTAGAAAGGTCCGCTTAAACTAACGAAGTATTTTTCTTTCAAAATTTCGAGTGTATTATTTGTATTTTCAGCTAAATGACGCGACTGAAATAACAATCGATCCAAAGTGCAATATTCAAAAGCAGCGCTTGCTTCAGCCATGTCTCGACTATCAAGTCAACGAATCTAATTCTGCTGTTAAGAAATCATCAGAAAAAGATATAAGTAGGCTAATGGAAGATGATAGAAAAATATTAAAAAAGGTAGGAATAAACCTATAACATTTTAAATTTAATTTTAATAAGGAATACGTTACGTATTGACACAAGGCAATTTACTGGTTAAAGTAGAGTTTCCAAAACATCTCTTTTAAAGAGGACATGTTCTCTTTTTGGACTCCGATCTTACTTATTATTTCTTTTTCTATCAAATTCTTTTTTGTACTCTTTTTTATGTATGTTCTCTTTTTTCTTTTTTATAAATGTTGGTGTCTGAAAAATATGATTCTTAGTTCTTACCTCCTTTTCATTAAAAAATAAAATGCACGACTGGGTCGCACGAACTTGCTCCTGTATGCTAAGAGTCTGTTTAAAAAAGTACTTACATATATAAGATTTAAAAATATACCTGTAAAATAAGTTTGTCTTCAAAGATATAAATTCCAATTAATTTGTCAAAAAAAACCGCACGATCTTTGTATATGAAAACCATAGAACTCTCATGAGCAGAAACTTTTAGGGCGACCAGATGCCGAGTCGTTGGCGTGGCATTTGTATCGAAATTGGAGAAATTCAGAGGGAGCGAGAGAAAAATATTATTTCCATAAGCAGCCAGGAGAATAAGGGAGATAGTTAAATTTCGACCCAAAAAGTCTACACAATTTCCTTCATTCTATTTGAGTCTAATCTTGTATATGTTTTCACATAAAAGAGCTTCCATATGAAGGTTGATGAATTTGGTTTTGTTTTTTTTATATCAATGCACTTTATATAAAAAAAACGGAAAAGTAAAACAAAATGGCATAATATTGTATCTAATAAGGGGATGAAAGATACTTCTGCATGCTTACGTCAGCTGTTTAGGATCTTTTACAGATATTTGTTTTTATTTACATTCATAAGTCTGCTGTTACTTAGGTACGATCTTTGTATATGAAAAATGGTTTCTATTATGTACAAAGCTACGATGCGATTCATATAGATTCAACTTGTTCCTACAAAGCTTTTTTCCTTTAGATAGAGCTTTATTGTAATTTCATATTAGAAGAACCAGGATGGAAAATAAATAAAATAAGAAAGACGCAGACCATGAATGTTTAAATTGTAAAGCGATCGCCTATTGGTTGTGTTGTTAGGTATCAGGTAGATGTCTAAAACGAATAAAGAATAGTTCATACAAGAAATTGCTATTCATTTGTTGTTTACAGTCAGGCTTTTGTGCGCTTTGGATTTTAGTTATGAAGTGACACTTTAGCAGTAGTTGTAGAAGTTGTACGTAATACCTTTATAAATAGGTATAATGTGTATACGTTGAAAAAGTGATTCTAATAGAAAATACATCTACTCTTTCTGGCCCGTTTCTTTAACTTGTAGGTACCTACTAAGTATGTATTCTTTTATATAGGCGAAGGAAAGTAAATCATGTGTGAAACAACCTTATTCGTGAAGAATAATATTTTAAAATCACATATACAAAGTAACCAATATAATACTTCTTGATAGACACTTTAAAATAGATTGTTGATTAAATATATATCATATTCGTTGATCCGCTACAGTTGCGCTACATGAGCGGCCATATCGTTGGTATTTACAATAATTTTATTTATAAAAATACATAAATATGTACCAAATGCACTAATTTAGATAAAAGCTAGGAATGTAATTACAATTTTGTTAAAATAATGCGCTCTTTCGGGCTCATGCACAATTAAAATAATAAAAAAAAAAACTATTTAAAATTTTGCCCGAAAAATAAGTTTGTCTTCAAAAATTTAAATGCCATTTTATAAATAAAAAAACATTTGATTTTTCAAATTTTTTTTTTGAAAATCGTTTGAGTGGTTTTTTTTTAAATTAATTTTTTATATATACAATTTTTCGATTTTGTTCTAAAAATATTTTTGGTACGCAGTTGTTTGGAGATTGTTAATATACGCTTTACATTTGAATTTCGTAAAAAAATGTTGATCCGTTTTTGATATATCGAATTTTGAAAAAATAAAATTCAATATTTTTTTAAAAATCCAAACAATAATAAATTGCACTTTTGATAATCAAATATTGTTAAGGCAATATAAGAGCTCATTCAGAAAAAAAATTATTGAAATCAGTTCATAAGTTGCCGAGAAAATTAAAAAACAAAATAACGGTTGTATGAGCGGTACCTTTCCTGAGCAATACAAAAATTTGTTTTTCTTATTAAAAGAAGCCAAGTTAAAAAATAAAATTTTAGAGAAAATTTAAAGAAAATCTATCGGTTTGTTTTTGAGAAAATTCGAATTTTCGTTTTTTGACCAAAAAAATTGTATGGTGGCCACTGTTAGTTTTGATCTTAAAAAAAAATGAAAAAAACGCCTAACGCGAATCTGCTCAAAACCTTAACTTCCAAGTTTGAACTCAATCGACCCAATGGTTTAGGCTGTAGGAGCGTGGACAGACAGACAAAACCGACCGGACGGAATCGCGGGACCCACTTTTTTCGACTTGTCTACCATCGTAATATAATGTTTGATTAAAATCTCGAGTTCGAAATTTTGCACGAATGCAAAACTTGCCATATAGTTCCTATATATCGCAAGTAAAAACTTTGAAGTGTCCACTAAAATAACTCTAAAGCATTATTCACATGAACACGACCAACGAATGAACGAATATTCGTCGATTTTGACATTTCTTTCACATGAGAGTTTTTAATTCGTCGCGAATAAAGTTTGACTTTGACCACCGAAACCAAAACAAGAATCATTTTTGTAGGTTAAGTACGCGCGATTATTTTATTCGTTGGGAGTGTGGATAATGTGGAACGCGAATAAAGTTTGACAGTTCGTATCAACTTCAATTTTTTTCGCTACGAATATATTTATTTTCTTAAATTTAATTTATTGATATATGATATTGAAAAGTAAAAGTATGCATCATAATCAAATAGAAGCTATATTGCTATCGTTTTGTTAATAATATTTGTGTGGAAATATGCCTTCAAACGTATATAAACTCATATTTTGTAAGTCATTCGTCTTTCCTTGGTCGCGCTCATGTCAATGCTGCTTAAATGTACTCTTCTAACCGTCTGCATAAACTAACCACCCAATTTTTGTTGTATTTTTTTTGTTTTTTTTCTGTTTTTCCATTTCCATTTGACATTTCATCAATCTAAACGCAACAAATAGTTGCAATGTTTCAGGGCCAGAAGAGCCTTCGCTCTGACGAAACGGCTGTTTTTTAGCAGTCGAATTGACCTCAGAGTGAAGGTAATTTGCTACATGGCCCTCATACGGCCAATGATCGTGTATGGCTGTCCTGTATTGTTCAACGTTGCCCCTTTCCAGATGGAGAAGTTTCGGGTGTTCGAGCGGCAGTGTTTACGACGCTGTACCGGCTTATATCGAACAGCCGAATCTTCTTATGTGCATTACTATTCCAACGAGGTCCTATACAACGGGGCTCGAATCAACAGAATTGACAATTTTGTGATAAAACTCGGCATTCCTCTTTTAAGACAAATGCGGTCTGATACAGGATAGATTGGCAGATCCGTTAATCTACCACGTCAGACGAAGAACCGTGGATAGGCGACTCCCATACAATCGGGACGTCAATGGCACAAGGCGGTGCAGAGCTCCTTCGGTTCAGTAGGGCCGTGTCCGAACGGGACCGAACTGATAGGGTGAAGCAGGAGAACCCGTTTTGGTGGCACTTGATATTGGGTAATTGGGATGGGGTTTTGGTGGCACTTCATAGTGGGTAATTGGTAAGCCTTGGCCGGCTTACATACTTGTTTTAAAGTTTTAGGGCTTAGTTTTAAGTAGAATAGGCATGGTGGCACAAAAAAAATACAAAAAAAAAAAAACAATAAAAAAAAATACAAAAAATAAAATAAAAAAAAAACATTAAAATAAGAAAAAAAAGAAAACATGGAATAAAAAAAAAGACAACAAAATATGAAAAACAAAAATGTTAGATAATTAGATTTGCTGCTGTGGTTGTACAAGTTTTAAGTAGTTTATAGGTAGAATAGGTACTTTAAGTTAGTTTTAAGTTTTATATTAAGAACCTTATTTTAAGTAGTTTTTTAAGTAAAAATACAAAAAAAAGGATCTTGATATTAGTTTTTTTCAAAATTTTCTAATAAATACAGAAATAAATAAAATATAAATTGAAGTAAAATAGATCTTAGGGCCGAAAGGCATTGCATTAGTAGTTAGTGTTATAGTTTAACTTAGAGTGTCCGTATGGGACCATTAAGTTAGTTGTAGGTTATGGATAACTAGGCTAGTTTTATGAATTTTTGTCTAGCTTTAATATAGGTTTAAGATTGAATAAATAAAAATGAATTTGAAAAAAAAGTGCGTTGGACTCTCATGCCAGAGGTCTTGGGTTCGATCCCTGCCTATGCCACCTAAAAATTTTTACGGGTACTGCCTCTTGCGAGGAATCGACAAATTCTCCAAGGGTAACTCTTGTCATGAAAAAGTGCTTTCTCAAATTAGCCGTTCGAATTCGGCATATAAACTGTAGTCCCCTTAATTCCTGACAACATAACTCGCACACAGGAATGGTTGAGAGTTGTAAGTCACTAGGCCCTAGTTCTCAATGGACTGTTGCGATTTATTTAAGTTTTACTAAATATTATTATTTATTATTATTAGTTTGTAATTAATATATATTTTTATGAAACGAACATTTGATCATATCTTTTATTTGGATGATGGTGAGGTGAGCGGACGGAGTATAACAGTAGAAGTTTGAATTTTTGAAAATGTTCTATTTCTTTCAAACACGTTATGACCACCCTAGGTTAAAGGAAATAAAAAAAAAATTCATAGTGGCGTGATAGCAAGTCCGTGGCACTATCATGCCAAAGGTCTTCTGTTCAATCCCAACTGTGACATATAAAGTTTTTTTCACAGGTACTGATTCTTGTGAGGAATTGGCAAAACCTCCTAGAGAAATTCTTGTTATGAAAAGTGCTTCCTTAAATTAGCCGTTCGGATTCGGCTTCAAAATGTTGGTCTTCTCCACCCCTGACAACATTACGCGCACACAGCGAAACGCAAATGAACTAAACATTTTATATGCTCTACATATACATATGTTGCTATGTATTTTTAAAATTCAATATTTTTTGCAATACCCGTGTCATGATGGTTAGTGCGTTGGAATGTCATGCGAGAGGTCTTGGGTTCGATCCCTCCACATGCCACCTAAAGTTTTTTCACGGGTACTGCCGCTTGCGAGGAATTGACAAATTCTCCAAGTGTAATTCTCGTCATGAAAAGTGTTTTCTCAAATTTGCCGTTCGGATTCGGATTAAAACTGTAGGTCCCTTCCATCCCTGACAACAGTACTCGCACACAGGAATGTTTAAGAGTTGTCAGCCACTAGGCCCTAGTTCTCAAACGGACTGTTGCGCCACCCAATTTAATTTATTATAATATTTTTTGCTATCTGTTTCAATCAAATTATTAATGCTCCCGTATTTCTATAGAGCAAAACTGATGTTTGTTTTAGACTTAAGTTTCGAATAGTATTTCCTTACAGCATTTATTTAAAATAAAGACAGAAATTCTTTGCTATTTCAAAAAACAAGCAAGTTGCTTTATATCCTATTGTATGAGTAAGTTTAATGATTTTTATCACTATAACAATTCAATTTGAATTATTTACTTTTATACTGCCAGTTAAAGTTGCGTAAACTTTAAAAATACAAGTTTTTTCAAAGTCCGCACCATAACCACGTTAATTTTTCGAAACATTTACATTAGTTTTTTCTTCTACTGATATTTCCTTTTAAAAATTTTGATACAGACATATTCCATAAAAGAACGTCGCAGTGAGAGTGCAAAGCTTACGAAACTTCGTCCAGTCAGAGACCCACCCATTATAATGACAACAGCAGCAACGCCACAAGACTCACCCAACACGACTCTTGAGTCTGGGAGTACTTTTAAGAACTGGAATCAACAAGAATTCGAAGCCGCCACAGCAAGATTAGAAAGTGTTTTAAAAGTAAGTTTTTATCCTCGATTCATGTTTCCTCTAATGACGTAAGAAAAAAAATTATTTTATAGCAAAGTCATAGTTCGCCTTCACTTCTTAAACCACCGACGCTTCTCAACGCTCAATGTTCATTAGACGAAGGTATTCCTTCAATTGAATTCATTCCACCCTCACCAGTTAAGCCACACAAAACACCTATTAATATACTGAGTGTTAGTAACTTAGGAAGCAATACTAGTATTAATCAATTTGGAAGTAATCGAAATCTAACAGATGACATAACAAAGAATTCAACTACTCCATCAACTATTGGTGACGATGGTCAACTTCAAATAAAATCCACACAAAATTCAACTAGCAGTGGAAACACTTTCAACACTCAAAATCAAAAAACACCGGGCTTAAATCGTTTTAGACGTTCGAGTTCAAAAAAGAAAAAAAACCCAACTGATGGTTCGCCGGAAATTGACGAAGAAAATATTATTCTCAATAACGGCAGGGATTCCTCCCAGCTGCTTTCAAAAAGTAACCAACGAATCGATCCGTTTCTACGATCAGCAAATCGTATTCAAAACAACACTAAAGACACCAACAATAAAAACAGTCCCCAAAACTCGATGCGCCGACTGTCGGTTGCAAGCAGCACGGGTGGCATTGAAAGCGGCAGTGGCGGAGGCAGGCGTGCTTCCTGTGTCTACAATAACTCTCAGTTCTACCAAAACATCAACCGTCATAACTCGATGAAAAACTATTCCGGAAGGCGAATGTCATCTATTGAAATTGCATTTGGAAAGGCATCGAATTTAAATCTATATAACTTGGAAGCCAATCGGAAATCGATGTCGTATACGAACTCAAAAATTGATTTGGATAAATGGCAAAAATCCTTATCGAATCTCAATGAGCCTGAAATGCTGCAACAAGCCAAAGATGAAAAGGCAGCCAAAAAGAAGGAAGCATACTTACAAAACCAGCAGCAATCGCATTCCATTTTAACAAACTCGGAGCGAGTTTCGAAAATAAAAATTCTCATAGAACGCCTTAAACCTACAAATTTCACCGAAGAACGTGACTCCTATTCCATGTACATTTTTCCCGAGGACAATAGGTAAGCAGATTGTTTGAACTTAACGTTAAGTTACAAGTTTGAATTTAGGTTCATGTTGGTATCAGTATGGGTTGGGATGTTTTCTTAACATGGGTGGTGATTTTAGGGTAACATAGTTTTTTGTTAACGCATGCCGAAGAAAGTTTTCTAATGTGACTACTTGGTATGCATGTAGGTAAAAGTGTGATCGACTCGTATAAAAAAACTTCTAATGGATTTATAAATTTATTTCGGTTTGGTCTTTTATGTTTTTGATTCGATATTCTTTGGTAATCAAACGCTTGGAATGGTGGAATTAATAAAAGATTTGTTGTTTAAAGTTGAAAATAAAATAAACATACAAACAAATTTAAAACGGTATACAATAACAAACTATTCACTTTTTGTAATCAAGGAATACAAATAATTTGTGGCGACAACTTCTTAAGATATAGATTGCTTTTTTACTGAATAAATTACCAGTTAGTGAGGCATTTTAAGTTTTGTTCTTTGTTAATTTTCATTCGTGTTCGAAATTTTGTAATCCAAAAGAGCTTTCGAATCTGGAATTCTAATCTAACAAGTAACCATTTAATTCTTAATTTTTTTTTGATTTGAAGTGACAGAAATAAGTGCCAAACTTCTGTCAAAATGATTTAAGAACCCTTACCTACGTTAAATATAATAATGTGTAGTTCTTACACTATACCTACTTACATAAACTTATAAATCGATATTTTTTCATCTTTTCTTTCACAGGTTTCGGCAGATATGTTCATGGTTTGTTAATCAAAAATGGTTTGACAACGTTGTTTTGCTGTTTATTGCCCTAAACTGTATAACTCTGGCAATGGAAAGGCCTAACATACCACCTAATAGTCCAGAGCGATTATTCCTAGGCACAGCCAATTACGTGTTCACAGTAGTATTTACGGTGGAAATGTTCGTTAAGGTAAAATCTCCTCTGGAATCCCTGTTTGTTGTTAAGTGTATGTAATAGGTATACTCGCCAGTGTGTATATTGAGTTTATTGTCGCCCAACAAAGGACCCAGACATATCTCGTGTCAACAGCATTCATTTCATATACCACAATAACACAACCCTGATCCTTTAATACCGAACTCGAACTCCAGCTGTGGCGGCTTCCGCTCTCTCGCAGTTGGATAGCCCGTTGATTGGATTTTTATGTTCCTTCAAGCTTACGACTAGAGTCTGCTTCCATCTCCAGACGTATACAATATACATACATATGTACATACATGCACAATGACACAGACAACACATGCGGTTACCGTAACATTGTTACTAACATATTGATTCATTATTTCAGTATCTGCCATCGTACAAAGACATCTCCAGCTAACTTTTTTTTTTCTTTTTTTCCAATATTGTTAACAGGTGGTTGCCACTGGAATGTTCTATGGGCCGGATGCCTACTTCACATCTGGATGGAACATCATGGATGGATCTCTTGTAACAATATCAATAATTGATTTGCTAATGTCATTGATAAGTGAATCGAGTCCAAGGATATTTGGGATTTTAAGGGTAAGCTAAGGGGTTAGTTATTGGCTTTGGTGAAACCTAAAAAGATGGACAGTCATCGTGGGTGGTATTCGTTAGTGAAATGTCTGTGAGCCAATGCGAGGCAAAGATGGATATTCCAAAAATAAGTTGTCACATAATTTTTCTAGTTAATGAAGCTGGGTACCTGTGAAATAATGAAGAATAACATTATGTATATTTATATAATTAGGTAGAAATAGTATGAAAAATGATATCATACCAAATTTCGTTGATACTTTTTTTTCGTTTTTCAATTACTGAGTATCTATAGTTATTTTACTGTAAATATTCAGTATTTGAAAAACAATCTGACGTACGGTATTTCATACAAAAATGTTAGAAATTGTGTGAAAACGTATAGCTTTAAGAATGAGAAAGCTAACTTGTTTTGTTTCCTAGGAAAATAAATTAAAATTTGATATACAGAATTTTCTAGGTAATTTTGTTTATTATCTTGTGACGCAACAAAACTTATAATTTAGAGGGAGAAAAAAAACGTGATGTAAAGACAAGTAAAAATAATGCACATTTTCAGAAGTTGTCGTATTACAGTTAAGTAAAGTGAAAACCAAATTGATTTTATTATTATCTACAGCAGTTTTATTTGCCAAGTAATTCAATTCGTTAGAGCAATATGACTGACTCAAAAGAAGATAACTTTATTTTACTTTTGCAAAGTGCAATAAAAGCATTATTTAATACGGTTCAATGAACAGGCATTTCAATGTATCTGAAAAGGTTTTCATTGGAATTTAAGACATATGGGACGTAGTTGGACAATATGAACATTGATTTATCACGCCACCTAAATGTTTCAGGTCATTATCTTTTCTGCTGGAAGGCATATTAATTTTTAAGCAATTTCATCAGTGTATAAAAAACATGTAATTTTCTTTATAATCACCCAAAATATAATTCTTTATCCATATTTCCTGCCATGTTATTGAGAGGCGTCCTTCACGTGGCGTTTTTTTTTAATCTGCTTCAGTTAATTATGATTGCAAAATGTATTATTGATTTGAATTGTGAGGTTAAGCACCTATCACCATTTTGTATTAATTGAAATAACGACCGGCGAGGGGTGGGTAACACTCTGCTCCTCTATTTAAAAACGAACCACATCTCTTATGACCCGTGTGCTCCGGCTACCCAATTTGAACATCACACTACTTTTTCACCACACCAAACATACATACTTATAAGTTTAAATTTAAGTAAGTGCTTTAATTGTATTTATATTTACAATATATGTCAAACATTTTCGTTTCCAAGTTGTAAGATAGTAGAAATTAGTTCAGCCAAAATGCATGCCTTACTAACAGTATTCAGAATTTCTTATCAAAATTGCAAAACGTTCTTTTCAAAATATTTGCGTTGTTAAGCAAAATTAATTAAAACTAATTTTGTTTGTTTTTTTTTTGATAAATTACATCACAATTTATTAACAATTATTGCATGAAATCATGTTTAAACTACACAATTTAAAAAACTTATACCCCACACAACACAGCACAAGTTCAATTTTTTAACACTTCCTTGTATACCAATAGCGCGAACCGGCCACATTGCAGTACATAATTTTCTATTAAAAGTACTTACTTCACTGTGCAGTGCTTACTTCACGCAAACTGGCCAACCCTCAAAACCAAAAAGTAACGTTATGTATATTTTTATTTTAAATGCAATCTTTAAAACTTCTATTTATTGTATTTGTTGATTTGAGACTATAGGACTTTTAAATCTGCAATCCCAATATTAGCAATAACCTTGTTCGTCCAAAACTGCCTTCAATTTAAAGCAAATTACAATATAATATATTTTAATTCAGTGACCATGCAATGTTAGGTTTGTATGACTTTAAAAAGTCTGGAATTCAATACCAAACTCAGTTCTTTCCACAAGCACTTACTTCATGTAGTATCTTTTTAAACGTATATCTTTTGGCTCAAAGACTTGAGCCCTGACAAAATCACATGAGTCTGGCTGCATCTAAATATCTCTGAACGTTGTTGTGACAAACTTGAATTATATAAGATTTTCGTTATTTTATAGTATGCTTCCTATTTTCAAACAATTTGTAAATAAATGTCTTTTTTATTCAGAACTATTGTTTTTATATATAACGTAAGATTTTAATTTCTTTTTTCGTGTTTAATTAATAATTTACTTCTTCACCTTTTTAAGTCAAATAGGATTTTTTTGGGTTTCCAGAAATATACTTAACGAATTCTGAGAATTCAAATGTGTACGATTTGTAATATCCTTGTTTTGTACATTCTTGCGCATATTTTTAAGTTTATTATCGTATTATGTTAATATTTACATAATTTATATTTTACTTTACTTTTCTAGGTGTTTCGACTACTTCGGTCCCTTCGGCCCTTGCGTGTTATTAATCGGGCCCCGGGCTTGAAATTAGTCGTGCAAACGCTCTTATCGTCCCTCCGTCCTATTGGAAACATCGTCCTTATCTGTTGCACATTCTTTATTATATTTGGGATCCTTGGTGTCCAGCTTTTCAAAGGAACATTCTACTACTGTGAGGGTGAGAATATTAAAAACGTACGCAACATGACCGACTGTCTTAAAATCGAAGGAAATGCGTGGATCAATAGAAAATACAATTTCGATGATTTAGGCAAAGCTCTTATGTCGTTATTCGTCCTTTCATCGCGTGATGGATGGGTAAATATCATGTACACCGGTCTGGATGCAGTCGGTGTTGATCAGCAGCCAATTGTAAATTATAACGAATGGCGGCTGCTGTACTTCATAGCGTTTATTCTGCTCGTCGGATTTTTTGTCCTAAACATGTTCGTCGGAGTTGTAGTTGAGAATTTTCATCGCTGTCGCGAGGAACAGGAAAAGGAAGAAAAAATCCGACGCGCTGCAAAGCGTGCACTGCAGATGGAGAAAAAACGCCGACGCATGCATGAACCACCCTACTATTCAAAATACTCACCCACTCGGTTATTTGTACATAACGTGGTGACCTCAAAGTACTTTGACCTAGCAATAGCCGCTGTAATCGGCCTTAACGTTGTCACAATGGCCATGGAATATTACAAGATGCCTGAATTCCTGGGATATGTGTTGAAAATTTTTAACTATTTTTTTACCGCAGTATTTATATTGGAGGCCGTCATGAAAGTGGTAGCCCTTGGAGTGCGCCTGTACATGAAAGACAAATGGAATCAACTGGATGTGGGTATTGTTATACTTTCGATAGTAGGAATAGTCCTAGAAGAACTTGAGACTAAAATTATACCGATTAATCCAACAATAATTCGAGTGATGCGCGTTCTGCGAATAGCTCGCGTACTAAAGCTCCTTAAAATGGCCAAAGGAATTAGGGCCCTCCTCGATACGGTGATGCAGGCACTGCCACAAGTTGGCAACTTGGGGCTCCTCTTCTTTTTGCTGTTCTTCATATTTGCCGCATTGGGCGTTGAACTCTTTGGCCGACTGGAATGCTCTGATGAGATACCGTGTCAGGGCCTTGGAGAACATGCTCATTTCGCCAATTTCGGTATGGCTTTCCTTACATTGTTTCGCGTAGCGACAGGCGATAACTGGAACGGCATCATGAAAGATACCCTGCGAGATAACTGTGATGACGCAGCCGATTGCGTGCGCAATTGCTGCGTCAGCTCAGTGATAGCTCCGATATTTTTTGTGATATTCGTTTTAATGGCACAATTTGTGTTAGTGAATGTCGTCGTGGCTGTACTGATGAAACACCTCGAGGAGAGCCACAAACAGATGGAAGACGAAATGGACATGGATGTTGAGCTTGAGCGGGAACTAGTACGCGAGCAGGAGTTCGAGGAGGAGCAAGCGCTCTGTTTGCAACTGCAATCGCAAAAAGAAGCAGCTGCAGCCAAAAAACCACTCGAAAAGGTTTCTTCGCTGCCTTCAAATTTTACATATAGCACTCCTTCGCTGGAAAAGAAATACACTAATACAGGTCGGCGACAAACTGTGCAATACTTTAACCAATCCGACATGGGATTGTTGGATTTGGGCAATTCTACAGTGCAATCTTTGGCTATGCTCGGCGAAAAGAATAGTATTTCCGAAGAGGTTGCAGACGGAAATGACTTTAATGAATCGGAGGAAGCTAGGAAAGCAGTAGCCGTTAGTTTGCAAGTACCACTAGGACGAAGAGCTGGACGTCGTAGCAGCATAGCGTTCCAAAGAAAGAGAGGAGTATTAACAAAAGAACGGTCGCTAGATGAACAGGTGAGAATTTTGAATTCCTACTCGTATTTAAAAAGTTTATCTACTTACTTTTTTATCGCATTGGAAAACTTTCAGCATAGAACCATGCGTTTTTAAACCTTTTTGGGTAAATATTGTTTGAAATTCTTTATTGATTTCTGGTTGGCTTTCGTAACCCCTTATCTCAATGTTAAAACTAGTTTTTGAGTGTTCCCATGTATTAAATATCCATTGACGATTCAACTCCCATGTTGTTCTATTTTGTCACATTGCCAGTTTTTATTCTTTTTAAAATCCTTACTAACTCCACTTCGTCAAAAATTGGATCTGTCGATTTGCTTTCTCTATATAACTTTTCAAGTTTAGTTTGCTTAAGTTCTCAGAAGCATTTATGCATTCTTTAAGAATGTTTCATAAAGCAGATTCGTTTAAAGCTAACTAAACTTAATAAACAACAGGTCTTGTGTTCCCAAGAATTTAATAACATTATTACGAACTTTTTACATTGTCTATATCATAACTCCATCCAAACCTTGTGTCTTTCCCCCAGTTGCCTTCAATTTTCTCCTTTTAAGACAAAATTAATGACTTTCTCGTTCAAGAAAGTAATGTTTTTATATTTGAAAATTCTCGGGATAAATTTAAAGCATCGTACAACGGACATTGAAAGAAAACAATAGCATTTAAAGTTTTTAATTTTGTTTAGATATTTCTTTTTGAACTTTAGAAACAAATAATTTAGATAGCAGCATTCTTCTTCAGGGTCATTTGTAAAGTAAATCTAAATATAACACTCACATCGATACATTTTTTAAGAAAATTGTATTTCATAATAAAGTAGCTGAAGGTAATGACATGAGTTGAACTATTTTACTTTGCATTTGAAAGCTTTTAAAGTAATTCCTGACAAAATATTATCCAAAATGTTTTTGTTTTTCACTAACATGCCGTTCCTTATTTACCTTTTTTAATTTTTCGATCCGTTTAAATATACATTTTTGACATAAAATATCCAACAACTGCAGCTTACTTTGATATCAAAGTTTCCCTTTGCTTATAAAATAACTAGTGCATATGTACATTTTCATTTTTAAATCGGTTTGGATCCAAACCGTTTTTTCTTAAAGCCTTCAAGGCCGTGGTGGTTGAAGCGAATATATCACAAAAGCATTTCTCTATTTAAATTTTTGCTCCCAGCTTGAAATCTACGAGTACACATTTCTTTCAATTTGTATACTCGTTATTTATTTGTTTTTCTTATCCACTTCAGGCTATTCGTCGGCGAAATTTTGAATCGAAACAAATGAGTTGTGACAGCCTTCCGTGGGGTGGCGTAGCTTCGGACAGTAGAACAATATTCGAAAGCCTCGAGAGTGATACAAGCCCTCCACCAACAATACAGCAATCCTACGATAAGCGAAGTGTCCAAAGCGAGGATTGCACTGCCAAACTTTTAGACATAAGCCCCAGTACTCGCACAACAATCTCTTCTGACAAGTGTTCACCTTCATCAATCCCACCACAGCTGATAACAAAAGATATACTTCCAGTCCCAAAAAATGAAAGAAGAGCACCATCGACATTTGGTCGTTCAGTTTCATCGGATCAAGGATGCTTGGGTCGTGGAAATGGAAGCGGCATTGGTGGTGCAGGTGCACTTCTCTCAGTGCCAAGATCAATGCCACCCCGCAGTCGTTCCGGTAGTACAAAACAACTATTCAAACAACAAGCACTCGATGAAGACCCTGACATAGACGAGAGCTCACTTCTTCTGCCCGCCACAAATAGAACGCTGCACGAACGCTCAGCGACCATCGACATCGCCGAGGGTCTGAGCAAATCTGATTCAGCCGAAATTCTACGTATTATATCCGAAAGAAGGCGCATGGATAAAAATGATAATAGTGGCAATGAAGATTCAGACTACAATGAATTGTTACTCGTCAAAACGCCTATGTCATCAGTTGACGCTTAAGGTTAACTGTTTATATACATATATAGATATATAAAATTTAGTTTCTAAGAGTATACCTTTAAAAACAATATTCTCTTACTTATAATGCAAAACAAAAGAAAAGAGGTTTTCATTGCATAAAATAAATTATGTTGTTGATATTTAAACATAATTAAAAAAAACAAGAAATAACACAAACAAACTCTGTGATTAGGTATAGTTTGTATAAAAATTATAAAATTTTTCGCTTTCATCTATAATATTAGGTAATTATACGTTCTCTTTAATGAAAAAATAATAAATCCTTTAAACCACAACACTCTTAAAGTTCAAAAAGTTAAACAAAAAAATAAATAAATAGGTTAGCTCTTAAAACTAGACAAACAAAGGAATTTAAAAAAAGGATCAACAAAATATTTATATATATACATACCTATATAAAGAGAAATATATATATACACTAATAAAATAAAATTATATCTTTGAATTTATACTGAACCTAAGAAAATGTGTACATGTAGACAATGTTTTCTTATTTATTTAGTTTTATAAAAATGACAATCTTATAAAAGCCTTTTTCCGGGTAGTGTAGTAAATTTGATTTTTGTGTTTTTTTAATAGAAATTATCACTTTTCATATTTTCATCTTTAAAGTAAATAAAAAAAAACTTAATGAACTATCTGAGATCATCAATATTTTTTTGAGCCTGTAAAATAGCATAACCATCAATATCTACAATTTCATAAATATGCTCTCATTCTTTTAAGTTTATTTTAAAATTCATTAGGAAATTGTTATCTATTCAGACTTCAATAGAAGTATGATTACCAAAATTGATGGACTCAGTAATAATATTGTAAGACACAGGAAAATAACTAGGCTTAGGATGCTGCATTTTGCTCATCAATGTAAAGCACACGATTCTGTCTTTCATCCGCCCTTCTGATGTTCAATAGCAGCTTTGTTACATTGTAAAGGTGTAAGAAGTTACTGAAACACAAAAAAAGGTGTTACATTTCCTCTTTATTTTAAAGTTTTGTTACAAATTAACGCACCAATAATTTTATTCAGTAATTTTGTATTTTATTCAAGTTTCCCTTCGTTTGTTATAGGAACTTATAATATATTAAAATGTCCTACAAAATGTAGGATATGTTTGAAAAATGTGATCATTTCGTAAGTATTCCTTACTTTTCCAGGGTCTATATTTGTTTTTATTCATAAAAAAAGAAAACTTAGTCTGTCCGGCATTTGTATTTTTCTTCACTGAAAGTTTCTAATTTCAGTTCTAGTTTTGACATTACATATTAATTCTTTCAAACCCTATCTCCCTTTCCAACTCTTACACAATGTCTTTGGTTTATAATAGTAGTAAAATCGTACGCTTAGTACGACTATATTATAGTAAATTAAATACTACGATTTTAAATTTTCTACCTTTATTGGTTCTGAAATTATATAAGGTCGGCTGAGTTTCATAATTACCTCTAAAAACTATAACTGGCTTTTCACTTTCATACTTACATGAACTTTTATTCTGATTCGACAGAAATAAGAAGTAGAAGAATGTATAAGGAAAAACCTATTGGTTACTTGTTACAAGAAACTTCATCACGAAAACTATAGGTTGATCTGAATTGATGTAATTGCGGATGTAATTGGAAATTTTCTAATTTAATTTATTTAAGTGAAATCAGTTTTTTTTATAAAACTGATTGCATCAATGGTTTTCCACAAAAAAAATTTAAATTTAAAACTACCGACCAGTTTGAAGTTTCAACTTAACTTTTTATTTTATATAGATAACAGTGTATTTTTAATTCAATTTATTTTTTACACACAAGATGTACTTGTGAGCGTTCGATTGATGTACCTTAAGATGTTTATATATATATATTAAAAATATAATTAAATAAATAGTAGTTAAATGCCAAAGTGTTTAAAAAAATGCATGGAAAAACTGGGTACATTCATACTTAAATATAAAAAAAAATATTGAAAACTTTTAAACAAAACCAACAACTACTTGAAGCAATTAGTAAAGCTCTAATATTGTGCTGTTGTAGTTAAATTTAAAGAAAACGAAATTTTTTTAGTACATATTTTTGTATTGTAAAAAAAAAATTTAACTATTGTACACAACAAAACTATTGTATTAAAACAAAAAGTAGTAGTTCTAGGGTGAATTTATTCAACAAAACAAAACATTTTTTCATAATGTATAGACATTTAAGTATGGTTAGTTAATGTAATAAAAAAAAATCATTAATAGGTATTTGAATCATATAAAGTAACAACAAAATTAACACTTTAACATTCGAATAGGTAATACAAAATTTTAATTTGTAAAAAAGATTAGATAAGTAGATTGTAGAATAGAAAAGATTTAAACAGTAAAAAAAAAAACACGTTAAAACTACACCATTAATCTGATTTAACTTTCAACGAATTGATGTTAAAACAAAAAAAAATTAATTAAAAATGCCTATAAATTAATAAAATTTTGTCAATTTGGAAAAGAATTTGTTACTACAAAAGGGGAGATGCAATAAAAATGTCAAATGTCAGCTTTCACTAAAAAAAATAATCAATACTATAGAAAATGCCTTTTCAAATACATACTTGCACTGAGGGTTTCGCCTTTTAAGGTGTCCACAAAAAAAAAACAAACATTTCAGGAAACATTTTTAAAACTCGGTTCAGAAATGTTCTCATTTGTTTAAAAAATATTTAAGGCACTTTAAATTTGTCATATATGTTTTTTTGGAGTGGAAGCTTTGGAAACATTTATTAAATATTTCTTTGTTACCCATTAGTTTTTATGTGTAAAAACGCGTTCTACAGAAGTTGCATTGATAGTTTGGTGTTTTATAATGAATACAATTAAAATGTTTTACAAAAAACACAAAGCATCGGCTATTTTAATATTATTTTTAAATGGACTATGTTTATATTTATATTTATATTTATATTTATATTTATATTTATATTTATATTTATATTTATATTTATATTTATATTTATATTTATATTTATATTTATATTTATATTTATATTTATATTTATATTTATATTTATATTTATATTTATATTTATATTCATATTTATATTTATATTTATATTTATATTTATATTTATATTTATATTTATATTTATATTTATATTTATATTTATATTTATGTTTGTATTAATATTTTTATTTATATTTATATTTATGTTTATATTGATGTTAGTATTTATATTTGTATTTATATTAATATTTGTATTTACATTTACATATATGTACATATGTATTTATATTCATATTTACAACCACTCACGCCTTGTCTTTGTAAATTCTTGTAAAACAATGATAGTTTTCCATTTGGAATGGGAAACAAAGAAACATTTTATTTTATAAACATTTCAGAAATATTGAACTAGCTTTAAGACTTAAGTAGAAAGAAAACCATTTCAGAAACAAAAAAACATTTCTTAGAAGTTTACATATAGACTAAAACAACACACTAAGACAGCATAAGCCCGATCAAGTTCTTCTTTCCAAAATTCATAAACTTCTAGACTAACTGTCAATTTTTAACCATATGGCCTGCTTTAATACAGCTCTAGTCATTTAATTACCTTTTTTGAAAGCACTTAGGCACTGGAGATACAGAATGAATAAGTAAACAATATACAACATTTCATTACTACATATAATATCATTTTTATGATTCTAATTTTTAATTAGAATATTAGCCTTTCCTTTCGCCCGAAGTTGCTACAGTGAAGTTAAAGATATTTGTTATCTCCTGCCAAGCTGTGTTTTTTTCATCCACAATCACCTTATCTGTGGTTTAATTTTCTATTATAAGCCTCGGTATAATTTTTTCTTCGTTCTCTTTTTTTTTTGAATTGGTGTTCATATTTTATTTTTGTACTCAAACGGTTGTTTTTGATTTTTAAGAAGTTTACACTGTTGAGGTTGTGGTCATTTATTTCAACTTTTTTTCATTTTTTTCTCACACAGTTCGCTTAAAGAAAAGGGTTTTTTATCTTAGAGGGTTTCACAACTCTATTTTAACAAAAATATCCCTGAAATTTCCCATCTCAAGCTTGGTGAAACTGAAAAAATTTAAGGGCCTGATAAAATTTAAAAGCTTTTAGATAACAGTGCTTTCAGTGTTTGTTTATGAAATCGGATATAAGTAAGTCCTCATAATAATTCTAACTAATTCAATTCATCAAATGTAGGAAAGTTACATACTCGTATTATACAGGTATACAACATTCACACGAGTGATTGTAAAGGCATTATTTTTGCAGAAAAACTCTAGCTCTAGCTCTAAGCAAGAAAGTCGATTAATTTAAAATAGTTCCCCTGTTGGTTTTGTCCTTTCACCTTAAAGTTCTCGTAAAATTAAACTTGTCCAAAATTAGTTTGTGGCAACATTGGCAAAAAACTGAAGAAAATTTTAGTTCACAAACTAGGGTAATTCCAAAATATTTAAAATTGCCAAGAAGAAGAAATTATAACGGGGAAAGATATCCCACAGAAAAATTTAATTTTTCGGTAAAAATTCTCTGCTGCCCAAATATAAATTTATTTAATGTATTGATATCCAAATTCTATTCACTTAGTGACAACATACAGCAATTAATAACTAAGACTGTTATATGATGTCACTAAGTTAGCCCCTTTTCAGTTTTTGTATTACAATTTGGATTGAAGTAGCAGTAGAATTGCCTTTATTACTCCGTTGAATTTGATTCGATGCAAATGCATTCAAGGAGTAATGTCCAGTAGATTATGAGTTCAAACTAAACTTAAGAAGCTAATTATATCGTCAATATATGTATGTACATATCTTAAAATTTTAGTTGTATTTTGTACTGCAGTTTAGTTAACTCCAATTGAAGAACTCGTCCTAAATTTATAAGCCTCTGATTAAGTATGTGAAGACAATTTATTGAATATTTGTGTTTTTTTTGCTGCATGACATTTAAATTGTTCATAAGAACTAATGAATATGATAACAAGATTCAATTAAATAAGGTAATCATAAAAAATTTAATTTAATATCTAATAATATTTGATCTATGTTAAATAGGCCAATAATACTTTTGAAAATTTTAACATAAAGTTAACAAAACAACAAGCAATTGCTAAACTATATTTAACCAATTCCCAATGATCCTTAAGAAAATTCTATTATTCACAAAAGAAAACAGCAATCCTTTCGTGCCTTTTTCAAACTAACTCAAAAAAAAATCTTTTGTTTTGTGTATATCTCTATACTAATATGGAATATAAGTTTCTTCTGTATTCGGTGAATTAAGATAATTAATTAATTTCTTGTTGATTATTGTATAAGTATTTAATCATGAAATTAACGCAAATTAATGATTAAGTTAAAAAAACACAAGAACTAAATAAACAAACGAATTAGTTTATTTTTAACAATATTGTGACTATGCATACATTATATGCGCATTATTAAACGCAAAACATTTTAATCAAAGAAAAAAAATGGAAAATAAATTTGTGAAATTAAGCAGAAAAAATGAGAAAATAAAAAAAAAAACATTTATAGTAAAAAGAAACGTTTGATTGTTTAATGTTTAGCAATTCTATATTATATTTGATTAACATTAAATTAATAATTATATTATATTATAGAGTTTCGTGTTAGCGACAAAGATGAAAAAATAAACAGTTTATTTGAAAACAAACATTTCAATTTTTATTTTTAAGTACATACAACAATGGAACCTTACCGTGCGACAAACTGAGTTATTTTATTGAAATAGTATAAACTCTTACCGCATTGGTATACTACCTTACCTATGGACTGCTAGTAGCTAACTTCGCGTTGGTGTCATCTATTCCTTAACGTTACTAGCCCTTTGTAACGAGCCGTTTTGCGTGTGTGGGGTCGTGACTGGCTTAATTGAACCCGTAGCTCAGCGGTTTCCAAGGTTCTTCGACCCAGGACTCATCACAAAAAATAAATCCAGTCTAGCATCCCGGTAGTAGCGATGCGCGAGATATTTACCTTAACCCTCCCTACCTGGTTGTCTTCCTCACTAAGAACAACCCCATTCCTCGGCTTCTTTTACTTACCACTTCTTCCCCATTTTTCCCTTACTCTCTCATCCCTTTAAAAAAAAAACTTAAGCCATCATCTTTATGGTTTTAGGCATAGAGGAAATATATTATCTAATAATAATATATTTCCTCTATGGTTTTAGGCTTCATAAAAAATCCATATCAATTCTTTTCAAATAACAAAATATTTTATTTAAATATTTAAATTTAAAATAGTTTAATTTTAATTCATTAAGTGTATACATACTCGTATGTATATATATGTAGCAAAAATTAAATTTAAAATTTACAAACAAATTAATTTATCACTTTAAATTTTGTATTTATTTTACATAACTAAATAAATTAAGTGGCAATCATACGCCAATCAAGCAAAATCTATAATTGATTCGATAAGAATCGTCTTCGATTTTATTAAAAAAAATTGGATCTTCAAGATCTCTTTTACTTCTTTGTTCTTTTGGACTCTCTCTCAACTCCCCATTATGCTGAACCCCCCTCTTATTTGAAGTTATATGTACATATAAATGCATATCTTTTGCACTTCAGCTTTAATTCGTATATACGTATATGTATAAAAAAAAAGGTAATAAAACCGACTTACCCCGTTCTTCTGCTTTAGTGGCCACTGCTGCTGGAAGGCTCGGTCGATAAATGATGGTTGTGGTAAATATATGTAAGTACGAATTTGTTCACTTTTACTAACTTCAAATAAAGTAAATTAAACTAATTTTATATTACGTTTCGCGGAACGTATCAAATCAAAAGATTTTCGTATTTGCCTAATTATATTTTCACCACAAATTTAATTCAAACAAAAGTTGTTAAATGTTAACCAAAAAAAAACTATAAGTGTATTATTAATGAACTACGGGTTCAATTAAGCCAGTCACGACCCCACACAGGCAAAGCGGCTCGTTACACCTTCTCAAGTACATATATTTGTTTTGTTAAAATAAGCTTTTTGAAGGAAAGAAAGCTTTAAGCTTTGTTTGAGAATTAGTATCAACCAGCAGTGTCCTCCAGCAAGTCAATGTTTTACCCAGGTTACAACAGCTTGAAGGGTTCGGTTTAAAGTTAGAATAAGCTTGATTTAAGAATGCTGGATTCTAGGGCTTCGTGAAGGTGATGATTCACAACATTTAGATTGGATAATAGATCGTTTATATTGTGTATTATATGTTTTATGATTTCTATCACATCCTGGTTAGATATCCTAGGAAAAGTCACATAAAAAACTCAATTTGCTTAAAAAAAAAACTGATTTCATTGCAAACTCATCTTCAAATTCATTTTATTTTTTGGTGCATATTAAAAGTTTGAGGCTTCTCAAAACTTGGTTAAAAATTGAAAAATGTGGACAGTGTATATTTAAAAAAAAATCCTGCAGGCAGATTTACAATGCCTTGTTTTGATCTTTAAACCTGTTTTTGGTAAAATGAGATTGATAAATTCTGCTAACATTGGCTCAAAAAATATTACACAATGTTCCTTAAATGTTAACCGCGTACTCTTGAGTATATTTTATCTACGATGATGTAGGATCTTTTTGATTTTCAGCCGAACTCATAATGTCACAACTGATCACAGCTTATGAATTACAATCCAGCTTATAAAACGAGGTAACTCATCACAGCGGACAACTTATCACGAAAACAAACATTTACAGTGAAAAATCACACATTATGTTATATGAAATAGCTCATACCTCGTCATTAACAGCAGTCTAAAAAAGACATTCTTAAATAACTTCCACAATTCTCTAAAACTAGTACAGTTTTCACTTTTACGATAACAATGATTATTATTGTAGTTTTACGGCTTTTTGGAAAAGTGTTTTGTGGCGTATGTGTAAAACATATTTTCATTCTTTTTTTTAAATATACATATTTAATCGATGGAAATAACTTTGATCTGTAACGGGAGAAACAAGTTGACACAGCAACAAGAGCTTTGACTTCAAAAGTCATGTGAAATCGATTACAAAGTTAACAGCGCTTTTAACATCATAAAAGTTTAAAAAAAACAGCTATACATGATAATACTATAGATTTTATATAAAAACACGAAACAAAAATGTGGTTGTCAAATTTTGATTCAAATTGTAAAAGTTGACAGAATTTGCACAGCTACATCTAATATAGGGTTTAGGGGCCCGTTATAGCTATCATTGAAATCAATCCCGAAAAATGTTTGAATCGATATTTGATTTTTAACTTCCCATAGGAAGTTATTGTAATGGGTCCGATTTGTCAAATTGAAAATTTTTACATTTCTCGACGTTTCAAGGTCCCTAGAGTCGAAAAAAAAGATTTTTAGAAAGATGTCTGTGCGTGCGTGTGTACGTACGTTTGTACGTCCGTACGTCCGTACGTTCGCGACGTTTTTTTCGTCCTCCATAGCTCAAGAACCAGAAGAGATATCGACTTTAAATAAATTTTGTTATACAGATGCAGAAAGGACTCTCAAGCAAATTGCGTGGGTGGTTTTTTACCATAGCAGTTTGAAAAAAGGTGAAAATTTTGGTTAACCGTAAATATCTTACGAACCAAAAGCTATAGACTTGAATTAAATTTTATATAATATATTGTAACGTTCAACGTTTTTTTTTATAAATCAAAAAAAATTGTCACCTCCAAAATTTTACGACTAAAGCATGATTTCTTCTCCAAACAATTTTGTGCAACGAAGAATAATATTTTTGACATCTGGTAAAATTTTGAGAAAATCGAATTGACAGTTTTTTTTTTATAAAAAATAAAAACCTAAAAAAACATTACTCAAAGTTAGTAAAAATTGAATATCGACTCAAATATCTTTTCAAAAACTTAAAATTTAGGCTTCAAACTTATTTTAACTTATAAGAAATATTGTTTTTAACATTTTCAAAAATCTTGAGAAAAATCTAATGAACAGTTTTTTTTACAAAAAATAAAAACCTAAGAAAATTGAATAAAAGTTGGTAAAAATTGATTTTGGAATCAAATATCTCCTTAAAAATTTTGAGATATTGGCTTTAATTTACTTTTATCTTTCAAAAAATATTGTTGTCAACATTCAGTAACATTTTGGAAAAAATCGAATATACAGTTTTATTACAAAAAATTGAAAACCGAAAAAAAATTAAAAAAAAGTTGGTAAAAAATGATTTTCGACTCAAATATCTTTTCAAAAATTTTATATAATAGCTTCTGACTAATTTTTACTAATAAGAAATATTGTTTTCAACATTTAGAACAATTTTGAGAAAAATCGGATCGATAGTTTTATTACAAAAATAAAAACCTAAAAAAAATTTATAAAAGTTGGCAAAAATTGATTTTCCACTCAAATATCTTTTCAAAAATTGTAGATATTTTTATCTTTAAACTACTTTTATTTTTCAAAAAATATTATTGTTAACATTCAGTAAAATTTTGAAAAAAATTTAATTGACAGTTTTTTGTACCAAAAATTTAAAACCTAAAAAACATTAAACAAAAGTTGATAAAAATTGATTTTCGACTCAAATATCTTTTCAAAAATTTAAAATATTGGCTTCAAACTTATTTTATTTCACAGAAAATGTATAGACAAACTTTAAAGCAAGACACATCGACAGACGGGATGGGAAGTTATCAGTGTGGGTCGCATCCCAGCCTCTTTTTTTTCCTGAACAGCTGATACTTTTATGTTCAAAAGTGAAACGAATGGTTCCACTGATTTGTGATCCATTGACAAATTTCTGTCAGTAAAAGTTTTTCGGTGCATATCAATCAGGAAATTTTGTTCAATGACAGACATTTTAAAGATGGCTTTAAACGAATCAAAACAAATCCAATGGTTGTTTTCAATGATGAAAACCAATGATAGTCATTACTGGTGCCTTCGGTCTGATGTTAATATCGATGTTGCTGTGTTAAAGTATGTCAATCTGTTTCTTGCTTAAAATTCGTTTTTAAGGTTTTTAACACCTCAAAGTATACTACAGAGCTTTTACCTTTTAGTTCAAAAAAGCTGAGCTGAAACTTCGAACTGAATTGAAGCGGAATTATTATGCGTATTATTTGAACAAAACACCACCTTTTGTAAAACAAGTCGAGTCGAAACTATTACATACATTTACTTATTTCTTTTTGATGTTGAATAAATTAAAAAAAAAATTAAGTTTGAAAAACCATTTGGGTGTACCTAATACAAATCTATTCAACACATTTTAGCCTTTGAGTTTATATGTTATCAATTTTAAGCAAAAAGTTGTTAAGAGGTGGTGTAAAGACTACATCGAAAGTACTTTATCGGACACAAATGCAATGATGCATTTTTTAAACGTTGAATAAACCCGTAATAAACGCTTATGCCCTGTGTAGCTATTTACCTGCTGAGAATATTTTAGACAGCAAATTCTAATAAATACGATTATTCATATACAGCAGAAATGCTCTATATGCACGGAGCGCATCACTGCAGCGCGCTGTCATTACGTCAATAGCTTTAAATTTAAAATACTCTACTTTGTAAACCAACATTGGCATTGACTTTTGGCATTGACTTTTCACTTTGACAGCCTGCATTGGTATTACAAACTGCTACACTGTTGAAGCAAATGCACTTCTTTTGATGCTGCAATTCTAAATTATAAAAATAAACATAAACCCGTAAAACAAAGGAGTGTTAACTTTTTTCAATTGGATTTCGTAATATTTTGTGTGCAACCGAGTCCATTAATAAACAACTATGTCAGATTTAGAAGTTTTTAAGACACCAGCCCCCAAAACCAATGAAAAGCCGTCCTTCGCCGACAGCCCCTTGCCATTAAGAACACCAAATTGCGGCCGCTGCAGAAACCATGGACTAGAAGTGGTTTTGAAAGGCCATAAACGATATTGTGAGTATAAGAACTGCAAATGTGAGAAATGTGGACTAAATGCTGAGCGCCAAAGGTTAATGAGTATGCAAACTGCTTTACGTCGCGCCGAGTTTCAGGATGAAGCAAGATCCAGTTCGTTACCAGAACCAATACCAATCGTACCAACGATGCCCATACCAAAACCTGTTGCTAATCAACCTTCTGTACCATCTCCTTATGAGCATTTAATGCAATCGGCAAGTCCATCTGATAATATTTTTAAGCGTCCGTCTGTTCTTCCACCGGATCCAAGATTAGCTGAATATCTTGCAAACTCATATTACTTTCCACTAGGTCGTCCAATGGCAGCACCCGATGTGGTTCCACCCGGTATGTTCCCACCACCTCTTCATTCGTTTGAACCAAATACACCCTTTGCTCCACATCGTCATCCCGAGATAATGTTAGACTCTTGCCGGCAATTGCTGGATAAATTCCAATATCCCTGGGAAATGATGCCGTTGATTTATGTTATATTAGAGGATGCCAACGTTAACATTGAGGAAGCATCGCGACGAATTGAAGAGGGACAGGTTGTTGTGAGCAATTTCTGCCGCAAAAATAATTTAAGCTATTATGATGCTGGAGTATTACGAGGCTAATTACTTAAAAACAAAAAAATACAATTTAAATAAATCAAATAAAATAACTTTGTCAAACAACTTTGTGGTGAAATGCTTTGAGTACATTTATTAGCTAAAATAAATATTTCTTATTCATCATATAAATTTTTCTTGTTGTTGTTCTTTTTGCGATAAATACTCTTTTGTATTGACAACGACCTTATATTTTGCTTTACATCATAAACACAAAACTTGTCGATATAAAAAGGAAGTATTTATCTAACGTGGTGATCTTAGAGAAAGCAAAAGTGAGTCTGGCTCCCGCCCACATAACATACATAAATATATTTTGTGATCGACGTTTGAACATTATCAAATGTCAGGTGAATGATATTTTCCTCACTCATTTGACGGTGCTAGCGTAATATTTTCGCATATTTAAGACGAGGAAAAATGTGTTGGGTTTTAAAGATCAAGGTCGTTCCGTCATTTTACAAAAAGATTCGTTGTTGAATTAAAATTCATTATGATCAGTTTTAGATTGAGAGTTGAACTAATTTGGTAATTTCGTGTGAATTTTGTTTTAAATATTTTTCATCAGGAGTATTAACTCTTTTTGTCTTAAGTCTTAGACAAAGCATGCTTAGTTGAAAGAAAGGCTGTTATTTGTATTAGTTATTCAAGAAAACTGAGTATATGTGTATGGTCTAAAATTATTAGCGTTTACTTTTAAATTTGTCAATTTCGTAAATCCGTTGGCTTAAAAATATAATAAAGGCAGATTTAAAATTCGTATATTATTCCATGAACTTCTATTTAACCCAATAAAACGTCTTTGTATTTCTGATTCGTGAGCTTAAGGGTGTGTTTTGGATTTATAAATGCATGGTTCTATGAATTCAATATTTAGTTTTGAAAGCACATTTATTTTAATTGGTTAAAAATATGTAATCCTATATGAACGTTAAATTTTTAGATGGCAGCTTTTAGTGTGTGTATTTAAAATGAATATTTTTTCTTAATAATTTTCAAAAATTTTCTGAACGTGGATATTTGCGTTATTTATTATTTAAAAAAAGTATAAAGTTTTATGTCTTTTTAAGTTGGCTGTATATTGGTTAACATATTTCTAGAGCGTAATTTTTTAGCCCACATTTAAAAGCTTGCTTTCAATTGTAGGTTTATTTTTAATATTTTTTGGAATATCTATTCACTTTACTTATAAGACCAAGTATGAACGACCTTGACGTGCATTTAAAAAAAATTAGTATTCTCAAAAATTGTTGCCATAGAATTTCTAACAATTTGATTTCTTTTAAATTATTTTTTTACGTTTTAAAATAATAATTTTTGTCCCCTGTTTCCAAACATATTTGTATAAAAATAAATACCAGGCTAGGTAGGTTAGTGTCGATATTTTATACACTCATCAAAATTATATCTGTGACGGTTAATATTAACGGCACGTGTAAGAAAGCTCTAGTTGCTATTACATCTGCTTGCTATAATGTAATGAAAGTGCATAAATGTATTTGCTTCTGACAAGAGCTTTTGCTTTTTAAATTTTAATACACAATATTATCTATATTGAATAAAGAACGATGGATTTTCAAGGCAACAAAGTATATTTTATTGTTTACTTGAGTGAAAGTTTTTATAATTTTTTTGTAGTCTTTTGTTTAGAACATTCGAGTGATTAATTGTGATTGCAGTTATCATAATATAGCTTTTAAATAGTTAGAGATAATGTCGTGAATGTTAAATTGGAATTTTATTTGTTACTAGGTATGCTGTTTTGTATTTAATGTCAAAAAACGTATTTGATATTCACCTGAGATGAATTTATTAACTGCTGGGTACAAAGGATAATTTTTTTTTAAATGCACACGTACATATGTACGTAACTTAAGTGCGCCTATACGATACTAAATTAATTTAATTTAAGACTTTAAATAATTATTTTAAGGTTTTGTGAAGGTATGTTAACAAATGAATAATTATTGCTGATCGACTTTAATAGTTAGAAACAATATTGCATTGCTCACTGATTCGCACAAAAAAAATATCACACTTTTGCTTGAGTTCGCCAAGAAATCTCATAAAATGGTTTTAATTTTTTTAAATTTACTTGAAAACGGTTCCAAAAACTTTTATCAGCTTTAAATATTTATGAGCTTTGGTGTTAACCGATGAAATTATCATATTTATTTATGAATGATTTGGCCCATGGTGGTCTAATTTCGAATAACTCTTGTTCGATAAATTGAAAATAGTTATTGCACCTTAATATTTTTTAAAAGCAACTACCCAAAAAGCTAAAATTCAATATGTTTTTCTTCTAGTCGGAGGAAAAAATAACTGACCAAAAAACCTTATTAAACACAAACTGTGCCTTGTGATTTGTTTTCATATTAATTTTCTTAGAACTAAACTAACTGAATTTTTCGTTTAAGTTCAATGATTTACATAGATGTTCAAGCCTTCCAATGTTATACATAGATTGATCGTAATATTCAATTCTTATCCAAGATATATACATAGATGGTAGTTAAAATGAAAGTAAAAGTAGTCGCGAAAGAGTCTAGTTGATATACTCTTGAACATCATTCAGTAGCACCTATTAAAATAAATGTATGATTCAACAGGTTCCACGACATTTGGGACTTGAAGGTAAGGCAAGCTTTAAGAACCAGATTGGCTACATAGCTGCTAACAAATTGGTTAGGTTCAAACGCTATAGGGGACTTGAAAGTTATGCAAGTTTCTAGTATCTGATTGGCCAGCTGTCAAAAAATTATCTTCCAATCAAGGCAACTTTAATGGAAATTTGACTGGAAAATTAGTCAAAAAAAATGTCCCTTCCTATTAATTCAAGTTTATATATGTCAAAATGAAAGTTGATCATGTTTTTTCATTTATTTGAAAGCTGAACCTCAATACTCTAAAAATAAATAAATTGGGTGGCGCAACAGTCCGTTTGAGAACTAGAGCCTAGTGACTACAGTTTGAGAACGGCAAATTTGAGAAAGCACTTTTGCATGACAAGAATTACTCTTGGAGAAATTGTCAATTCCTCGCAAGAGGCAGTACCCGTGAAAAAAACTTTAGGTGGCATAGGCAGGGATCGAACCCAATACCTATCGCATGACATTCCATCTCAATTTTTTTTTAAATTCATTTTTATTAATTCATTTTTAAACTTATCTTAAAGCTAGACAAAAGTTCATAAAACTATCCTAATTATCCATAACTTACAACTAACTTAATGGTCCCATACGGACACTCTAAGTTAAACTATAACACTAACTACTAATGCCTTTCGGCCCTCAGATCTATTTTACTTCAATTTAAATTTCATTTATTTTTGTATTTTTAAGAAATTTTGAAAAAAGACTTATATCAAAAGATCCTTTTTTTATTTTTTACTTAAAAACTACTTAAAATAAGGTCCTCAATATAAAACTTAAAGTTAACGTAAACTACCTATAAACTACTTAAAACTAGAACAACCACAGCAGAAAATCTAACGTTTTTTGTTTATATATTTTATTGTTTTTTTTTTGCTGTTTTTTTTTTATTTTTTTATATTCCATGTTTTTTTTAATTTTTTTGTGCCACCATGCCTTACTTAAAACTAAACCCTAAAACTATAAAACAAGTATGTAAGCCGGCCAAGGCTTAAAACCCCTTCCCTACTACCCAATATCAAGTGCCGTTTGAAGCCACCAAAACTAGTTCTCCTGTTTCACCCTATCTGTTCGGTCCCGTTCGGACACAGCCCTACTGAAGTCCCAATTCTGTGGGAGTTGCCTATCCACGGTTCTTCGTCTGACGTGGTAGTCCATCGACCTAACCATCATGCCACGGGTACTAGTAGCATTTCATAAAAATTTATATTTCTTATATATGTAGTTGGATGAATGAATTTAATTTTAATTCAATATATTCTATTGTTCACGAGATACCCAGAACCGAACATGAATTTGTGCCAAATTTTCATACTATTTTTTGTAGATTTTATTTTTTTTCTGAAAAAAAAGGTTTTTTTTATAAAAAAAGTACTGAGTGTCGAAAACAATATTTTTAATTTTTAAAAAGATATTTGACTTGAAAGTAAATTTTTACCAAGTTTTAGTATTGCTTTTTTTAGGTTTATATTTTTTGTAAGAAAATTGTCAATTTCATTTTTCTCAAAATTTAATCGAATGTTAAAAACAATATTTCTTAAAAGATAAAATTAGTTTAAATTCAATATCTAAAGGTTTGAAAAATATTTGAGTCGAAAATCAATATCAAAGTCGATATCTCTACTGGTTCTTGAGCTATGGATAAGAAAAAGAACGTCGCGAACGTACAAACGTACCTACACACACACGCACAGACATCTTACTAAAAATTTAGTGGCTAGGTAGTCAAGGGATTCTGACTGGCTAAATCTAACTACAAAAGTAGTTGATATTTCCCCTCTGACGTATTGTACAAATTTCGGCTACAAGGTTAGTGCACACTGGTTTTGACGTTTCATAATCAGCTGCTCGGTAAGGACGCAAGAATTAAAAATGAATTGAATCTTTAGGCATTTGAATACAAATATGAATCAATTATATTATATCTTCTATTTGGTTTTATTGAATTTAAAAAGAAAGAATAAACTTTTTAATGTTCTGAAAACACAAATGCTTCTTAGTTTATATATTTGTATTTGTCATTAATATGACAGTTCCGGATTGACTAGCTTTGTAGTGCAATTTTCATTCACAAAGCTAGAATGTTGACTACGTAGTCACTAGCTTTGTGAATGCTTGTTGCCGTTATAGTTTCTGTGTCATACTGTTTTTCAAAACAATCCGCAGTATTTCACCTTTAGCTTACGTGAATGCATAGAGAAATACACTTAGTTAGATATATTTCTCTATGCGTGAATGCCAGTTGCTGTTATGGGAAAAGATTTAATTGCACCTGCATATGGGCAGCACTTGTAGAATTATTCTAAAATGTAAACCCAGCACTTTCATGTTTGACAGTCGGCTTTTGATTTTGATAACATAAAACAAATGTCAAACTAATATTAAATTTTGACTATGTGGTAGGTAGTAGGTAAATACGAATTTTATTGATTAGTTGGATTTTTAAATATTACTGGCTATGGCAGAGATAACAACATTAAGATACAGACGAAAAAACAATATAATCGAACTTGCCAAGAATCTCGATGCATTCAAAAAAGTTCCGGAGAAGTATACGGAAACAACAGAAATAGGTGGAACATGTAAGCTTTTTGTTGACATAATACCTATTATACACTTCCTTCATATAATTTGTGTATGTTTCTAGTGTCTTTATTAAGTCGAATATTGGTTGTGTATCTGATATACAAAGAAGTTTCATACTATTACGATGCTAACCCAGTTTTTAAGTTCAAGCCAGATCTTGATATGGACGATAAGGTACAATTCCATGTAGATATCACAGTAGCCATGCCATGCACATGTAAGTTTTCAGACAAAAATTACAAAATTCCTCATTTGCAATTCCTTTTGAAAATCCAGCACTTTCTGGAGTTGATTTAATGGATGAAACACAACAAGATGTGTTTGCTTATGGAACTTTACAAAGAGAAGACACTTGGTGGGAAATGAGTGATGAAGAAAAGAGCAATTTTGAATTAGTCCAACATATGAATATTTTTTTACGAGAGGAGTACCATTCTGTTGCTGATATTCTGTTTAAGGATATTCTCAAAAATACTGATGCAAGTGATGTTCCGATAACACCTAGGAAAGTGAAAGAAAATGAACAACATGATGCTTGCCGTTTGCATGGGACACTTGGAATTAATAAGGTTTGTTCTAAATTCAAAGCTATACTAATTCACACTTAACTGGGTTCACACGTTCCCTTGTTTTTAAAGGTTGCCGGTGTATTGAATATAGTTGGAGGAAGTACTCCAATTGTAGAACTTGTAGAAGATCATTGGATGATTGACTTTAAAAGAACTCCACTAAACTTTACCCATCGGATCAATCGTCTTAGCTTTGGTAGCTTCTCCCGACGCATCGTACAGCCATTGGAAGGAGATGAGCGGATTATTGATGAAGAATCTACTACTGCGCAATATTTTATTAAAATTGTACCAACAGAAATTCAAAACACCTTTTCAACATTTAATACATATCAGTATTCAGTTACTGAAAATATTCGCAAGCTAGGTAGATATAACCTACTTACCTTCATATTTTTCAACAGATTACATTAAAAAAAATTTGTTTTCAGATTCTTCAAAAAACTCATACGGCTCACCAGGAATCTATTTTAAATATGATTGGTCTGCTATAAAGGTCATTGTGCAGAGTGACAGGGACAATGTGGTGCAATTTGCAGTCAGACTTTGTTCAATAATCGCGGGAATAATTATTGTTTCAGGTACGTAGACATAATATACAATAGTTATAGTACTATTTCGTTGAAATATGGTTTTTGAGAAATAGAAAAAAAAGTAACACCTTTCCGAACATAGAACAAATGAGGTTAAACTATAAAAAAATAATAACTTTCTTTTTATTCATTTAATAATAATTTCACTTAAATATAAAAAATCTTTTAAAGATATAAAAGTGAATTTAATCTATATGTAAACTTGGACATTTTAAAGACTTTCTCTTTTGTATGTACACTGTACATTGTACGGCACGTTCTGTTACAGCATAAGATATCATAAGACAGAAATATATAATATTTGTACACTGCCTTAGTTAACTCTATCTTAAGATTTTAAAAATTTCTGTGAGAAGTATTTCAGACACGCTCCCCAATTTTAACCACAACAAATAATCTTTGAGATTAAAATATGGTGCTGGAGACAGTCTTGAATATATCCAATTATCTGAACGTTATCTTTCATCATACAAATGTGGGCGAACGGACGACTACTTTTCGGGCTCTAATCTTTTCGTAAAAACATAGCATACTGGCGGGAAATCCGATTCCCGAACAGAATTGCGGTTGTAAGTGGTTTTTAAACAAGCAAATTTCGCCAGAACTCTTTCCTTACCTACATATGTTAGGTAATTATTGCGGTTTTATTTTCTTTAGCGCGCCTCTAAATTGAATTTATAAACTGCTGACTATTGTAATTAATAAATAAAAAAAAATAAGATAACAATTGTACATATCAAATGAAGTTTTGTTACATAATTTATGGCACAACTAATTTTATACTAAATGGTTGAATATGTTGAACTAAAGTTATGCTTTATATATTATCTTAATTACAAATATTGCTGAATTGTATGCTATCCCCGGTTTTATGTTAGGCTATTACAGACAAGACGGCATAATATTTAGTTCAGTAAAAAAATATATTTCAAAATAATTACTATCGCTTTATATTAAAGTTTTTAAAGTCTGTTGAGATCAGCTTAATTACCTGAATACAAAATTATCAAGCACAATTCAAAATGTTGATTATTATGTTGTGTAGGTACCTCGTACATTGTTGTGCACGAATTGCATTTTTTTATAAGTATATTTTTTGTATTTTCAAGTTAACCCGGTAGTGAAAAATGTATTTTATAAGTATAACTTTTTCTTTCCAGGAATCATCAATTCTCTTCTAGTTGGTGCTCACAAAATGATCTTAAGTATTATGGCTCCCCAGGTTTTAAAACATGAATTCCGGACTCCCCTTTTAACAGACATCCCTCAGCAAGTAGCAGTGGAAAATAATCTCATCAGCAATGCAAACAGAATGGCATCAAATGTAATGCCGGTGATGACAGTATCTCAACAAAATTTTACCTCTCAACCTAATAAACTTTAGTTCTAGAATTTCGAATAAAATATTTAAATTATAACGCCTCAAAAATAAAATATATATTTTTTATTTAAAAACAAAATAATTTTAAATATTTGCTCTTTAATTAAGGATCATTTCGACAAATTATAGAAATCCGTCTGCCTTTCTTAATTGGGGTTCCTTTGAATATTGAATTCTCATTCGAAAGAATTTCATGAGTAAAGTTATATCGCGCCGAATGACTGAAAAATGATTCTTCTCAATATTAGCAGTCACTTAGCTAAGAGAATAAAATTACCTCATTATGTACAGGGAGCGCTGACTGAGCAAAATATCAGCATAGAAATTGCCTTCTAATTTTGTAACAGGTTGATTTCTATATTCGTTATCATTGCCCTTGTCGTCGGAGAGATTTCCTTGTTGGTACTTTTTCTCGTCAGTACGAACAAGCCTCATAACAGCATCAGATAGCAAACTTATTCCAGATATTGTTGTTCCGCAATACTAGATATTAAATCAAAATCGAATCTGTTCTTATCTTTAAAAACCTTACCCTAGTGCTATCTACGTGTGGTTTTATAACACCCTTCTCAGCCAAATCTAAAACATGAACATATTGCATTATCTCGCCAGCAAACGCAGTAGATCGTACTCTTTCTATTATTTCTCTGTTGTGCGGATACCAATTTTTACGTTCTGTTTCACGGAAGCCATGAATTGCCTTGAAAAGTTTAAGTTAACATTTCCAGTTTACATTTGTAGTTTGAATATAAAAATTAAACAAAATAATCGTACGTACTTACATCATCCCAGTGGTCAAATTCATATCGTAATCGCTTTATGTATGGCTCTATTTCTTCGAAAAGTTTTGTTTCTTCTTCGACACTAATGAAATCTTGAATAATTCGCATGTCCTTGAGAAAGTTGGTTTGTTCCTCTTCTGGCCAGTGTCCATGGAATTCTATGCAACTATAACCTAAAACAGGAACTATCAAACCTTACGCAAAGAAAGTTAAATTTGAAGCTGTGGACAAACCGGACTCTGAGTTTGTGCTTAGAACTGTTGATAATCGTTTCTTTCCATTTAAGTCCAGGAATTGTTTACTTGATAATATACAACTTTTTAATAGATTTCTGTTTCTTAAATTTAATAATAAAGCCATAATTTAAAAGTTTAAAATTTGTATTTACTTCACTTCTAAACAGCTGTTTTACATTTTCATTGACATGAGAACGTTCAATAAAGTTAAGGAAAAAAAAACCTTATTTGGGTCAGTTCGAGTATTTTGTATCCAAATAATTTCTCTGAAAATGCATATAATTGTTATGTGCCAATTTCAAGGAAGGAGGTATGACCATTGAACCATAGACACACCATATAAAGACCGGAAACTAATCTGTCATTCTGGTTTGCCTACAAGCTGAAACGTCAACTTACACGCACCCTTAGATCTAACATCAATTCACCACTGCTTACATCAATTCACCACACTTTAAAGTCAATTCACCACGAAAATAAGGAATAGTGATGAGAAATTCTTTAGGGGAGGTTCTTAGTGGCTACGGCGACATTAGCTTTTGAATTTTTTGCGAAGAGTACGATAACTCATGCGACAAAGTTTGATGACGGATTTGTATAGAACAGTTAAAAACAACCATTTATTACTATGGGAGGCGATCAAAAATACTTGTAAAAACACACGTCCTAGTGAGTTTCAATGTTCGTATTTTCCTATCGAGAACGTTTTAAAATGCAAACATTGGAATTCCTTTGGTCGTGTCCTTGGAACAATAGTGTACCTACATGAATGATTTATACCTTCCTGGAATCCTTGAAGTATGAGTAAGAATTTTGCATTCACACTTTTTAGTAAAAAACAAAACAACTTAAAGGAACACGTCCAAGTGAGTTCCAGTGTTTTTTTCCTATTAAAAATGTTTATGCTTTTTTTCATCAATTTTTTTTTCGGCTGACTCGGAGTTAATAAAACACTATTAAAATTTGCATTCGGCTTTTAATTGTTCGTGGAACCTATGGTTCCATTTTCTTTTTTATTATTATTTGAATATAAATCCATTCGAACACAAAAATAAATATTAAAAATCTAACAATATTTCTTCCTAATTGCGAAATCAATAGAAATCAACGGATTCCAGGTCGCTGAGCATTTTGTCACGAGTTTGTTGCTTGGAATCTTCCTTGATTTCCGTTGGAATTGAACCACACTGATCGAACATGAATTCCAATTCATCGGTGGTCAATTTTTAACCACGAAGCTCTAAGGCACCAATGAATTGCTTTCTCTTTTGGCCTTCAAAATAGATAAACACTATTGGCAGATGCTTCTCGGTTAAATTTGGGATGCAGGTGGTAGCTATCGACCGCAGGAACTGTTGCATATGGTGGTGTATGAGCGAACAGAGCGGCACACCATTTCTGTACAAATGCAACACAACACATATACCTTCTCCAGCTTTGGTCACTTCGTTGACGTAATCTTGTCCGAAAATTTCCCACACTGAACCGAAAAGAGCCTTGTCTGCGAATGCTCGCATCTATGCCATTCGGTTTTGACGATATTCCTCGTGAACACTTTCGTCTTGGGAGTCTTCAGATTCGTTCATGTCATTTCTTTGCTTGTCATTTTTCTGCTTCTCACCACCAGTTCGCTTCTCAATGGCATTCTCGAGCATGGGTGGAAAGATACCTTTTGCACGGAAGACATCATTCCATTCGGAATCTTCATTTGGATCCTGCATTTTTAAACAAATTAACAAAACAACAAATGCGTCATTTGACAGCTAAAATCAAATCTAAAATTCTCACCACAGTAATTTAATAAAAAAAAACTTGTCAAAACAAGTTAATGCACCGCACCGAATTGTTGTTGGATTTCATAATTCAAAATTACAAATACAACAATATAAACAAATGGTTGTTGGAGGGTAAAACGTACGAAAGATTCCGGTCTTTATAATATGGTGTGTCTATGGTAAATATGCTTGTTCAAATTCTTCAAGATCCAGCCGCTGAAACATTCTCAAAACAACTGTTAGGTATAGGGGACGGAAAAGTTATTACAGATGAAACTGGATACATAAAATTACCGGTCGATTTCTGTACGATTGATTCGCAAGATGCTCTCATTGACCATATATTTCCCGATTTACACAGACGATATACAAATCATGAGTGGCCGGCAGAAAGAGTAATTTTAGCAGGAAAAAATGTGGATGTCAACGAATTAAATCTCAAGATACAACATTTGTTACCAGGAGACTTGGTGTCATATAAATCTATTAATATAGTTTGTGAAGCTACCTAAGCTGAAAATTATCCAACTAAGTTTTTAAACTCATTGGATTTACCTACCATGCCACCGGATAATTTACAACTGAAGGTTGGATCTCCGGTAATTTTGCTTCGTAATTTGAACCCACCACGGTTTTGCAGCGGAATACGATTAGTAATTAAAAAATTGATGATGTTATCGAAGATATAATTCTACATGGCAAATTCAGAGGTGAAAAATATTATTACCGCAAATCCCTTTTATACACACAGATGTGCCAATTCAATATCAAAAGCCTTAAATTTCCAATTAGATTGGCATTTGCAATGACTATCAATAAGTCTCAAGGCCAAAAGATGTCTGTCTGCGGCTTAGATTTAAGCACTTATTGGTCGCATTCACAAAGCTAGTGGCTACGTAGTCAAGGGATTCTGATTGGCTAAATCCTACTACGAAAGTAGTTGAAATTTCCCCTCCGACGTAGTGTAAATAATTCGCCTACAAAGTTAGTGGAGAATGATTTTGAAGTTTCACAATCAGCTGCTCGGTAAAAACACACGAATTCAAAATAAATCGTTTAGTATTTAAATACAAATATAAATCATTCAAATTGTGTATTAAATTTGATTTTATTGAATTTAAAAACACGAAAGCTAAGCTAAAGTTATCAAATCAAAAATGTTTCTTATTTTATATACCTATTTGCATTTGTCAAAAATATGACAGTTCCAGATTGACTATCTTTGTAGTGTAGATTTGCATTCACAAGGTTAGGTTAGGCCAGTTTAATGGCCCACTGTGATACCACATGAATCTTGAGGCTTCCTTCTAAGCTCAATGGAACCAGTTAGAGTCCCTTACTAAACGTGAGAAGCTGATTATACTGATATGATTTAGATCGTTTAGATCGTTAAAGAAGAATTCTGCTAGGTAATTCTTGCGTTTTCGAGCTAGAGCAGGGCATGTGGAGAGAAGATGAAGAACCGTTTCTTCCTCTTCCTCGTCCATACAGCTTCTGAAAAAGTCATTTGAGAATACGCCTAGTCTCGTGGCGTGCTTTCCTATTAGACAGTGTCCGGTTATGAATCTTATTATCGAGCTTATATGCGATCTGCTTAGAGAGAGCAAGCACCTTGAACGTTTTAAATCCAGTGTTGGCCAGATGTTTTTTGTGGCTTGACACGTGGTGATGTTGGTCCACCTGGTGCCTGCCCTCCTCGCAGCGTCTTGCATTAGTAGCAGTTTACAAGTAGCGATTGGTATGCCAGTACTTGCCAAACGTGGTAGGATGGGCTGTACTGTACCGTTCCTGGCGAGTTCATCTGCCTTACAGTTACCTGGAATGTCTCTATGGCCCGGCACCCAGCAAAGGTGAATATTAAACTGTTGCGCCATCTCCATTAGAGATGATCGACAGTTATGGACTGTTATAGAGTTTGTAGAGACATAGTCCAGAGATTTGATAGCGGCCTGGCTGTCGAAGAAAATACGGATATCAGATGTTGATATCACGTTTTCTTTGAGCCAAGACAAGACTTCCTTAATCGCCAAAAGTTCCGCCTGGAACACGCTACAATGATTGGGAAGGCGGAATGAGAGACTTAATTTCAGTCGTTCAGAGTACACACCACCACCAGCCCCTTCTTTGGTTTTTGAGCCATCTGTGTATTCACAAAGCAAGTTGAATTTTGACTACGTAGCCACTAGCACGCCACTAGCTTTGTGAATGCGCCCATTGTTTTTCAATTTTCACACGGGCAACTATACGTGACGTGCTCTCGAGTGCGCAAACCATCCAGTTTGTTTGTATTGGGGAAAGATGGGATCACAAAAAATATTGTACATTCTGTTGCATTAAGGGATTCATATTGTTTTTTGTAGTAGTGTCATAATTAGCGATTTGTTTATATATAAACAAATTGTTTGATGATTTGTTATTTTATCTACATCTCTCCCACTTATATACCACATCCTTACACACTTACAAAAAGTTATTTATTTTTAGCAAAATATTCTCTAGAAATTATTTATATAACAAAACAACGTGTGTCTCTCTGCAATAAAGTTGCGTTATTGGAGGTTAGCTGGCCAATCAGATACTAGAAACTTGTATCCATTGCAGATGTTCAGTACCCCCAGCGCCTACTAGTACAGCCAGCAATGAACTAAAATTCATGTTCCATAACAGTACTATAGATTTTATATACAAAGTGTTTATGTTTTCAGTCAGAATCAGAACGAGGAGGAGTTTCTTTTGTATTTGTATCATCAACGATTGAACTAATAGAATTTCAGTTCTCCTTCATAAGTGAAGAATACTCGAAAATGTAACCTAGAATTTGTTACTGGGTTAACTTAAAGTCGCTTAGTTCGTGAATAATTTAATGATACTAAAAAGTATTCTTAAACAAAAATCTTTCTACAGTGGACGTCACTCCATCTTCAATTTTTTTCAATACAAAACCCGTTATGATGAAAATTTGCTAAGACCTTCATTTTTGAACAAATACTCGTACCAGCTTTCGTAATTGTGTTTAAATGAGCGATACATATATTTTTTATAATTTAAGACTTTATTGGCTGTTGTAATAGTTATTTATGCTATCTCAGGGTAACAAATTAGTTAGAAGCTTAGTTTTTTAAAACACACATTTAATTTAACTTTAATTCACTTTATTTGCCGTCAATAGCTAAAAACAAGTAATTTATTTAAATATTCAAACACACATTATAACATACGAAGTTTAAAATAGCCTACATCATCACCTTATGCTTACCAATAATATATTATGTACAGAGTATCAAATAAATAAAGGATATCCTTTAAACTAGATGCAGCCGGTTTTAAGACCATTTATTAATTTTTTATTAATTTAACTTAATGGCCTGTGTGATGCTCTTTTTTTTTTTAAATAAGTACTTAAAATAATATTTCCTTGAGGAATTGATTATATATTCAAAATTGCTGATTTTCCTTAAATTATAAAAAATGCATATACATAGATATATGTTTCCAAACACTTTAAAAAGTTGCTATTCAATGTTTTGTCTAAATCTTTTTGCTTCAATAGTTTTCGTTAAAAGTCGATGTTTATGTTTATTTTTTTGTTTAAAGTATGAATAGTTATTTTGGTATCAACTGATTCAAATTTGGATTTTAAGGACTGCTTCCAAGACTCTTTGATCATCACTGACAACAAAATTTGAGTAATTTGAGAATTTTTTAAAATTATATATTTTTAAATCAGCAATACTAACAGAACATTACACAGAGTCCAAATGGTAAATATATTTTGAATCGCCTAAGGAATTGCTTGATCTAATAACAAGGCTATCCAATAGTTTACTGAACAACATGCATATATTTTCTTCATCCTACTCTATATTTGCAAACATTATACTTTTAACTTGATAATATACTCGTACATAAAGAACACAACTTGTAAAAAAAAATATTTTAATCCTATGCAATAAATAAAAGCTAACTCAAGTTCATAATATGAATAAAAAAATGAAATTGCCGATGAAAAAATTAATTTTACAATACAAAAATTATAATCATATATTTTGTTTAATGTATATCACAATTGAAAGTAGGCATCGGTCATAGGTTTTGAAAATTTAGATAAAATTAAAATTCCAAAACGCACCGTTGTACTAGTAAAGGAAATACAAATTTAATCGGATAAACGGTTCTCATTTACCGGTAATCGCTAATTTGTAGCCATGCCAACAGCATTGTTAGTGCTGGCTGTATAAATACTAATTTTCAAAGATCAGTATTGATACTTATAGTGGTTAGAAATTCGCCATGGGCATCGGCTACAGCCCGAATGATTTCCAAAAGCAAATCTCGACTAAGACCGGTCATTTTAGGCAAACGTGCAACCGCGGCAAATTCTTTAACAATAAGCTTCAAAGCATATTCTTTAATATCGGTGATCTTGGTAAAATCGGCTGCTTCCAAAGTTTGCAGCACATTTTCATAGGTGATGTTATGTTCAAGAGAGTATTTGCAGAATGCATGCAAACGGTTATTAGATAGGCCGTAAAAGCAGGGAGCTTGGAATAAATAAAGAGCATCTTGGGGAGGCATTTTTGTTTCACCATAATATATGTAACGTAAGAGGGAGCTAAACGACTCAAGAGATGGAGAAATTTCTCCAATTTGGATCTGAAATTAATACAATTATGTTTTTAGTTAAAATTAATTCCTGTGAAACAAACTTACATTAACCGTGTTATCGGGGGGCATGAATGACCGGAACATTCCTTGAAAATATGAACAGCGAGCTGAAAGAATCGATTTATGAGCTGGGATAACTTGTCCGTCCAAGACAAGGTTGATATCACAAAAATCCTTGCCACATGATTCCAAAAAGACTGCCATATCGCTTTCCAGGGTGGTTCCTTAAAAAAACCATATAAATTTGTGTTGAAGTCATTATTTTACATTTATTTTTTAAAGATAAAAATAGTTGATGAATAATGAGACTAGCGCACCAAAAACACAAATGCATGAATTAGAGACATGTATGCATTGTAACTGATTACCATCTTTCTTCTGATGCTAAAATATTAAAAGCATTTATTTTGACTAAATGTTTAATCAAATTATATAAAATTATATTATATATTAAATTTTACCGACTTTCCTATTGCTGAGCTTACACTATTCCCAAATAACTCATCATCTTCATCCAAAGAAATACCTGAACACAGATCAAAAATATTTGATTCCAACGCTGTAAGCATTTAACTTGTAAATTGAAAACTTTTACTGAATATTTAAAAAAAATTAATGGTTCTGTATAAAAAAAGCAAGTTAGTTTAAAAACGGACCAAATCATGTGCTAAAGTTAGTTCAACTAACAAGAAATTTTAGTTCTAAAGTAAGGGAGATAATAGAGCCCGTTATTTAACGCAATTCAAATGTTTGCACACCCAGTAAACATATTGATAGCAATGCTATCCGAGTAAAGACCATATTAGGCTTAAGAAGACAAGTATTGTACGTTTAATAAGAATATTTATACCGCTGAAACTGAATTTCAAAGCAAATGGTCATTATGACCTAATAACCTGGAGCGAATCACAATTTACATCATCCCAATATTTTATAGAATGAGTCTTTAGTAAACTTTGGAAAACGACGAAGATGAAGTTTGTCTTTAATACAAATTTAAAACTTTGAGGTGATGCATAGGGCTAAAGAACATTTCTTTTCATGGCAAATTTTTTTACTCATCCAAATGCAACAAAATAATTAACCTTGACACTCCGTCCTAAAGTAAATTCATTAAATGGAAATTTGGTTAATGTAGGTAATTAAATAGCTATAACTCAGACATAATTTAGTAGACTTTTATACAAAAAACAATGACGTTTTTTAGAAGATACTTACCTACATTTTTTTCGAGATTAGCATCCGGGTTGGATTTGCTTGGATTCAATCTTTTCCTTATTATCTCTACCAAAAGTGGCTTATCTAAATCACAGAACTCACTCGACATTACAACATCAGAAAAGTTTTCTTCCTTAACAATAAACTGCATGCAATGATCCTTAATAATTTGTATCCTTTAAATACAATAATTAAATGATAAACGAATCCGATCACAATTGTATTAACTTACTTATGTCTGTCTGCATTATATAGCGCTTCTAATACATTTTGTTTCGATGTCTTAAAGTCCAAATATTGTATGCATCCTTGAGCCAGTCTAGGCATTAGAAATTGTCCAGCTAGTTGGTATATGTCGGTTATCAAAATCACAATATTCTTGCTGTATGAATCCTTTAAATCAATTCGGTCGGTATAAATATAATTCAAAATAATTTCAAAAGCTTCCGGTGGAGCACTCAACAGCCGCACTTCCAACAATGGTCGATCGTTAAAGGGTACATCTGCAGTTCCTATTAACTTTTGTAAGTTAGCATTGCTAGCCCCGCGAGCAGCCAATATTTTTGTTCGTAAGAATTTTGATCGTGCAGCTACAAAGGCTATGTGTGCTTGAATTTTGATCGCTTCTGGACCAACGATAAATTGAATGTCACAGAATTGTTTCTCGTTGAAGAATTTTCCAAAATCATCTCTGAGTGTACACTTTGGATAGCTGGAGAATTGAAAACGATAAGTGTCACCACGCCGAACACTATTATCAACAGTTCCTCCAAAGATGTACATAGCATCGCTAATGACAGCTGATGCATGAAATACTCGCCCAGATGGAACATCGGAATTCGGCTCTGGTTGAATTATCGACCAAACTTGGGAGTCAAGATCGTAGCAATGAAGGTCGTTAGGTAATGTAGAATCGGCTGATCCACCAAAAACGTACAGAAAGCGATCATGGTGCACCATTGTGTGTCCGTAACGGCGAGATGGAGGAGCCGAGGCACCACGGAGGACATGTTCGTTCGAAATTCGTCGCCAACTTTAACAAAAAGAACATTTTAAGATTTAAAACTAAATTTAAAAGGTTTTTATTTCTAAACAAAAAAGATTTAAAAATGAATGCACAGTAAACATTCACACTTATTACTTTATAACATTCAAAGTCTCCCTTTTTCAATTTTATTAATAAATTAAGTTCAAAGATAGTTACGTTATATTAAGGATATTATCAATTAGACTTCTTATTTACGAAGTAACATTCACCAGATTTCAAATTAATTATTTAATAAAAGCTCATTTATAAATACAAATTAAAACCTATTCGAAACCCAGACTTATAAGGAGTGGTATATTCGCCTTCCTCGTCGTTGTTGGTTGTGCAATCGGCGTGATTTTCTGGCCACGTCCAAATATCCTAGTTGCGAAGCACCACAACACTCGGATACAGACGGATTTACTGATGACGAAATACAATTTACACTGTGAATGCTACCGAGAACAAAGACATTGTATATTTGGGTGAGGATTTGTTGTTGGAACTAGACTCAGGCAAAAGTCTTGAGTTTCAGCAGTGTGAGCGAGCGCATCACCACAATCCGCATTAATATACAAATAAATAAAGTTTACTCACTCACTATCCCATTAATCTAACTAAGATAATTTATATATTTTTTTTTAATAAAGAAGGCAGCAATCCTTGCCGAAACACTGGGAAAGTTAATGTAACTTAATTGTTTTATTGCAAAAATTACAGCGACCAAAAAAGCCGACGGAAAACTTTATTTCCACTTATCACAATAATTACACAAATTGTTCAATAAAACTACTCAATCAAAGTGAAGATACCTTTATCTTAACCGAAGTCCAACAAAGCTACTGGATGCGCCAACTAATCTGCAAAATATGGTTTGAAGAAAGCATGCCCGATGAGTGGAATCTCAGCTCAGTTTGCCCAATACACAAGAAGAGAGACCCTCTGAATTGCGCCAACTTCATAGGCATCAGTCTTCTGACATTACATATAAGATCCTTTCTGCCGTGTTATGAGCATTTTTAAAGCCGTTCGTTAACAACCTGATAGGTCCTTATCAGTGTGGCTTCAGCCCTGGAAAGTCCACTATTCACATTACGCAGATCTTGGAAAAAAAAAAACCAGGAACTTTAAATCGATACCCACAATCTCTTTATCGATTTTAAAGCCGCTTATGACAGCATCTATAGGGAAGAGCTCTTAAGGTTAATGTCTATTTTTAGCATCCCCGTCAAACTTAGCCGTTTGTACAGATTGACGAAGGAAAGTGCACGCTGCTCTATCAAGGTGAAAAGATCTCACCGATGCATTCGATGTCAAAAAAGGTTTTAGACAAGGCGATGCATTGTCATGCGACTTCTTCAACTTCGCTATGGAAAGAATTGTGCAAAACTCAACCATCAACACTAGATGCGCTATCTTCCAAAGGTCCATCCAATTACTCGGATACGCCGACGCATTGCGACGGAAGCAGAGAGGATGGGTTTAGTCGTCAATAAGTTCAAGACCCAGTATATGCTGTCATCAAAAAAGGAAATTGAATGACGTCTTGGACAAAATCAACATGGGCAGCTATAACTTTGAGGTAGTTAGAACTTTGTCAACCTATGCACAGCTATAAATTCAGACTACGACAACAGCGATGAACGCAAACGAAGAATAAGGGTAAGTTCATTAATGTAAAAATGCTGCAGTAATGCAAGATTTGCGTTCATAAATGTAAATATACTGCATTACTGCAGTCGGTAACTCTGTTCAAAAAAGCAGTCTAACAACTGAAATGCGATCAAACCTGCAGTCGTTTTATTTCTGTTGCAACTCTCCAGAAAAATGTCAGAACAAGATGAGTAGGTAAAATAATTGAATATTTATTAATTTTTTGGCAAAACATAAAATGATTTGTTATTAATAAGTTGAAATATTATATTTATACTTCATAAAAATGAGTGAATGAATCCTAATAAAACATTTTTATTTGACATTTTCAAAGAATTTTGTAAACACACTTAAAAACCAAAACTCGCGTAACTCAATGAAATAACTTAATTATTATTTCTGTCATAATTTTTATAGGCGCCTACTTTAAAAACATTTATGAACTGGTTTTTGATATTGTATATCTGCCGCATTCCTACAGTAATTTTTCTGTTCATAAATGCATTGCAGGAATTTTGTCGGCATGGCTTGTGCAACTAGTTGCATTTTTGAACTCACCCTAACTCTTGCAAATCCCTGCTTCTTTGGACCTAGAAGGCAATTGAGTAGTAAAGTCCTCTCTCGAGCATCTAAAATCAACATCTATAAGATACTTATCATCCCGGTTTTCATTTATGAAGATGAGAGCGTCTTAGGTTACTTCGAGAGAAAAATTCTTTAGGTTTTTTTGGTCCTGTCTGCATAGATGGAGAGTGGAGGAGAAGATATAACGACGGTGACCTGTTTGAAAGAATTAAAGTCCAATGACTTAGATGGCTGGGTTATGAAGAGCGAATGGACATCAACGCTCCATTCTGGATGGTCTTCGAATCCAATTCCGTGGGACAGGCGGCGCAGTTGAGGAAGACCGCGAATCAGGTGGCGCACGCAGGTAGGAGAAGACCTCAACCAACTTGGCGTGCGAAACTTAAGACAGCTAACGAGGGACCAAGCTGACTGGAGACGCATGTTGGTTGAGGTCAAGTTTACCTCGGACTGTAGCGTCACCTTATTTGTTTGAGAAAAAGTCATATTCTTTTCCTCTAAGTGAATATGAAGAAAAGCACTTAATTAGCGGTTCATGGAAGCCATACGCTTGAAGTTTCCTTAGGAGAATATCCAAATTAATCTTGGGCATGTTTCTGACTGTCTCGAGTTTTTATGCAAAAATTTGTGAATTATACAAGTTTAGAATTGGTAGACCTACCTAAAACCATGTTCATGTTTGCTAACATGTTTGAATTTATGTTGAACAAGGCTATCTGGTAAAAAGTCGAATAGCTTTTTTAATATACTGTCTAAGGTTTAGAATTCTGTATTCGTAATTAAAAATGATGCTCTTGAACTTAGCTTCCTAACGCTAATTAAACCGCATGCTATTAGAAATTATTGTAATCGCTCTGCAGATAATAATATCAAGGTGTGAATTTACGGGCTTCTACGTGAATATTTAAATATTTTTTTTTTATAATTGCATTTAACATTTGATCAATAATGCTATCGACTTTAGTTAGATTTTACAAATCAAATTAAATTCGATTCTTGTCACAGAATTTAAACAGACTATTTGTAACAAAATATTGCGAAAAACCAATAAGAACCAAAAAACTATGTACCATTCAAATACCTAGCCAAAAAATCTACGATATTTGCTTGTAATAACAGGTCACAGTCAATTTTATTACCATAGAAAGAAAGAATGTGGCTAGATACCGATTACACATTGTAGCGATCAGGAAGGGAATGAAGATGCCGCTTACTTCTTATGCCACACAGCAACCATCCAATAATTAGTTTATCAAAGGCTTCTTAATGCCTGGAATGTGACAAACCATGGATTTCATTGATTTATAATTATTTTCAGGGTGAAACAATACCCAAGAGTAAAACAGTACTTAAAATAATTTCTAGCCCATTTACCTAACCTTACAATTTAATCAGTAGGAAAGAGAACACCCGTGGCCGAATTTATGTCCAGTTATTCACTTTTATTCAATCGACACTTATATCAAACAACTTAAATTATTAAATTGCATGTATAATAAAAAATACATCAAGTATGTAAACTGTCTGTTAAAACTTACGTTTTGGTTTTGAAATGAAATTCAAACAGGGAATTGGTAATTTGCAATCCACTTTGTCCTGAGAAAACATACATGCAATCTCTTGCAACGGCAACGGGAAAATTGCAACAAGTAGGTGGTCGATCTCCATTTTGTTCAATTTCTTCCCATTGATGATTTTCACCCTTAATCAAGATAAGTTGTCATTTTAGAACAGGTTCTATTTTTTGTTAAACATTGAACTTACCGTTAGATTTAAGGTCCACATATCATTGAGCCGCGCATTACCGTCGTAGCCAGCATAAATCCACATTTTATGATCATACACTGCTGCTCCATGTGCTGATCGTGGAACTGGCATTCTGAAAAAGAAATAAAACATCATATAGGTATTAAGAATTTTTATTTGGTTATAATAATTAAAATTAGAAAAATTACCTGCCAGAGAATTTCCATTCGACCCACATAGCTGTCTGAAACTTGTATTCAAACAAATCATTTTTATTTGTTAGATTGGAGTTGGAATGGATATCACCAGTATAACCACCAAACATGAACATTGAGCTTCCATAGACAACTGCCGAATGATGATACCTGGGTGCTGGAGGAGTTCCAGTGGCACAGGCTCTTCCCCAAGACTTGTCTTTGACACCAAATCGTATCAAGTCATTTAACATATTCTTGCCATTATCTCCCCCGAACACAAACATAGCATCTTTATACGCTACCACTGTATGCTTGCTTCTCCTGAAAACATACCACAATAATTGAGAACATAAGCATTTACAGAAAACCGATTCCTTTATTGTAGAATATCGGTACTAACTTTGCTCCTACAAATTCAGCGCACTCCAGAGTCTTTGTCCATTGGTGAGTGGCTGTGTACGAAGAGAAATCTACATTAAGAGCATTGCAACTGAAACTTCCAGGCGACACAGATTTGTGTACTTTTATCGAATTCGAACTAGAATGCGACATCTTCCTTGTGCAAGTTCCTTTCCGGCCTTTCCGACTTCCACACTTTTCACAACCACTTGTAAATGAACATCCACAGCCACTGCAGCTACTGCTCACGCCAACGCTACAACTATTACCTGTATTATAGCCAGACCCGCAGCTTCCACTTCCACCACCACTGTCTTCAGCGGTATCGGTCTCACTTCCAAGAATCGCTTTCAACATCAAAGCATTACATGTATGGAAACGTCGCCGCTGATTGCTAATAGTTGCACTGGTAGTGGCGGTTAGCTGACAAGGAATAGATTTGAGGAGCCTCTCAACGGGATTTTCCAAAGCTGGTGGTTCGTCGTTAAAATCGTCGTCGTCTTCTTCGTTTAACTCACTACATACGCCCACACAAGACCAAATTCGTACGAAATATTGTAATGATTCGATGGCGATGAATAGGATTTGTACTTTGGTGTTACCAAATATTTATTGAAAACTTTAAGTTATTCTCATTGCTAAATTTCTTATTTAATTAAAAGAACCCCCAATTCAATCAACTAAAGTAACTCTTACGAAAATTTATTTCGAGAAAGATGAGAAAATTCTTGCAACAAAACAACAAAAAGAAAATATTTGACAATAGTTTCTGTTTCTGGTTTGTTGATTATAAAATCAAACAGATCTCTGTAAAGTGTAAATTTATACCGGGTGATATTACATGAAAGAAGATATATTTTCGCTTTGCAAATATATATTTAATTTTTCGCCATAACATATATTTCCTATATGCATTCCGCTATGAATTGTCTTTAATGAACAATAAAAGATATATAAAAATAAGATTCCTTTTACAATTGAAGAAATTCAATCTTTTATAAGGTTTTGTAAGGAACCTTTGAAAAACGAACATTTTTATAGTTGCTGTTACCTACAAAAATCAAATTCAATGGTTGCGAAATGATTTGAATATGCCCAAGCACTTAAAAGTATACTATAATATAAGCATACTCTTTGTCTCAATAAGATATTCGAAATTCGAGCAGAATTTCATTATAGAGGACACTGCTACGGAAAACAAAGGCGTGTATATCCATGAGAAAGATAGCTTAGAACGATCATCTTGAACCAATTCCATAGTTTGTGCCACAAGGAATTATAGGTAACTGCGTGGACATTCACCTAAATCTTTGAATAATTTTCTGTAAGTGCAAGAGATAGAAAAATGTAGTCAATGTTTTTCTTTCACGAAAAATTCTGAGAAAAAATTACCACCTTACAACTAAATTTCACTAGTAATTTCGAAAATTCATTAGTTGTTTAAACCCATAAAAATGTCTGTTCCATAGTTCCTTCTATGATACACATTCAAGTTAATATCTTCTTTATTATGCATGTTTTAGTGCATTTCAGTCGAATGATTCTTTAAAGTGTGACGGGGTTAGGAGGATAGTTCCAGACGCACAGAACAGTATATCTACTCTTTTCTACTCTTTTCTTTCACAAGCAAAAGAATAGGAGACATTTTAGACTATTTTGTTTCGTGCGTATGAAATAGAAAAAGTGAATAAGTGTTTCCTGTGTATTGGTTTATTTCGTCGATTACTTTCAGAGTTGCTTGTGTGGGTGATGTTTGGCCAACTCACGATCGAACTATTTGGTTTCGAAAAAGTTGCATGTGCGTGAATAGCCTAAGAAAATATTTTGTCCGAACTTCAGCTAACGCATTTTATTATTTTCCTCTTTTTTTATAGGTTTAAGTGTAATTTTACTAGAACCTGTTTCTAATTAAAAAGAGCTGCCAAATTCTTTATGAATAACAGCTGTGCCTAACCTAGGTGTTAAATTTAAACTTAAGTTCAAATAGACTGGGGTTTAAAATATGACTATGAGCATGCCCCTTAAATTTACGTTCTTTCGATTTAATGTACCTAGCGTTGTCCGTTGAAGTTCGGAGTAAATACAAACACACCTTATCTGTCATAACATCGTAAGAGGTGTGCTTACATTCACGTCCCGTCTTACGTTAAAGTTACTACTTTACTTTTGACGAGCAAATTTTTTATTCAATCAAGAATTAAACATTTTGCGATCAATTTTTTCTTCCTTTCATTGTCTGAGAAATAAGTACTAAAAAAACAATTAAAAACCTACTTGAACTACTTCCATATCATAAAATACATAAGTTAAATATAAACATATAATAAACCCATGAGTTTAATTATCAATAATGTCGAATAAATGGCAAAATCGCACCGAAATTGGTGGCATTCTACGCAAAGGCAATTCTGCCTCATCCAACCCGGAGGCAAGAAGCGTGGATTTGCTTGTCTTTGGCTATGCCTGCAAAATATTTCGAGACGATGCTAAAGCCCGCGAAATTGATCAAGGAAAACATCTTATTCCATGGATGGCCGATGCGAACCTAAAGATCGACAGGTTAATATTTTATTTTACGCTAAATCAATTCCGAAACAAAATGTTTATATATTTTTTGCAGAACACCAATCTTATTTAAAAACTAGATTTTTATTTATTTTTTTAATAATTCTCATCCGAAGCATGCATGATGATTATCAAAGTGCATGAAAGTGAATTTGAAAAAGAAACAAATTGTGTGTTATGTGATTTAAGGAGGATCGGATATAGGATGTGCGGATTTAAAAAGAATGGAAAAGTGACATTTATTTCCATGAATGTATCCCCCGTCTGAATCTGGTCAACTGCCTGTAAGAAAGGTTCAGCTGTAAATTTGCATTGGGAAGTGCATTTTCTCTGGTCTTAGGTAGAAACTACCCACACATTTCCTTGTTTCACATTTTTGTTCCGCAATTTTGATTATTGCAACATCATTCTATAGCAGTTGTAGAAATATATGTTTTGATTTCTATGATAATAAAAATGTAAAACATTTTTATGCAATATAGATAATCATATGAGTCATAGACGAAATCGGTAATAAGAAACGTTTTATACACAAATTGTTCATGTAACGAGAACATTTACGTTTTTCAATGAACAGTTCGTGCTTTCTTATAGAGGCAATCAATAAAATCCAGAGTTTAAACTAAGATTTTATAAGAGAATAAAAACCATTCCTATTCCTTATCATTTAGTTCGGTCTTAGCCTCACTCACTAATCACGGTCGCGAACCGATGCATGGCTCCTATCGAGCACCCCAAAGCCTCATCCGTCCCCGTTTACTTCATCTGTCCAGAAGCATATTGTAACACGTAGTCGTCTACCAAAGAAAATTCTAAAAAGGACATGTTGAGATCATTGAACCTAGTTGACTTTTGACCTTGCCATAGGAATTTGTTTAGTCCCTGGAATCGCCCTTCTTTACGGGCCTGCGGACTAAAAAACAATGATATTGTGTAGTTGCATTTGAGTACTTGTGCTTTTAAATAATATATACACACTGATATACGTCTAAGAGAATAATAATAAATAAAAACATCCAACAAATTTAACCACTTGTTAACAACTTTTAAGGATTAGATATGCCCCCAAAAAAAGGTTTAAAATCAACGTTTTTAATCGTCTCTTCTAGACTAGTTGCTTTTGATGGTTTATATTTGCACCATTAGCAAAATTCAAGAATAACTAGTAATATAAAAGTTATTAAAAAAAGTTCTGCTGAACTTATCGTAAAAAATATACAACTAAATTTGATAAGGATCAATTTTTCAATCATCCGTTAAAAACGAGATTAATACAACTTATACTTAATATAATATAATAATAAGATTGAATTTCTGTTACTACCATTTCATCATTTGTATTGTTAAATTTAAGTAAATATAGGTCCAAATATTTTCTGGCCTCTTTTTCCTGTACAAACAAATTTTCTTTTTTCCTACGAAAAATGCGAAAATTAGTTAAAAATTGCTAACCTCAAGACGTCAGTAGTTCTTAAAAATGACACATGCTACTGTGATTGGTATTACAATCCTGCTGGAAATGGAGGCATAATATATTTGATCCAAAAGATAAGGCCTACCGCATTATAAGAATGACATCAAAAATGTTTATATTACCGTGATCTACGGTCGTTATGGTGTTCCTAGGATTTAGTCCATCATTCTTCTTCCTTCTTGCATAAATCCGGCCATCAAATCCAAACAAATTTATTTTGGTTTCGTCGCTGTACAAAATATTTTTCATTTTTTTTGACTCCTTATTTTTGGTTGAAGTTGCGAATTCAATGCTTTGCTTTATGTTTCTTTTACTTTGTTATCTATTCTTCCGTTTAATTATTTTCTTGCAAACGTCGGCGAATCGTTCGGGAGCTAACATCCAACTACAAATTTGTTTTTCCTCTGATTATTTTTCTTTCGAGGGAAAGTGAACTTTTCTTTGGACGTCCTGTTTCAGTGCGGTTTTTGTGTTTTATTTCGGTCCTTCAATACTGGAGCCACAACACACGGAGAACAATGATGTAAAAATTTCGTAACTGCTACTTTCATCCCTCAGTTGCAAAATCAAACGGCACTTTTCTTCAGAACAATGTCTTGTCAATAAAAATAACTGTGCTTTTTTTGAAAGAAAATCGAAAAATAATTGTAAAATTAGAAAAAAATTGTGGAGTTATTACGATAGAATTTTTATAGTAAAGAAAATTTGTTGATTCACTCTTATTAGTTTGGCCAACACTGTATATATTGGTATTCAATTTTTTCAATAACAAACAGTTTTTTGTTCAAAAAAAGATTGTTTTGAGTTGTGCCCTTTCTACCAATATTAAAATTTTATTTTTTTTTTATCACAGGTATCAATACAAATAAATGTACATATGTATATCGTCCGGAATAGATAGCGCAGGGCTGCTAGGCCCATATGGCTGTTAAAATAATAAATTTATATAGTGTTAAGAAATATGGTTAGTTGATCGTTTTGAGTAAAAAAGTTGATTTTGAAATGTGCATTATGTAAATAGGTTTACGTTTATTTAGTAGCGGGAAAAGCAGTGAGTTATCTGGATGAATAGTTGTATCTAGGAGTTCTTGTAACGGTGGGATGTTGTTTGCAAAGTGTATTCTTGTTAATGGGCATCTTTGAAGATCATGGTCTAAGGTTTGAGTTTCCTGACAGAAGCTGCAAAGTGGTGTAGGTTCGTTTTTATAAAGATGAACTTTGTTGAACAAGGTATGACCTAGCCTTAACCGAGAGAGCTGCACTGATTGTAATCGGTTCAATGACTCGTTGTAGGTCACTTGTTCTAGGGCTGTCTTATGTTGTCTTAAAAAGGAATTGGAGTTATTCCAACGTATTTCTGCTTTTCGTCGTATATTGTCTAAGACAATTTTGAACATTGAAGATACAAACGGGAGCATTTCGTTTTCTGGAATTCCTGTGTGTCTTGGGGACCATATTAAGTGAATTCTAGCGAAGTTTTAGTGGATAATTGAACGTAGAAGATGAAAGATTGATGTTTTGTTTTTGTTGTTGAGTATCTTGCGTATTTCACTCAGTCACTGCAAATAGCGGTTGTATCATGTCTTTCGTTGGCAATTTGGAATGCTTCAACCAATGCCATTAACTTTCCAACAAAAGGTCTTTGGTTTGGGGTTGTAAGTTTTTGTGAGAGGATCTTGTCACATTTCTTGTCGTATCTATATATACAATAACTTATTGTTTCTTCTGCTATCGAGGCGTCTGGTATAGTATGCAATTAAATTGTCCTGTAGTTTTTTTTTCAGCTAATTTTTTTCTGTAGATGTCGGGCGGTGTTCGTCCCTTCAGCGTTTTGGCTAGAGATATTTCAATGGTGCTTTTTGGGAAAAGCCAAGGTGTTGAATCGATGTCCTAATTTACTGTTTCTGGTATAGTGATATTAGTAAATGGTATCGGATAGAATTATAGAGTGCACTTTTTATTTTCGTTTTTTTTGGAAACTGTGCAACCAGATCTGCAAATTTCGTGTAGCAGATGTTTGCAGTCAATGAGGCTTTGTATAACAATTTTGGTTTGTGTACTTTGTTTAGTTTCTAAAAAAAATGGTTTTGTTTGTTTCGGCCAACAAAGCATCAATAGGTGTAGATGGTAGAGCTCCAATAGACTTTCGTAGTAGTGCATTCATTTTGATTTGGATCATCTGATCGTTCCCATTTGTCCAGTGTGAATAGATGGAAAGGCTATGTTGTGTGGCACCCCCTATGAGGGCTTGTGCTATATTTATAGATGTGTTCTGGTGCGGTCCTTTGTGTTTTTGGCAGATAATTTTGAGTAGATTCAAGGATTTATTGAGCTTCTCAGTTACAGCCTTCGCGTGTGCATGCAATTTCCAAGTTTTTTGAGCAAATCAGACCAAGAATTCTTAATTTTTTTTTAAGGGGAAAAGCACAGTTGTTAAGATTGATAGTTGTGTTCGGACAAGATCTTTTTCTGCATATATGCAGAACTTCCATTTTTTCATCAGGTAGTTTAGCCCCAGTATTTGTGCACCAAGTTTGTGCTTTCTGTATGATTTGATTGAGCGCATGGGCAACTTCTTCTGGGCTACCAGAACTTAAAACGAAAATGTTGTCGGCGAATGTTTAAGTTGATTTGATTTGTGGATCACCAGTGTTCAATTCATTTAAAAGCGAATTTACACACACCGTTTTCGTATGTGTTGTCTAATGAATAGTAGTCATTTACACGTACCTTTATTCTACTGTTAGACATGAAGGAATAGATCGCCTTCAATAAGGTTGAATATATTCCCCAGTCGTGGAAAATAAGTTACTTTTTCAAAAGCCTTTTCTGAGTCCATGGACAAGAGGACTGAATGGTTTAGTGAAGCTAGCTCTGTATGCATTGCTTGGTCAAGCATATGGTCTAAAACCGTGTTGTCCGTTGTTGAGACATTTTTCAAGTGTCCATTTGAGTCTATTACCAATTATTTTTTCAAATAATTTGGATAGAACGGAGAGGAGAGAAATTGGGCGGTAATTTTCGATGGCGCGTGAGTCCGTGTTTGGTTTTAGTATAGGGATCAGAGTAGCTTTTTTTCCATTCATGCGGAAATGCCCCGTTTTTCAAAATATTATTATATAAGTTGACCAATCTTACCATGACCTCAGCTGGCAATTTTTGTATCAACCTAAATGTTATTTTATCAGAACCTGGCGTAGAGCCTTTGGTAGAACGTAATGATTCTATAAACTCTGTTAGAGTAATAGCTGGACTCAAAGCGGTTAAAGAAAAGTCCATTGAAACGTGTTTTTTTGATGTAGGATATTATGGGAGCAATTTATATCGGAACTGTACCCAGCCCATTTCTCTGCAAAGAGTTGTGCGATATCGCTTTGATCAGTTACTAATGTTGAACCTTGTTTGACGGAGGTGATGCTACACCGAGAGTGATTTCCGTTTATAATCTTAACTCTATTCCAAAGAGTTTTGGATTCCATAGTTAGATTGATGGACGCCAAGAAATTTGTCCAGGCTCTTTTAGCTATTTGTTTGATTTTTGCAGCCAAATGTCTATATGAAATAATATTAGTGGAATTGGGATTGCTTTTTAGATTCCACCAAGCGCTTCTTTTCTCGAGGGTGCATGGTGGGTGAGAAGAGGGAATAGAAGTGGCTGCAGATTGTCTAAACATTTTTCTTACGTTTGCTGCTTCTTTGTTAATGTTTTCAGACCTAGGAAAAACGCTTGAAATTTGGCCTGCATTTTGTGAAAATTTGAGCCAGTCAGCTTTTGTTTCTTTTTTTTTTAAGGGTGTACGGTGATCCTGTATCAATTATTATTGGAAAGTGGCCACTACATTCCAACGAGTTATGGGTTTTCCAAGTGGCATCAGTTGCAATTGATGGTGATACAATTGTCAAGTCAATGGCAGTAAGTGTGTTTCTTGTAGAGAAATGCGTTGGTGTGGCTTATTAAAATAAGTAATGTAGTTTTAGTATTTCGATGGTGCTTTTTCTACAAAAATTTTAGTTTCTTGTAGAGCGATTACTTCGGGATTATATTTTTGAATAAGAATATCCAAGTGTGGAAGATTATTGAAATGTCATTGGATATTCCATTGAAGGATTTTTATATTAAGTTTTTTGTTCATATTGGTTGTTGGATTATTATTTATTTGAAATGTATTCGTTGTTGGCAAAATTAGTTGTTGGTCAATATTGATGGCCGTGGGCTTCTCTGACCGGAGGGAGGGCATGGGGGCTGTTCGCCTGGAGTCCCTGTCCTCTCCCCTGTCAGAGATGTCCACGACCTCCTATACGGAAATAGAGTTGAATTATTATTCATTTTCATCTGTATCTGATGTAGATATAAAATATAATTCTTTTTGTATTAAATTGTTTGATATAATTGAAATTTGAGAATTTTGTGTGGTGCTTGTTTCTGGGGGTTGGTTTGTTTTGTTAAGTATTGAAATAGTTTTGAGTGTTGGTGGCAGTGTTTCTGAATAATCGGTAGATTTGTAGGTAGTGGGGAAGTGGAGGCTATTGCTTCGGATGTAGGCATTTTCGGTGGTTTTGGGGATGAATTTCTTTGGACGGTTGTTTTGTAGTTTTGGTGGATGTATTTATGTGATTGTCTTTTGCTTTATTAGCATCTAGATTATGAGTTTCTGTAGTCGGAAGAGTTTTTTTTCAGAAATCTTAAGACTTTCTCTGGCTCTTAATGAGTACGTTCGGACTCTTAAGATTAGTTGAGTTGGGTACATTTGACTATAAGTGCGTTTAGCTTCTCCCATACTGCACTTGTTTCTTGTTTTAATTGTTAAGATTTCCTTGTTTTGGAGATATTTTGGACAGGTTTTATACGAAGAAGGGTGGGCTTCAGAGCATTAGCATGGTTCGAGTGCATTCGGTGGGTTCATGAGGTGGTAGGCTGAAAATCTCATGGGTTGGGGATGTACTCCAGAACTTTTGTTTTATATCAAGATTGTCGGAGGATATTGATAGCGATCGAAAGTGAAAAGCATAAGTCCCGAAGGACGTAGGCCGCTTTCGGTATTTTTTTTTGGAATTTCTAAACCTCGATTACACACAACTCCTTTTGAGGAATTTATATTGCCATGAAGTTTCACCGTTACAGGGATCTGGCCAAGATTAGAAATTCTAAGGAATTTATCTGCGATTGACTGTGATTTGGTAAGGATCAAAATATTCCCATCTCTAAGTTGGGAGATATTTTCATAGTCCTTACTCACAGCGTCAATTGCTTTATTAAGGATAAACACACTTATTGATGAAAGGGGTTGTTGTTCTTCTTTAGGAGAGATTATAATAAATTTAGGGTTCTTAATTTTTGAAATGTCTGGAAGTAGAGGGAAATTAGTTAGCGAAGAGTTTTTTTATTCTTTTTGCACTGGGCTTCGAATTCGGGGGCTCCGCCAACAAATAGAATCTATTCCCGTTTTTTTTTTTTCTTCCTGGCTCCGGGGCTATTTTAATTGATATGGAAACTTAACCTCGCACCAAAAATTAAAGCACGCGGTGTCAAACAAAGTTTAAGACAAGAGCCCTGTGAATGGAAAAAGAGAGAGATGGATATATCAGACAAGAAAAAAGGTTAGAGATAACCACTACACTAGGAAGGCCAATATTAAAATATGTATAAATTAAGAACGTTTTTAAAAAATAAAATCAGTAAAAACCTAATAGCAATTTTACTAATATTCTCGATCTGCTTTTAATAATTTTTGTCACAAATTTGAAGTTCACAGCAAACTTTACTTTTAGAAATAAAACCATTGAATATGTTTGAAATCTTTGGTCGGCTATCAGTAAAATCTATTAGTGAGAATTGAAACAAGAGCAATCTGAAAGGTTTTACTGATAAACGTTTATAGCAATCAGTAAAGTTGCGTCATTAAATTGGAGGTATTAAATCACCACTTCGTTTTTACTGTTGATTTCATCAGTATTTTGGTGAAGTTGGAAAGCTATCAGTTAAATGAAATATAATTTTGTTGCCACTTTGCAGTCTTCAGTAAATGTCAGGAATAAAATACTTACAACGTATTGATGAAATAAATTTAGCTTCAAATTCATTTGTCTTTTTGAAAATACTGGGCATTAGAATTGTATAGAATGAAAATAAAGCTTTAAAATGTTCAAAAATGTAAATAAAATTGCTGGAACGTTAGAATTATGCTGTTACGACGAAACCAAGGATAAAGCTTCACACAAATTTAAATTTTAAATCAATGAAAAACACGAAGACAATACTTTTTTCTATACAATTATTTGATATTAACATGAATTAAGCTATTGATTGCCTTAATTTTAATTTGCAATATTTTTTGGATATATGTATAAGATTATTACATCTGGGTGTTGCTTTTTTTATCGATGTTGATCGTCAAATAAAATAATGTCTCTTTTTTTGGATTTGTAAACTTATATCATTATCTTGTTACCAGGTGAAATATATCAATTGCTTACAATTAACCTGTTCAAATTCACCAATTACCATACATAAACCAGCAGTTGCATAGAATAATTGCGTTACTTAAAAAAAAACTCTTTTACACAATATATTCGATTATTTAATCAAACTGTCATTTTGAAATTTTATATATGTTAGTAAAATAATCATTTAGCCTTAATGAAATGATCTTCTGGGGAATATGTTTTATCGAACATTAGAAAAAGTGATTAATAATCAAACTGAAGAATAAACTAACGGATAGTTGAAAAATTGGCCTTAAGTAAATAAATAAATACATTTATGAATCATAATTAAAGTTTAAATATTTTTTTTAATTCAAAAGCTGAAAACTATAAATTTTGATCGACTTCTGTTTCACTTTTTGATTTAAATACAATTATTAATTGCCAAAAACGATTTTTCTTAGTCTCTTTAAAATTAAATATACATCAATATTTTCCTTTATGTTTTTTTTGTCAACCGCCTTTTATCAAATTTCTAGCACTTTTATCTAATTTATAAAAATTTGTTAAATTATTATAATTATATAGTTATTTTTAGTGTCCTGTTTGAACAAAATATATTAGTAAAGTAGATGGCCTTTTTTCTACGGTCCTAGTTTCCAAACAGGTATCCGATTTTGAATTTTGTTTTGTATTTTATTTCTTCTGGGTTGGTTGGTTTAGGTTTTTTTTCAAAATTGTTAAAAAAGAACAAACAACGGAATATGGAGTTGATGGAAATCCGGATCAAATATAAAATTTCATTCTACATAATCTTAAAAGAACACATGGCATACAAATCAGGCCAAATTACTGAAATAACTAACTAAATTTAAAGAAAAGGACATCAATTTATTCTAAATCCACTATCATAAGATTTTCTCTTGGGAGTTTAAAAAAAATGTTAAAAAAAGAACTTTATTATAACAATGCATTGAAATGTTAAAGCAAAAAAACTTTTGTCTTATTTTTAATGGGTGTTGCTAAATGCTTCCTTTTTTCTATGTAAACAACATACAACTTCAACAGAGTATTAAAATAAACAAATATTTACTTTCGCCTTCGAAAAGGAAGTGCGCTCAAAAGTAAAAATTAATATGTCCTTAAAAACACAGGATAAGTAAAATCTCAGATCTTCAAAATACTGGTTAATTTCGTAAACAGTAAACATATAACTTTAACTGTATATTTATTGCGTTCTGGGTTAGTAGGGAATATTTTAAAAGTCACTAAAAACTTGATAATTTTGGGTTTAAAAACACAAATAGATTGACCAGACAAAACAATGATCGATTATCATTCGGTTTAAGTTTAAATATTATTGAACTATTCGATACAAAAAAATACATGCGGATAACATTACAGAAAGGACGACGAATGGGCCAAAGGATTCGCTTTTGAATTTTTCAACAGTTTAATTATTTTTTTACAAACAGGTTATTAATCTTAAAATCGGCTTGGTATGTATTCTCCTTATAAAAAATATTTATATATATTTTTATTTAATCAATATTTTATGCGCGTTTTTGACAAAACAAAAAAAAAATGAAAAACAAAACAAAATAATACAAAATTGTGTGAACTTCAAACAAAAAACGCAAATGAAAATTCAAACCAAATTTCGTCTTTTTTTTATTCTAAAAATGTATTTTTATTTCGTTTACCTTCTTTTTATGATTTGTATAATGTGGGGACACATGAACACACACATGCAAATGCTAAAAAAATACCCTAGATATGATGTTAGAGGCGCTATATACGATCTAGCCCCATATGAGCCTCCACCTGGTGGCTATGGCAATCGTTTGGATTATCTCAGCTCTGAGGAACAACGTGCCGAACAACTCTGCGAAGAGGAAAGATACCTTTATCTCTATCGCAATGAACAGGATGAGATCTTGTACCAAGGTAAGTGTTACAAGTGCCAACGATAAATTTGCAAAAACAAAAAAAGAAGAATTTTTGAAAGGTTCAAGAGAAACAAATCATTTTAGTTTCCCTTAAATCACTTTTTAAACTTAATCAAAACGAACGAAAACAAAACAAAATTGCTGTATAAACCCGAAAAGCATATATTTTATGAATGAATGAACTGTAGGCCTTAAATCTTTGTAAGCACAGGCGCGTAAGTATTTCCAGGTAGAAGATAATATGGATGGGCTTTTCAATAGGATAGCAACACATATATCGAAAGATCGAACTCTCTTGCAAGGTAATTTTGTCGTTTTAATACATTCAATAACGTATATTTCCAGGATTTTACAGCACTGCTTAAGCCATCCGCTTTTGAAAGCGCAAAACAACCGTTTAGATAGTATCTCGACTACAGATCCGCACCTTTTGTTTTTATTTCAAATTCATTTATGAAAATAAATAAAAATCTATGCAAATACATCTTTTTTTCTCAAAGGAAACTAAGAAAACATATTTAAAAAAATTTAAAATTGAATCCACAAACCATACAATTAGTTAACACCTCTCCCATAATCCTTCCAATGCTCTCTATAACTTATCTCTAATTTTGCATTGGTCAACCTTATATTTTTGTTTTTATTTACAAATAAAAAACATTTTATAGAGGAGGAACTTAAACGTTTGCAACAAGAGAGCGGCGATGATTCAACATATAATCAGGTGCAATTCAATTATGATACACCATTGGGACCGAATCGAGATGAAAATCCTTCTGAATTTGGGGCCGATAATGAACCCGATAAAGTCTTTTTGCTGCCGAAAAATTTCGAAGTGCCAACTTCAATTCAACTGGTAAGTACGTTTTGTTTTTATTTTTATTTTGAGGAGACAAAAATACAGCTCTTTATCTTATGACATTTTTAAGGGGTTATCATTTATTCAAGTAATGTCTGGGCTATCAAGAGAATAGAAGCGATAGCTTTAACATTATATTAAAACATTAAACACGATGACTTTCAATAAACCTTACTTTGCTGACAGACGCGAGGTTTTTTTTGTAATTAATAGCAATTTTATGTTATCTCATTGAGTTGTTTTTTCCAGTTGTCTTATTTTATAAGGAAATGTTATGGCACGTGCTAAAAATTATATTTATCGATTTCAAGTTCTCCATCTAAAATACTAATTTAAATATGCAGTAAACAGAGTTTAAGTTTGAGAAAAAAAATGTATTCTAGGTTTAATCTTACTTTTCATCTCCGTCTTTTCTTTCCTTAAACGCATTTGCCTTTGAAGTGGCAATAAAAATACATTTATACATGTATCTCTCCGATTTTATTATTTTGAATTATTGTTTTTTTTCCTGTGTATTTGTTTTGCTGGCTTTCATATTTCCTGTTATCCCTGAATTTTAAAATTTGGTTGTATTGTCTTATTTAACAAGTCTTTTTTAATCTTTGAAAAATTGCACAGCTCAGGGGAAACATTTTGGATTATAATTACCCAACCGATTGTTAGCATTGACGTAAAAAAGTAAACATATTATGGAGATAGTTATACGTTGATTATTTTTAGCTGACGCATTTCGAAAATAGGAAATTATTTATTTGTTATTATTTTTTAGCACAATGACTTGACAATATTATAGTTGGAAAGTCCATCGAAAACTGATAGGTTAATTATTAACAATAAATATTATAAATAACAAAAAAATTTGTGTAATCTGCAGACATTTTATGTCACAACAGTTACAAGAGCCAACATTATTTCTTTTTTTTTTTGAAGCTAGAGCATGCTTTTGAATGTTTCTTTTTTATATTACGCACAGACTGAAATGGTTATTACTGTTCTTAAAAAAAAAACTAAGCACGGCTCTATTTTTATAGGAGATATTCATGTGCATTGGTTTTGAGCCCACTACCACTACATCCAAATATATTTTTACAAATATATAAATTCAATAAATTTTCTATCACTATTACGACTTTTACGAAAAAAGTTTATTATATAATGATTTTCTGTTAAAAGGATAATGAGCAAAAATTATGATACTTGGTCTACTTTGTGCCAAAAAAAGACTTATAACACTGATCAGGTACTATGCATTTTACGAACGTGCAAGTATTTTTTGTATCATATAGAATTAGAGTTGACTAAAATAAGCTATCAAAAACTAAGAAAAACGCTTTTTAAACTGATGAATGACCATCAAGAATTAAATTGTTGACATTGCAGTCAGCTAAGAGTATGAACATATTTTAATGTCAGGCCCAGTATAAATATCACATGAATCGGCCTTATAGGTTTGTTGATTGTACAAACTGTCTCATCGTACAAGACGACACCTTTTTGCTATTTAACTCAAAAATCATCTTTTAAATGGTGTAAGTATTATAAACTGCATGGTTGATAGACAATGTGTGTTTTTTCACACGCACACTAGAAATAAAAATAAAATACCAACATGAAAACATTTCGCTGAAATTTTATGTCTAATAATCAAAAGTGATGTTCTTGAACTAAGATTTCCAAAGTTGTGTATTTCAATTATGGGCACTAAATGCACAATTATTTCTATTCATTTAAATTACTAAATCGAATTAAAAAAGTCGAATTTTCATATTACTAAGAGAATTTTTCGTCAATCAATCAATCTATCATTGTTCATTTACTTTGAGGTCCATTTTTTTTTTCATCGAAAGTATTCAACAACATTTTAATGTGTTTCATTATTTCAATACAAAAAACTTTTATCAAACTTTAATAATCCATGATGTAGTCAGTAAGAAAAATTTCGTATTTTATACTATCAAAGATCTGTGAATTCTCAGAAATATAAGTAACATTTCGCATACAAATATTTCATTCTCCTGTTCTGTCAACCTTGCTGAACAATTTTTTAGAAATATGAACCGGCAAATCGAAAAATACTTTGAAAATGTTAATTTTCATTCATTCCAAAGGAAAACTAAGTTATCTATTTGAAAGGTTGAAAAGAATTAATTTTTCCACCATCCATTTTTTTTAAATCAAGTCGTTAAAAAGTTAGATAAGATTCGTTAGAAATTTGTGAATACACAACCTTATTTTTTCGAATTGTTTCGACATTGCGAAGAAAAATTATTTTTTGTTTTCAAAATATGTACCCAAATTACACAGTATCATCACAATACCAAGCATCAATTCTGAAATATATACTGGGTAACAAGAGTAACGCACATATTTGAATGGTGGCATTCATCAATTATATCGTTTAACATTAATCATAATCATGAAACAAATAAAACCATTGCAAAAACTATTTATTGTTTTACAAATCATGAATAAATTGATCGCTAACAAACATATTAATACAAATAAAACACATAAACTCAACGACAAAATATATCCTTAAAAACTCATGTTATTAAATAATTAAAAAAAGCTCTTCGCATTAGTATTCTAGGTCCTTTGCCTGCTCCCACGAGAAGCATTCTCTTCCAAAATGCCCGTAAGCACTTGTTCGTTGGTAGATCGGTCTACGTAAATCAAGATCGCGTACAATACATCCTGGCCTTAAGTCAAAGTTCATCTTCACAATCTCCAAAAGTTCTTTCTGTGATCGGTCTGATGTTCCATAATCAAACACACTAATCGAAAGGGGTTCTGCTACACCGATAGCATATGAAACTTGCACCAAACAACGCTTGCAGAGACCTGCCTTAACTAACGACTTGGCAACCCACCGAGCGGCGTAAGCAGCGGAACGGTCTACTTTAGTGAAATCTTTGCCAGAGAACGCACCTCCTCCATGAGCACCCCATCCACCGTATGTGTCAACGATGATCTTTCTTCCAGTTAATCCTGCATCACCCATTGGTCCACCAATAACAAACGTTCCACATGGGTTTATGTGCACAACAGTCTGGTCGTCCAAGTATTTTGATGGCACCACTTCTTTGACAACCTTAACTAAGACCTCTTCGCGCAAGTCATTAAGAGAAATTTCATCCGAATGTTGGACCGACACAACAATAGTGTGTACACGCTGGGGTATTGTTGATCCTTGCTTTAAAATGTACTCGCAGGTGACTTGGGTCTTAGAATCTGGTCTGGCCCACCAGAAAACACCGGATCTTCTTAGTTCTGCAATTTTTTCATTAAGCCTATGCGCAAGTACAACGGTCAGAGGCATGCACTCGCTGGTCTCATCAGTAGCATAACCAAACATAATTCCTTGATCTCCAGCTCCAACATCATCTTCTAACCTATTCACATGAACTCCAGCTGCAATATCGACGGACTGTTCTTCTAATGCAAGTAGTATGTTGCAGGTTTTATGATCGAATCCCTTTGAGGAATCATCATAGCCAATATGGTTGATTGTATCACGAACGACTCGTTGGTAGTCGACAACAGCCTTAGATGTTATTTCACCGCAAAGCAATACCATTCCTGTTTTAGCCACCGTTTCACAGGCAACCTTTGCATATGGATCTTGTTGCAAGTGAGCATCTAAAATGGCATCGCTGATTTGATCGCACATCTTATCTGGGTGGCCTTCTCCCACGGATTCTGATGTAAATAGAAATGGTCGACCTTCTTCTACATTGTGGATGTCAGTGATGCCATTTGTATGTAGTTTAATTTCAGATTGTGGCATTTTAAAGTTCTTTTTATCTTTAAATTATCTGTAAAATATAAAACAAATGCGAGGGAAAAATGAAACGGTTGGAAACGTTTACTGATGCTAATAAAGTCGATATAAAATTTTAATTTTTTTGTCTAATAAACAAAAATGTATTTCTTAAAAAATGGTCCTTTTCTTTAAATCCATCATTAATTTCCAATTTTGAAATGAATTTATTTTAAGACCTTTAAACAAATCTTCATTCTTCACGTTCTATTTTGTTTGTATGTTCTAAACGAATATTGAAATGCTGCAGGTGAGTACATTCAAGTAATGCACTAAATTTAGCATTTCGTCAATCACTTATAAATACCTACATTTTAATTATTTAATTATTCTAAATAACTTTTTCAAAAATTTAAGAAAAGCTTTTCGTTGGATAAAAACTAGACCTCTTCACTAATATTTCACACAATGTTTACTTAAAACGGCATTGACATACATTCTAAAGCAATGATTGACTTAAAAGTGACCCAGATGAGTTCGACAAAAAAGCAAAATAAGAAAGTGAAAACTAAGAAAAAACTGTAACATTCAAACATTTAATTCCCACTTAAAAGAACATCAAAGCTTATTTTTGAGATGTTTCATTAAAATGTATTTAAAATGTACTCCTTCCAACCGCTGTCCTTATTTTCAGTATAAACCTTATTTCACCCAAAATCCATCTTAAATCACATCAAAGATTCCTTTTAACAGGAATTAAATAGTTTTTAAAAAGGAATTAAAACTAAAATGCAATATTTAATTGAGGCAACTAATTTCTGTGAGAACACAACAATATTCAAACAACACGAATAGTTTTTCAGTCCTTAGTTAATACTAAATGCAAAGTCATTCATTTAAAACAACAACTAAACATTTAATAGCGAAAACAACTTACATTGCAAAACCTATATTATTATTCTTTATTCACTTGTTTCGCGATGGATGCTGTATGTATGTTTCCGTTGAATAACCTTCAGGCTCGCGATCGAACACACTTTTGATGAATAATATAAAAGTTAATCTATATATACCGAATTCTGAGGATCTCGCGGTCAAGCTTGCGAAAAAAACACTAAGGCCTCTCATTGAACTTTCTTCCATTATCAGTTGTTGTTTTTTTTTAAATTAAATTTTTTTTTAGTTCAATGATGAAATCTTTTTCCTTTATTTCCAGCCTGAAACGATGAAACAACACGCAATCGTTGAGAAAACTGCTCGATTCATATCAGCACAGGGCCCACAAATGGAGATACTGATTAAAGCAAAACAATCAAATAATCAACAATTTGATTTTCTCAATCTAAATAATACTCTTAATCCGTATTACAAGTTTGTGCTGAGTGCTTTAAAAAGTGGAACCTATCCTCAACCGGAGTGTGAGACATTAGAGTCTCTTAATTCTGATGAAAAATCATCGAATAATACAGCGAATAATGTTTGTGTTGAAGATCCCTTTTCGCAGCCTTATATACCAGTGCCTACGATTAAATACACGCCTTCAGCCAATTGCGCGTATACACAGTTAATAAGTAAAATTAAAGGTGTGCCATTGCCTCCACCAGAACCAGAAAAACAACAATCGACCATATATACACCCGTGCTCTTGCAACAAAATGCAAATACTGCAACAATTGTTACTTCTGAAAATGGTCAAGCGTCTTTAAATAATCAACAACAACAACAACCTCCAACAAAACTTCAACCGAAAAACGTGTCGAATGCATTAATGCTGGCGCATTACTGCTCTTCGGATACTGACAGCGAAGAACAAACAGAAGATGAAGAAACCAAGGAAAAAGGTGGTGAAAATAACGTAGAACTGTGCTTTCCCATTCCTCCTGATTATTTGCAAAATATTATTGACAAAACAGCTGGTTATGTGATTAAGAATGGTCGTCAGTTTGAGGAAACACTTCGTATAAAAAATGATGAACGGTTTACGTTTTTGTTCCCGGATAATGAGTTCTATTCTTATTATATGTATAAAGTGACTGGAGAAAACAAATTATACCACTCCGATGATGAAGAATGTGATGAAAAGCAAATAAGTGCTAGTGGTAAGTGAAGAACTTTTGAATTTGAGTACTTTAATAAAATTATTCTTATTTTTCTTAGGTCCAGTATCATTCTCAATCAAAATCAAAGATGAACAGCCGGTATCTGCTTTACGACAAGCCCTTCCACAAGAAACAAGCGACGATGAGACTGAAAACAAAATTAAGTCAAATGGCACTAGCATTCAGGTCGGTGATCAAGTACAAATGCCACAGCAGCAAGTACCAGCGCGTAGTGTACCAGAGCATGTTCAAAAAGCAATACAGCTAGTCGAAAGTCAATTGATGGCCAGAAATGCTCAGCTTGGAATACCCACGGTGCAAAACAGATCAAGATTTGATATTGATCAGAGCGGAACAGTGGCACCAAAGGTAATTCAACCCCTATCATCACTTCTTGTTGCTGTAGCAGAACAGTCATCTACAAATCAAGTAAAATCTCACCAAAAAGAACTGAAGAGAGGTATATCATGTCGAATACCTATATATATTTTATTTTTTTTAATTTTGCGAACTCTGGTTTTTATTATTTAAAATTTTTAGCGGAAGAAAAGGTTAAAGACAAATTAGCTCAAATTGCGAGGGAAAAATTGGGAGGACTTATTTCAAAGGAAAAACAATTGCAAATTGAACGAAAGAAGAAAGCGATGGCTTTTCTTAATCAGATTAAAGGTATTTAATATACATATTTTAGAATGTATTTAGTTAGTTTGTAGTAACTTTGATGTTAATTTTTAATTTAAATAGCATCTAAAGCTTTAACCACTTATATTAGGTAATACCTACCCAAACGTGCCTACATCATGTATTCGAAATTAATACTCTTCATTAAAATTTAGTTTTCTTACTATACCTTATTCGCCTCATTAAAATATGTACTGTTTTAAGTTAATAGATTTAAAGTTAAGCTTGTATAGCAAATAAGACAACGTATACAAATGTGAGAGGTCTTGGGTTCGATCCCTGCCTGTGCCACCTAAAAAGTTTTATTCACGGGTACTGCCTCTTGCGAGGAATTGACAAATTCTCCGAGAGTAATTCTTGTCATGAAAAAGTGCTTTCCCAAATTAGCCGTTCGGATTCGGCATATAAACTGTAGGTCCCCTCCATCCCTGCAATTACTCGCACACAGGAATGGTTGAGAGTTGTAAGTCACTAGGCCCTGGTTCTCCACGGACTGTTGCGCCACCTAATTCATTTATTTATTTAGTTACGTTTATGCATTTTAATATTATACACAGAAGAAATAAACATAGGTCAAGGTAAAGTATGTAACATAGGGATAGTAAATTAGATCTTTGTGTTTCGTTGTATTCAGTTTAATTAAAAAGTACGTCAATACAAAAAAATTGGACGTTATGATTCGAAACAATTACTCATTACGAATAATCGTAAAATGATATATTTTAGCTGCTTTTTGAAAATGACACTGAAAATGTTGTCATTTATGAAAATCACAATTTTTTACACTCTATTTTGCTCACAGAAGTGGAATGTTTTGTGTCTGAAATCTATCTAAAACCGATCGTTAATCAGTTTTTCTACTGAAACACACTTTTTTTAATAAGTTGATGCATCTTCGGAGTGACATTTAAAGAAAGCACTACCACTTTTACATTTAAAAATGTTTTTTTAATATTAATTTGTCCGTCTATTTTCTTTGTTTCAAGGTACGTCTCAATCAACAGTTGGTGAATCGAACACATTATTCGCAAAATCAACCGCCGTACAAAAAGACGAAGATGATTCCGATGCTTCATCTATTCATTCCATTCCCATATCATCGTATGGTGATGATAAGTCAGATAATGAAATTTCAACAATACCGTCCAACACCTATCCACCTCATGAAAAAGTGACAATTGAAGATGAAGATGACGACGACGAAGTGCAGTTAGTCACTGTAGAAACTAAGAAGCGACACTCAAGATCTCGAGTGCGTCAGCAAACACAAACTCCCGAAGTAGTTATCATCTCCCCAAAACATTTGCATTCTCATTCTCGTTCTCGGTCTCGCGCAAAACACGCAAAATCTAAAACTCACAAATCAAAAAAGAAGTCTTCCAAACATAGCCATCACCATGGTAAGAAGAAGTCAAAGAAGCGTTCCCGCAGTCACAGCACATATCGAAGCCAAAGTTGTTATTCAGAAGATGAAGAAGAAGCATATTCATCGTCGGATTCATCGAGTAGAAAACGAAGAAAACGATCATCTTCGCATAAAAAGAAGAAATCGAGCAGAAGACACGATAAATAGATATCGTCAGCAATGTTTTGTACAAAGAATCTAAAAAAAGTTTTAAACACAAAGTACATGTTTTATAAATTAATGAAAATTATGTTTTGTAATTTAAAATTGTACAAATATTAATAATTTAATAAAGTAGATGATATTGTATATAATAAAAAAAACTTTGTCCAGTAAATAAGGAGAAAAAGGGGTGAACATCGCATTATTTGACTAGAATGAAACAGCAAAACGAATTAACACAGAACCTCTGGCAATAACATTCAGCCCTATCACGAATGCCATCATAATCGGAAACTTTTACCGAAACCCGACAGAAAACTATTGCCAAATACGTCCGCAGTTCAAAATCTCATACACAGCCCTATCACAAATCCCATCGTAGTCGAAAACTTTTACGAACCCAAAACAAAATATTGTCTAATACGTTCGTAGTGGAAAATCATACAATTTAACATTACGGACAGATTTCTTATTTCGCGATAGGCCTGATTGTCAAAGTTTTATTCCGAAATAGAGCGTATTTGAGAAACATTATTATTACTATCTTATTAATATATAATTAATATAACATGGTAGCCTTAGAATAAACAAAATGAATTAGTTGAAAGATATAAGTTCTGATTACTAAAGGTGGATTTTGAAATGTTTCTTTTGATTTCCTATTCAGACTAAAAGATACATGTCTTGCTTAGTTTGGGGTTCGAAATTTTATATAATAAACAATGCTAATGAATTTTAAAATATTCCAGGTGTCAGGAAAAATGTAAGTATACATAATATAATCTAACAGGTTAAACAAATGAAATTCGTACATAGATATATTTCTTCCATTTAAATAATAATTGTAAAAGTGCAAATTTTCAAAGAATGGTAGTTGAATTTACAAATGTTCGCATCGAGATAACTGTAAGTGTTTCACATGGGCTTTGACGAAAATCGAAATTTTCTCTGGTTGAAGGAAGTGTTATCGTTAAATTAATAGCGGACTAATATAAAGAACTATGGTGCCCTTTTTTTATATAGAATTATTTATTAATTATGAAACTGGTAAAATTCGAAAGTATGACGTTAAAGTGTCTGTTAAAAATGCTGTTGAACGTATTATCCTAATAATCTTTAGTTTAATTGGTACGTTAAATTGTATTCTTTGAAAAATACTTTCTTATGTTGTTGTCTTAAAGTAATTATCATAAAAGTGTGAAAGGAACAATTTTTGAAATATTTAAGAAATCGTAAAAAAATGATAATAAAACACGACATTATCTGTTCTAATTATTTAATAGAAGTATTACTATTTACGAACAAAACTTGGTACCTTATTCGGAAATAAGAAACATTTGAGAAATGTTTTTTAAAGTCTCCACATCAGGGAAACAAAACAGAAGCATTGCTGAATTGTATTTTAATGAAAAATGGGGAGTACAAAATCAAAACAAAAAAATTGTATATAATTTTATTGGAAACGACCCTGCATGCATCCCTTACACAACCTAACACTAAATCAAATAATTTGAATTAAACTTTACATGATTTGATTATATTAATTTTTGTTATCTGTTATTTGTGGAATAATACCAAGTGTATAATTTATTATCACAGGTCATTATGCAAAAATTATTTACCAGCCACGCGAATTACGTCAAACAATAAACTCATGTGCCGATTTAATCTCTGCTTTGATAGTCATCATCATCATCATCATCAAACACTGAAAATATTTTTCTAAAGGTTAAATATTATTAAATGTCCTATTGTACATACATACATATGTAAGTATATTTATATTTATGTTTCTGAAAATAAATATAATGCTCCGCCAGTTCTATTTTAAGATACGCTTTTAAAAAAGCCTCCCGTTGTTGTAAAATGTATTGAAACTTAATTTGTCAAATGGAACTTTATTAATATTTATGTATGAATAATATTTATGTATGTACTCGTATGTATGAATGTACATACATACATATGTCTTCAATAAAAATAAAGGCATGCATTTAGAAGAAAGTAATAAATAATTGAAACTGATGTGTTAGATATTCAAATATAAAATTGTCACGTTTTTAATTGGTTTGCATGCAAAAAAGATGTAAACAAATCTTTTATTATTATATTGTGCCTTACAGCGTACAAACCCGTAATGATATAATATGAATATATACATTATGTTTGTATAATTCATAAAATTAATTATTACGTATTGTTCAAATTGATGATTTCCGAATTAATTCCTTATTTCGAATTACCAAGATGAAAAATAGAAATTGTTTTGCCGTGTATGTGGCGTATACTTAACAACATTCGTTAAAATTAAATATAATATACCTAGAAGAAATTCTCAAACATCGAAGACAACTGTTTTTACAACGTAATTTTATAAAACATGCAGGAACTATCCCTTATAAACATGCTTACGTACATATATATGTACATGTGTGCATATAGTGTGTACTTGAACTTAAAAAGAAACACCCAAGTCTCTTTAAACTTTTTCCACCAGACGAACTTGAATTAATAATTATATTATGCAAGGACTTTTTTCTATTGGACTAGCTGAGCTGGCAGACGTTGTTTCTGCTTACAACATTCACAATTTACAATAGGTATGTAAACATTATGCATAAGCTTTTATATTTGTGAAGCAAACATTAACGATAAATAAAACTAATGGCTCAAAAGACTTGGAATACAAAATTCATGAACGCAAATAAATATCGTTAATTTTGAACAACATTCTGCATTTACTTCATACACTTAGTCCAAAACATTAATTTGTGGTTGTTATTTTCAAAATTCTTGTTTTTAATATATTGCTATAGTAAATACTTATCTCAAAATCAACAAAAAGGAAGCTGCTGTACGGAGACTTTTTGTAATGTGTATTATGTACTTTACATTACAACTAATCGTAATGCCCTCTTGGAAAACAAAATTCTATACAATAATGGCAAGACTACAATTTTTCAGTTCATGATGTATCTACATTCTACATACATTATTTTATTATGCGTTTTACTTAGGAAATTAACTAAAATTGCAATTATTTCCTCTGTGACATAAACAAATTTAATTTTGGTCAGTGTAGATTTCTTATATGTCAAGGACACAGTAAATATTTGATAGTTCGGTAATATTCTGTATACAGAATATAAGGGTGGTTCAGATATTACGATTTTCGGATTTCAGCAATTAGGTACGGTTTCGAATAGAACATATAAATGTAACTTTGAAAAGAAAGCAATTTTAAGAATCAACTTATACGGACACTATTCTATAGAAACGCTGCTTAAGTTGATAAAGTTATGGGACATTAAAACAAATTTAAAATTTTTAAGTAATAAACTCAGCTTTTACTTAGCAAGAAATTGTGTAATCGCTTCAAACAAATAGGGCATTTAATGATTACCAATTACATTATAAGTTTTATTATAAAAAATCATAAGATTTAAGGTGTTTGCATGCATGCATGAATGAACAGCTTCCATTTATTAGTATTAAAGGTTTAAAACTATCTTTATGAGAATAGATAATGTATATTTTAATCAATTCGATTTTAGGCCGTTCAATAACCTTTACAATAAAGTAGACAAACAGAATAAGTCAGCACTTTCTATTTCATTTTGAAAACAGAACTTAAGTTAAAAAGCTGAATGTTGACCTATTCTTACCAAAAGGATTCAGATTAAGATTATTTTCAGTAAGTACCACTAGGCGTTTTTTATTTGGCGTCACATTGTTTTATTTCAACAAACATTATTAAAGAACGAAAAAATAGAATGTTTTACCGTAGAGCCGTTAAGCAATTGCGAAACATTTTGAAAATCGTACATACGAAATTTGAGAACTGCAATACTCGATCTTGAATTCTTACTTGTAAAACGAGAATTTCTCTTTTTACTGAATTTACTGATTATTTATATCTTACGAGGTGGAAACGTTGCACATAAGTTATTACTTAGATACTGTTTAGGTACGTACTAAAATAAAAAAAGTTTTTTTTTTTTTTTTTGAAAAGTGACAATGGTTTTATGCAGTTAAATAAAAAATTGTTAATAAAACTCAATGGCGGTAACAAGCGACTTTAAAAAAAATTGTTCTTGTGATCGAAACGCTACCCTGCTGCTTTTCGTTATGAAATAGCTAGTAAAAGTGTGGACGAGAAAAATATTGCATTACTAACAATAGCTAAAAATGTTTAAATTGTTTTTAAATATAATGTTAATGGCATTTTAATTTATGTATGAACATTTCACCAACATAAAATAATCACAAATATTTACATTATGTAAATTAACCTTAAATCACATATTTTAACAACTATTTAGGCAAAAATCCTTCTTTAACGTTTGAAACTTTAGTCTTTCAAAACTAGATATATAAGGTACTTGAAAACATGCATCAATTTATTATTGATATTTACATGTATTAGTTCGAACGAAGCTTGGCGGTTGGGCAAGTTAATTAAGAAGATTCCTCGAATGAACCTACATATGTACATTATCAATTGAGAATTTGTTATCAATCACTTTGTTGTTGGTGTTATGAATTGAAAGCATATTATTTTATTTTACTATAAAAGAGCAGCTCTTCCACACAAATCGTTTAAAAGTGTTTCAGGGCTTCTACTAAGTAAATCGACAGATTGTTTTTATAAAAATATACATTTTTGGATTTAATTTTCTTTGCATTTAACGTAAATTTTAAGAATACATTTTATTTTAATCAATCATTTTGGAAAATATGAAGTTCTTACCACAGGTAAACAAAAATAACATAAAATAATTAATATGTGTTACGCTATTTTTTTTTTTTTTTTCAAAATTGTGTTTAAACCTTAGCTGTGAAAATAATTGTTTACATTTTAAACTTAGGCACATGTTTGTTATTGCTTTGAAAATAATTGGTTTGTGTTTAAAACTTAGCTGTGAAAATAATTGTTTACATTTTAAACTTAGGCACATGTTTGTTATTGCTTTGAAAATGTTTTTGTGGAAAATAAGTGTGAAATCAGTTAGTATTTTATGTAGGTAGTACAACAATCATAGAAAATTATAAATTAATTTAATTCTGGGCTTCAAACACCACCTCTTTTGAATTCCCGAGAAAGCTGTCTTCACCATTTTTATATTTAATTAAATACTCTTGCATAAAGGTTTGAAAATTCCGTTTTTATTTATAGTGCAGGTACAAGGTTGTCCAAAAGCTGCAATTGATTGGGATTGTGAATGCATTATCTTGCTCTTACAACAAATCCAAAATTTCATGTCTAAGCTGATTGATCTAGTCTTTTTGAAAATTATAAAAAAACAAATAGATTTGTTTGTGTGTTTTTTTAAGAGTCGGTTATATACTTACAATACAAACTTACAAATGTACTTACAAACTGCAAAGAGAAAGAGGATGGTATTCAACTCAGAGTTCCAATTCTTATTAGTTTTTTTCAAGGTTTTCATTTTTTGTAAGAAAACTTTCAAGAAGATTCTTATTAAAAAAATTACATTTTAAAGAAGTAATTTTTCGTCTTATACCATTAATAAGAAGGTAATTAAATATACGAGCTGGGAAATTTATATTCTGAGTTTTTTTTGGATTACTAACAAAAGTAAAATTAAAACTTATTGAAGTCGATAACATAACTAGTACATGTTTGGAATCAACCAAATTTTTCCTTTCTTGATATAACTATTTGTGAAACAAAACTTATTTGAAATCGATACCTTTGCTTGTTCTTGATATATAGAGGACTTAAAGATTTATTCCGAACGTACATACAGGCATATGTTTCTAAAATCCGTCGATTAAAATTCTAGGTACTTGAAACGTCGAGAAATTCGACATATCGACAAGGATTGGGTTTCTAAAAATTTGAATATTATGTTAATAAACAATCCTTTTCTCTCGTTCAAACATAAAAACCAAAACAGTTTTTATGTTTGAAAGACCTATCAAAAAATACTTTTTTTACGACCGTGTTTTAATAAACGGTAAACGTGCTGGAATGTACACGAATTAAGGACAAACCACTGTTGAAAGCACTTAATGTGCAAGAGAGTTGATTGCCAAAGTTAAGAGGTAAGAGTACTCATTTCATTAACAGCCTTGTTGAACTCATAGGTAAATATCTTTTTTTTGGGTTACCAAGATTTTGCCAATACTCTCTGCACTCTGAATTATAGTAGGGGAGCCCAAGAAGGGATTTTGGCATTTACAACAGCGCGGCAGATTAATATACAAGGAGGTACCTAGTACCCCATTGATTACCTCCACCAAGTATTAGCCCCGTATATGTGGCCGCGCGTCAAGGATAAAGGATCAGATTAGTAAAAAATAAATTGATCATCTGAAATTCTCGAGCGCGTAAGATTAAGGTAGGGTAAGTTAGTTACATGCTAAAAAGTGTATATTCCACTAATCTGACAATTTTCGATTGACGATAAGAAGTAGGCAGGTTAGAAACTTGTAAAAAAAACGTCATCTTGACTTTCTCGAGCGTGGCTAAATTTTTTTTATTTTAAAAGTAATAATATATAATCTGACGATTTCCGTTAGCCGAAGTGAGGGGAGGGGCAATTTAAAAAAAATATTATTTAAAATGGAAAAAAATAATTAAAAAATAACGGTGATACTTACAATTTAAATTTATACATTTTTTTAAAGCCAACATTCTGTTTTATTAGCCAGTTTTTAATTCAAGTCAGAACTATGTGTAGTTTTTGAAAATTTTTATTTTAAACTCAAAATTTGAGTAAAAAAATTTAAAAAAAATGTTTAAAGTGTAATTTTTCAATACTTCAAGATTATCTACCATTGTTTTTATTTCAGAATTTATTGCTCTTATTTGTTTTTGATTAAAAACTGAAAACTAGATGATTTTATATCTTTTAGTTTTTGAGAAAATTGAAAATAACCACAACTACTATTAATTTATTTCTTTTTTTTTGCTTGAGTGGTCTTATTTTGATAGTAATAACAGTAGGTGTGAGTGTGGGTGTATACAACAGTGGGGTGTGTGCGAGTTTGGGTGTACGCCACACCGAGGTGTGTATGGGGGCATGCTGCCCCCTGCAACCCACATGCTTGGGCACACTATAGGATTTGGAGTGGGTCCAAGGTGCATTATGTGCAAGGTGGGGAGGGTGAAAGGCTCAATGGATGCAAGATGGTTTGCATGCAAAGTTTTTTTTGCATTTAAATAAATAACTCATAAATGAAAGTTTTGTACTTCAAAGAATATATACTGTTTTCCTTGCATGCTATATTTTTAGCTCTACAATTTGTTAAAAGATATGAAAAAAAAATCTTTCCATTGTCAGATTAGGCGAATCCCTTCAGATAATCGTTAGATTAAGAGACAACACGTTTAAGATATATACATGAACCATATATATCAAAATCTGACGCGCTCGAGTATTTCAAAATGGCGATTTTTTTTTCAAGTTCTAATAATGGCCGCGAGTTTGGGTCACATCCAAATCGTCAGATTATTACATAAGAGCGTTCTTTAAGGTTCACTTAACATCCCCTTCGAAAATCTGACGCGCTCGGTTAATTTTTTTTTACCGTTTTCAACCCTTACGTACGACCATCATGGAAACGGTCAGATTAACATACATATATTTTCAAAAATACGTAGAACATCGATGCTATTAATATCTGACGCGCTCAAGTATGTTCATGCAACTGTTTTTTTTTACATTTTTGAAAACTTATAGCCGCTCCCCCACCGATGAAAGTTTATATATGATATAACATTTTTTTGTTCCTATCATCTAAGCTTCGCAATCCAATAGGTCTTGACGCTCGAGTAAATCCCGATTTAGCATCCTGGGCTATACTATACTGTTAGTTGTAACTCATTTTTTGAAAAAAAGAAGATGTCTCATAATCCACTTCTGTGATTAAGTTGCTCTGGACTGTTATTCCTAAACTAATTTTAATTTTCAGGGTCAGATAGACATCATAGATCCATCGGAACTTCTCCGACCGGAAGCTTCCTTTGCTGATAAACAACTATCACAGTTCCGTGACTATAGTGTAGATGAAAACGATCCACTGAAAGAACGTGTAAGGCAAACTTATCGTGACATGCATCTTAATCAAACTGTTGATTTTGTCAAAGGTCAGTGAATTTTTTTCTATTCAAAAATATACAGTATATTAAACAAAATAATATTTTTAAGGTCGTCGTGAGAAATGGCTTAAGTTTAACACTTTTAAGGCAAATATTCGTGATGCTTTGGAGAAACTTAACGATCTTATTGACGAATCCGATCCTGATACAAATCTTCCAAACATTGTTCACGCTTTCCAGACTGCCGAACGTGCACGTGCAGAATTCCCTCAACACGATTGGTTACACCTGACAGCATTAATACATGACCTTGGCAAAGTGATGGCATTTTATGGGGAACCTCAATGGGCTGTAGTTGGTGACACTTTTGTCGTTGGATGTGAATGGGGAAAAAGTATTGTCTATCGTAATGAGAGTTTCGTTGGGAATCCCGATGGGAAAAATGCAAAATACAATACAAAATACGGAATGTATAAACCTAATTGCGGTCTTGACAATGTTCTCATATCATGGGGCCATGACGAATACATGTACCAAGTTTTGAAGCATAATAAATCCACTCTACCCGAAGAAGCTCTTAACATCATTCGATTTCATTCTTTCTACCCTTGGCACAATGGTGGGGACTATGAACACTTATGTGAACCAAAGGATGAGCTCATGAAAAAATGGGTATTAGTTTTCAAGTAAGGATTTTTTCTAATTTAGAAATAAAATTCGTATTTTAATTGATAAATATTTTTTAACTTTTTAGCCGTTATGACTTATACACAAAAAGTGAACGTTATCCTGATATAGATCTACTTTGGCCGTATTATCAATCATTGATTGATAAATATTGTCCAGGAGAGCTGGAATGGTAAAGCTTTAACCTTTAAGCGATGTGATTTTAATATGTATATATATATTTTTTTTAATGCTGTTTTCTATGCATATAAATTGTCTGTGGTGAATATAAAAATTAAGTCTACAATAAATATCCTTCAAATTGTGTAATTAAAAACAATAGTTTTACTATATCATTTGATCTTTAAAGTACCAGGTGCTGAAAATCTAACAAGTTTTGATTTACAGTGGTGGACACGAATTTATCACATTGAAAAGAGTACAAGTATTTTTCTACTTTCACTTCTTTATTACTTGCAAGTAACGGTTCAATTTTATGTTGTTACCATGCCTACCTTATATGGTAGAAAAAATGTGTGAATGATTAAAAAGTAAAATACCGTTTTGCGAAAAATGAAGATTGTTTGTGATTTGCGTTGTTTTTAGCTGGACATAAATTTAGCCCGTTTTACAATCAAAGAATGCTCCAGGAAGATGGTTTATAATGCCCTTCGCCATTTCAAAAAGTTTGGAGTGATTGAAAACGTTAAACAAAACCCCCGGGCCAGAAAGACAACTACAAATGAAGATCGAATTATTTATAGGATCAAGGATGCGTTTAGAACTCCAGTGCCATTTGAAGGGAACTTTCAACGAACTATGGAGTAACAGTTTCCTCAAGGGCTATAAGACGCCGATTAAATGAAAACAATCTACGTGGGTGCGTTGCTGAGAGAAAACCGCTTGTATCAAAAAAATCTGAAATCTAAATTACAGTTTGGCAAAGCTCACCTAGACAAACTAATTATTTTTTTAGAAAAACGTGTTTTGGAGCGATGAATCCAAATTCTGCCGGTTCGGATCGGATGGGAACAAATATGTATGGCGTCGAAAAAACAGGGAATATGATCCAAGGTTCACCAAGGTTCACAACACGGTGGAGGCAACGTTATGGTCTAAGTTGCTTTTTAATCGCTCGGCGTTGGCCCTATCGTAAAAATTGACACCAAAATGGACCAGAACCTGTACAGAGATATCCTGTTGATGGATCATATGATACCCTACGCAGAAGACAATTTGCCGTTATTATGGCGCTTCATGTACGACAAGGATCCTAAACACACTTTAAAGTCAGTGAAGTGTGCCTTAAAGGTGAATAAAATCGACGTTTTGAAGTGGCCAGCACAATCACCCAATCTTAACCCGATCGAGAATTTGTGGAATAATGTTGAACATCACATTGAACAAAAAATAAGCAATTTAACACAATTGTGGCAGGAGATTCAAAATGCTTCGTATGCAATTCCAAAGTGAAGTGAGGCTTTGGTTGAAAGTTTGCCAAGAAGAATTGCTTCTGTACTGCAAAATAAAGGGTTCCCTACCAAATACAAAGAAAAACTTAGAATTGGTAATGTAACCGAATTCGCTACACGAAATTCACGACGACCGTCGTCGGAATGAAATTGAAAGGCAGTGTGTACTTTGGTTTTTGACAAGAAATTAGGGATGAGAAGGACAGCATATGCTATTATAGGTTTTGATCTTTCTTCCCTTTCAAGGAATGGGGTAAATGGGAAATGCATGGACTTGGAATGGCCATATGTTCCTACCTACGATCTAAATGATCGTAAAGATTCAAATACTTTGGTATTAAGTAAGTACGTAGGAAATTTTTGTATTGCCAATGAAAGTACTGGACTGTTCGTTCGCGAGGACCAAAAGCGCCACCTATGTGTGAAGGCAAAACTTTCTTTCTCTGAGAGGAGACCTTTCATCCAGTGACAGGTTAACATGCAGTCAAGGAAAATATGATAATTCATTTGATTGTTAACCAGCAAAGTCACAGCAACTAGTGCTTAACATTGAAAGATCATTAAAATATCGCCAAATAACACTTTATTCTGAGAAATTAAAAAAAAAAAACAAAAAAAAATCCTTAACAAGCATTCGGAAAAAAACAGGTGGCGTTTGCCTAACACCGGCTGAAGGATTCTCAGTCCTTGGGGTAAGACTGCAAGTATATACATATATGTATGTACATATATATCATAACCCTTTTACAGAAGACCATCTGAAAATTATAAATTCAGAAAGTACGGCAAGTACTAGTCAAGGGGCTAAGACAATTCCCACTCAACTCAGCGACCAGTGTTCGAGTCGCAGGCAAAGACAATTTTATTAATCCATATTTTGTTTTTCTTTCTTTTTTTTAATTGCTTTGTAAAATCTTTTAAATTAGTTGAGTAATTGCAAAATTAATTAAATAAGATTTTAAGATGAAAAGTTGCCTTAAGGTTTAAACTCGAAGATTTTTTTTTGTATCGAGTACTGTAGATTACTCCAAAAGTATATGTAAGCTAAACAAGTGATTGCATGTGCATGTATTGGTGAATTTCGTCGAAACCGGAAGCAGTGGCCACCGCGGAGGAGACATCGGTGAGTGTTTAATACATACATATTTTGTTTTTATTTCATTGCTTATAGTTATACATATATACATAGAATAATTCGGGTAGTATTATTTTATTCAATTAAGAGAATTGGAGATTATTAATTTGAGTTTAGGATTTAAAAGCAACCAAGTTGCCACTTTAAATGAATTTTGAATTAATTTTATAGGTAATTTTTTTTGATTAAAATTTGTCAATAGTCGGGACGATAAGGTTTCTTTCGTTTGAAATATTATGTTTTTAAAATGAATTATTCTATAGTATAATGAACATTGTGAATAAAAAAGAAAAATGAATTTGAATTAGCGATTTTGTTTGAAAGGTAAAGATAAGAAGGATGAAGAGGAGTAAAAGTATGGGAAAGTAAGTAAGGATAAAGGGGTTATTTTAGCGAGATGAATAACCAAGTAGGGAGGGTATCGAACAAACGTTTTCTCGCGCACAACACCACCTAGTGCTAGAGCTGGTAATTTTATTTGTTTGTTAGCGAGGTGTCCTACGAACCACACCTCAAGCTAGTAGGGATGTACCAGCAAGGATAGGCCAAGAAAACCCGTTACAGTAACGGTAAGTAAAATTTGATCAAGAAACTGTTGAATGTGTTAAATTCGTTTCCAGGCGAAAAATTGATGTTCTACATTCCATACTTTTTTCTTCTTACAGATGCTAAACATATTTGAGAAGCACTATGAAAACATAGTGCTATGTACATATGTATATGTAATGTTAATAAAACATAACTAATTTCATTATAAGAAAACAAATTGAAAATTAAATGGTTTTTTTTTTCTTTAACAAGTGTGCCTAATTCTTGTATAATGTATGTAACGGCTGTTGGAATAAAATGAGTGGTTCTTATAAAAATATCCATTAATATTTGTTTACTATTTGTTTAATGTAGATATTATATAGTATATAATTGTACCCTCAAATGAGGCTTGTTGTGTAACAAAAGCAGTATCCATTCATAGAAATAACATAAAGGGATTCAACATCTTATTTGAATGCAATAAAAAAACTTAAAAAAACGCCTGTACTGCAAAACCAAAGCTGCAAACTGTCAAGAGTTAAATTTCTTTATTTGAAGAAATATTATGGATATTGGCAACCAACTGTTGTTGTGTGTCTTAATTCAAATTTGACCACGTCGAAACAAATATATATACATATGTGTGTACAAACTTATGTACTGTACATATATGAGAAACGAAGTTATATACTAAAATGATTCAAACTGTAAATATCTGAAAACAAAGATTTGTACTATAAAAAATCATCATCCAATCCATTGTTAAGCACTCTCTCGGTTTAATGCTAATCTTTCGTTCTTTGTTGTCCTTAAAATGTTTTAAAGATGCAAATTTTAAAATCCTGATGTTGATAATAACTAAGAAAGCAATATTAGAATACAGGACAACTCAATCCTTTCTTTTTAAAAAAAATTCTGAATGCTTGTTTTTAATATATCAAAACAAACTGCAAAGGAATAATGAATCTTATCTATGGGTTGTATGATTGGATAAGTAGGTGTAGAAACAATATAAATATAAATAATAACAATAAAAACATATGATTTATTTTTATTCTTGTTTTTAATCTATAACATTAATTATCTACATGCACAGATATGCATGAATTTTATGAACTGGGTGCTAAGCATAATCTCATTCTTAACAAATGTACTGCGTATAATTATATATACAGTTAAAATTAAAAATATTAATATAGATTAAAAACTTAACTTTTATACAAAATTGAAAATAATCACATAAGCTAGGTTTTAAAATATTTCCTATAACTAAGTTATGTATTTAAATATTGCTCCCTAAGTAAATTTTGAAAGTAAAAAAAATACAAATGTATGTATGTATGTATGTATTAAAATGACATGCTTCAGTTCTTTTTTTTTTAATTTAAAATCTTTGTGAGTCCATTCACATAATAAGCTCAAGAATTAGTTCCAAACTTATTACGATTGCTTGCTGCTAGTTGGCTGGCAGGATTTAGAGTAATTGTTGCGTTGGTCACGTCTGTTTTGTAACTACTGCTACATTGTGAGTCTGCAACAGACCGTCCATCGCCTTCATCTCGCCGGCAAAGTTCACTAAATGGACTGCTAGCTCGTTTTCCCACCATACTGCTCACTGCTTCAATATTTCCAACTGAGTTTGTAGTTTTGATTTTGTTTTGACGTTCTAGGATGTCAGCAGTTGTTAGATCACTAGCTTTAACGATACTCGATGGAATGTTGCTTAGCCAGGGTTTGAGTGTGGATTTCTTTTGAACTGTGGCGGCCTTACATCGACAAATTATATTGGCAGGTTCACCACAAACAGAACAAACTTCCTCATTATTTGATTTTGCATTTGTGCTCGTGTTTGATGTACTGCTAAGCTCCATTTCACTTACAGCATCCACAATGTTTTTGATAGCACATCCGGCCGGTGACATTTTACTTTCTGACTCATCATAATTTTTACTGAGAAGGAGTTTCGATAGAGGTGGTGCTAAGCCCAATCCCAAGTTTCTTTCATGATAAACTTCTGAAATAGTTGGGGTCATCTCTCGATTCATATGTCGCATAATAGTATCTTGAATGCTCTTGGTTGTAGGCTTGGTATTATCTTTGGAAGTGGCACCAATTGATGTACTTGCTGCGGGAAGTGTTTTCGAGCTGTGTTCTTTTTTTCCGTTTTCAATTTCAGTTTCTGCTGGAGCAAAATATAGACTTGAAGAATTGAAAACCAATGTGTTATCATCTTCTGGAAGAGTTAGAGGCTTTCTGCTGCCACTAGCATTTGCAACGTTTGAGGAACTTGTTGTAGAAACTTCTGTGCGAACGCTAAGGCGATCCATAAACATGGATGTAGTCTCTTTTAATCTGTTCGAAAGTAGAATTTGTGCGTTTCCTAGTTTGATTTTCGGCTTCATTCTAAAGTGAGCGAGTGATTGTGAAGGTATTTCAAGCCCCCTCTCAAACTCTGAGTCAGAGCTGGCCGCCGACTCCAATACATTGCTAATGCAAGTGGTTGATGGACCAGCACTTGGCAGATTCCCGAGATTATTGTACACAGGTGCTAACGGAGCTAGTGGTCGAAGACTATCAACCAAAGGTAGGTTCTGTCTTGGGGGTGGCAATGGGGGCATGCTTTGCTGCTGATTAGATCTTCGCAGAACAGTTGCATGGCCCGATCCTTCCCAGTCAGTAGTGGAACTAGCAGAGCTCGAACTATCTGGTCGGCGGGACATGCTTGGGGGCACACTCATCTCCGGAATAACACTATCCCCAAGGAAAGTCATTCCAGTACTGGAGTATAGATTTCGAATGCGGGTTTGATGTGCCAAGGCTAACGAGACGTTTGGATCTACAGCAGTTTGTGTTGTCACTGGTGGACTTGGTGTAAATGCAGCATCGCTTTCCCCTCCACCACCAGGCCGAGAGACTCGCACTGGTCCACGTAGACTTGAGTACCCCAAGCGTGGACCATTTGGTTTCTTGAGGTGACTCTGGGATATGTAACCATCTGAAAGCTCACTATCAGTGGTATTTGCCAAACTTGAATCTAGATTCGGATAGAGAGATGGTAGTCCTACAGTAAGGCTAGGATTTTTTGTAGTCGGAGCCGAAGATTCAGTATCAGTGCGACCTCCATCCGGTTCACCTCTTCGACGGACATACGAAATGAAAGCCCCTCCACCAGCACTAAGAATACGAGGTCTATTAATGGGAAGTGGTGGTAATGTCATGCCAATGCTCATTGATTTCACTGTGTCTGTTGGTGATACACTAGCTTGTTGCGATGTTGGCCCCGATAAAGAGCCAGTTGAAGCACTCATTGGATTCTCTGGTCGAATATCTTCATTTAGAGACTCACAACTACTGCTTGAGTCAAGTCCTAGTGTTTTTGGAGCTTCCTGGGTATCTATATAGCAAAAGTAAATTATTAAAAATTCAGTTTCAAATCAATAAGATCTTACCAAATAGAGCCAATAGAGCTTGAAGTACGAACTGACAACTTCTGCGGTTTGCTTGCTTGCCTGTACGAAGAGTAACCTGGTCTTGACCCACTTCTGTCAAATCAAATCCAACTGATGCCAAAAGCTCGTGGCAGCCTGAAACTCTCCAGAGCCTTACCGACAATGGAATCTCTATGCACGACTCCACTTCTGGACTTCCCTTTGGTGGGAACTGACTGAGAACATTTCGAATAACTGCTATTATATCATCGGCCACATCAATGCTGTTAACGAGCTTAGCCAAGGCCTGAAGGGTTATTGGAGTTAGAGCAAGCAGTGCTTGCAGACTTGCAGAGCACTGCGACAAGCGATCTTCCGGGTCAGCTTGTGGAAAAAATACACTTGAAGGTATTCCATTTGCTGCAGGCTCAAACCGAAATCCGACTGCCATGAGAAGGTCCTTCCATCCATTAACTGGCCCGGCTTTATTCTCTATGCTCTTCTGAGTGGTGTACATGGCATTTTTCTGTCCACGGTGGATCCTTTGGAGACTTTTTTCTACAAGATGCAAACACACTCGCAAGGCATCTCGACATTTGTCAGGAGTTCGTAATAACTCGCATAGGGCATGGCCCATTAAAGCTACTTTGTTTGAAAGCCTAACATTGCCCCCAACTAGAAGAAACCCGGCCCAGTTTGCAGGGTGAGCAAAATGTTTTGTGTGCTGCACTGTCTGCATTGCTTCTGCTAAAGCTCTTTACCGAAAAGAATATTAAAATTATACCAAATTGTGATAAAAATACAATATCTTCAATAATACATACCGTGCAGCTCTAGATCCTTGCAAAAGAGCCGAATAGAAAGCTCGTAGAAGAATCTTAGCAGCTGTTTCAGGAACCGGCCACAGTGAAATGAGAACTGCACCTGCTCCAGCACACAGCCAACTTCCAGCTAAATTTGCCACTCCAGCTCCTGTTATGGGCTCAATGGAATGATATGAACTAAGAACTACAAGTTTTGCATTTAATTTCATTGTCAAGACGTCAGCAGCAGAAAGAATGAAATCTGAAAGCGGTGGAATTTCAATACTTCCATTCGCTAGTTCATTTCCCTCTTCGTCATTCTCCTCATTGTTTGAAGTAGATTGATAGTAGCGTTTTTGTGATTGAGAATCGACAACATCACCGGGACTTAGCACTACTGCTCCTAGCTTCCAACTTAGATTTGCAGCAAAATGAACACACTCTGCAGTCGGCAATTCAGATACCACTGCTTCTTTAGTTGCGTTACAGCTCGCTAAGGCCTTTGATTGCAGCATGTCAGCTACCATTGCAGCTTCTTGTATAGAAGCTGGGGATTCTGACCACCCCCAAGTTTCCGATAGGGTCGACGGGATCCTGGGACCTCCAACAACTAGGGCAGTATTTAGGTTTTCGGCCAGTTCTCTAGTACGAATGGTTTTGCTCTTAAGGCGAAGAGATTGGAGTGAAGGAATTGTGATGATAGAACACCGTTCAGACAAGTATTCTCCATCTTCTTTTGAACTTCTCAAAATTGCAAATGGAACAAGATAAAGCTCATTTTCTAAAACAAGTATGAGCTCTTTCCGGCCTTGTCGAGAAACGGCACCTCCTGAAGGCAAAAGGTCATCAAATGGTTCCCAAAGAAGATTGTAAAGGGTATGTAAACAGCTTGGCCCCTGCCAGGTGGGTAACATTTGAGTGCGTCGAGACCTAGTTGAACCCTGCAAACTTGCGATAGATCTTGTGGAACCTTGTAAGCTCGCTACCGAACCACCCACGCTCCCTAAACTAAACAGTGAACTTAGGGAATAGTTGCTGGAGTTTAGTAAATGGTTTCGATTGACCATACGAAGAAAACCAGCTCTTTCAGTTGAAAAATCGTCAAGCAGATTCTCTGAACTAGAACGCCACCCACTGCCATCACCTTCATGTAGAACGGTGTCAGAGTTAACACCCAGACTGTCCCTTACCATATTTATGTAGATTTCCAATAAGTTTTCAGGACTCTCTTTTACCCCATTGTCAGTAAGCTTTTCACGGGGAATCTTTAAAGTATTTTCATTGATTTCAACTGAATGAAATCGAACGATTCCCTTCTGTGGTTGAAGAAACCACGCAAAAAGCTCGTTGCCAGCCAAACTGAAGTAGAGTACATTAGTTTTGGTCTTGTTGACGGTGTCGAATATGCTTTCGCTACATGTTATCATAGTTTTTCGGGAAATACTGTTTGTATCCGGGCTAGTTCGGGCCTTACATCTCTCAGCAGCCACTAAAGCCTCCTCGTTGCGGGACATAGACACCAGGATCTGCTGCAACATGTGATAGCAGGACGTTTGCAAATCAAACAGCACCGTCCGGCCTTCTGGCGATCTCTGATCGTAGCGAACCGATTCTAGTATTTGAGCAGCTGTTTCCATTTGAGTGCGAGCATTCTCATTATCACCGGAAGCACGTAGAGCAAGGCCTTGAAAGAACATACATATACAATAAAAACACAGTAACAAAACTTACAACTCAAATAGACTTACCTAACTGATGCCTTATTTTAGCTTCATCTTCCGATTTGTTAAGGGACTGTACAATAGCTAAGCCCTGACGAAGGAAATTTATGGCTTGAGCTGTCTGACCCATTTGATGGAAAACACGACCTTTAAATAAAAAAAAATACTTTTAAATTAAATTTATAATAATGAAAGAAAAAATTGGCAGTTACCTAAGGAACCACAGGCGTAGGCTTTGCTTAAACGGTCAGTTGTCAAGGAAAGTTGCTTTTCGAAAAACTTTATCGCATCCACGTAGCTTCGAATGCTTTCATAGACTGAGCCCAAGTTCGAGCAGGCCCTAGCTTGAAGAGACATCACACCAAGGGCTTCACTTATTTCCAAATCCATTTTGTGTAACTTTAGAGCACCATCGTGGTTTCCCATCTGATGGAAGACATTTCCTAGTGCACTAGTAGCATCAGAGACAAGAGCTCGATCACCTAATTCCCTTGCAATCTCTTTTTGATGCTCAAGGCAATTGACTGCTTGTTCGTGGTTTCCAAGGGCACAATGGATGTTCCCCAAGTCACCGTATGCAGCTGCTTTTGCTTCTGAACTTCCAAGTTCATGAGCCACAACAAGTCGTTTTTCTAGACAGACAAGTGCTTCCTGCAAGTTGCCCAAAGCTCTATGACTATGTCCCAAGCCACGATATGCTCTTTCTTGATCTCGATAACTCAAAAGAGCAGTGGCAAGCTGTAGGTGTCTTTCATGACATTTGATACCTTCTTCATAATCACCAAGAGCATCGTAGCAATCACCTAAGTGGCCTAGCGCTCGTGCCCTATCATGCTGGGTGGTTGAAGTATTCACCTGTTCTAAAGTGCCTAATTGCTGCTCTAGGTATCCAATAGCGTCCTCGTAATGACCCATATTCAATTTGGCAATTCCCAGATTACCATATGACTGTGCTTCAATTGCAGAGTCTTGAAGCTCTTGAGCTCGTTCTAATTGTTCTTGATAACACTTGACAGCGTGTGTGTAATTACCAAGAGCCATATGTACTGCTCCAAGATGACCGTGTGCCTTACATTCCCCTGGTAGATCAGCCATTTCTTGACGCAGTGTCAGCTCCTGTGTGTGGTAGCCAAGAGCCTTATCGAACTTTTTTATCAGTCGATGAGCCAATCCCAGTGCTCCACAAGCAGCTGCTTCCATGGGTCTTTCCCTTGCCTGTCGGGCTAAGGCCAATTGCCTCTGGTACATTTTTGCCGCTTCTTCAATCTCAACTGTGCGAATAAGAATATCCCCAATATTTCCAAGTGCTCGGAATTTTCCAGGTAAATGGTTCGTCATATGGGCAACTGCTAAAAAGTACTTTTGACATTCTAAAGCAGCTTGACTGTTACCCAGCGCCAAGTGTGCAAGCCCCAAGTTGCAGTAGGCCCTGCCCATATTCATTTTATCCTGCAAGTCCTTTGCTAATGCCAGATCTTGATCATAGTATCTAACAGCCTCACGGTAGTTACCAATGCAATAATGTGCATACCCCAGGAAATGACATGCCTTGCCCTCAGCCGCAACATCTCCCAACTCTTGTGAGAGCATCAGATACTGTTCATAGTAGGGAACGGCCTGCGCAAACTCCTGCCTAGAACTAAGGCAGTTCCCTAGATTAAGTAAGGCACAAGCTTCACCAGCGGTATCTTTCAGCTCTCTGGCAATATTCAAATGAGCGCGATAATGCATTAGCGCCATGTCATGAGCTCCCAACGCTTGATAGGCTACTGCTAAGTTACCGTGAGTGGAAGCTTCCGCACTGCGATCGTGAACTTCTTTGCTAATAGTCAGCTCCTGTTTATGGTATTTTATGGCAGCTTCATATAGCCCTGCCGCAGAGTAAGCATTCCCAATGTTTCCATATGCTCTCCCCATACCAGCTCGATCGTGTAGTTGTCGAGCTATAGTTAAATGAGCTTGATGCAATTTTAGAGCCGCATCATGTTCCCCAAGCAACTGATACACAATTCCAAGATTAGAGCACGCCCTGCCTTCTCCAACTTTATCGCGAGCGGCAAGTGCCATTTCAAGTTGTTTTTCATGCCACTTTTTGGCTTGAATCGCATCTCCAGCACATCGAGCTGCATGTCCAAGTCCAGCATACGCTCGTGCTTCGATATTCCGATCGCCAAGTTGTTGAGAAATTCGAAGGACCTGCTCATGAAATGTTATTGCCTGGGAAAAATTTCTACGGTAGTGGTGACTCGAACCAAGATTGCTGTAAGCTCGAGCTTCCTCAACTTGATTTCCAAGTTTTCTTGCCAAACGGAGATGTTGGGTATGACAATCGACAGCTGAATCGAACTCGCCCATTGCTAGGTAAACTGCTCCAACGTTTCCGATTTCCCTGGCTTCTTGCAAGCGATCGCCCATTTGTTTAACTAACTGGACACACTGTTTGTGGCTGGCTAGTGCATTCGGGTAGTCACCAATTGCTGTGTAGACGTGTCCCAGTGATGTTAGAGCAGCTGCAGCTGCTTGAGTATCTTTACATTTCATGGCAAGTACCAATTGATATCGATGGGCAGTCAAGGCCTCTTTATAGGAACCCTGACTGAAGTAGGCACTACCCAGGTTCCCATGTGCCCGACATTCGCCTGCAGTGTCTCCCAAGCTTTTGGCAACCGCTAGATCCTGCTGCATGTACCCAATTGCTTTGTCCAGTTGATTTAATGCCCAATGAGCAGAGCTCAAAGCACTGAACACAGATCCTCTTAATTTCAGAGAACAAGACCCAATTCGTAGAGCAGCCTCAAGAACAGTTACCGCCGAATGATATTGTCCAGCTTGCAGAAGCTCTTGGCCTACTACAGAAATTACAACGAATGGACTCTGATCCAAGCTCATAGTTCGTAGTTGCTGGAAGGTTGGCTCAAGGGCATGCTTTAAAGGACTCTTTATCGAAGCTTCAAAAAGGCCAGCAAGTAGTTGTTTATTTTGAGCGTCTTGTGCCAACCCGGCGCTAAATGATGCCAAAGCTTCTCCATATCGCCCCAGGCACTGCAAAGCAACCCCTTGTCGGAAATAGGCCTTCGGCCACTGAGGACAAAGCTCTCGAGCCTTGGTTGCATCTTGCAAGGCCAATGCGAACTGACCTTGCTTTAGGCGAGCCGCGGAACGATTACTGTAAAGAATATAATTTCCCGGATCCAATGAAAGTGCATCTGTGTACAAGGCTACTGCTGTAACAAAATCCCCGTTCTGGCAAGCTGCATTTGATTGGCGGACTTTCTCAAGGAACAACGCCCGATTAGCAGCTGGCAATTCCGGGGTGCAATCGGGTTCATTCTAAAAGCAAAAAAAAACATACATTTATCAGTCTCAAGTAATTAACGGGTTAGCTTCAATAAAAAATGTGAGAATTTCGAGGGAGGGTTAGATGTTCATTGATCATAATGTACGCGAAGCAATCACCCAAACGGCGAATGCAATTACCCCTAATGTCAGGTATTTCATCGTCCGAATGCACTGCACATGTTCATACCTGGCCAACCATCTTACATATAACATGGCGGAGATCCTGAAGCTTCGTCATTCTCATCATCATCATCTGCACCACTATCACCATCATCACCCAGTCACGTTCGAAGCGTTCTATTCGAGAGCATCGAGAAAAGAAAATCTTGTTCAAATTAACCAAAACCAAGAAAAGAGACTGATGATGACGGCGCGGTGCGGTGCGGCGACGCACGGATGGTATCATAGGTGCTTGTGTGGTGCTTTTGTGCTTCTTAAAAGGAATTTAACTGTCATCACATGTGTATGTTTCAAGACCTGAACAAAAACTTGTTGCTTGGTGCGATGCCAAGAATTCATTTCATTAATCGTTTTTAATCACTTATTGCGGATGAAAAGAGCTTGATAATGAAGTGCGGTGTGATGGCAATTGTATAAAATAGTTGATGGCTTATGCATAAGCACAGCACAACGCAGCCACATGTGGAACTTATTAAGTTCTTAGAAGGCCTTCGAGATTTTTAACGTTATTGCAATTGCACGAAATTATATTTTTGACGAAAATAAAATAATCTGCATATAAAAGCGTAGCTAAGGATTTTAGGTAAAATATTAATTGTCTATATCTAATACAAGTTTAGGAATGCAAATTGATAATACTGATGACTTGCAGTCGGTACCACTTAAATAAATGTGACACGAACTTGCTCATATATCCAAAGAGTTTGTTTTTTCTTGTATTTTAGGAAATAAAAATCTAGCTGGAAAATAAGTTTATCATCCAAAATTTAAATGTTATAATAAAAAAAAAAAAATCTTTTTTATCGTAAATTATGTTTCATATTTAATTTTTCACAATTTTTTCTTTAAAAATATTTTTAGAGAATGCAGTTACATAGTGCTTATAAATATACATTTTACGTATGAATTGTGTTAATGTTACCGCCTTTCTGAGATAACTCGTTTTCAAAAAAAAATATATTTTTTTGAAAATCAAAAAAAAAAAAAAAATAACAGCATTTTTGAACATCAAATATTATCAAAACAGTATAAAAGCTTTTCCAACCAGATTTTCGAAATTGTTTTGTTAGTTCTTGACAAAACTTAAAAATATAAAAAAATAGTTCTCCTGGTGCTTTTGTAACATGTTAGTATAATTCACAATTATGAAAATCTCAAAAGAATACATTATTATTAAAGTTAACTCTGTTTTCTGTTAAGGTATTCGAAGCATCACATAAATTTATAAGGATTTTTATGTGGAATTCAATTCTGGTAAAAAAAAACTGTCAATTGGATTATCATAGAAATTTCATCCTGTGTAGACATATGTTTTTTGTATAAAATTAAATAATTTTAAATTCAAGTTCTTCGCCTGTTCTCAATGTTTCAACAAAACTGACCACTAAGAAAAGAACACACATATTAATTTATCTGACTTATCTGTCAATGAATCGGTAAATTTTTTGTAAAAAAACATCTGCCAATCGTGTAAATTGACATGATTCGCCGTGGCATTTTTCTTTTAAAGAATAGCCAGCTATCCATCCGACAGTGAAATTATAAAAGAATTTTGGACAAATTCTGCCATGCTTGTAAAACACATACATACATACATATTTGTTCCTTGTTTTAGGCAAATGCCAGACCGCAGATAGATCTATAGGTCTGACTATATTATATGATCTGATAATCGTCTATACTTATCTTTAGCAAAAATAGATGAAAGTGTCAAAACCACTTTTTTACAAATATCCGCTACTCTTATAGGATAACTAGTTAACACCAATATTATTTTTGATTGTTGAATATCATAAGCTAACAAAGTTAAAAATCACATCCAGCTATTATATTATTGAGTAAATTTGTTTGATTATTTTATAGAGTCCGCCCTCTAACGTTTGTTTCCATCTAGTGCACTGAGAAAACTCAACCATGATTTTTTTAAACAGAAGGATATTTGACTATATGTTTAAATAATGCAAACAAAATTCTATTCAAACCTAATTAGAATCTGTTTAGATTTGGAAAAACTATTTTTTAATATAAAGTCGGTTTAAATCAAAATAATTCGTGTTTGATTTTTATAAAGCCTGTTTTTCATTTTTCTTATTTAAAAGTATTTAAAAATGAACGAGTTTGTCTTGAACATATACGCAGTTTAAATATTTACAGAAAAAACAAATTATGAAATGTTATAAGTCAAACTTAAATCTATTTGAATCTAACTCATACGGAGGAAAAAGAAACATACTTATGAATCTATTAACTCAAACGAAAAAAGATCGTAAAAATTAACTATAAAATAATCGTGAACGAGTTTAGCTCAAACACGAACGAAGTCAAAATATTTACGAAAGAACAAAATGAGTAGAAAAATGTTACATTTAAACTCGAATCTATTTAAATAGAACTCAAACGAAGTAAAAGGATAACTGTAATTGTCTTATGCTTTTTGGCGTTATTCTTAAAATCCATTGACTATAATCAAATGAATCTAGATTGTTGTACGGGTAAGTCGACTTTTTCGGAGTAAATTTGAGTATTTTTTAAAATTTTAGTGTCTTTTATAAAGTGACGATCTTATAAAGTGAGTTAAATTTCAGTAATTATTTAAAAATTAGTGATTCATTGTATAAAGTGATTATTTCATTGAAAAATGTCAAGAAGTAATAACATTGGAGGATTGTTTGAACACGGTGTACGTAATTGAGACAGATTCTGATGTGCACCAAGACTACAAAGGATTGAAGGATTTGCTTGAGGAGTGGAACTTAATTTCATTGTTTCCAGCTTTCTATGGTAAGTATGTTTAAGTTCTTACATTCACCATAATGATTGTCATTTGATATCAATTTTAACAAATTGTTTAGAAATCTTGTCATTTCATTCATTATAATATATTTTAGAAAGCGAAGTTACTCTTGAAAGACTGAGATTTCTTTCAACTGAGGATATTAAAGATCTAATTCCAAAAGTCGGTCCTAGGGCCGAATTTAGAGAAAGACTTCTCATATGGAAGAAAGAAAAGGTATTTACTGATATATACTAGAAATAAACTGAAAAGTAATCTGTATATGAATTATTTTGAAACGTTTGCAGTTTGATATCGATGATTCAACAATTTCTATCGGCACCAAAGTCTCTAATTGGATGTTCAGTTATAAATCGCCAGCAACATCAGCAAGTTCTTTTAGTCTAGCAGATGTAAGTAAACCAATTTACAATTTTAAAAGCCCAGCTACATATTGTATTAATATTTATTTTAGAATTTACTTCATATACTACATCAAACTGAAAAAGAAAAGGCAGTAATTTCTTTTCACGAGAGAAACGGCTGTCTTTTAGAAAAACACCGTCAAGACATGTTTGAGCAATTTCAATAGTGAGTTAATAGATTTCTATTAAAATTAAATAGAAACCGCTTCCATGCCAAATCATATGTGTTTGAGTTTGATTTGAACCTGAATATGTTTGAAATTTTTCTCAGTGTGCTTATTTCGTGAATGGTAACACTTAGTTCATGTCTGATTTGACAGATAATTAGTTTTATCCATCCGGGGAACAAATATTTTTTTTTTTACGCTTAAAAAAAAGGTTGGGAAATATTGTCTGCGATCGACTTAGAGAAGTTGCCGATTTTGCCAAAAAAAATCATCATTTCAGGTGAAGCTCATTTTGATCTTGGCTTGTTATGTAAACAAGCAAAATTTTCGCATTTGGGCCATAGAAAACCCGCACGCATAGATTAAAAAGGCGATACACCCAAAACGAGTCACTGTTTGGTTCGGATTTTGGTCCAGAGGCATAGTTGGGTCATTTGTCGAAAATGGCCGAAATCGGGCCATGTTTAACAAATTTTTGTTCACAAAAATTGAAGAGGAGGATATTCTCAACAACGCGCTACGTGCCACACAGCCGAAAATACACTCGATGTTTTGCGCCCTGTTTGAAAAGAAAAGTTATTTGGCGGAACCTGTATTATGTATCGTACAAAATAAATTGTTAAGAATGTTAACGAAAATTAAGTTGGTTAATTTCGTCTCGATATCGGTAACCAGAAAGTCTGTCACATATTAAGAACATTTGAATGTGAGTATAATTTTTGTTCATTTAGCAATCACACGATCAATCTTAGTGTAATTTTCCTATTAAAGATTTAACATGTTTGAAACACAGCCAAAAAAAAACAACATTTCATGAATCAACAAATTTCAACTTTATTGTAATCGATTTACTTCTAATTTCGCATTTAGGAGCCGCAACGCAATACCAATGCTCGCCTTTCTAAATTGAAAAAAATAGCTGATAGGATCAATATTACAAACGTACATTTTTCAATTATCAATTAAATTAACATTTATATGTTCTTCACATAATTGCGAGAAAAATTGTTTTTTTTTTCAAATAATCAGAATATTTACATTAATCGAATACACTTTTATGAGCACGAATTCAAGTAAATGTTTAATATTAAAAACTTAAAATAGACTCATTGGATTCATTGGAATTCCAAAATTAAAAATACTTAAGTAAAAAAAAAATAACTCAGACAGACGGAATCCTTTCATCGTGTTCCGCTGTCATGTACACCTCACTTAGTTACTTTGCGCGGACACAACAAATAGTTTTCTTCTCTCTTAGATGGTGTTTGTCTACCGAAAAGGCGCCCAGAGGCATTCAAAAGTCATGTACACCTTTCAGTTTAGTGTCCTGAGTTGGAGCAATAAAAACTTAAAATACCGAGCAAAGCTAAAGAAAACCTCAGACACTGTGTATACCAGTATCTGCCTATAGAAATACTATCATACATATGTACATATATATACATAGGTAGCAAACTTTCTAGTATATAAATATTGCATCTTTTAAAGAGGAGATTTTCTCCCATAAAATATTCAGCAATCGTTGGCGTCTGAGGCTGATGCTGCGGCTGCGGTGCGGATGCAGACTGCTGTGTGGCTGTGTGCAGTAGTAGTGTTCCGGCTGCATCAAAAGAAGACACAAACTTCTTTATTCTTTTAAGATACATACCTGCTTGCTTAGTTCTGCACAAATATATTATAATTTAAGACCGCAAAACATTTTTTAAGGAAAAGTAAAATACGTCACCGATTGATCGATCGCGTCGTACGAATTGGTAATGGTGACTCTTAAAAGTAAATGGAATTTCAATACATTTATCGATTTACCTTATTGTGATCAGATGCGTTAACTAAGGAAAAAGTCAGGTTAAATTAAAAAAACCTTTCTGATAAAACACATTTGAACTGCTTTAAGATATGGTCAATATTGGTTCTCTTTATCATTAGTAATTAAAGAAATTAAAAAACTTTGATCTAACATAAAAAAATCAAATCCCATACAACTTTTCAAACATTTTAGACCATTTATTTTGGATTCTGAAAGTAGATACTGGATTTTCTAATATTTTTTTTGAAAGTGGACAGATAAAATAATATACAATAGATGAATTCTTTTGAAATCATTAGTTGCAGCGAACTTTTATGGTAGGTACTCATCACTTTCTAGAATCCATTTTTAATCAATTTTTAACCAATCCCTAACTCACCTTTAAGATATCTCTATCACATCCCAATTTCAGTAAAAAAGTGCAATTGCAGGCATATTTTTTGGCCACATGGTGGTTTAATCTGCTTATGTTGTTGTTTATACAGCAGTCAGTCATACAAATAAACAACAATAGATGGAATCACACTAAGTGCGCAATAATGGCGTAAGTTTAATATAATATTATAAAAAATAAGGTCAATTGTAGGTTGTTCTTCCACATAACAAGTTAACGAAAGCATGAAATGTTTCATATACAGTAGTGTTCATAAAAATAGCAGTGCTGATCACATTTTATTAGATTGTCAATTATTTTAAGAATGGAAATTCTTACAAAAAAATTAACATGTTGCTTGCATCTAACGGTCTTTCGTTTTCATATTAGAGACTTTTAGCTTAAAGTTATACTCTACTTTTGCGGGTGTACACAAAATATTTCAAACTCTCTGGATAAAGAGTGTTTATAAAAATAGCAGTGCTTTTGATTTTATAATTAAGAAGGTTAAAAATTCAATTTTTTTTTTTTAATTTTTAGTAAGTAAATATTTTACTATTTTAAGTTTTAAGTATTATTAACATTCTAGTATACACAAAATTAATAAATATTGGCTCAAAAATAAACAATAGGACGGTCAAGACACTGCACCGAAGCAATTCGAAAACTTATCCAAAAACTGCGTATTGGATAAAAAAACCTACCAAAATATTCCACACATTCTAGGATGCTCAGCAAAAATGGTCAGTAACGCCTTAAAATGGCAAAATGAACCGAAAACGTGTGGGCCAAAAAGGATGACTACTGAAAGAACTGACAGAAAATTTGTTTAGTTAGCAAAACAGAACCCTTCCATAGGCTCTTGGAAAATAAGAAATGGTCTTCAACTGTCTATTAGCGCTGTCACAATACGAAGACGTCTTTTATAAGCGAAGTTACCAGCCTTAAGTCTACGCAAGGTACCATTCTTGACGAAAAGGTATGTGGCAAAGATGATGGAGTTTGTTAAAGCACATAGAGATTGGGCAAAAGAGAAATGGAGGTGGAAGCAAAGCCGTCCTTTTTGGCTCCAAGGGTCGTCAAGAATATGTGCGAAGACCCTAAAATGAAGCATACGATCCACGGTACACTATTAAAACAGTGAAGCATGGTGGAGGAAAAATTATGATATGGGCTTACTTTTCATATTACGAGGTCGGGCCTAATAATCCCATCGGGAGTATAAGAGATGCAACCGAGTATATGAAAATTCTTGAAGAGGTTATGTTACCCTGTGCTGAAGAGGAAATGCCGTTAGTTTGGATATACCAACAAGGCTATGACCCAAAGCATACGTCAAAAAATGCAAAATCATGGTTTGCCCACAAGAAGTTATCCGTTATGGAGGGGCCCGCTCAATCCCCCGACCTTAACCCCATCGCAAATTTGTGCGGGGATGTTAAGAACGCAGTTCATAAAACACAACCCAAGAATTCGAAAGAATTATGGGAAGCAGTGCGTGATTCGTGGAACGCAATTCCAGTCGAGAGGTGTCAGGTTTTAGTGGACTCGGTGCCATGTATATGCGAAGCATCATAAAAATCAATGGTTATGCAACAAAGAACTAATTGTAAGCTTATTACAGTTTTCCTTACTTCTTACGTAATAGATCTAGTACTTTGTCATGCACTGCTATTTTTATGAACAGCCATATATTTAAAAAACGTTTTTTTCTATGACAAAGCTAACGGTAAAAAATCGATAGTACTTAATTTCTGTTAAAATAAATTTGGCTCCATGAAATTACGCCAGAATTTTTTTTGGAAAAAACGCCAGAAAATTCTTCATACAAAATTCTGGCTTTTTTTCCTAGGAAAAAATCCCAAATTTTTCTGGCAAAATTTCGGAATCTCAGGCATTTTTTCCTAAAAATTTTATTTTGAAAAAAAAGCCAGCAATAAAATTTCCTTTTCATGTTTAGGAAAAAACGTCAGAAAACTGTTTGTACAAATAGTTGTAATAAATAAACAGTTTTAATACACATTCTTTGTCTCTATCATCTATTGTAAGAATTATTATTGTCCGCTCCACCCCCGCGCGTACATGTCAGGGGCTGTTTTTTCCTGTTGTGATAAAATGTCTACAATATTGACCAAGTAGCGACTTTTAAAATCCAAAACATTTTCTGGCTTTTTTTCCAAATTGATATTGAAATTAGGCCAGAATATATCAATTGGTTTTCTGGCCTTATTTCCATTTTGGTTTCTGGTTTTTTTTTCCATTTCTGTCTGGCACAATTTATAATGTTTCTGGCTTATTTTCCACAAAAAATTCTGCTTCTTTTTCCATTTTGAAGCAAAAAACATTTTTATGGCGTTTTTTCCAAAAAAAAATTCTGGCGTAATTTCCGGGAGCCAAATATTTTAGTTTGTTGTTCGAAGTTTAATGAAATATATTATGACGTTGAAATTGAAAGCCTTTTTGTTTTATTTGGAGAGCACTCCAATTTTTATGAACACAACTGTATATGTACATACATATAAAGTGTATTTTGGCAAATCTAACATTACTTCTATACAATTACTTTAAAGTGTTACATTTCTTTTGTTCCATGGTTCAATTGATTGTTTTTTGGTATTTTATTTTTAATCTTTTTTCATTGTTTGATGATAAACCTTTCATTAAAAAGGTTATATAAGACAAACAACCCTTAGAGTTTGATTCTAAAGATAATTTATATTTCAATACATTAATCGGCTAAGAAATATAAAGTTGAAAATCCAAATTATTAATTAACGAAATTATATAATTTGAATCGAAGCAGTTGATAACATTTCATTTTGTCCACACGTATTTAAAGAGGGTGAGGGTAATTGAAGGCACATTATATTATTTTTAACACCTTTAAGCCCAGGTCAAAATTTATCAACTTACTCAGCTATAAGTAGGTTCATTTGCATTCCATAACCACGAGAGTTTTGCACCCACTTTGCGTGCACTGATGCTATATTAAATTTTTTTGTTCAATTTGTTCATTAAATATGTATGGATATGATAAAAAACCTCATCAATACGATGATAATCGGTTACGTAAAGTATCTTTAACACAAACAACATCTGCGTTAATGCGGATTTAGTAAAAAGTGAAAGTCCATATGGCATTTAATATTTACACATTACAACAAAAAAGTCATTATCATCCTTGTAGAGACACATATGATGCTGTTGGAGTGTGCCTCGTCTTGAAAAAAATGAGAAAAGCAGTCGTTCAAATTTTATTGATATTTTGTCTTACACACTAAGAAGTGCACAACACTATAGCTGCAGCTTAATACCACTATCAGTCATGTTATAAACAAATGTATGTATTTATGCATTATTTTTGTGTAAGCATTTATACAACAACACATTTACTCCTTTTAAAATGTTAATTTCGTTCAAAAACGTCTTAGAACACACAGAAAACCATTTACGAGGCAAATTTTAGAAATTTTGCTATCGCGAGCTCTCTGCTAGAATATTGACAGTTTTCTTGCTGAGGGTACTCTCATAATTGTGTGCACTTGATAGATTTCTTCTGCTAGCATATTATCAGTTGGCCATGTTTTCTTACAAGCTTTAATTATCCTCACTGATAACTTCCCATCCCGTCTGTCGGTTTGCCTTGCTTAAAAGGTCTGTAGGTTTTCGTGTTTTGTTAAAAAAGTTGTCAATTGAATTATTCTAAAAGATTAAAAAATTACAATATTTTGCATTTGATGAAATAGTTTGATTTCAAAATCTATTTTTGTAAACGAGATTTTTATTCGAAAACCAATTTGTACCAATTTTAGTAGCATTTGTTAAAAGATTTTATTTCTTAAACAAATAAATACAAATTAGATCTAATTTAAAGTCAATATCTTCTATTGTTCACGAAATATCGAGAACCAAACATTAATTTTTAGCAAATATGCTTACTATTTTTTGAAGATTTAATTTTTTTTTATGAAAATATGGATTTATATAAGAAAAACTACAGAATATCGAAAAAAACATTTTCTGTTAAATAAAAAATGCTATTTGAGTCGAAAGTAACTTTTTACCACATTTTAGCATTATTTTTCAATTAGATTTTTCTCAAAATTTTACTGAATATTGAAAACAATATTTCCTTTAAGCTAAAATTAGTAAGAAACCATAATTTCAAATTTTTAAAAAGATATTTGTGTCGGAAATGAATTTTTACCAACTTTTGTAAAATTTTCTTTTAAGTTTCTATTTTTTATTAAAAAACTGTCAATTCGATTTTTCTCAAAATTTTCCCTAATGTTGAAAAAAATATTTCTTATAAGATAAAATAAGTTGGAAGCCATAATCTCAAATTTTTGAAGAGTTGTTTGAGTCAAAATTCAATTTTTAACAACTTTGAGTAATGTTTTTTTTAGGTTTTTATTTTATATAAAAAACTTTTTATTCGTACAATTTTCGAGGTAACAAATATTTTTTTTTCAGTTTTTTTTTTGATTTATAAAAAAACCGTTAATTTGATTTTTTATAAAATATACTTGTTTGGTATCAAGTTACAATATGCAATATAAAACTTAATTCACGTCTCTAATGTTTTTGATTCGTGAGATATTTGGGGTTAACCAACATTTTTACCTTTTTTTTAACTTTTATGGTAAAAAAACCAACACTCAATTTTCTTGAGATGCCTTTTCGCATCTTTCTGCATTATTATCTGTAAAACAAAATTTATTTGAAGTTGATATCTTTACTAGTTTTTGAGCTATGGACGACGAAAAGACTTCGAGAACGTACGGACGTACGGCATCTTTCTTAAAATCTTTTATTTCGACTCTAGGGATCTTGAAACGTCGAGAAATGTCAACATTTTCAATTTGACTAATTGGACCCATTACAATAACAATACAAAAGTAAAAAAAGTATTTTCAAATCAAATTTATATGAACAATAGACATAGTTTCCACTGATTTGCCATGTTTACTCTCGACAGTTGCTCGCAAAATACGAATTGTGTTGGTATTTCGCGAGCTTATCTCGGATAGTTGTAAGCACACGTGTCCACTTGCGAGTAACTTTCAAAAAGACCGAATGTCGAAAGTAATTAGTCAACTCTCTCCAGACTATGTTCACTTGCGGGATCGCTCTCGAGAGCAGCTTGAGAGCGACTCGCAGCACTTTTACTCTCAAATGGACACCCACCTTAAGATTTAAAAAATCTTATTATTAATACAAATTAAAAGAAAACAATAAAAAAAAAAAACACAAAACGCTACATATGATTGCTCAGAACTATAAGTTTTTAGTTTTAAGTATGATAAAATAAATATCCTTTTTTATGGAGATTGATGTGTGCAGCATTTTAAATATTATCGAAAAATTTTAAAATCTTTTTTAAATGCAAGTGAACAAAAAACTAATAGAGCGACTTGGTTTCTCCGTGCGTCGATCCCAATCATAAAATGTCATGAATTAATATTGCATTTGAGTTTATTTGTTTAAATTGGTGGAAAGATAAATCTGTTAGTTATCAAGGCTGGTGAAGGTGAGAATAAGAGAAAATAACCAGCGCCAATGAACTAGAATTTCATGTTCCATGAGAGTACCTACTATAGAAGGGAAGTGTGTTCTTTGGTTTGTATTAATTTTTTAATGTTCGAAATTTAAATGAACGGAAATGTTTTAAATTAAAATAACAAAAACATTTTTAACAGAAAGACACATTTATAAAGATAATTTTAAATCAAGTTATACATTATTATTAATTAAAATGTTAATAATGACACAACTTCTATATAGTACATTTGTATCTCACTTTACAATACACTTCAGAATGCTAGAGAGTAAAAGTGTAAAACAGGCGTCAGTCTACGGTCAAAGGTATATCAAAAGTGCATTTGTTAGTTGTTAGTAACACAACTTAGGCATATCACACGCACAAAATCCAAAATATAAAATATAAAATATAAAAAACATGAAATAATTGAGAAAAGAAAAAAATATATAAGAGGAGTTTACGAAGGTGCAGCACTGATTCTAAAAAATGATTTTAATCCACGTCATAGTTAGTTGTATCGAAATCTACATTTAAAAATTTAAATGTACGGAGGTGATGAGCACTGCCTCTTTAATTCAAATTAATACAAGATTATCAATTCTATTTCACTATTAAGGAGTTGATGGAGAAATATTAATCCATTATTAACACGCTCTTTGTGCTGAGATTTTATAAGAAATTTTATCCCAACGAAGACCCTTATTGAGTTCCTAATTTGAGCTGCGAAATACAATAATCAATTAAATTTATGATTTCTTTTAACTTCTAATAGGAAGTTGTTGTAATTGGTCCGATTTGTCGAATTGAAAATTTTGACATTTCTTGACGTTTCAAGGTCCCTAGAATCGAAATGAAAGATTTTTAGAGAGATGCCTGAGCGCGTGTGTGTACGTATGTTCGCGGAGTTTTGAGAGTCGTTAGTCACTAGGCCGTAGTTCTCAACGGACTGTTGCGCCACCTTATTTATTTTGATATACTTCTGAAATGTTGCCTTTTTGTAAAAAAAATTACAGAAATGGTGTGGACGCTTTAAAAAACATTTCTGAAATATTTCTTTGTTTGTAACTTATTTAGTAAGTTTTCTTCGTGAAAATTGATTTTAAGGAAGTAGCACTGATTGCGTTGTGTTTTATCATCATTAAAAATTAAAAACAAAAAGACATTGGCAAATACATATTTTTAAAACAAGAACTTAAGCTTTATCTTTATAATAATTTATCTTATTTTTTCAAATTTGTGGTATAGCATCGGCTTTTTTTATTTTATTTTTAAAGTATTCGTCAAGTACATCCCATAAAAAAAAACTGTTTTAGTAAGTGAGGTTAAACATGGAAAGACATAAGACATAAGGTTATTGCTGATAAATGACAATCAAAATATTCGAATTTGATTCATGTAAGGCGACAATTGGTACCTAAAAAGCTGTCATAAAAAAAAGTATTATATTCGTTTTCCAACAAATAAGTCGTTTCTGAATAGTGCTACCAGGCGTTTATACAAACGAATGAAATTTGTTTAGTTTTCTTTTAAAGAAAAAACATTCTTGTGACCGACAAAGCTTACCACGTTCGAAAAAGGCACAATAAAGATAAAAAATTTATTAAAATACAGCCATTGTAATACTTTTGTTTAGATATTTCATAGGAACCATTTTGAAATTGCACGATAGCCAAAATGAATTGTGACAATTCCAATCTTAAATTGTTCAACCGAATTGAATTGAGTTGAACCATCTTACACAGACGGAATGAAAATGATAGACTGTCAAGAATATAATAGTCAATTATCATCTTAGCCGATTCCACTTTTGATTTTTTCATAAATAAATACAATATGAAATTCCATTTTATATTAAAAGAAAAACAATTTTAGAAAATAATAAATATGTAAGATGACTATAGGGTTTTTTTGTTTTGTGAATTGAATACAAATTTTAAACAAAATTAAAATCGCTATAATTTTAAATACATATACAATACACATAAATGTATTATATACTAAGCAATGTATACCCAACTTATACAACATACAGGTACAAACTCTTAAAGAGCGGTACATAGGTGTTGTATAGTAACAATCCAGACAAAAATGATGTTGATCGTGCAGGATTTTCTGTGCCACAAACCGATAGACATCACTATAAACCTAAACTACCGCTTCAACCGGTAGGCACTTGGTCGTGTTCCTTATGCAGTGTTTTATTTTTTAAAACACTCCTTTAAGTTCTTTCTCAATTTGGATTAAAATTTCAATTTGAACAAAACTTGAAACAGTACGAATTACAAAAAATTAAAAAAAGAAAAAATAAGTCTTCTAAACCTAACTGGTGGTGTTATAGTGGTTTACCATATTAAGGGACCACCGATTTCGGAACTTTACGACCGTTAAGATGCAAAGAGGTTCCTTAACGATTATCACGAAAACATTTTTCAGAAAATTAACACGTAAGGCTGACATGGTAAAGTTATTTTTTATAATACTTATGTCCTTTCCAAAGTACACCAAATCAAAATAAAAGAGCTATGTGTCGAGCTACAGGTATTATATTGACTAAATTATTGAAAAGTTAAAGTTCAAAAATTTAAATTACCTATTCATCTAGACTCTGCAACTTGATTAATCTGACTACATATATGGGTTCCCATATTCGAAAAATGTAATTTTAACTTTCAACTTTCTTTAACTCATGGCCGATACAAAAATTATTCATACCTTAAAGAGTAATTGTCCGTGCAAACATGTAAACTCATCTCAATGAACAATATCGAGTCCAATCATCGCCAATAACGGAGACAAAAATTATCAAGATCTAAATCAATTAATACTGATGTTGATGTTGCTATATAGACTAGCATAATGTAAATAGATATATGATGGCATCAGAAATTCCAACAATCCAATGAAAACCATCTAAGTGATCTACGAGAGTATTGCAAGGCCCATGAGTAGATACTGGTATGAAGATCAGAGGCAACCAATTTATAAACAATCCAGTTCCAGATTTAGTGCGGAGCACGAGCAGTGCTGGGGCAGTGCAGAGCTCCTACATGTAATCAAATTGGATCAAGTTGCACTTGTGTACAGCATGACTTTCAATCCAACTTAAACATGCCCATCATCATGGGTTTTGTTGTTTTATAAATGTGTGTACCTAACCTACTTGTATAATTTTTATTCGATCCACCAATTTCTGATAACCACTCATGCGAAAATAGACGTTGACATCTTTCTGTTCTGAATAAGCTGTTTACAAAGGGCGACGGGACATGACTTGATGCGACGACCAACAACCCAACCAAGCACCGATGCTGACGATGCGTTGAGGAGGCAGAGGAACTTCTGGGGATGACATCGATACACAAATATCGGCGGTGAATGTTTGTCGGTAAAACAAAAAAGCTAAGCTATGTATATAAAGGTACAATGTATAGCTTGGGTCTACCACGATATCTAGAAATTAATGATCTAGAAAGTAGAAATCTCGAATATGAAAATCTCGAAAACAAAAATCTAGAATGGAAAAAATCTCGAAAACAAAAATCTAGAAAATAAAATCTCGAAATGCCAAAATCTAGAAAAAAAAACCTGGAATACCTTACTTAACCTTAACAAACTCAAAGTTGACAAGTAAAGTTATCAATCATACAATTGCACATTGCTACACATGCACCTTTCTTATTGTTTGCAACTATTTTTATTGCTCAGAAAATAAAATATTGGGTAAACTGGTGTATTTTTGTTTTATTGAGTTTTAACTGTTAAAAAAACAAAAAAAATCTCGAATTTTTATTTTTTTTCGAGATTTTTTTTCTAGATAGAGTCTTTCGAGATTTTTGTTAATTCTGGATTTTTGTGGATTCGAGATTTTTGCGTTCTAGATATTTTTTTTTTATTTTCGAGATTTTCGGCATTCGAGGGAGAGAAGACGAAAGAGTGATTTTAATATCTTAAAGCACAAAAATAAGATTGTTATGAAATTTAATTTGTAAGTTCTGCTAAAGAGAAAAATTGAAATGGGTTCTCAAACTCCGTGTATATTTTTGTATATGTTACCGGAAATGTTTGAAACCTTGGAATTATATACAATTCCTAGGAAATGCATACAGTGCCGAGTCTATTAAGGAAATGTATAAAAAGATTTATAAAAGATTATTTAAAACACATATTTCCTAGGATATGTATATATTTCATAGGAATTGTATACAACTGCTTAACAATGTGTTTAATTAATATTATGTACCTACTATATCAAAAATCTGGAAAAAGAAAATATAGCTACCAACTTAAAATGAATTAAAATGTTTTCTTAACTGTATATTACTTTATTTTTAAATGAAAGAACTTATTTATTTTTACAGGATAAGCTGGAGTGGCACTTAGAATTACATAATATTTTATTTTTGAATCAAAAACATTTTGATGAGCTATAACCCTTCTTGCAAAGACATTTTTTGAATCCTTGTCCAGTCCCAGTCGATTCGCAACTGTGCGTTTGGAAATGTCGGTATTAGGTACTTCTTTGGTATTCAGGATACCTCTTGGGCACACACTGAATTCAGATCTAGAATACAATGGTTTCATGATCCATTCTTTGCTACAATTGTTTCATGATTTCATTTTTTGCTACAATCTCATATATTTATCTGTTTTATTTATAATAACACCTATATTTTTTCGGGCGTCACCAGGAACGGAAACTCTTACAGAATGGACACATTCGGAAACTTCTTGTCCCTTGTTTTTAACATTTTTCATGTCTGTTATTTCAGGTTTTGCTTAGCAGAATGGCAATTTTTTTAACTACTAAATTTTTTGAACACATTAGACAAAGCAGTTTGGATTTTTTGCTACATAAAATATGTACTGGCTGAAAGTACAGTGTTGATCTCACACTGATCTAAATTATTACAGACTAAGATTGGTTCTATAATATTAACTTTAAGTTTAGCCGTTGATGCCTTAGGATTTTCTTCACCATTCTGTGGAAGGATTTCAATGATTTTCTCTAAATCTTCTTCAGTTTCGATTGCGTGTTTAGACAAAATAACAATGTTTGCTTGATCAGATAATTTTTATTGTTAGATACAAAATAGTTTCAGAATTCTAAAGAAGGAAACTATTGATTGCTTTATTGTCAATAGATTAAGCATTTTAAAATATCCCTAAACCATGTTTCATACATACGTACGTGAAGTCAACATGCAAATAAGCACAATTTTTTCTAATAATTTTGTTTTATTTAAAATTTTTGTAAGAGCTGAAATTCAAAGCCTTAAAAGCTCGTTAATAGTATTGTTCTAATGGAAGTATTGAAAATGAAGAAATGATCGAGTTCTGAATACAAAAATTTAATTATGTAATTTGGAAAATATATATCAGCGTGATCGCTGAAAATTTTGCTGAATTTCAGATTTTCTTACAAAAAAAGTACTCGATGATTTTTTTTGAAAATTGAGAATAGATACGTGAAAAGATAGACGTCCAATTTTTTAGTGTATGTTTTCGTTTAAGTGAGTGTTTTATAAATTTATAATTCAAGCATATTTATCGAAATATATTCCAAGCAAAAATCAGATCAGGGATAACATTTTCTGGTGCCAATAATCAGGGGAATACATAAATCCTGAAACAACACCACAAAAGAATTTAAATATTTTTCTTTTAAGTATTAAAATTATTAAATTTCCAGTTAAAATTTTATGTTAACATTATTATTTTTCTTATTATTATTTTTTTTTTTGTTTAACAAACATTAAAAAAAATAAGTGCATAATGTATATGTTTAATAATTGCCTAAGAAAGTACAAAACAAAAGATTTGACGTACCAACTTGATAAATGCAAAAACAAGAAAAAGCCACACTTTAGCTCATCTTAAATTATTTTTTATATTTAATTCTCAAGAAACTCTAACGATGGCTTTTCTAATTACTTCATTTAAAAAAAAAATGCATTTATAAGTGATCGGCATATTAACAAAAAAAAAAGTTCGCTCAGTCAAGCAGTTAAATATTTGTATTCAAAAGATATTTTGCAGATGAACCTAAATGATTAGACCGCTTTTTTATTCAAGGTAAACAAAATACACAATGATGCAGGCGAAAATCCGGTTAATGAAACATAAAGGGATCAGAAAAGAACCTTAAATAAAAATAAAAAACAGAAATACATAGAAAGACAACAACCCAGCTTTAACCAGAGCACAGTTTAGTTTTTTGATTTTTTTTAAAATAAGATTGAAATATAAGATTGGACAAAAAAAAACATAATACAAATGCAATGCAAGTTGACAGTGTTGCCACTTTGTTGGTTTAAATCAAGTGTTTTTACGGATTAAAAAATATTTTTGTATCAATAAGAATCCAGTTATTGGGCAGAACAAAATGGGTGTTACGAGGAAAATAAAAAAAAAATATATAGATACATTTCTAAGTCTTGTATATAGTAAATGGAATTAAATCACAAAAAAGACCCTCACTTATGTATAAATGGGAAAAACCATCTATGTACATATTCCATAAGAATTAAGCTTAAATTATTTCAGTCCGTAATTTGTATTTAGTTTAAAAGATCAATCTATATAAAAGTGAGAATGATTAAGTATTTTAATAATTGCGTATTTTATAACTAAAGAGGTTTCGATTTTGTATTGTTTGTTGAAGGGTAACCCCAGTACCTCGTCTCACAGAAAACTATATAAGAAAACGAACACAAAACTCTTCTGCTTTTGGATTTCATTTAACTTTTTTGTTACATTTGTTTGTCAATCGTGACAGACTTTGTGTGTTCAGGGCTGACGATGACGATAATGATGATGAGGCACTGAAATTTTAGCGTAGGATTGCAAACAAGCAGCACGTTGATTTTATTTTTTGTATTTTTAGTAAAATTATTGTTTTTTCTGTTTGAAGGGTTAATTTAATGTTGAAACAAATGCATGTATCAAAGTGTTTAGATTTACCTCTGAGAAATCCCGTTGAGACATATCTAAAGTTGAATGAGCCAATTTGAAGTTTTTTCTATTCCGTTTGCTTAAGCAAGATAGTTTTGTTTTGGGATCGAAGATCAAAAGTGGGAATGGATGTTTTACACGCCCCAACAAAAATATTACTTCATTTGATAAACATGGTTCTGGTGTGCTGCTTTGAAAATCAATTTATGATGTGTTGTGGATGGCACTCCCCTACATTATCTGAAAAAGAAAACATTATTATGGTCAATTTTTAAATTGCAAATTCAATACTATTGCAGAAAAGTGTTGATATTATAAATAAAGCTCAGTGAAAAAGTTGTATGTATTCACTGCATCTGTGCAAAAAAGATGTAAGGTACCAATTCCACTCGCAACCCAGAAGAATAAAACAAATAGAAAAATACGTTTCTTACTTTTACTTCTTATTTATTTCTAGGCATTTAACAATACTTATCTTTAAATTTATAATAAAACGACTATATTATTGTTTTGTTAAAAATGAAAAAAAAAAATTGTTGCTGTTTTTGAGGAAATGTAACTTTATTTTCTTGATAAAATTAAATTTTTGTTCTTATTAAAGTTCTTTTAAACTACTAAAATTTAGTAATATCAATTGTAATTGTTTATTAAATAATTATTGATTGTGGTATTCTTTTTTGGATGCATCTATTTATTTTTTATTACTTATAGAAATTCAATTGATTTAAAGAGATGTTTAGCATTTTTTTATCAATGAAATTGTTTTTCTTTTATTTAAATATTTTTCACTAGTATAGGTTTTTTTGGTTACAATCGCAATGTATAATATACCTCCAAAATCTATTATAAATGAACCAACAATCGATCACACAAACTCTCTTAAAACCTTGAACACCTATCTAAAAACACACAATACAATTTCTACAATTAATAGCCAAAAACAACCCAATTCACAACACCTTAATCTCCCCAAAAACTCTCAAAGTTCCACTGCAATAACGTCACCTTCAAATTTTAATTCTAAGAGTAACCTAAAAAAAACAACTGATTCATCTCTCATAACAATGGAAACCAAAAACATCTCCCAAAGCGACGATGTTGAAGACATCTAAGAATACAGTCGACTCCCTAAATAACGACTCTGTCGTCCGAAGGTCGAATAACTCAAACACTTCAAAGTGTTTCAATGATTCGACTTTGGGGCGACAGAGTCAACCAAATCACCAGATAAATTCACACCGCAACTTTTCACAGTATAACACCTTTTATACTGCACATAAGCCGCTCCTAAACTCAGCTCGAACAATCCTTAAGATTCTGCAATGGAATCTAAACGGATATCTAAATAATTTTCATGAACTCGAGCTATTGATAAAAGAAATAAGACCACGAATAATAGCACTTCAAGAAACCCACGTTTATGACAACCTTCCAATCAAGACTCCCAAACAATATTCTGCCTATTTTCATAATTTGATTTCTATTGACACTGCAAAACAAGGAGTTGGCCTGCTTGTTCACAAGTCAATCCCACATAAATTTATACCAATCAACTCTAACATTTCAACAATAGCCGTAGAAATAAATCTTAAATTTAAAATAACCATATTATCCCTTTACATTCATCCAAAACTAACTTTTTCTTCATCCGACTTAGAAGACATTAAAACAACAATAAATTCTCCACTAATAGTTACTGGAGACTTTAATTCATATGGAATACACTTTGGGGTTCGCAATCGACAAATAACAGATGTAAAATAGTTGAAAATTTTGTATTAAATACAAATCTTGCCGTACTAAACGACGGTAAACCAACACATTTCTCAACACACAAAACTTACACGCATGTCGACCTAACTCTGGCATCTCCAAAACTCCTCCCAAATATCACCTGGAATAGGTCCGACTTCCTGCACGCAGCGACCATTTTCCTATCTTAACATGCATTAGTTTTAATGATCAATTAACACAACAAATCACTAGAAATTTTTTTTGAAAATAAGCATTATTTATTAAAGGTCTTCGTTTCGCAGCCAACCTCGCTATCGCACAATCTAACAGCAAACCATCCAAAAAATTCGTCCCTTGGTGGAATCCTGAAATCGCTGCCCTCCGCGAAAAAAACAACACCTTTGGAAAATTTATGAAAAATATCCGAATATAACAAACCTTATTAATTACCGTAAGTCCAACGCAATTTTTCGCAGAAATGCCAAAGCGGCAAAAATCGAAAGCTTTAAAAATTTCACCTCAAACCTAAATCCCAATACATCTAGTAAACAAATTTGGTCAGATATAAGAACACTTACAGGCAACTACATACCCCATTCAATAAAAGTAATTGAAACCGGCAATGAATCCCTAACAGATACTTGATCGCCGAACTTTTTTCCAAACACTGTTCTGCTTATTGTAGTGATTCTAACTTTTCTACTCAGTTTCAACAAGCCAAATTAGCATCATTCAACTTAAGACCGACCCAAAATAATCTATCACTACAAGCAACACAATTAGAAGCTCTATTTAATTTACTTGAATTGGAAAGCTGTCTTAGTTCAGTCAAAGGCAAAACACCCGGATATGATCGCGTATCGTATCCGATGCTAAAAAATATGCCACTAAATATCAAAAAGCGACTGTTGGAACTTTTCAATGAAATATACAGCATTCTTGGAAAATTGCCACTATAGTTCTAATCCCAAAGCCTAACAAACACCCTACTGATATAAACAGTTATCGACCTATTTCCCTTCTACCCTACACAAGCAAAGTGTTAGAGAGAATGGTCGCCACAAGACTTTTTTGGTTCATTGAGAAAAACGAACTTACAAATCCAAATCAAGTAGCTTTTAAGCACACCCGCGGTACAATAGATTCACTTCTACATATAGACGAATACATATCAAATAGCTTATCATGCAAGAATCACATCTCAATCGTTTCAATAGATTTCGAAAAGGCTTTCGAACGTATAGGTATACACATAATATTGAACAAACTTGTCAAATGGAATGTTGAACCTAAAATGTTTTATTTTATTAAATCATTCTTGAACAAAAGATCTTTTAAATCCAAAGTTAATAATTGCTTTTCAAAAATCCATGCAAGCGAAAACGGAATCCCACAAGGATCTCCGTTATCGGCCATCATTTTTATTATAGCTTTTAATGACATCAGCGAAATAATATTAAACTTTAAAAATATCGATCATTCTATTTACGCTGATGACCTATATATAATGTCTAAATGTAATAATGTCATCCAATCTTTTAATTTATTAAAAGAAGTCATAAACGAAATCTGTAACTGGTGTTTACATTCTGGTGCGAAAATATCCTTAAATAAAAATAAACATCTACATATAAATTAAAAATGCAATTTAGATGCAAATATTTTTAAAAAGAATATCAAGAGCGGGGCTCTTAATTCTTGATCTTTATTGTTAAGGATACATTTTAGAACTAACTGGAACGTGGCAGACGACCAGTGTTTGAAGTGTATCTTTATTTACATTACTGACTTCGTCAGCATTTTTATTTCTTTGTTCTTTAAATTGATGACTGTAAGGGAATACGATATCACATTCATATTTGTTTGGAATATGAATGTGATTTCATTTCCGTTGTTCAAAAAATTCTTTTATTTTGTTCTGTAGTTATAACTTATATGTAGAAATATTAAATGTTCTAATTTTAATATTGAAATGAATCATGTAAATATTGAGACTGTTAGTAGTTTAAGTATTTTAGGCATAATATTCGACAGCAAGTTTAAATTTAAAAAGCATTGTATTGTATTAGTTAAAAAATTAGCTCCTAGACTCAATATTATAAAATATCTATAGCATCACGAAATAGCCTTGTTCATACCAACACACTCATTACTACAGCAAAAACAATTTTTCTATCAAAAATTGAATATGGGCTTACAATTTATGGCAAGTGTGCTCCTTCTAACCTTAAAATACTAAACTCAACCTACCACACAGCAATAAGAACAAGCCTCAGAGCTTTCCGTACCACACCAATCAAAAATATGATGGCCGAAGTAGAATTTAACAGTATCGCTGAAAGGAAGAACCTTCTTACCGCTCGGTTGGTACCAAAACTCTTTGAAAAGTATAGATCACCAATACACGCAGATTTAACTAAAATTCTAAGACGTAAGAAAATACCAAAACAGTCTTCAACCTTATACGCAGCTGTTTCTTCTGCAAGAAATCTCAATATCCATGCTAAAATAAAATGTACACCCATCGAAAAACAACCTCCGTGGTTACTACCACCCAGTGCCATCGACACTTCCCTGGCAAAATATCCAAAAAACATAACACCAATTGACCCATACACACAACTTTTTTTGGAACTCCTCAGCAAATATCCTAAAAGCAAATGGAATATTCTCTACACGGATGGCTCCAAGCGTGACGAAGGTTGTGGTTTCACAGTTGTCAACTAGCTTGGTGAAATTAAATCAGCTGCAAAAGTTCCGGTCTGTTTCTCAATATTTACTTCAGAAGCTCTGGCAATATACGAAGTCACCAAACTGGGAATAGCATCAAATAAAAAAAACGTTATTTTCACAGACAGTTTATCTACCTTACAAACTATCACTAACATCAAACGCCGCACACCTCTGATAAATAATATCCGTGATAATATCATATCACACAAGGATAAATTAAAAATTATCTGGATCCCTGGTCATACAAACATCCAAGCCAACGACTGTGCTGATAGAAAAGCAAAGGAAATATCAACTAACCCCAACATCGAAATATCTCAATTTAGTCCCACAAAAAAGGACTTAACTAAATACATTAAACAACAATTTCGAACACAGATCAAAGATAATTGGAGTTCATATATACACCACTATACCAGTTTCAACAAAGATTGCTCACCAATAACCTACCCATCAGATACGCCAACCAATATGAACAGATGCTTCATTCGACTTCGTCTAGGACACACCTGGTTAACCCATAGCTACATACTAAGAAGAGAACCCCAACCAACATGTCACATTTGCAAAAACAAACAAATTACTAACTATAAACAATATTATGACAGAATATAACACCATTAATCAACCTTGTAAACAATTAAATAAAGAAAATTTAAGTTTTCTGTTATCAAACTCATCTGCAAAACATATCGAAGACATTTATGACATATTGAAACACCTAAAGGTAGAAAAATTTATTTGATATTTGTAAATAATTATTTCAAAAAAGGGGAGGAAGTGAGAGGTCTCAGGTGATCGTGTACAATAATTGCGCTTTCACCTGACACCCCTGACTTCCTCCCCTCATATTTAATATTTAATTTTATATTAAGTATACATTATTTTTAAAAAACGTTTTGTAAAACTAATTTTTCACACCAGCCAAAAGCGTAGTGCTAGCGCTGTAGCTTGTATAAGATTAGTTTGTAACATTTATATTGCGATTAAAAAATAATAATAATAATAATAATAATAATAATAATAATAATAATAATAATAATAATAATAATAATAATAATAATAATAATAATAATAATAATAATAATAATAATAATAATAATAATAATAATAATAATAATAATAATAATAATAATAATAATAATAATAATAATAATAATAATAATAATAATAATAATAATAATAATAATAATAATAATAATAATAATAATAATAATAATAATAATAATAATAATAATAATAATAATAATAATAATAATAATAATAATAATAATAATAATAATAATAATAATAATAATAATAATAATAATAATAATAATAATAATAATAATAATAATAATAATAATAATAATAATAATAATAATAATAATAATAATAATAATAATAATAATAATAATAATAATAATAATAATAATAATAATAATAATAATAATAATAATAATAATAATAATAATAATAATAATAATAATAATAATAATAATAATAATAATAATAATAATAATAATAATAATAATAATAATAATAATAATAATAATAATAATAATAATAATAATAATAATAATAATAATAATAATAATAATAATAATAATAATAATAATAATAATAATAATAATAATAATAATAATAATAATAATAATAATAATAATAATAATAATAATAATAATAATAATAATAATAATAATAATAATAATAATAATAATAATAATAATAATAATAATAATAATAATAATAATAATAATAATAATAATAATAATAATAATAATAATAATAATAATAATAATAATAATAATAATAATAATAATAATAATAATAATAATAATAATAATAATAATAATAATAATAATAATAATAATAATAATAATAATAATAATAATAATAATAATAATAATAATAATAATAATAATAATAATAATAATAATAATAATAATAATAATAATAATAATAATAATAATAATAATAATAATAATAATAATAATAATAATAATAATAATAATAATAATAATAATAATAATAATAATAATAATAATAATAATAATAATAATAATAATAATAATAATAATAATAATAATAATAATAATAATAATAATAATAATAATAATAATAATAATAATAATAATAATAATAATAATAATAATAATAATAATAATAATAATAATAATAATAATAATAATAATAATAATAATAATAATAATAATAATAATAATAATAATAATAATAATAATAATAATAATAATAATAATAATAATAATAATAATAATAATAATAATAATAATAATAATAATAATAATAATAATAATAATAATAATAATAATAATAATAATAATAATAATAATAATAATAATAATAATAATAATAATAATAATAATAATAATAATAATAATAATAATAATAATAATAATAATAATAATAATAATAATAATAATAATAATAATAATAATAATAATAATAATAATAATAATAATAATAATAATAATAATATACCTATATGTATAAATTTTGAAATATGTAATCATACATTTGGATGCACAATGTTAAAGGAAATCAAATAAAAGGTAACCCTTAACTCGTAATATTCATTTTCAAAATCGTTCATGAAAAAAACGAAATATTTGAGCTTAAAGTTAGGTGTAAAAAGAAATAACTGTTTACTGACAAATATAAATATCTCTTTTCCGGTATACAAGTTTTGAAATAGTTGAATTTGAGTTTTTTAAAAACATCTTGTTTGTGTTTGCTTTTGTAGGCAAATCTTTAAAAAAACCATTTATAGCATACACGTGTATACTTTTGTTATTACTTAAATAAAACTTGTTTAAGGGCCTTTAATTTCACTTTTCAAAAACATAACTTGTAATACAAATAAAATAATCAAATTAGGTAGCACAATAGTCCGTAGATAGCTAGAGCCTTGTGATTTATAAATATCAACTATTCAACCGTTGGGTTTTTTACACACTGAAAATAAGTGAATGTTATTTATAATGCATTCCTGATTATGGACTATTCTAAATACTAGACAAATATTTTTGAAAATTTTTTTAATGTGAATCATATGACATCCAAAATAAACACAACTCAAACTTCCTACAAAAATTTATAATTTATTTATAGTTAAAAAGTCTAAATTTTCAGTCCAAGGTTTAATTTTTATTACGTAGCCAAACAAATCTTTTAATAATCCAGATTGAAACCAATGTTTTGGACATTTTGTGTAAAAAATAACTAGGAAAACCGAATTGTGTTGATTTTGGTGTCATTTGGTTCAGCTTGAAAAAGGCTTCAACTTCATGTACCATTAATATTAAGATTAACTTTTACTTCTTCAACATGGCTGTATTATTATAATTTGTATAATTGGGAAAACAATCTGTGTGGAATTTAATGCTTCCAAAACCCAATGCTGTTTCATATCGTTAAAGCGAGATATACCCTCTGTGCCACTATCTATGAGTGGCACTTGCATCAACGAAAATGAAAATCTGGACATTCTCGGAATGTGCATCAGCAACCACCCTTTTGTGGAGCGATCACATACGGTTTTTTTGAGACGAATGCAAGAAATGTTTCTCTCTGTCTGATCTAACTACAATCTACCAAAAATATATATGCCCGAAACTTGAATACAACTCTCATCTCTGGGTTGGTGCTCCGATAAGTTATTTAAGACTCTTGGACAGTATTCAAAGAAGAGCTTTTCGTGACATTCCACTCGATTATGTCACTCGAACATCGACATAGTAAAATAGCCAGTTGCATTCCTACCCTTGAACAATTTAACCGGTATACCCGCGATTCTAGGAACGCCTAAGTTTACCCCTCAGCCCAACTTCGGCCGTACTATTTACTAAGTACAGAGATTTATTTTTGGCCGTACTTCACGAATGTCGAATGCCTTGCCACGCTCTATGTTTTAATATCATTGTAATTTTCAGGAATTCAAAATCATTGTTGACCGACACTCCCTATCCAACCTTTCCCTCTTTTTCGAATGCTCACACTGTGTCTTTGGCATATTAAATGTATACAAAACCCTTTTCGTGTTCGCTTATTACAAAACAAAAATACGATTATGTTGTAGAGAATAAAATAATACGATCATATACATTTGTAGATGTCGTGAATTCATATATTTTGGTATAAAATATATTTCTTAGTGGTCCATTGGACATTTATGTGTATTTTGAAACAGGATATGATTTTTTCTGCTGAATCCAAAACAATATCACTGTTTATTAATTTTCAAGAGTATTAAAGATATCCCTACTTTTACATCACTATGCTATAAATGGCACATCCATTTAGTATATTAAATCAGCAAAAAAAAATTAAGTGTTATCTTTAATAGAAGCCTTCGTACGTCCTCTCTTAACTCAGCAGTTTAGATCTCACATGGAAATCACATTTTTAAATTCGAGTATATCTTGATACCTATTAATTGATCTCTCGCTTTAGCGGTATGACTTTTGAACGCCAGTTTTTTGTCAACTCTAATTGCTTTTAAAACTTTATTTTTAAAATATGTCAATATACATACATTGCTCACTACTTCTTCTGTTTTAAAACTTGAAAGCATAGTCTGTAAATTTGTATTGTTATAAAATAAACAATATTATACAGGGTGTCCCGTATGTAATGGATAACCCTGAAATGCCGCATAGTAGACTTTATGACCGTCCTGAAAATTAATAAAAAAAAGTTCTATCCCAACCACAAGAAAAGTTATATGCATTTTTTTGTTCAGTGCATTATTTTTTTTTTCTTAATTTACATTTTTGAATACCACGACTACAAGTGAATGAGTTCCATCATTTTTTTTTGCAGGAATAATCTAGAAAATAAAACATTGCCTCAAAAATTCAAACATTCATTTTGGATTTTTGCATTCGAGATTTTTTTTTCTAGATTTTGGCATTTCGAGATTTTATTTTCTAGATTTTTGGTTTTCGAGATTTTTTCCATTCTACATTTTTGTTTTCGAGATTTTCATATTCGAGATTTTTACTTTCTAGATAATTAATTTCTAGATATCGTGGTAGACCCGTCAAAAACGTTATTCTTTGTTGCATAACATTATTTTGGAGATAAAATCATTTATTGTTCGTAAAATATTAGAGGTGACACTTATTTTTTGTATATATAAAAAAACGTTAATTGGATTTTTTCCAAAAATATATTTGTTTGGTACCACGTTACAATATATAATATAAAATTTAATAAAAGTCACTAGTGTTATTGGTCCGTGAGATATTTTGGGTTAACCAAAATGTTCAATTTTTTTTTTATATTGCTGTGGTAAAAAAAACACCTACTACAATTACAGAGTCATTTCTGCATCTTGCTGCTTTATTACCTCTATAACATAATTTATTTGAAGTCGATTTCTCCACTGGTTCTTAGTTATGGACGACGAAAAAAAACTTTACGAACGTACGGACGTATGGACGAACGAACGAACCTACACACGCACGCACAGACATCTCTAAAAATCTTTTATTTAGATTATAGGGACCTTGAAACGTCGGGAAATTTTTAAAGTTTTTAACTCGACAAATAGGACAGATTACAATAACTTCCTGTGGGAAGTTAATAAAGAGAAATATTTAAAAATACTGTAATTAACATTTTTTTATTTTAATTTAATTTACAATAGATAATGTTCTTAAGCGATTATTAAGGACTACAAGTATTATTGACAAGGCGGGCGTATTAAATTAAAATTTAAATTCGGAGTCCATGGATAAAATAACTGTTACTTTCAGAATTGGCTTGGCAAAATCGCATCGTCACCTCCTCGTGGTGCCCGCTGGATAACCAACTAACGACGACCGTTGGATCCTTTGGATCCATGAGCTGAGTCACCTGAGTTATCTTTTCAGGAACTAGGAGCAAAAGAACAGAAATACCGCTCTGAATGCACCAGCTCGCGATTAAATCCAAGAGCGTCTGACACATATTGTGCGGCATACTGGTCAGCGTCTGTACCCTGTGGGTATGGATAGATAGAACTGACCTATTTATAGAACGAACACTAAGTTAACAAAATTATGGCAATGAACAAAACGACTAGATTAAATACCCCAGGTGGCACTCCAGTGAAACTGGTAAATCCACTCTCTTACGAATTCGGTCCTATGGATTCTGGGGAGGACCAATTATTGCTTACAAATATTGAGAGACGGAGTTCAAAGATGCAAAGAACTCCCCCAAAAACAAATTTACTTCAGGGGTTACATCATCGACAACCTCAAACAATACTATAGATGTTATAAACATCAGCGAAAAAGGAACCAAGATCAATGAAGAGATCGACATCACAGATCAACACACCTGAATATAACTGATGAAGAAGAGCTCTTGTTTGAAACTCAGAAAAAGAAAAATAAGCATATCATAAAGAAACGTAAACGTAGTCCCAAGACTATAGTTCAAGAAAAATGTACTAAAAAAGCTTGTAAATACACATCGTAAAACAAAGACAACTGGAAAGTCACAGTCGAAGAAGCTGACGAGTATAGATCTGTCACTGAAGAACTGAGCAAACACCAAATACAATGGCACTCATATGAGAACAAAGCTACAAGGTCAATAAAAGTGGTAGCCAGAGGTCTTCTTTCCTCGTGCTCTCCCGAAGAAGTAGTAGAAGATCTTGTACAAAAAGGCTTCCAAGCCCTTGATGCAGGCAATCTATTTAAGAATGAGACAAATTAAAAACTCCTCTGGAGAATCAATGACAAGTAAGAGATTGCTGCCTTTATTCATGCTGACTTTTGACTGCAAACAAAGTCTCGAGGAGATTTATAAAATAAGATAAATCTTGGGCATAGCTGTTCCGCAGTGCCAAGCTTTTTGTCATACCTAAAAATACTGCAACCGAGAGTTTGCTTGTGTAAAGTGCGAAGGAAAACATGCAACTAAAAATTGTTTTATGAGCAAAGATCAGAAAGCAAAATGTGTGAACTGCAAGGGTAATCACCAGGCAAGCTATAGAGACTGCCCAGTTGCCAAAAAATTCCAAGAGTTCAGAAGCAAAAATACATCTGCTAGAGACAAACCCAGAAACACAGTAAAAAACAATTTAACTGCTGAAAACAATACTAAGAAGGAACCGCCTAAAAAGGCTGTTCAATCTGAAAGCGATGAAAAGAAAGCCTATTCTCAGATTGTTAAAAATGTGCGGAAGAATGAAGAGACTTCCATAAAAGAAATGCTACATCTTATTCTTAAAAGAATTGATAAACAGGATTTGAATATCAAACTGCTAAGCGAAAAAGTCGCTCTTAAAAAACAATAATGGACAGAACACTTAAAATCGCTACATGGAATGCAAACGGTGTTATACAACATTCATCCGAATTAAAAATCTTTTTAGATCTAGAACATATCGATATTTGCCTGGTGTCCGAAACTCATTTCTCCAATGGGCCAAGTCTAGATAATGTAATAGAAAACTATTCATGTTACCACGCTCCACATCCAGCTGACAAGGCTACAGGTGGATCGGCAATTCTTATAAAAGAAAGCTTAAAACATTATGAAGTAGCCAAGTTTACTAGTGAAAATATGCAAGTAACAACTATTAGTATTGGTATGAAAAAGAAAGAGTTTAAGATAGCAGCTACATACTGCCCACCAAGGCGCTCCCCGACAGAAGATGACTATACAGATCTATTTAATATTCTTGGGCATAATTTTCTTGTTGGTGGAGACTTCAATGCGAAACACACCCATTGGGGTTCAAGACTTATATCAACAAAAGGCAAAAGATTTTTCCAAGCAGGCCGTTAATACAATTGCGAATTCTATTCCTCCAGGTCGCCAACTTACTGGCCTTCAGATACTAACAAAATACCAGACCTTATTGACTTTTTCATAGCTAAAGGAATCAAACGAAATATCATTAGTGTCGAAGGTAATTATGACCTGTCATCAGATCATACTCCAGTGATTTTATCACTAAGTGAATCGGAAGTACTAGAAAAAAGTAATCCAAAGCTTGTAAATAAGAAAACAAACTGAAATGATTTTAGAGAAAGGCTTTTAAGTTTTATAAATTTAAGATCTCCCATGGATACAATCGAGCAAATTGACCATGAAGTGGAACAATTTATTGCTGATGTTCAACAGGCCGCTGAAGAAAGTACTCCAACATTTTCTAATAGAAGAAAAAATTAAATAAAATATCCTTTAGAGATAAGAGAGTTGATAATAGAGAAAAGAAGAGCTCGAAGAAAATGGCAAAATAGTAGATTTCCAGATGATAAAACAACGTTTAACCCTATAAGCAACAATCTTAAAAAACAAATTTACAAATTCAAAAATGATTCACTCAGTACATTCCTTCAACCGATTTTTCGCTATGGAAAGCAGCCAAGCGCCTGAAAAGACCGCAGTTACAAAACTCGCCCTTGAAATCTCAAGTTGGGAAATGGATCGGTAACCCGAAAGAAAAAGCTAACCTTTTCGCTGAACATCTTGCGAATGTTTTTAAGCCATACTCATCAAACGCGTCTAAAAATAACTTACAATTTTTTGATAAGATAGATGAAAGTGACTTAAAGAAATAAAAAGTATGTGTTTACATCAACTACCAAATAAAAAATCACCAGGTTACGATCTAATTACTTCTCGGGTTATGAAAGAAATGCTATTGAAAGCCTTAAGCACCGGTATGTCCCACACCATTGGAAAATTGCTGAAGTAATTGTCATACCAAAGCAAGGTAAACCACCTACAGAAGTGACGGCTTACAGACCAATATCGCTTATACCAATTATGGCAAAAGTTTTTTAAAAACTGCTTCTGAAGACACTTAGCAAAATCATACAAGAAAGAAGGTTAATCCCAAACCATCAGTTTGGCTTAAGAAATAAACATTCCACGATAGACCAAGTTCATAGAATATCGGATGTAATAGAAAAAGCATTAGAAGAAAAACAAGTATGTTCAGCTATTTTCTTAGATGTTGCTCAAGCTTTTGACAAGGTTTGGTATGAGGGACTTGAGTACAAACTGCAAAGGGATCTTCCCAGGTAGTACTTTGAAATATTAAAATCGTACATCTCAGACCGATTGTTTAGAGTAAGGTACGATCAAGAATACTCGGAATTGAAAAAAATAGAAGCCGGTGTACCACAAGGAAGTGTCCTAGGTCCTACCCTGTATTTACTATACACAATGGATATTCCAGTTGGTAATCACGCCATAATGGCTACTTTTGCAGATGATACCGCAATTTTGGTACCCGACAAATGTGTCTCTAAGGCATCAGTAAAACTACAAAATGCCGTCGACACAGTGGGAGGTTGGACCGAAAAATGGCGTATCAAACTCAATGAAACAAAATCTTATAAAAATAAGATTATAATAAAACATATAAACTTTAGAAATAAAAAGATAAACAATATTCCAATAATCATTAATAATCAAGCTGTACCTTACGACAATACGGCCAAATACCTTGGAATGATTTTGGATGGAAAGCTTAAATGGAAAGAGCACATCAAAAAGAAAAGAGAAGAACTAAACTTGAAATATAGAAAAATGTTCTGGTTGCTTGGTAACAACTCTGATTTATCAATCCAAAACAAAATAATGCTGTATAATCAAGTACTAAAGCCTGTTTGGACCTATGGAATCCAATAATGGGGCTGTACAAAGAAAACAAATACCGAAATCATCCAAAAATTCCAAAACAAAGTCCTTCGTGGAATAGTTAATGCACCTTGGTACATAAGAAATACCGATCTACATCGTGACTTACAAATAGTAATGGTTGTTGTTGTTGTTAAAAAATACGCTGTATCGTAGAACCAGAGACTACAAAGTCATACTAATACTGAAATGGAGTGCGTTTTGAATATAAGAAACCATGTTCGGAGATTAAGAAGAAACAAGCCTCATGAGCTTATGGTCTAAAAAAACATGGGAAAGTATTACAAGTTTAAACTTCCCCCAAAGTGATTGTACAAAATTAAGAAAGAAAAATCGGAAGTCGATCCTTCAAGATTGGTCCTGATGAAGAGGTGGTTTTAGTGGTTAAGTCCCACTCTAATTGGTGTCGAATACTGCCAAGTGTCTTTTGATGATTTCCTCCTGTCAAAAAAAAACTTTCAGAATTTTAACTATCTTGTAATAACACTCTTGTACAAAAAAATGCAATTTTTTTCCAACGGCTTTATAATTTAAAAAAATGCTTGAACACTTCACAAAAAACTAAATATTATTATATTATAATAAATTGGTTACCTCCTCATTTTGAGATAAAATTTGTTTCTATTCTAAGCGCTAGTAAGTACATAATTGCTAAACATCCAAGTTTACATACAATACATAATCTGAAACCAAACGTTTTTTGAGCACATAACTTTCCAATTATTGACTTTACCAAATGGAAATGCAATTCATGAATCTTAAAAATTACGTTTTTTAATTAAAAATGGCTTCGTTCCAGGTAAATCAACAACCGATCACATTATTACCCTTAGGCACGCAATGAAATAATGTTTAAAATATCTATTTACAGGCTTTAGGACCGTCTTCGATAGCAAAACCAACGCAAATAAATTGACACAGCTATGTTGCCAATGACCAATATAACAAGCCAAGTTAAAATAGCCAGATTGCCATCCAAACCAATGAACATCTTCAATGAACTCCAACAAGGGGATGGTTTGGCCTGCCTCCTCTTCAACCTGTTTTTGGAGAAACTCACCCGTTACTCTGTTACGTCAACAAGAGGGATCATCTTTAATAGGTCCAGTCAGATACTATGTACCTCAAAGCTGATATTATGAAAAAAATCAAGCTCGGTACGCAATAGTGGGTTTGACATCTAGCTCGTATTAGTGAGAAGGAACCAGCTCGGAAAGTCCTCTGTAGGCGATTGGTGTATACCAAGACGCACGACGCCTGAAGTCTGGGGTGTGCAACGGAATAACGTCCGCTCACGATCGAGATAATAAGAGAGGGTCAGGACTGTATCCCGGTTGGCGATGAGCTGACAATGATGATAATGATAATTAAATCACCTATTAAAAAAGGTGATTTGATGACGTTTCTATATTTGAGAGCAGTTTTTACGTATGTAGGTATGTATTGTATAGTTTTTAAACATCCATCGTATAAGAAATCCTTTGTCAAAGTATGATTTCTGAAAATTTTTCGTCTTATTATTGGCACGGTGATCCAGCATAAGCATAACACGAAGAATATAATCTATTTGAAGCTTTAATGTATTGATAAACAGTGGCGACAATGCAGTTTTCAAAATCATCTTATAGTTTGTTATGTTTGGTGGCAGATGAGGTTTTTTGACGAAAATCTTTAAAGTTTTTCAATTATCTCATTTTCATTACCTTCCCATGTCTGTGCTGCATATCCCATTAATTTCAAGATAATTGTAGTCCTTCGTATTCTTTGCCACCAGATCGATCACTTTCAACTGAGTAATTTGTAGAAATAGTAAAAAGCATTACGGATTAAATTGCAAACAACTCCGATTTATTTTTCCCATTCCAAACTGCCAATTTTATTTTCTCTGTATATGTTTTAAAGGAGTTTTGCGGACTTTTAGCTTGTTTAGCTTGTAAATAAAATAAATAAAACGTAATCAACAGTATCAAAAGTCGTTTTGAAGTCAACCAAGAGAACATATAATATTGTACTTTTTGCTAGAAAGGGCTCAACTAGAACAAATAAATGATCAGCTTTGGAATTAACAGTCTAAAACCTGTAATTAGTCCAAAGGATTTCTTGAAGCTATCCGGATTTTAAGACAATTCTGAACAGTTGAAGTGAAAATTGTATACGTGACGTGAAGGAAGAAAATACCTATATAGTTCGATGGAACGATAGTGCTACCTTTTATATGAATTGGAAAAAATTACACATTCGTTAAACTGATTTGGAAATATTTCATTAGTTCTGTACTTATAAAACTCTGCTTCTGTCACCACCAGCTTTAGCAAATGAAACCCCTTCTTCCAAAAGGGGTGAGTCCAGAATTTGATCGGGGAAGCTAGTTAGTGCATAGTGAAACTTAAAACTGTTTGTAGGGTTCTGACAACGACAATATATTTCTTACCGTTTAGCATGATAGCTAGGTTCCAAAACTCAGAAGAGTTTATCGTATTATACTTAAAATCTAAAACTTAAATTAGACTGTTGAAAAATATTAATTTGCAATTTATACTTTTTAAATTATCATTTGGTGAATTAATGCAAGAGTAAAATTTACCAAAAATTTCAATTAATTGATTTAAGTGGCTAGTACACCATAGTTTGATGTGCTAAAATTAGTATACAATGGTTTCTGGAGTCTTATACTTGAACGACTAAAACTAAAGTTTAAACTACCAAGAACTAATGGTGAGTATTATTCCAACAATAAAACAAAACTGCAAGTACATCGTATGAATTGTCAAAAAAAAAAGATTTATAGGAGAAAGTCTTTGTGAATAAGGCGGTAATGTTTGAATATCATGAAACCACGGAAGGGATCGTAGACAAAAACGCAAAAATCTTTTCTGAATGGCTTCGAGTCTTATGACGTGTACGGCGACCATACTGTACAAGCATATTCTAGGACTGGTCTCACAAATGAAACCACAAGTAATTTCAAAACATATGGATCACGGAAATCACTGCCAAAACTCTTATTTGCTTTTTTAACTATGAAGTTAATATGTTCATTGAATGTTACTATAGAAACCCAAGTCAGAAAATACACACTCTCTACTTAAAGGACAAGAATCAAACATGTAACTAAAAACGATTGGAACTTTTTTGCCTGTAAAATTCATGGTTTTTCATTTGTCAATATTTCAAACAAAATGATTTTTATTGCACCATCCCCTGAATAATAGTAAGTCTTCTTGCAAGAGGAGACAGTCAGATGTAGAGCTATTTTTTTTTAAATTTGGATGTCATCAGAATATTATATTAGGACACACGAATTTTGTTTGATCGAAACCAAGTAATTTGTAAATAAAATAAATAGAATAAGATCAAGGTTACTACCCTCTGGTGGACACCAGAATTCATAACAAATGAACTTGAACACTCATTACGAAATTTAAAAGTATAACGTCTATCTTGCAAATATGAGGAGATCCAGTTTATGAAAGTGTCGTTAAAACCTTGCTGAGATAGTTTTAAAAGTAATGTTTTATGAATTTGTATGGAATATAGTAGGAATCGTTACTTTCTACTTTAATATCAATCAAAACTAAAGCAAATGCAAGTTCCGGTCTAGTACTTAAAATGCCTTTCGAGGTAACCATCGTCGATGATTCAATGTCAAGTTTGAAAATATTAAAAATCGGTAGGAGTTTTAAGTAACGTAATCAAAACTATCCAATAAAGTCTAATTCCTATTTTCAACCATTCATTATTTATGAAATTGCAAATAGAATTGGAAGTTATTATTTGTTTATTTATATTAATACACACAATAATAATGTGAAATGGATAGTGCGATATTATCAAAATCACTGGTATTATATTAGTTTTTTAGAGATAAAACAAAACAAAATTCAAATGTTCTTATTTTCGTCTAGAGATTTTGCAAATCAATTTACCTCAATTGGTTTTTGTTATCATGCATCTCTTTTAATTAGTCTTTTTCTAGACATTTTTGAAAACTTCAGAGAAAATTTTGTATGCATCCCCCAAAAAGAAAACAATTAAAAGTACTTCATCGCATATAAATGACATGCAATTAATTTTTTGGGACGCTTTTATCAATCAGTTGATCAGAGAACTACCTTAAAAAATGTGTTCGATTCTTAAGAATTCCTGTTACTATAGAATAGAGCCCAATGTTTATAAAAATAAAGTTAACGAAAACCCCGACGAGGGATTGAGTTTGTTCATATGAATTAACAAATTAAGAGCACAATTTTTATTTCAATTCAGTCCGAATAAATTCTGTTTATGTTAAAAACTATAAAATTAAAACTCTACAATACAAATTCACTAATTAATTAATAATAAATATAGATATTTTAATACATTCTTTTGTTTTCCTATTCTTATGGTAAACCAAGCATGTCCACTTAGTTTTATGAATCAAAAGTTGCTTTAGTCTTTTATTTAAAAAAAATTGAGAGTGAAACTAAGACTACATCTTAAATATTATGTAAATTTAAAATTTGCACACATTCTTTTTTGTTTGTTGGTTGTTTGTTTTTATTTGCACGCACGAAAGTGAGTTTGTTTAAAATATTACACATTTGTGAATAAAATCAACACAATGATTATGGTTTCTTAAACATAACATATGAATTCCTTCATTGAAACTTACCAGAAATGTAATATAATTGTTTGTTTATCCAAAATATAGAATAGTTTTGTATCATATGAACTTAAAACCCGGAAACTGCTATTCCAATAAGTCTTCTGCTTCAGATTGATAGATTAGACATAAACCGTAATTTTTTTAACCAACTTTATTCGGGGTAAAATTCATAAAGAGAATATTTAATAGATTAAACATAAACCGTAATTTTTTTTAACCAACTTTATTCGGGGTAAAATTCATAAAGAGAATATTTAATAGCACATATCTTTACATACATATACATATTTTTTTAGGTATTCGTATTACATTTCTATTTTCAAAGGCAATACAATTTTCTGTAACTTAATTTTGTTTGCATAAAATGCATGCTACACAGATATGTATATTCCACAGCACACTAACACACAGTTAAAGAAAACTTCAACAATAACACAAGATGAAGATTTGTAAATTTAAAAAATGAAAAACACTTATTTTTCACCACTTTTTTCACTTTTTTTAAATTTCCATACACTCAATTTAAAAAAGGATATACATTTTATTTGAATAAGTATGTTTTTGACCAAACACGATTTCTTAAGCAACTTCAAATAAATGCTTCTTTGAAAACAAAAAAAAATACTGAAGGCAAAAGGAACTCCCCACACTCGTGAACAAAAAAACAAGCTCCACAACTTTACACGGAGAAGCCTAACAACAACACCACAGACATAATCAACAAAAAAAAATTCAAAACCATGGTGAAAATTCCAATGTGCAAAAGTTGAATTAAGAGAGATGATGGCCAATTACGATCATGATAATGATGAAGAAGAAAATATTTTTTCCAGGTTTTCACATTTTAAATTCATATTTATCGCCTCTTTAAACTTTAAACATTCATTTTAGTTTACTATAATTTTAGTTAACTATAATGATTGAACTTGAGAATTTTTATTACAGGAATGTAAGAATTTGTATTTATTTCTCTACCCTTCACTTCTTATAATTTTCTTTTTTACAGGGAACGCGGTGTTGCAAGGCAGTTTTGATACCCGTGAATATATTTTCGTATGTAACTCGCAGTTAATGCCAAAGCGAACTGAAGTAAGAAATGATCAGTCCCATTCCAAAAGAGATTCAGTAAGTATCTTGTATGGTTCATTAGATTAGAACAGGTTGTTGTTCAGTTCCACTTTTGTATTAAATGAAGCCGCAAAGGTGGAATAAAATGGAACCAAAAAGACAGGTAAAAGATGGCCGTAGGGAATATCAGCTATGGATGGAATAGAGCGGTGTACCTAGCAAAACAACAAAAAGAATCCATGCAAAGAAAACAGCTTACATGGTTTTAAGAAGATTGGATTGAGTACAGAAAAACAAAATGAAAAGTGAAACGTCAAATGATAGAATATCCACAAAATTTTATAGTTCCACAATTTATCCTGAAAATAGTTGGCAAAATTACTTTATTTTTTAAATTTACAAACTTATAACAAATAAACTTAAGTAATTTTGATAAGAATTTTTGTTGTGTATTTTCTTTTAAACAAACTTCCCATAGGAAATTATTAAAATCTGTCCGATTTGTCGAAATGAAAATTTTGACATTTCTACTTCTAGTTCGTACATTCGTCCGTCCGTACGGATATGGACTTCAAGTAAATTATTGAAAGATGGTAAAAATTGATGCTCGATTCGAAAACCTTGACAAAATTTAAAGATATTGGCTTCGAACTAATTTAATATAATAGTTATTTTTTACATTCAGTAAAATTTTAATAAAAATCCAACACACAGTTTTTTTTCATCAAAATTAAATCTACAAAAAATACTTTACAAAAATGGCAAAAATTTAATTTGGATATCTCGTGAATAAATGAAGGTATTGACTTCAAAATCATTCTTCTTTCTATGATGATTTGTATTGTTAACGTAAGATTATGGTCTTAGATAAATCCAATCTGTATTTTTTATATAAGAAATAAAAACATTAATACAAAACAGTTTTTGAAATCAATATTATTTTGGGATGGGAAATGTGTTAGTAAAATCCCATTTTTATTTCTTATGTATTTAAATTAGGTGAATACCAGCTTAACTGATTTCGTTAACATTTTAATTTAATTTGAATTCATAGAATTAGAAATAAAACAGTTAGATCATTTGATAGTATCAACATTTGATTACTAAGAAAATGATGTACCTAACAATAAAATAGAATATCACAAATAGTTAAATTAAATTAATAAGCTTAAAGTTATATAAGCACACAAAAAATTCTAAAGTTTACTAATATTATGATTTAGAACAAGTAGATTAGAAAAAGATAAAAAAATAGATGGAAAAACTTAAATATGTGCAAATCTTCTTTCTGAAGGTAGCTTGTGAGGAAGTTCTTTGAATTTCAAAAGGATCAGATTCCTACCCTGACAACAGAAACAGAGAAAAACATTCAGCAATGGTATGTGTAAAGCGCGGTAAAATTATTCATTCATAGTTTTATTTTATGAAGAAATAGAACGTTTCGATGCAAAGCATCTTTATTCAAATTAGTTCGTAATAAATAATTATTCAAAAATGAAACACTTTCATATCTGTTCATTAGGCAGCCATTAATACAACACGTCATTTTTACAATCATAGCCAAGACAAGGGTAGGGATGTTCCGATGCTTTTTTTTTTTTGTTAATTGTTTATTTGTGTTCCCTTTAAGTATAAAAATTTGTATCTTAGTTAAATAAACCTAAAAACTATTACATTATTTTTTTTCTTTAAAATTATTCGTACGAGACATAGAGTTCTCAGTTGGCGTTTTTCTTTTTTAGTTCAGAGCTGAGCTCTGAGTAGAGTCTGAGCGAGCAGAGTAGAGTAGAGTTCTGAGCAGAGTATGTTCAGAGCTCTCTGATTTAATTATGAAACAATCTGAGCACTAAACTGATTTTAAATATAGTCTGTTTAAAGGCGTTCAAAACTTTGTTTAATCAAATTAATTAATAAAACAGTCATAGCGTTGGTCCATTTGACGCCTGAAATAAATTTGATTCATAAAAATGATATATGCAATTAGTTTTTTTCTAAATTATCTTTCCCTTTGCACTAAAGCAACTAGCCTCTTCCGCCATTTTCATTGTTTTGACGATAATTTTTTTTAATTTCCCGGCATTCAAATATCAAATTGTTTGTGTTCAGCATTTTACTCCGTTTACTCTGTTATTTTATTCTGAGCTCACAGAGCGTGCTCTGAACATGTTCAGAAGTAAAAACTTACTTACTTACTTAAGGTGGCGCTACAGTCCGGGGCGGACCTGGGCCTCAACCAACAAGCGTCTCCAGCCAGCTCGGTCCCTAGCTAGCTGTCTCCAGTTTCGCACGCCAAGTTGGTTGAGGTCCTCTCCCACCTGGGTGCGCCACCTGAGTCGCGGTCTTCCTCTACTGCGCCGTCCCTCGGGATTGGATTCGAAGACCTTCCGGGCTGGAGCGTTGATGTCCATCCGCTCTACATGACCTAGCCATCTAAGCCGTTGGACTTTGATTCTGCTAACTAGGTCAGTGTCGCTGTACAGCCCGTACAGCTCGTCGTTATATCTTCTCCTCCATTCTCCATCTATGCGTACGGGACCAAAAATCGCCCGAAGAATTTTTCTCTCGAAGCATCCTAAGACGCTCTCATCTTTCTTTGACAGGGTCCAGGCCTCAGCGCCATAAATGAGAACCGGGATGATGAGTGTCTTATAGATGGTGATTTTACATGCTCGAGAGAGGACTTTACTTCTCAATTGCCTTCTAAGTCCAAAAAAGCAGCGATTTGCAAGAGTTATTCTTCGTTTGATTTCAGCGCTGGTGTCGTTGTCTGCATTAATAGCGGTGCCTAGGTAGACAAAGTCCTTAACTACCTCAAAGTTATAGCTGTCCATGGTGACGTTTTGTCCAAGACGTCGTCGTTCAGTGTCCTTTTTTGATGACAGCATATACTTGGTCTTGCCCTCATTGACCACTAAACCCATCTTCTTCGCTTCCTTCGCAATGCTCAAAAACGCTCCACTGACATCACGCTTTGATCTTCCAATTATGTCAATATCATCTGCGTATCCGAGTAATTGGATGGATCTTTGGAAGATTGTGCCTCTAGTGTTTACGGTTGAGTTTTGCACAATTCTTTCCAGAACGATGTTGAAGAAGTCGCATGACAGTGCATCGCCTTGTCTAAAACCTTTTTTGACATCAAATGCATCGGTAAGATCTTTTCCGACCTTGATAGAGCAGCGTGCATTCTCCATCGTCATTCTGCACAAACGGATAAGTTTGACAGGGATGCCAAAACTAGACATTGCTCGGTAGAGCTCTTCCCTATAGATGCTGTCATACGCGGCTTTAAAATCGATAAAGAGATGGTGGGTATCGATTTGAAGCTCCTGGGTTTTTTCCAAGATCTGCCGTAGTGTGAATATTTGGTCGATAGTGGACTTTCCTGGTCTGAAGCCACACTGATAAGGACCAATCAGGTTGTTGACGAATGGCTTCAGACGTTCACATAATACGGCAGAGAGGATCTTATACGCAATGTTAAGGAGACTGATGCCTCTGTAGTTGGCGCAGTTTAGAGGGTCTCCTTTCTTATGTATCGGGCACACTATGCTGAGATTCCACTCATCGGGCATGCTTTCTTCCGACCAAATTTTGCAGATGAGTTGGTGCATGCTCCCTACCAAGTCATCGCCTGCTGCTTTGAATAGTTCGGCGGTGATGCCGTCAGCTCCAGCAGCTTTGTTTGACTTAAGTTTAGATATAGCTATCTTCACTTCGTCAAGGTCGGGTAGGCGGAATTGTTGATCTGCGTCGCCGAGGTTGAGTGGTTCTATCTCCCTTACAGCGGAGTTCGGTTCGTCATCGCCGTTATATAATTTGGAGAAGTGATCTTTCCATATTCTCAGCATCGACTGTGGTTCTACTACGATGTTCCCTTGATCGTCTTTACAGGCTTCGGTTCGTGGCTGGTACCCTTGGGAGGTTTTTTTTACCTTTTGGTAAAACTTACGAACCTCATTCCTGTTGTGACATCCCTCTATCTCCTCGATCGCGCGCTTCTCATGCTCTCTTTTTTTTCGTCTAAGAAGCCGGTGTTCCTCTCTCCTCTTCTGCTCGTAGAGCTCGCGAGCAGCTCTAGTCCTTTTGTGCAGCGCCGTTTTGTATGCCTCTTGTTTCGCTGCGTGCGCTTGCCGGCATTCGTCGTCAAACCAGGGGTTTCGCTGTGGTGGCCGTGTGAAACCTAGCACTTCAGAGGCGGCATCTCTGATGGCTGCAAGGCAATGTTGCCACTGGTTTTCAATGCTTAATGCAGGAAGCATAGGAATCCTTAGGAGGTTACTAGAGACTCGATCGGAAAAGGACATGGCAGTCTCTTGCGATTGTAGCCGTCTAACGTCGAATCTTCTCACAGTACCTCCTTGTTTTGGCTTGGATCGGGATATCCGTAGCCGTACCTTGGCTACAACGAGGTAGTGGTCCGAGTCAATGTTGGCCTCTCGGAATGTTCGGATATCCTGGATACTGGAGAAGTGTCGTGCGTCGATCGCAATGTGGTCAATCTGGTTGACGGTTGATTGATCAGGAGATTTCCATGTCCCCTTGTGGATATTGAGATGCGTGAACTGCGTACTAGCTACCAGAACGTCTCGCCCCGCAGCGAAATCGACCAGCCTGAATCCGTTGTCGGAGGTGGTGTCGTGCAGGCTGTATCTCCCGATTATGCCACCAAAGATGTCTTCTCTTCCTAGCTTGGCATTAAAATCTCCTAAGACAATTTTAATGTCATAGCCAGGGCACTGCTCATATGTCTTGTCCAAGAGCTCGAAGAACATATCTTTGGTGTCTTCATCTTTCTCCTCTGTTGGGGCATGCGCGCATATTAGGCTTATGTTGGCGAATTTAGCCTTGATGCGGATTGTCGTGATGCGCTCGCTCACACTGTTGAAACTCAAGACTTTTTGCCTGAGCCTAGTTCCAACAACAAATCCACACCCAAATAGACGCTGTCTTTGTTCTCGGTAGCAGTCGCCGTAGTAGATATCGCAGTCTTTTAGTTTGCGTTTACCCGGTCCATCCCATCGCACTTCTTGGATGGCTGTAATATCTGCCTTGCAGCAGTTTAGGGCTTCCGCTAATTGTTCGGCTGCACGTGGTCTGTTAAGGGACCTAACATTCCACGTACATATCCGAAGTTCGTTGTCCTTATTTCGTTTGCGTGGGTTGTCAACAGTGAATCCGTCCGTATCCGAGGCTTGTTGTTGCTTCGAAACTATGATGTTTTTACGTGGCCAGGAAGTCACCCCGACGGCACAACCCCCAACCTGGAGGGCCAGATCCTTAGTATAACTCCAAGGAAGGGGAGCCGGATGAACCGCTCCTTATAGGCCTGGGCTCCGAATATGTCGAAGAAGCCCTATAAGGTGTTCACTAAGTAGTTCGACCTTACTGGAACTGTAGACGCCACCGTTGATTCTATCTCGAGAATTCGTCCGCTGCCGCCTGGATAAGGAGAGGTGCCTTAGTAGAAACACCTCTCCCCCCCTCTCTCGTTTGCTGCCCCCAACAACTTTCCACTGGGGTTGGAACCCAATCTCCAGTTGAGGTACTAGGCACCCGATGTTCACCGCGGGGAGGTGAGAGTAGGAGTTGATAGATAGAAGTAAAAAAGAAACACGAATTCGAGGCACTGAACGATCAAAGCTCAAAAAGAAACAATTATTCTTTTGATAGTTCGAACTCTGCTCTGAACTAAAAAAGAAAAACGCCAAGTACCTACTTATTTATCGATGTTCCGATGCCCATTCAACTATCGATACCTATTCATTTCGATAGTACTCAATTCTTTTTTCGATACTACTAAAACAAGTACTCCTAAAGTATCGATACTTACTGATATCGTTACTTTTAGCAGTTTATTATTTTGTTTTTATTTTGAGAAAACTAACAATGAATGTGAATTACAAAAATATTTGAGAAGGAAACAAAATATTTTATTATAAACGTTGTGCGTCACGTTAAGTGACGATATTTTGTTTACGATTGATACATACATATATGATAGCTCACATTTTCGAGTACATTGTAAGATATTTAAAAATTTCAGAACTTGACTAACGAGGTAACATAGTATTGATACATGTTATACACAGTTTTGAAAGTATTATAATGAAATTTAATACAAATTAATAAAAATCTCTTAGGCTTTAATAATGATCACTTAGTAATAATTAAAATTAATTATTAATATGTAATACTGGGAGAGAATACTATATCAGTTTTAAAAACAGACTTTCGACATTAAAGTAACGTTATTCACTTATCTTTTACTACTTTCACATAGTTTTACTAAATATTTCTAAGCATCCAGTCACCGACTAACCTTCGAGACGATAAGATCGATCTCAAGCGACGGTGCGTTGATTTTCTGCCTTGTGCATTCAAACCTAACTGGTTTTACCGTTTGTTTTCATTCTATATTTTTTTCTTTCGCTTATACATATGTATATACATTATGGTGTGTTTTTTATTTTGACTGTGCGGCTCTTGTTTAACTAAAAATGAGGGCCTCCGGGCCGAAAAGAAATGGAAATCAATATTCGCTTCTCGCGGAAAACGATTATCCATACGAACAAAACCCATCAAAAAAACAAAAATCAGCATCATCTATATTTACGGACCAATACTCAGAATTGCCTACTACTTCAAGTTTTAAAAATCCAAGGTTTGTAGTTATTTCTCCTACTGATAAAGAAAAACCAATATCGTCTTTAAACCCATTTTTGCTAAAAAAAAAAAAGCTATAGAAAATATTAGTAAAGTGTTGGAGCACGTTTCGCAATTACGGGATGGCAACTTGCTCGTTCTTGTAAAATCTAAAAAATTGCGGGAGATTTTCTAAAAGCCAAATCACTAGCAGGCATGTGTCCCATTTCAGTGAAACTTCACGATCAATTAAATTCCACCAAAGGTGTAGTTTTTGCACCATGTTTAATGAATGTCGCTGAGAGTGAAATTATAACTGAAACGAAATCACAAGGAGTGATGGATGTCTATAAATTTAATAAAACCGAAAATGGCAAACAAAAACCATCAGGCCTTTTATTGATCACGTTCGATCTATTCAATCTACCAAAATCCGTAGAGATTGGATTTTACAAGGCTAAGGTAACGGAATATATCTATGCGTTGCAAAAATTGTCAACTCCTCGGTCACACATCGAAACGTTGCACTAATGATCCCACATGTGTTAACTGTTCCCTTCCGACACATTCACCTGAGATCTGCACACGCACTATGTGCGCTAACTGTAAACAAAAAACAATGTATATTGTGTATAAGGTTTACTTTATTTTAATATGGTAAAAATAATTCAAAGGAATTTAAATGGTTTTTTTTAATAATTTCCATGAGCTGCAATTGTTAATTAAAGATCAACACCCATCAATTATTTCACTTCAAGAAACTCTAATACCAAACCACTCAGATCTAACAAAATTTAAAAATTACTCACCTAAGCAATATAAAATATATTTCCATAATTTACCAACAAACATCACAGCTAAACAAGGTATTGTCTTTCTTGTACACAAATCAATTTCCCATAATCCCATCTAAATAAATTCAAACATTTCCACACTTGCAATTGAATTAGAATTGAAAATCAAAGTAACAATTATCAATGCATACATATATACCACCAGACCAAACATTTTCTTCTTCGGACTTAGAAAACATTGTCAATGTAATCCAAACCCCTGTTTTGATAACAGGCGACTTTAATTGCTGGAGCCCTTTTTGGGGTTCTTCTTGTAGCAACACTAGAGGTAAAATATTTGAACATTTTTAAACAAGCACCAACTTTATACTTCTGAATAACGGAAGTCCAACCCACTTTTCAACCCACAAAACTTTAACTCATATCGACTTAACCTTAATTTCACCACAATTATACCCATCTACAACCTGGTCAATTCTCTCCGATTTATATGGTAGCAACCATTTCACAATCGTGACAAATATAACCCTTGATTCAGAGCGTACGAATATAAAACCCCGCTCAAAATACCAAGTCGGCAAAGCAAACTGGAACCTTTTCAAAACAAACGCCACAAACTTAACGTCTACATATCATATATCCCCAAACATAAATCAGGAAGCAGCCAGAATACTGAAAATAATCAAAGTTGCAGCTAATAATTCAATTCCACAGTCGCAAAACAAAAACACAAGAAAGCATGTCCCTTGGTGGAACAATGAAATAAGTGACTTAAGAAACAAAAAACAAAACGCTTGGAAGATTTTTAAAAGACATCCAACTGATGCTAATCTTGTCTGCTACCGCAAAGCCAACGCGTATTTTCGTAAACCTGCCAAATTGGCTAAGCAAAATTGTTTCGAAACGTTCATTAACAATATAAACCCCCAATCTTCACCTAAAAAACTATGGTCGGACATTAAGACCCTCACTGGGAATTATAGTCCATATACAAAAAATATAATTAAAGCAGATTCAAAAACACTTTGCGCATCCTCAGATATAGCTAACTGTTTCGCAAGTTGTTGGGCTAAACAGTCAGATGATAGCAGTTTCCCTCCAGAATTCTTGCAAGCCAAAAACACCTCTCTACAAATAATTCCATCTACAAATATGTCGAAATCCGTCAAGTTTTTTGAATCGCCAATTAAATTAATTGAATTTGAAAACTGTCTACATCTAGTCAAAGGCAAAACACCGGGTTTCGATCGCGTATCGTACCCTATTCTTAAAAATTGTCCGCTTCCCCTGAAGCTTCGCATTTTATCTCTTTATAACAAAATTTTTGATAATAGTACTATCCCACAAGCATGGAAATGGCAACTATCATACCACTGCCCAAATCGAAAAATAACCTTCTCGAATTTAGCGGGTATAGACCAATATCCCTGCTTCCTTGTATGGGAAAAATATTGGAAAAGATAATTGCTAAAAGATTACAGTGGTTTATTGATAATAACAATTTTATTAGTAACAATCAAGTGACTTTTAGACATGATCGTAGCACAACAGATGTCCTCTTATGCATTGACGACTATATACCGTCATCATTATCAACAAAAAACCACATTTCAATTTTATCAATTGACTTTGAAAAAGAATTTGATAAAAGTGGAATCCACGTTGTTTTAAATACATTAATGAATTGGAAAATAGGACCGAAGATTTTCGGATACATCCGATCGTTTTTAACTAACAGGAAATTTCGTACTAAAGTAAACAATGTTTATTCAACTTTTTATGAACTTAAGAATGGTATACCCCAAGGTTCATCACTCTCAATGGTTATTTTCATTATAGCTTTTAATGAAATTAGTGACATAATGTCCAAATACCAAACGATCCAACATTCCTTGTATGCAGAGGACTTTATTATCCTTCTTAAATGCAAACAAATGCCAAAAGTTGTCGAAATTTTTTCAAATATTCTTTATGAAATAGATGATTGGTCCAAATATTCAGGATCAACTATGTATAACATTCTACATATACATATGTCGAAAGACAAGTTGTCAAAAAATTATTAACCTAAACTTTAAAAACATTGACATTTGTAACGTTGAATATTTAAATATACTTGGTGTCATTTTTGACAGTAAATTTAGTTTTAAGTACCATTTAACATATCTAAAAAAAATCTTGCTACCAGGACAAATATAATAAAATACCTTACAAGAAAAAATAGTTGCTCTCACATCAACACTGTTATAAGAATTATAAAATGTATTATATTATCAAAAATCGATTATGGTTTATCTATTTACGGTAAATGCTCAAAATCTTCTATTCAGCTTATTAAACCAGAATACCATGCAGCAATACGACTGGCACTCAGGGCTTTTAGAACTACACCGATCATGAATATGTTGACCGAATTTGGCCTCCCGTCCATTGAACATAGACAAGCCTATGTTACAGCTCATCTAATAAACAAAATAACAACATCAACCAATTCACCGATAACTCCAATATTAATATTCAAATCACCTTCAACACAGCAAAAGAACCGTCATATCCACCATGGTTTCTTTCACAAAAGTCAATCATCACCGAACTTAGTAAGCTACGAAAGGCACCACTAGCAAAGAAATCTATAAGGCTGCATTCAATGAACAAATTTCTAAATACAGGGACGAAAACTGGTACTTTATTTACACCGATGGTACTAAAAACGAGAATGGTACAGCACTCGCAGTAGTTGATGAAACTGAAAACTTCCTCTGTAAAAGTGTGCTCCCAGAGTTTACATCTGTTCTATCTGCCGAATCCAGTTCAATCCTCTCAGCAACTAAACTTAACATGAAACAGAAAACAAAACTTAAACAATAACTCACCAATTATACAACAGATAAGGAATAAACTCATTGCAAATAAGGACAGATTGAAACTATTATGGGAACCTGGGCATACAGGTATTAAAGGCAACGAATTTGCCGATGAAATTGCAAAACAAGCAGATAGAGAACCTCTTTTAATGTCTTATGTACCAAACAAATTGACATAACAAAAATGGTGAAAACCCATTTTTTAAGACAAGACAAATCCAATGGAGGAATTACCAACACTACTACACAAATATAAATCCAGAAGGCCAATCGATTTTATATCCAACAAATTGCTCAACAACCATGATTCGGTGTTTTCTACGACTCCGAATGAGCCACTCAAATATCACCCACAATCACCTGCTGGAACGAAAAGACCCACCAAGATGTCACATTTGTAATCGAGAAGTATTTACCATCTCCCATCTATTATATAATTGCAATGCAATAAAGCCGATTATTTATAAATTTATCAAAAATAAATCTTTGCTAGACATATTAAAATTTCCATCAGAAGAATATATAAAATTAATCTACAAAATCTTAAAAACTTTGAAAATAGATAAACTTATTTAATGTAAACCTTTGATAGTCCTGGTATCTACTGCTTTAATTGTATTATTATGTAATTAATTATATTGTAATAAATAATAATAATAATAATAATTTCTAAGCATCCAACAAACAATATAAACAAATTCTAAAAATATTCATCTTAAACGTACTAATGATCATGAAATGAAGAACAAGAACAATATACCTGACACTGGGCTGACGCAATAGCTCTGACGAAAAAGACGAAATTTGAGATTATAATTATAAGGACTATTGTTTTTTTGTTTGTAATTTCGAATATCAACAAATTGTGCGTCCCGCAACTAACTTTATTACCAACTAGGGATGTTGCGAATATTCGCATCCGCATCCGCAATTGCGGATTATTCGCAATAATTCCAACATCAGCATCCGCATCCGTATCCGCATAAACTGATGCGGAGTTTGTTGCGGATGCGGATGTTTTTTAACGCTTTTTTTCAAATTCGAAAAATAGCAACAGCACGGCATATACTACCCTTAGTAAAAATGTTAAATTAAAAAATCGCGGTCCCAAGTAGGCGACGACAAAAGCAACAACAAGTCATATGCAATGGTCACAGATTTGAGGATATAAAAGCTCTTGCTAAGTGGCCAGAGGACACAGTTTATTTTTATATATTAAGTGAAAAAGTGATACAAATACAGAACATAAATGCCACCACCAACAATAAGCAGCATCTGGATCTATTTTAATTTGAATAAAAATGATCCTGACAAGCCCGAATCCAAAATATGTCGTAAAACATACTCACGAAAAGGACGCACGACTTCTTCGTTGAAAAACCACTTGAAATCAAAGCACCCAGAAGAGTTTGTTTTAACAATGAAAATCTTTTTCAAAAAAAGAAAGAAGATGCAGGTATGATATTTTTTTATAAACATAAAACAAAGGCTTGCTTCAGAAGCGATATGGAAATGATGCTAGATTCATCAACTGAAGACGAAGCTGAAGGAGAATCTGATAACGCTATTCAAGAAGCACTTCTTCGAAGGGAGTTAGCATGTTACCGAAATAAAAAAAGACTAGAATTGGATAATAATCCACTTTATTGGTGTAAAGTCCATCAAACAGACTTTAAAAGGCTCTCCAAAGTTGCACTGAGGTATTTATCACTTCCACAAGCCAGTGTTCCCAGCGAACAATTATAAGAAACAACACAACACTAAGAAACAGATTACAGTCTGAGAAAGCTGCAATCTTGCTTTTTATTAAATATAACTCACCCATTTTTAAATTTAATTATTAAACGCAAAGATAGTCAATACAATTTTCCTTTATTTACGAACTTAAAATTGTTTTTATGTAATAAATTCTAAAATCCGTATCAGCATCCGAATCCGAATCCGCGGATGCGAGTCTAAAAAAATCCGCACCCGCTTTCGCGGATGTCAGAATTTGTACATGCGCAACAACCCTGTTACCAACATTAAGATTCAAAGTGGGATTTGGAGTTGAGTCGCGAATATTTCGCACGAATTTTAAATTTACACACAACACACAATGGACTGAAGAATACAATTGAACACAAAATTTCTTATTTTTTTTAAATAAAGTGGAGAATAATGCATTACAAAAGCAACTGAACACAAAATTTCATATTTTTTTTTAAAATAAAGTGGAGAATAATGCATTACAAAAGCTTCAGTATACATATATAAAACTATATACATCATAGATTGTATTGAATTGAAATTTTTTTCAAATCAATGGTAATGTTTAATAGACAGCCACTTAATTGTTGGTTTTCTGGGTTGCGACATACCAAAGGACTGACTTTTTAAGAACTAATTGTATTTTTTTTAAACTTTGTATTCAAAATGAAGAGCTGAAATTGAGTGACTAAATTAAGGTCTTTCCACTGTTTTAAAATAAATTGTAATCTTAATAAAATATAATAAGACTTTGTATATAAAGGGTGATTTTTTTGAGGTTAGGATTTTCATGCATTAGTATTTGACAGATCACGCGGGATTTCAGACATGGTGTCAAAGAGAAAGATGCTCAGTATTCTTTGACATTTCATCATGAATAGACTTACGAGCAACGCTTGCAAATCATTGAATTTTAGCCCCTAGAAAAGTTGGCAGAAAATCCGCTTTTTTATCGACAAATTTTGTTCAGCGATGAGGCTCATTTCTGGTTGAATGGCTACGTAAATAAGCAAAATTGCCGCATTTGGAGTGAAGAGCAACCAGAAGTCGTTCAAGAACTGCCCATGCATCCCGAAAAATGCACTGTTTGGTGTGGTTTGTATGCTGGGGCCTTATTATGAATTACGAAACGAACGGCAGAAGAAACGAAACTCGAAGAAACGAAAGTCATGGTGAAGAGCGATTATAAGATACGAAAATAGAAAGCAAAAAAAGTTGCCAGGCAAAAACGAAAAATGATAATTTTTTAAAGGAGCAACTAACTTCACTCCTATTAACAAATGTCAAAATATAAATAAAGTCGAGGAAGTTTCAAAAATAAATGTAATTTGCATAAATTCTATAAAATGTTTTTTCACTGCGACTATTTCCTTAAAAGCGAAGATGAATCCCAAACTAACAAAAAAGAGGAAATGCGTATAAAAAAATACAAAATGTTCACTATTATCTGTATGTGGCTCAGTATTTTCATTGTTGTCTGGTTGTGGTAAAGAGTCATCGTTGAATATAACGAGAAGTACTTCCTGCTCATCTGCTTCTTCCAAAGTCACATTAACACTGGTGCTGCTGCCGGCCGCCACTTGAATATTCGCATCACTCGGATCACCGAATTGTTTCCCTGATAAATTCCCTGACACGGCCTCATTTAGGTCTAGAATCGCAATTACTATTTTTTCATTTTCTGAATATTTTTTTTGCTTATTCGGGCCACCCCCTGTGCCACTTCGATAGAGTAAATTTCCACGCATTTTGTGCTTAAGATTGTACCTAAAATCTTTCCATACCTAACGAAGAACAGAATTAATCATAAACGCAAAGTTTTGTTTTAAGGAAACCTACACTTTTCCAACCATCCATTGGTTTCTCTGGAGCACCGCATGCATTTAGCTTATCAGTCAAAGCCTTTCAAAGAATTTTGGATTTGGCTTTAGCTTGGCTCGTCGGCAAGTAATTTTTTGCTATGTTTGGATTGGTTTCCATAAAAGCTACCAGCAAATCCAACTGCTTAGCATTAGTTGTAGGCCTAGAAGGTTAGAAATAACTTATTTGTATGTTTTTGACAATTTTATTTATTATTTACTTACATTTTTTTGCGCACTTAACAAAACAAAAACCAACCAAACAAAAAAATAAATGACATTTGACATCTACCCCCAAAACGAAAGCTGAACGAGAGCTGAAGGCACTCGTAAATAAAAATACGAGTATCGTCATTTGTGCCACTACAATCGTTTTTTCTAATCGCAATTTAACGAATAAGCGTTATTTTGAACGAGTTTCGTTTTTCATAATAACCCCCCTGGTGGAATCATTGGACCGTATTTTTTCAAAGATGCTGTTGGACGCAACGTTACGGTGAATGGCGATCGCTATCGTTCAATGCTAACAAACTTTTTGTTGCCAAAAATGGAAGAACTGAACTTGGTTGACATGTGGTTTCAACAAGATGGCGCTACATGCCACACAGCTCGCGATTCTATGGCCATTTTGAGGGAAAACTTCGGAGAACAATTCATCTCAAGGAATGGACCGGTAAGTTGGCCACCAAGATCATGCGATTTGACGCCTTTAGACTATTTTTTGTGGGGCTACGTCAAGTCTAAAGTCTACACAAATAAGCCAGCAACTATTCCAGCTTTGGAAGACAACATTTCTGATTTCGGGCTATTCCGAAAAAGTTACCCAAAATTGGACTTTCCGAATAGACCACCTAAGACGCAGCCGCGGTCAACATTGAAATGAAATTATCTTCAAAAAGTAAATGTCATGGACCAATCTAACGTTTCAAATAAAGAATCGATGAGATTTTGCAAATTTTATGCGTTTTTTTTTTTAAAGTTCTCAAGCTCTTAAAAAATCACCGTTTATTAGTTGATGACATCGAGTTGCCCAACTTTTGTATAATCACCCATACCTACTTAAAACAAAAAACTCTTTAACATCAAGATTGCCCAAAAACACTAACTATTCGCTGTATTTTTGACACAATCTGTTTCTTGTTTGAGACATTGTTACACCGTATTTGGAAAGGAGGCACTCGCTAGGAACTGATGTTGCTACAACAATTGAATATTGCTGTGCATATGTGTACAGACAACGAAATATACCATTTACTCGTATTTACTAGTTAAAAAAGTATTCTGTTGTCAAAATTCTGTGAATAGGCTGAAAAATAAAAATTGTTTACACACTTTGAAATACAGTATTACAAGATACATTATTTTAAATACAGTATTTTGACACCAACCCACCTGAAAACCATGGGTTAAAGTCAATTTATATCAACAAAGATCGAACTCAGAAAAAAATTGATTGGCAATAGTGTTTCATTGAAATTACAATATTGGTCACTTTTTATCAACTTGCTAATATTATGGTTGACGAATCATTCTTTTAATTTTCTCTTAAGATTCCAATTTGTTTTATTCGATTTAATTATCAACTTAATTTAATAATTATTGCACTTATTGGAAAATGCAGTTCAAAAGTAAAATTTTGATCATATGCGTACAAAGAACTGTTGACCATGGGGTTAAGGGAGTAAAACATATAACGTAGAATATTCTTCTTTCAACATGCAATGACAAGTTTTAATTCATCACAATGTAAAATAACAGCTGATACAAAGGTTTTATTTTCATATTGAAATATCGAACGTCGAACGATAGGAAACTAAAGCTTAATCCCATTCTTTTACTGAAATCCCAAACAACAGATTTTGGAGGTAATCACATATTTAAAGTTGTCCTTTTATCAGAAAACTAAAAACCCAATCGACTAGTCGAAGTGAACTTAAATTTTTAATTTTCTTTATCAAAATTGGGATTATGTATGCTAATTTTTCAAAATCTTTTGGCATAAACAATTTGATTTGCATTTAACATAAAATAACAGATTTCTGACTTTTAAAACCGGTATAATAGTTTATTGCAAGTTTTGCGTTGGTTTTTAATAGTTTGCAAAGTGGAAACTGACTTGGAGTTCTTTAAAGTCGTCGTCTGAGAAAATTATTGTCGTATGTGAAAAAATGCGATTTTCAGGTTTTGATGCGGTTGGACAAACAAAAAATAATCTTTCAAATGCTGTTTTCCGCGTTTTAATATCTATTACAGAGATAATTTGTATTAATTTTGTCGTATGTGCAAGGTCGAATGCGTTTGGGTATTTATTTTGTCGTATGTGTTTAATTTTTGCACATATGTTAATTATAGTTAAAAGTCCTGCACATACGACAATTAATTTTGTCTCCGCCGGAATTACCAACAGAACTTATTGCGTAAGTATTGTGACTTAAAACTCAGCTTGGGTGCAAATTTTCTTTTAATGAAACTGTTTATACTTATAACAGTTTAATAAAAAAAAAACAAAAGGTAAAAAATCTGCTCAAAATGTAGTAAATAATGATCTCATTTGGCAAAAAGAACTGCGAAGCGCTTCAGCGAAAGCAATAGATATAAAAAAGAGAGCAGACATTAAAAGTATGATTCCATATCTTCCTGATGAAGACAAAGCTTATTAGCAATTTTTAAGTTATAAGCACCGTTTTAATTTGTTCTATGTATTTTATCAATATTTTTAATTAATATCATTTTAAGAATAAGAATTTATTTATTTTTTTATGAAGATTATTATTTTTTTCTTTTTTTAATGAATTTGTGATTTATTTCTTAAGTTCCTATTTTGTTTTGTTAATGTTTTGTTAAGTTTATTTGTTTACAAGAAAATAAAAATGGAGTTTATGTTTCATGTTCAAAAAATGTTTGGTTTTATTTTAGTTTTTTGTTCCAAACCCACTAAAACTTAATTCGTTCTGAACAAATGGTTCAAATTTGAAACAATTCTACTTAGCCGTTTCAAACATATGATTTTTTAAACTTTGATTGCGATTTCCCTAACATTACGAAATGCTACATACGACAATAATTTTCTCGGGCAACGAAGTGTCTTCCTGGTTACAATAGAATTATTGGTATTATTAAATAAAATAAATATTTTAAATTATAAACCTACCATTCACAAATGTGTTCATAAAATAGAATTCACTTTTGAGCTCGACTAGCTGCTTATCGTAATAAGTAATCGACTGAAATTATATATAAGTATGTATTTTATGTAAAATTATATTTATAAATATAAAAAGTAAATGCTTAAGGTTATAATAACATACACATTTCTTTTGGAAATCGGAAATTTTTTTTTTAATTTGCAAAAACTCACCAAAAGACTGAATTTTGTATTCTTACCTGAGCAAAAAATAATTATTCATAAACCAATTACTATTAAAGGGAAAGTTGTAAAAATTAACTTTAAACATTTCTAGTCCTTATTAAAATACAAAATTATAGTGTAGTGAAATTGTAACATAAAATTTAGCTTGGCATAAGTGACACTATTTATTTATTCTCGATTAATTCCGATAAGCATAACTTATGATCATAAAACGAGCAAGTTGCCATATAAAGATCACCATTGTTTTCTTTGTTAGTGTCCATGCACCAATCAGCTCCATAGCATATACTTTCGTGCTCGTTATACTCGCCGACCAATTTCATATCGCTCCTTCCATCTAGTAATTCAACAATACTGAAATTTTTATACATACAAGCCGCCAAAATCAGATTTCTGTCGTACGGATCAGGCTTCAATCTCCAGATACCCCCTTCAAGGTTAATATCGGAAATTGGTTGCTTCATTGACCGTGTGTCAAAGATTCTCAAACGTTCATCATAGCTTCCGGTTAAAAGTATATGTTCCTGTTTTGGATGACTCAATAAACACGTTACACCAGCAATATGCGACTTGTTTGTTAAAATTTTGTTCGGCCCCCGGATGTCGAAAGCATGTAAAAATGTGTCGTCGCCACCTGTGAACACACGATTAAAGTCCCATTTGTCGAAAGCACATATCCACGCTTCAAAACTGTGTGCTGACCATCTATTTAGTTTTGTTAATCTATTTTCGTTAAATTGTAATAGTGTGATGTCGCCTTTAGAGTCCGACGAAAGTATTTTTCGATTATCAACCAGCTGCGATGAACTGTTCCAATCCCAATCCAAAGACAATGCCAGTAAATTATGAAACTCTGTATTTAGATCAAAGGTAGATTTTCGTATCAATTGATTTTTTTCTAACGTGAAAACTTCAATCTGTCCAAGTGCATTTGCAGCAGCGAGAATAGGAAATTCTAAGTTTTCTTGTTGCAGCCACTTCATGTCGAGTATAGCCGCTGTTTCAACTCGATGTAATTCAACAAAGTCATTTGTTTTTGCTTTGAATTGGAACAAATAAATTCGTCCTTTTCGCCGACAAGGCGGCGAAGATGACTCCGAAGTATTGCCCTCCAGCTGATATGTTCCACAAACAAAGTACGTTAAGAAATGTTCATTTGGACACCATTCAATCGAATCAGCTGAGTATTCAGTGTCTAATGAATGAAGAGTTTTTATTTCCATCTACAAAAATAAAATAATAACACTGATCTTAGTAAAATTATATTTTTAATTTATTGTATAAGGATATATTTTAACTTTGTTCACCTTATCTATGGTCCACATTTGTTCATATATGAACTTATCTTGGAATTAATTACCCTTGTTTCAGAAACATAATTAATATTTTGTATTTTATATTGTCAGAGAAATATTTTGAAGTCAAAAGCATTGTAAGAGATTTGTATAAGTTTTCAGTAAGGCCTCCAAAGCTCTACGTTCCTCTGTTATCATATTATATACAATTTAAACTCCCAAAATCTGATAATTTTTTATTCGATTTCAAATTGTAAATGCAAATATGTATTTCAAAACCTAAAAAATACGGACTTAGGAGGTTTTAAAAACACGGCGATGATTTATTAGAGCAGTTTACTTATTAATAATATGATTAATAAAACACTATTTTATATTATTTCTGAGATTAAAATTAATTTTAATAAAAACTTCAATGAGGCAATTTCGACTAAAGGCTACATCTAGTACGATTTTTTGAATAATACCGATCTTTCGTTGTCGTTGGCCTTTAACGACCATTTCTACATTCAACGGTCTGTAGCCGGTATATGCGCGATAACTTTTTCAAAACCTTTATCTTTAAAACGCGTGAACCGGTTGCATACTTTTTAATCAGACGGCAGTCTTTAAGCAAAGGTTTTGTTTTAAAAAATCCTAGAACCAAGATTGAGTGATTTTTCAAACGAAATCTAGGCTTTTACTCGACCACCGAGCATTTTCATTTCAAAAACATCAATTTAATATTTATCTGACACAGTCCTTTTCTTATTTCAACTTCTATTGGGTTTAATTTGTTCTAAATGTATCCTCCGTATGCTGAACATAAATTATCGTCCCAATTAAATCACAATTTTAATTTTGTTCATACTTCTCATGCAAGATCTAATCAAGGTTCAAATTAACCTTTAAATTTCATGTGCATTTATTTTGAATGTTATTTTATCTGTATTAATTTTAATTTATAAAAAATTGTTATCTATGTATGTATTATGTAAGTATTTTTATAAAATTGGTTTTCTTTCTTCTTTTGCTGTTCGTTTTTTTTTTATTTACTATACATTACTTTAGTACCCGTGGCATGATGGTTAGTGCGTTGGACTGTCATGCAAGGGGTCTTGGGTTCAATCCCTGCCTGTGCCACCTTAATTTAAAAAAAAATAATTTTCGCGGGTACTGCCTCTTGCGAGAAATTGACAAATCCTTCAAGAGTAATTCTTGTCATGAAGTGCTTTCTCAAATTAGCCGTTCGGATTCGGCCTACAATTGTAGGTCCCTTCCATTCCTGACAACTGTACTCTACTCGCACACAGTCACTAAGCCCTGGTTCCCAAGGGACTGTTGCGCCACACAATTTATTATTTATTTATACATTACTTAACTCTGTACTCAACTTCGACATAAGTTTGCAGTTAAAATAATAAATAAAATTATGAAAATTTTGTTCACAATATTTTAAAAATTATTTTAAATGAAATTTAATTTTATAGAAATCTTGAGACATAAAATCGAACAACAATAATAACGAATCAACCCAAGGAAAAACCATGGGCCTAGATTATGTGAACCATTTTTCAATATTCGACTTTACTACGTTAAGTCAATATTTAAGAACGAGTAGTAGTGCCAAAATATCCACATTTGCAAAATGAATATCCGATAAACAAGCCAACTCTTGTTATTCAATAAAGGATCAGTATGGCAATAATTGATTTTTTTTTAACTTACACTTTCTGTACAAAAATTGATGTTGTCAAGGAAATCTGCGTCAACCCTTAGTTACGGTCAACGAATGAAGCTATTGTCTTTAATAAATTGATTTAGAGTTAGACTAATAACTCGTCACGTGATTGATTCTAATAGCAGTGTTTAAAAACGAAGTCATTTAAATTCTGTGTTTAAAATTTAGGAAAATGTGAAGAAAACTATGTAGCTCGGAAAGTTAAAAAAAAGGTTCAAGGTAGAATTTTGAATACCTTTCAAACTAGTCTTTTTTTCAATATATTTTTTACTGACTGTCATGTCGAACCGTAACATTACAAATCTGTCAAATAGTTTTTCTTAATTGAGCGGTTCAACAAATACAAAACAAAACTTGAAACATTCACCGGCTTTCTAAACTCCGAGCGAACAAAAATATTTGGGTGAAACTCAAAAATAATACGGCTGAATGTGACACCATATTATAATCATTCTATATAATTAGTTAATAACAACGAGATTCGACTGAATTCGAGCAAAGACCTGAGTTAATAAAAAATGTATAACATTATCTTTTAACCCAAAAAAAAGAAACAAAATAATTACGGTGCTAACTTACATATCCACTCATCCTTCTTCACTTTGATAGATATGACCATTGATATTCTTATTTCCTCTTGTTGTTTGCGATAACTATGAACTATAATAATGGTGACCATCCATCGAATATCTTCTAAGATTTTTTTTATACATAGCGACACAGTGTGAGCATTAGCAAAAGAGGGAAGGGTTGGATACGAGATGTCGGTGTACATTAATTTTGACTTTCTGAAAATTGCAATGATAGGGAAAGATAGAGGTTGGCAAGGCATGCCACATTCGCGTAGTACGGCTAAAAAATGAATCACTGTACTTCATAATATGGCCGAACTTGAGCTCAAGGGTATACTGACATGGGCATTCCTAGAAGCGTGGACATTACGGTTAAATTGTTTAAAGTAGTATTCACATGAGCGCGACCAACGAACGACGAATGAATTACAAAATGTGAGTTTATATACGTTTGAAGACATATTTCCACACAAATTCTTAACAAAACGATAGCAATATTGTTTCCATTTGATTTATGATGCATACTTTTACTTTTCAATATCATATACACATTAATAAAATTAAGAAAACAAATTTATTCGTCGCGAAAAAAATTGTAGTTGATACGGACTGCCAAACTTTATTCGCGTTCCACATTATCCACACTCGCAACGAATAAAATAATCGCGCGTACTTAACCTAAAAAAATCATTCTTGTTTTGGTTTCGTGGTGGTGTTCGGCTGTGGCTCATTCGCGACGAATTAAAAACTCTCAGGTGAAAAAAATGTCAAAATCGACGAATATTCGTTAATTCGTTGGTCGTGCTCATGTGAATAATGCTTAAGGGAAGGAATGCAGTTGGCTATTTAACCAAAACAGAGTCCGTTAAAAAAGCTCAAGACAAGAAACTTTATGACGATGTTCGAATGGCGTAATCGAGTTGTCGACGTTATTAGATAGTGCTTCGTTGAAAACATTTAAAACTTTACATTTGGATATTTTTGTAGCAGAAGTCTGCAGTCTTAAATAAATCTAAGCTACATTTAAAGCGATGCGATTAAACGTTCTTATTAAGGGAAGATAATGACAGCTATCATTTAGGCTATAGCGTGCTATCGTTCTTATTTTACGGAATAACTCCCAGATGATTTTTTAATTTATTGAAAGAAAGCTTTTCTTATTACCAGAGAATAAGAAAACCAAAACAAAAAGTTTTAATAAATAATAAAATATAAACTGATTTTAATTTGGAAACAAATTAAATTGTGTATATATTTTTTGTCCCAGTTTAGCTCTTAGAAAAATTTCACTGTACTATAGTACATTTCTTCTTTAGAAATACAAAAAATCAGAATTAGTTTGTGCTGAGCTGTTTCTTTTTAAGTAGTGTCTTAAATATTAATTTTTTGATAAGGTTTTTACATCATACAATTTAAAATTAATAAAAAAAAACACTCAATTCTACTTTTAAAAAATTATTGACTTTTGTTTTATTGTTATACTTTTTTTTCTTTTTCTATGCATTTTACTTATTTGTTTTATTCTCCCTACTTTTACATACACATTAGTTAGTCACTACTTAATCACCTAAATACATATATTTGTATTAATTTTATGCTTTATTGTTATTTTTTAAACTTATTTGCTCTTGCATTTTTAAAAACTGTATTTCTTAAATTTTACTTAGTTTTCATAACTATAATGGGTTCTAAAATTTTTAATACATCGTTATTTTCAGACTGACCAAAGTCTTTGCCGGGATTCTTTCCGAAATCCTCACCACTGCCACTGCCACCATTAGTTATAACATTAATTTGTTGTTGCAGATGGTGTTGTTGTGCCGAAGACGACGATGTGGGGTGGAGTTGATGCTGGAGCATCATTAAATTATGCTGCTCCTGTGATATATTATTCTGTGTGCTCGTTAGTGTTAGTTCCTGCTGTGTGGATTCATCTGGCATTGCCATATTGTGCAATTGTGCGTACAATTGTTTAGCACGCTCCTCAATTATTTTCTTATTTTCGGGGGCTTGTGACCGTAGTCTTCTTAAACGGGCATATTCTGCCTGCTTTGCAAGTCTGTGCTTGCGTTCATTGTCAGTTTCTGTGGCTCGCACTTGGGCACGCTTCATGCGTGCTCGAGCACTTAAATTTCTCAGTCGAATTTCTCGCTGATCGAGGCTCTCATTAGCACGCACAGCACGCTGATGAGCAGCCATTCTGTCTAATCGTATTCGTCTTTCTTCATCTGATTCTTGACCACGTCCGCGGCGCCTTCCTTGCTTTGTATTTGATGTTGTTGTTGTTGATGATGCTGCTGCTGCTACGGCTAGCATTTGGTTGATCTCTTGTTCCAGCAAAGAATTGGCTTTTTGTTGCCTGAGAATTGCTTCTTCGTGCAAATCAGTTGACAGGCTATTGTCGGCATAGAGTTTTCTAGGGCGACCGCGGACCGGCTTTGGAAAATCCTGAATCAGTTGTTGTTGTAACTGTGGAGTTTCTGAAGCTCGTGTTGATGAAGTAGTCGTAGCGGTTGTTGCTACAGCCGCCAGAGTTGAGTTTGTAAGCAGATTGTACGGGCTCGGCGACTGCGACGACGAAGGACTTGGTGTTTGTGAAGACCCTTGCGGAAAATGAACAGGCGTAAAGGGTGGAGGCACAGTATTCGGTGCTATGGCTAGCTGAAAACCATTATGATACATTGGATAGTAGGCGGCAGGTTGCTGGGTGCTTGATGGTGTCGACGGACAAGGCGAAGTTGTTGTCCCCTGAGGAGGATTTAAAACCGAGCCACCGGGAAATGACGATAAGTATGAAAACTGATTATAGAGTGGTGTTGGCGGGTTTTGAATTTGCTGCTGTTGTTGCTGCTGCTGATGCTGAAAGTTATTGGCCTCGTCGGAGTTGGGTGAACTTTTCAGTTTATTCAGCTTCTCTTCATCTATCTGAAGCGGAAGTGGGAGTATTTTAGCATTGCTGCCATCTTGATGTTCCTGCTTTTTTATGAATTTGTTTTGGTAGTACTCAATTGAACTGGCAAGTGTGCCAAAAGCCGAAGCGTGTGGAACCTTTGATAGCTGATGATGCTGCTGCAAACTCTGCTTGTGATCATCATATAAGCTTTGTTGGAACAAACTATTAGATTCAGAATCAAGTGATAGACTATTTGAATTATACCGCAAGCTTTGTTGATTTTGATGCTGTTGATGGTGTTGACTTGGTGATGGTGAATCTTTAGAGAGTAGCACATTACCGGGTCGTACTGACGGGCTCATGAACATGTTTTGATAGTATTCAATTGAATTTGCCAGGGTCTGATGCTGGTATTGCGAAGGCAATTGTTGTTCTGACTGATGTTGGACTTGCTGTTGATCATGCTGTCGATCTTGCGTCAGAAGGGATGTTCTAGGACTAGAGACCTCCTGATTGTTAAAATTTCCAATATTATTAACGCTATTTGGGTTGAGCTTTAAAATTTTTTTCTTTTCTCTGACCTTTTTTGCATACTCGTTCAATTTTTTCAGTCTTTCCTTGCGCTCGTCTGTCGTCTCACTAGCAATGCGCTGTCGGGCGCGGGCAGCCATTTCTGCAAGCCGCATCTTCCTCTGATCCGGGCTTTCATTTGCTCGATAAAGACGCATTCGCTCGGCCAATTTCTGTAGACGTTTAGCGCGCTGGTCGGGCGTTTCCATAGCACGCCTTAATCTCTGCCGGGCAGCATTTCGCACTAGCCGCATGGCACGTTCCATTTCCGATTCGTTTTGCCGTCGCATTCGATTTGCTTCGGCATTACGCGATAGACGCTTGCGATACTCGTCGTCAGATTCACGTGAACGTCTTTCGCGCATTCTTTCAGCATTTCGGGCTAAACGACGTGCTCTGGCTTCAGGGCTTTCGTTCCAGCGTTGTTTACCTGACGCTGAAAGTGGAGTAATACTACGATATGGCGATAGAGATGATAAACTGCTAGGCCCTGGGGGCAGCCCAGAAACGTTGTTTTCAATTGAACTTGTGCTTACATCCAGCGGTGGAGGCAGCGGGGGCGGTTGCTGATGTTGATGGTGTATCGAATGCTGCTGCAGTTGATGTTGTTCCTGCTGTTGCTGTTGTTGTTGCTGATGTTGTTGTTGTTGGTGTTGTTGTTGTTGTTGCTGTTGATGTAATTGCTGATGGTGCTGCTGAAGATGTGGGGGTAGATGATGATGCGATTGTGCGGCAGCAAGCGACAACAAAGTGGATGGATGATCAATGATAAGGCGCCCATTGGCGCCATTCAAACCTAGCAAGTGCGAATATTGTTGTTCAGTAGGCGGTTCGATCTTTATCCCATTGGGATCAGATTCCATAATTTGTATCAAACACTAGATAGCAATATCTTATTCTTTTGCTCAAATAAATGTTTTAATATGATTCTATTTCGCTTTTCTATTTTATTTTGGCTCAAGTTCTTTCACAAAAATACTTGAATAACATTAAAAAATAAAATAAAAATAAAAAATAACAGCGAACGCGCATGTGATAACTATAGATTGTATTTTAGCGCCCTGCCATCACTTATCCACTAATATTTAATTTTCTGTTTACAAAACACAACGAAATACATTTTTATTGCAAAATATTATTATTTTTTGGAGCCAAAGAGCAGCACTTAAAAAATAAAAACAAGAAAAAGAAAATACACTAAAGATGACAGCAATAATGAGTAAACTCTGTTGTTCGATTTGACATTTGACACTTTGCAGACAAAAACCTGAGAGAAGTGTACTTCTTCGCTTTTTTTCTTATTGGAATCTTGGAATGAAAAATGGTTGGTTTTATCGATTTTTTTACTTTTCTATATGTTTAAATACATAAAATACTTTTTGTTTCTGATCTGAGATATGTTTATTTACAATAACGGAACGGAATTCACTTGTTTTTAATTAATAGCACAAACATCGGCGGTCGCTAGGGCTATTGCATAATGTATATTTTATATTAGATAAATATATATGTACTTTGCCGACTAGATTATCCCAACAACCAACAGAATACGCAGAGCGAGACATTTCTGATGAGATATTTTATGATTCTTTCATGAATTATATACCGGCGGTGGTATAGCTTTCTCACTTGTTTGTATTAGCAAGTGCAAAACAAAAACACATATGAAAGAGACCATTGCATAGATTTATTATAAGACGATAGGACGACCGAGCTAGCTAGACGGATTGGTGGATGGTTACGAGTAACGACGAATTCATTTTTGCAAAGTATATTTTTTTCTTTCACATTTGAGATGAATGATAACTATTTTACTTTTTGCATCAAATTGGGAGATAAAGTTATAGTTAAAGTGAAGGTGGGTTTAAATATCGACATTTTCATTAGGTACTTATAAATGATATTTAATAGATTTAAAATTAATTGATTATTGCCTTTTTTACAAAATGAAAAAATAAAATCAATGTGCGGGTGTGAGCGCAAATTATTGGAAAATAAACTAGAAACTAGATTAACATTAACGACTTGCTTCTGGGGAGTTTTAAATAGAGATAGCTAGCTCGTACATATATGTACTTTGGAAAGAAGAGCGAAGCTATATATTTTGTTTACAGATTACGTTTTTGTAGTAGATTAGCTGATTAGACTTGTTTGTTTCGGTTTTCAACATCGATACGATATCGCAGCTTCTGTGATGGGTTGATTTTCGCCAATTTCTGTGGTCTTTTCCCCTGAACAATGCGCAGTAAGAAATTGGATTACGCTTTCTGTATTAATAAGAGCAGCAAACGTGCTAAAATGAGTAAAGTTTGTTATACCCGAATGAGGTATTTGGCTTTCGAGCTCGTCAATTTAGCTTTGTGGATTTCTTAATCAATTCGGGAATGACCTCTATACGACTGCTTGGTCGTGGCTTTATGTCGGCAACTAAAAGTTCCTACTAGTTTTTTATGTTGCCGGCCATTAAATCACTTTGTATTGCCCAGGTCTATGGGTGGATCAAAAATGTATAGTTGCTTTGGGTTGCCGACAGAGAAGTTACGCGAGAAACTTTAACTTCCCACGGCACATTTAACTGCAAAATGGAGTCGCAATACTTTTATGCTGTAAGTATTGCGAAAGTAGAAAATAAATTCACGATGAAGTGACGTCAGTAGAGTTTTAGTGAGAACCACATTTAGCATTACTGAAACTGATTTTTTTTTAAATTAAAACTTAAAATTCGACATTTTTTTAGGGACTAAATACATATGCATGTACATAATTCTGTTGTAAAACAAGTTTTACATGTTATATTTGGCTTGAAGCTGCCTCGAATTTTCCTAAAATGCATACCTACTCTTAAACCATTTAAAGAGCAAAACATGCAAACAGTTACTGAAATTCAGAACATCTAAAATAAAGAAAACCACCGATCATAACGATAGTAACTTTAACAGTAAATTCGAATAAAAGTTTTTCTTTGCAATGTTTTTCTTCCAACTTACAAATATTAAGATATTCACATGCTGTTTAAAAACTAATTTATTATTTTTCAGTAGTAAGATAAATTTTGATATCATATATTTGATTTTAAAATATTGTAAACTCTGTAACTTTATCTTTGCCAATAAAAATAAAATATCTATCTATATAACTAACAGTTTCAATTTGCTTTATAAACCTATTTAAGCTCTATATCATACTTAAATTTAAAAAAGCGGATCGACTACATTTTAAAAATGGTTACTATTTTTTAAGTAAACAAATTGACAAATTTTAGAATTCGAAAAATTCCTTTTTTTGTTAAAAATTATGAAGACAACGAAAACTAAACAAAGTATTCGCAAAACATTTCCGTATTTACATAATTTCTTGTGTAAATGTTATAAGCTTCCAAAGAATATAATAACTTGGATTTTCGATGTTTGATCAAACCAAAAAACTACAAAAGGAAGGTAGTTTTATGTTGGTCATGTATCTTATGTCTGTTTTATTTCAGAACTCTATACTGTTTGCGACTAAATCTTATTAAATGTAAAACATCAAGTTCCTTACGTCTTACAATTTCATGTTATATTCTAGTTTCACTCCCTTTTTATTAAATACTATTATCTATAAGAAAAATTTCCTATATTGGGTTTTGGTCTAGGTGCAAGCAACAAAAGTTTTAACCGTGTTAAGTTTTACTTAAAAGAAAATATCTGGATCGTTGCATTTTAATGCCATTTGCTTTAAGATGACCAGAATCCATAAAATAGGTTCTTAACAATTATTTGTAAACGACATTGCATTAGTCTATATTTTCACTGTTATAAACTGTATTCTAGATGAATAGCTTATTACATTTCGTGCTTACATTGTGTTGTATTTTTGTAAACTTATTATAAAGTAATATACAAAACTTTTATAATGTTATACGAATTGTTTAACCGCCTCAAGAAGTGAAAAATCCTCCCTCAAAAAAATTGCACTGTATTCTTCTTTAACACCAATGTGGGATTTTTGACTCTATTATTTCCGTAAACCCTAAATACCATTGTACTTTAGAGAAAAAATTATATTGTAAAAAAAGACACATTTTTGATCAAGAAGAATACAATATTTATGAAAAATTGTTTCCGACAGTTTTGTTTGTTTATCTTTAAGGCATTCCGTAACGAAAAAGCCAAAATATTTTTTCTAATAGTTATTGTTAAAATTAAATACAAATTAAAAAACGCACTGCTTACCAGTGTAAATCTAACAAAATCTAGGCCACAAATTGAAAATTTAACGTTTGATACTGTATAATTGCAAGTCTATGTCTGGAGAATAAAACGAGGAAATAGTGTCATATATTTGTATGGGGCGCTATCCTCTACATTATTACAATTAAAGGTGTCTTGAAATTATCTTTTCTCGGAAAAACCAAACGAAAATTTGGTAAAATTAAAAACTTTTCTAAGGATTCAATTGACTTCAATTCTGATTTTTAGCTCTACCAAAATCAGTAGAGAGCCTTGTGTGACTTTTCTCTCTGAAATGTATCAATTTTCCATTTTCAGTGAAAGCTGAATTTTTCTTCATTCATACCAACAACAGCACCAAAAAACAATTTTTGTTTGTTATTATGAGGTCTTTAATTTAAACATGTTCAATCCAAACAAAAGTCCGAAACATCCTTTTAAAATAATTGTATCGTCATACTAATGGTATACAAATACAGACAGCAAATGTCAAGCATTGATGAAAAATCGATAATTTTCTCTTTGTACTGTAAAAAAAAGCTCTAACAACGAAAAGGTGGAATAGTTAATAAACTAAATGCATTTTGTTTTTCTCAAGACCTTAAGATACTTTATTATTATTTTATGCTTACTTCTAAATATTTCTAATAAACATGATAAAAACGTAAAATACAAAATTTTGTTCAACAAATAATTTAGATTGGGGTTGGGGTGTTTAGGGTAACTAAGGAACAATATCGCAAGAAATGGGGAAATACAATAGCTTGTCAAAGAAATCCAGACTAGATCAATTACTTTTTGGGTAGATAATACTTCTTATGTTTCTAATTTTATATAATTTGTTACACTCTTATGAATTACTGTTAATTTGTGTTGAAAACCACTAAAAGGCGCTGGCTGATGCAACTTATGCTTCAGATACACTTGCACTCGGCTAGTAACCTTTCAGGCGATCAGCCAGAGGCGGTTTGTCGATTTTGGGTGCATTCGCTCGAGCCAAACGCATTCTCTCTGCAGCCTTGGCTAACCTTTTAACCCGCTCCTCAGGTGTTTCGCTTGCCCTTCTTAGCCGTTGTCTAGCTGCATTTTTCATCAGTCTTAGGGCTCTTTGTACTTCGTTCTCATTTTGACGTCGAACACGGTTAGCTTCGGCATTTTTCGCTAAACGGGCTTTATATTCATCGTCACTCTCCTTCGAGCGTTTGTCTCTCATTCTGGCTGCGTTCCTTGCTAAGCGTCGTTCTCTAGCTTCAGGCGATTCATTCCATCTGGTACGTGTTTTAACGTTCTGATAGGTATCCAAGTTAAGAAGAGTCGACGAATAGTTGTAGTCGAAACGAGAATTATGGAAAGCCTGAGGATTTTGCTGCAGATTATGGGAATGAGATTCAATATCAGTGGCGTATTCGGCCTTCACAAGCTCCGTCGAGTGTCCGTGCGGTGTAGTTGCAGGATTTATAATGACAATATGGTGTTCAACGCCACCACCTCCACCTGACATCTGAGAAAAAATTTTCCCCACAAGAACAAAAAAAAGTAAAAGTCCCCAATCACTTTAATCTTTCCACTGCGCCCAAAGTGCACCGTTTACGTGAGTTTATCATTGAAACTTTATAATTTTTTTTTTTAATTTCTATCTAACTTTAATGATAATAATAGATTGAAAAACGAGAGATCAAATCCTTACTTTTGGTGGCAAAATTAAGAAAACGATTTTTGTTTTTTTTTTTCTCTCAACCCTTTTTGTTAGTGGCGATACACACAAGCGCACACGTACGAATTTAACGAATTTTGACAGTTTTATTGGATGGGTGTTTTTTAATAGCTATTGTAAGGGGTTTTTGGGGGTGGTTTGGAAACTTTTGAATGAGAAGTTTTGTGGAGTTTTTTAGATTGGGTGCTATTAGAAAAATAGTAATAAATTAAACTTACCATTCAGTACAATTGCTTGAAAGCGGTAAGTTTAAAAAAATTATTATTCGCTGAAGTTACAACACTCGCGTGCGAATAAAAATAAAAACATAACAAATACCGACAGATTCGGTTTGAATGTCATTTCATCAAGAAATACGATCTTACGATATAATTTCAGATAAGGCTGAACACACATCTCGGTTTATTCGGTTACTCTACTTATTTTGATTTGTTGAGGATATAAACCATTGTCATACCAAATTACTTTAAATCGAACAGCAATGTTGACGTGGTGGAATAGTCTAATGTAATTTTTGATTAGTGACAATTAAAATGGAAGAATTTGATTTACGTAAGATGATAAATTGAATGTTTTTTCCGTTAAAAAGGAAACATTCTTGTGATCGATTAAGCAATGATATTCAACATAAAAGAACAAGGAAAACAAGAATATTATCACAAGACATTCAATTGGTACTTTAATTTAGATATTTTATTAGAACCACTTTAAAATTTTACCATGGCAACAGGGTATAATAATGGTAAAACATTTCTCATTTATGCAGTAATGCTGATTCTGTATGCAAGTTTGTCTGTGTCGTAGTCTATTGAATCGTGCTGGTTTTTAGTGGTTATTGTTACTTCACAAATTTAATTCAAGGCAACTTTCATTATTGTTGATTTACAAGCTCAAAATCATCTTCTAATCTTTAATACATATTTTTTTCAAATGGGTATAGTTTACTTTTAAAAAGAGTTAACACTTATTCCAAAACTTATTTTCGTCGAGTAGGTGTTAAATGCTTAAAAATTTAAGCGAAAGGATTTAAAAGCCATTCGTCAACTAAATTATAACACAATTATTTATTACGCAATAAACAAATGTTTTCTATGATTCATCTTTTCTTCAATTTCTAAATAATTTAATTTATGAAATGTTTTATTATTTATCTCATTAATTTGTATAAAGATTTTCAAGGAGTTAAGAGCAGCGGTGCAATTGACTAAGATGATTTTTGATAAACGACAATCAAAACTAACGAATTTGATCTATGTAAGGTTCAAAGTCAAAAAGCTGTCACATAACAAAAATGTCATAGCCAACAAATGTGTTTTTTACTAAATGGAGCTACCAGACGCTTACACAATCGACTTAAAAATTGTCTCAGTGGGCTATCAAAATGTGATACTTACTTATCCGATTCCACCAAAGGTTCAATGTTGTTGAGTTATTCATTTTGTGATTCACCGTTGTAGAAATATTTTTTTTTCATTTTCAATATTGGTAGTTTAAATGATCAACATTTCCCAACAATTTTCGTTTTTAAATGATTTTACATAACAATTGCTTAAAATAGTTTAAACGAAAAGCTCACTACCAAACTCTGCTTCGAAGAAGAAGAAAAACAAGAAGTAGAATTTTTGGAAAAAGTGCTTCATTTTTTTATAATGGTGTTAGTTTCTGCAAAGCTAAATGTATTCAAATAGGGATAGTGTGATTTATTTTTATTTTCTTAGTGTATTTATTTATCAAGTGTATATTTAGAACTTATAAATTTATTTATTTTAGTTATCGTTTTTCTAATTGATTATATTATTTATATTACTTTGGAGAGTAGTATAAAACATATATGTATATGAACGCACAAAACCCGAACATATGTCAAAACCCGAAAATAGGAGAGAATACAGAGGTGGTTACACTTTTTTACTTACTATAAACTGCTGTAACTGCTGTTTGCTTTAAGATTAATTTGTATTTTCTTTAAAATTTCTTTCTGGAAGATGATGATAGGCGACAAATAAACATTGAGCTCGTTAAACAAGCATAGCTGATAACATTTTGGAATTAGCTTTCTAAATAAGCATCAAAAACTTTTAAGTAAAATTTTCATAAAAATCATTTGATATTTTTTGAAACTAATTAATATACAAATAAATTTGATCACGTTTAACTTTTTGAAAATTCAAAAAGTAAATACTGCTAATGTTTTCAAATCGCTTATTCTATTTTAAAATTTCAGAAAAATCACTTGAGATTTTTTAAACCTAATTAATATACAAATAACTTTGATGGAACTTTTCACTTTCAAATACTGCTAATATTTTTGCAGTTGTTTATGCCATTTTAAAATCTACTCGACGTTTAAACAACGAGAATCCAATTCTCTTGCCATAAAATAAATAATAATTATAGCAATTTTAGAGCGAAGAAACATTTATTTCTGTTTTAAATTTATTATCAAAATTCACTTTTTCACATAAAACACACGCCAAAATGAATGAATTTGACATTTCACTCTGTTTTTTGTTCAATGTTACAGTACTTGTTTTTTTTGTGAATTCCTTTGATTTTAGTGTTCAAATCCAAAAAGTACTTTGCATATATCCAAACTCGCACTAGCCCCAAATCCTATACTGAGCAATGCAGGTTGCAGGGGGACAGCATGTCCCCTTACATATCTCGCGGCTAGTACACCGTATTATCAATTACAAAAAAAACTTGTTTTAGACTCAAAAAACAAAATACAAAAAGGGTAGGCCGAAAAATAATGGCTTAACGGTGTTCCGTCGCCTTAATATTTAAAATATGTCCTATTGAGACCCCAACCTAACTTATAATACAAATCAAAGCTATTTGTGTAAAGCTTGGATAGAAGCATTCTCCATTTTTATCTTTACTCTGTCACATGTAAAAGTCAATCTATTATATTCCACTTTTTGAGCGCGGTTGAGTCAAACCAATCCTTCTTCAACTCTGGTTTAAGCGACCTTAAGCTTATGTCACTACACCCTTAAAAATAGAAGGTCCGTTCACGTTTACGACACACTTCAACCTGCTCTTGCAGATGTGCTGAATGTCTGATCTGATTCAGAAAACCATGCTTCCCCATCTAATTGGAAAAAATGCTCACAAAACTAGTTCTCGTGTGACATTTGAATGGAAATGGATGTCAAAATGCATCTATTTGCATTTTATAATTTCATTTAATTTTAATTTCCATTTTACAAAACGGAAAACTCAAATATTTTATTTCATACATCAGCTAAACAAGGCGAAAATAATTATTCCATCAATTGTGTTATTATTTATATTTTAAGTACAAGTGTTTTTTGTGTTTCGTTAATTTAAATCTTGGAAAAAATAGGTGCGGAATACTCAAATAAGTTTGATTGTATAACAAAGAAGAAAAATTAAAAAAAAACCGAATGATATTTTAAAGTGCACAAGTACAAGAAACTTTTTATTACAAAAGTACAATTTTTTGTTTCTTGGTCTTGTGCTGCCTGCTGCGGAGACGGCGACGGTGATGCTTTCCCACCGTTTTCGTTTCATATTTCGTTTCTTTCATTTTCTTCGTGTCGTTCGTGGTGTTCCACGGTATATAGAGTATTAAAATCATTAAAAATTCTATTGTTGTACAAGTACATACATACCTCTACATTAGTTTGATTTTTTTTGTAGATGTCGGTCGTGTGTCGTTCTCGTTGTTGTCGTTGTCGTCGACGGTCGACTATCCAATCACCACTTTTGGTTTTGGCTAGTAATTGACTGAATAAAAAAAAATAAAGAAGGAAAATTACAATCATATCTATTTTATCCCCACATTTTTTAAGTGTTTTTCATTTAGCAATAAAATTGTGTTTTAATGAATTGTTTTACATTTACATTGAACGAGTATTAAAGACGAAAATAAATAAAAACTCGTTTGCCCGGAAAAGTCAACAACTTGTGGAGCAGCTAGTACATAGCATAGAGCATAGCGTTTCGTTTACTGATCCGATCCGATCTAATCCCAGAGGTATCTTTGGGATTTTGCAGTACTTTTAAGCTTCTTCGTCTACCTGTGAACTTAGCTTGTAGTAATTTCGTGTGCGGTAATTATTTTTGCTGGCAAAAAATAAACGCATAATTTGCATCAAGCAAATGAAGAAAAATGGATGAAAATATGCAATTGTGTCGAATTTGCATATCAAATTCGGAATGTGCGACCATGATTCCGATATTCGGCGAAGATCTTTTGTGGAAGAAAATTACAATGCTAGCCGATGTAAAGGTACGTTTGGTTATCGTTTCTCTCCCTCTTTTTCTCTCGCCGACTTCGGCTCTAAATAGTGAATACTAAAAATATTGAATTATTGGATTATCTTTCACTATAATCTTTGGGTTTGCCTCTCGATCTGTTACGATCGATCGAGTCAACCATAAGCACCCACTTTTATTCATATTGGTATATTTACAGTTATTATTTATTAGCTCTTTTTGATTGTGTTTTATTTCAAATTAAAATTAAATATTTTGTATGTGGCATATTTTTTAAACGCTAATGGGTATAATACTCGTATATTTGTTGTTAGGTTGAGAAGGGTGATACACTGCCGCAACAGGTGTGCATGGTGTGTGCAAAGTCGGTTGTCGGTGCGTGTATGTTAAAAAAAAAATGCGAAGACGCAGACAACTTCTTTCGCCATCATTTGCAAATGATGCGAAAAATGGAGCAATTCCAACGGGGTGATGGTGGCGGTGTTGATGTGATTACAATTTCTGAGGGCTCAGACCAAGATCCCAATGACGACAATGTGAATTTAGTTAATAGACATCTAATGACCGGCAGCAATATTGGCCTGCAGCTGATGAACGGAAATAATTCGAGTAGCAATGTCGGCGGCGGTGGAGCTTTACTTGAACAACAAATTGACAACAAGAACAGCTATGACATGAATTCGGTTCGTATGATGATGAACAATTTCTTGTTAGAACAGCAATCTAAGGAAGCTGATGCAATGGCAGCTGTTAATGGTTACCACAATGAAGGTGAATTCGCACCTCCATGTGATGCTTCCATGGACGATGATCAGTTGCCTTTGATTCCGGAAATCGAACTTATTACACCGAATGATGACGGTGGGACAGTGATGGATAGGCAACATATTGTCAATAGTCAACAACAAGGCTATCAATGCAGCGTATGTTATCAGATATTTGTAAGGAAGTTTTTACTAAAAGAGCATATGCAGAGCTGTCACGGCAGATCACCCCCGGTTTATGAGTGTACAAATTGTAAGAAGAGCTATTTGTACAAACGTTTTCTCGAAAAACATATTCGTAGGGGGCGTTGTGTTAAAAAGCGAAGGAATCAAACGTAAGTTTCAACTCTTTTGACACATTTACTTTTACAATACAATTTAAATGCAAATATAAATCAAATTAAATATACTACATTTATTGACTTCATTATTTTCTTTGTATTTATATTATAATTAGCAAACAAGTAAATATAATTCGGATTTAGTTTTGGCGTATTGCAACTTTCTTAAGTACATATAGTGTATCAAAGTAGAACTCTTACAATACTACTATTTTTTTATAGTAAACGGGCAATCAAGGGGTTATTAATAACCTTAACATGTTTAAAGTTTATCTTATTTTGTTTGTTACAAAGTCTATTGCAATCTTCTTTTTTTTTTCAACAGGTCTATGGTAATTCAAATTGTTTTACTTTAAATGAAAATAACTAAACGCAACATTATTTTAAGTTAACTTGTATTAAAGACAATTTAAAATTCACATCATAGTTAAACAACATCCATTCGGCTATAAAAAAAGAAGACAAAATGAGGCTAGTTATAACCGATCCGCCACCATGCTCTTTATTGGGTTTACGAAAAACATCTTTTTCATCTGAGCCTAAAAGGTTGAATTTGCTTTCATCGGTGAAAATAGATGTCTTCCAAGGGCTAAAATCAATCTTTTTAAGGTTTTTCTTTAGCGAAAGCAACTTCCTGGGTACAATCCCGTTATTTTTGTTTTATTTTGTAATAATCCGACAGGCTTTCTTTTTTTCTACGAATTTCGTAAAAACTCAAATATTTTATGTTTGAAAAAATTCACAGTAAATAAAAATAGTGGTACGAGTTTAAGTTTGGGGTTTTTTTTGTTGACCAATCAAAAAATCCTTAAAATAATTTAACAGTACATTTGAATTTATTTTTCTTAAGAAATCACGAGTAACAGTTTAAACTGTAAAATTACTAAATCTATTTTAAAATATAATAGTTCCATATACATAATTTCTTCGTTTTCATAAAAACGAATGTTTTGTAAAAGTTTTATTTTGATACACTATATAATTGATTCTCAAAATGAAAATATTATTAAAAAAAAAAATAAAAACATTATATACTTCAAGGGATATAAGTAGGAAGGCTATACTGCGCCTAATAATATGAACAGTATGCCAACCTTATCGCTAGTGCCAACTACCAACAATTAATAGTTTAAAAATATTAAAACATATTTTCAAGCGGCAGTAACCGGAAAAAAAACTTTTTAAGGTGATATAGGCGGTCATTGAAGCCACACCAATATCACACAAATATGATCCGAAACAAATTTGTATCAATACCTGATATTATATTTCTCAGATTGCCATCTCCGTGCTCTGTTTCTGCTAAACATGTCTAGCTAACAATAGATTTGTGGAAATCTTATTGTTTGAGATCTTTAATCTCATTACTTCTACAATAGTTATCATAACTGAACACTTTCTGGAAATCAAAAGTTTATTTAAATGAATGCTGGTAAAGATAGCATTTGAAAACTGCAACAGAAAATTCATAGTACTAGCACAAGGCTGGAATTACATCATAAGATTCCTTTATTTGTAATACGTTTTCTACAGTCACTGAAAATCGAACCTTCACTAAGTAGCTTACCAAGCCGATGCACTATGCATTTAGTTGAGGAAGACAAAATTTTACTTAAAACAGCCATACCAGTTACTCACTTTAATTCATTTTTAATTTACTACGTTTAAGTTTTCCGACTTGAAATAGGGGATTATGAAAAGTTGATTTTAAAATTAGCTTTAACTAAGTTTAAATCAGTACTCAATAATAGGACTCATATTTCTGAAGTAATTTAAATTGTAATTAGAAGTTAGGCATTAATTTTACACGAAGATTTTTGTATACAATGTTTTCTGTCTACTTTTAAGCAAATATATAAAACATTTTTTGAAAATTTATAGCCGTCCTATGGAGTGCACAGACTGTCATGTTCTTTTTCCAACAGGACATCATCTTGGATGGCATAAGCGAACTGGTTGCCCGTCTCGTGCTTCAAAAGTGTAAGTTATTTAAATAATTATTATGTTTTGTTCATTTTCATAATTGTAAATAAATTAATGTCTTTTTGAAAAACAATATAGGCCCTTACAACAGTTATTTAAACAAAATATCGTCCAATATAATAATTTTCCAAAACCTGTTATTCCACCACAAAAACCAGATAATGCCTTGTATATACAAAACAGAAGGTGAAGTTAAAGATTTTCTTTGTATCTTTATTTTTTGTTTTATTCTTGGTCTCTTTTGATTTATAGGATCCTACCGAATACTTCTAAACGCAAGGGACGAACTCGAATAAAGCTAGACGCAAAAAAGATCGCTTTGGCAAAAATTTTAATTCTTAATAAAGCGACAACTACTCAAATCGCTCAAGAGCTCGACATATCGCGTACTTTCGCTTGGCGTTTAAGGAAGAACTTGGTTAACGGTGTAAGTCTTCATGAACGTTTCGTTGATCAACAATCATCTGAAGAAAAGCAGGATAGTATCCCAAAGGCGGCAGCAGTAATACCTGAAGGGACTAATCCACCAACTGAAGAAGTAAACTTAGACATTAAAGTGGAACAAAATGAAGAAATCGAGCATACAAACGCTGAAAGGACTGTGGTAATAAAGAAAGAGGTTCAGGATAATGATGAAGAAGAAGAAGATGACGAAAATGATGATGACGATAGTGATGATGACGATGACGACTCTGATAGTGATAGTGACAGTGACAGTGACAGCGACAGCGACAGTGACGATGATGAAGATGACGACGATGACGATGAACAAGAGGAAGAACTGAACAAGAACTCTTCGGAACAGAATAATCAACAACCTGACGAGCTGTTAGCGAGTAAGGAGCAAAACTACCATTGCAGCTATACCAACGGCGCCAGCAACCAGATCCAACAACAAATCGAACAGTCGAATTATAATGGGGTCCAACAAACAGCACCTAATACAGAAACGCCTGCATCAAATCAAATGAATATGCACAATGAAAATGCTGAATCTGATTCCGAAGATGAAGATGGTGATGACAATGAAGACGATGACGATGACGATGACGACGAGGATGAGGATTCAGAGGAAGAAGGGGAAGAAGAAGCAGATGAGGTCGAAAACAGCGAAGGACAGCTACAAAGATACAAACAGCATTTGATGCAAACTTTACCTTCGGTGTTTCATATTCCACAGTGAGCTATACAAATATATGTTTTATTACTTGGGTGTATTTATGAAATAAAATATCCATTACTTACATTATTTTATAGACCAGGATTTCCCCAACCAGTTAATTTGTCAATCAAGTCAATGCAGCCTCAAACCACTAATCTAACGTAAGTTAATAATTTGAGAAAAATGAAAATGTTACAAAAATTATGATCAACAGGCCAACAACAAAGAAGCCTCGAAAGCCCAATGTATTCATTGATGACGAGAAGTATGCGACAGCTAAGATCCTCGTATCACAAAACTCTTCCACAATGGAAATCGCCCGACAACTAAACGTTTCACAAATGACGGCTTGGAAACTTCGTGACGCTATCGTAAAAGGTATACCCCTATCGTATCGTAGCAAACGTGAAACGCGTCCAAAAGCCGATAAACTACAAAAACCAGAAGCGTCAAGTACTCCAAAAGTGAAGTTGCCCCGGCGACGACTCAAAGCGGCTGAACGTGAACAGCGTGATAGAGAAATCACTCGAGAAATACTTGAAATGATAAAGGAAGATAGCAACATTCAATATTGGAAAGTTTCGGCCAAATTGGCTGAAAAAGGTTTCGCAATATCACCCTCTTCAGTATGTCAGAAATTAAAGGCTTTGGGAATACATCGCCGCTGGAAGCCCGGTGATAAGCCGCCTATACTTGATATGGACAGCTTAAAAAACAATAGCAGTATTGTTGGAGTAGGTATTGGTGGTGGCGCCAGTGGCGGCGGTGGGTTCGGTGGAGGAACTTCAACTGACAGTTTTGAGTTCAACAATGAACATCAATTCGAACTGGGTGGCGCACACTTTTTAAGTGCCTTTACGCATTAGAAGACGTAAATTCAATTTAGTACTGAGTTTCATCTTCTATCAGCGTATTTATTTATTTTGTTTCTCTTCTTGAGAAGTGGGCCGGTGAACAATTTGTATTAATTATTAATTTAGAGCTGCATTACGTGTATATTTAAATTTTGCAACTTAAGTATTGTTTATTAGAACAAGCACACCCACCCTAACCCAAATCAAATAGACTATATTTGCAGTTGATTCTGCTTGTCATGAAAACATTTTAACAGATAATTTAAAAGTTAAAATTATAATTCTTTTTACTTAAAGATTTTCTGTTAAGTTCGAAAGTATTTTATTTTATAAGCTAAAATCTACATTCACATGTATTCAATATTTTTATTTTTTCGTAAAAAAATGGTATAAACCATTTTAAGTTAATTTTACACTAAAAGAACTGAACAAAAATCTACAAAAAAAGTATGTTATAAACGTCTATGTACTCTGAAATTTTAAGTATTTTTTATTTCGTTTGTCTTGTGATCTAATCAAGATTTGTTAATATCATCACTTATCTATTTTAAACTTGTTTTAACTATGCCCTAAATGTTTATTCAATCGACTGAATTAGATCAAACAACAACAAACAAAGTGTAATCACCGAAACGTCATATTGTTGTTTTGAAAATTCCATATTATACTCAATAAAAAATTAGTTAAGCTATTTCCTTAAAGGTATTACATAAAGTACAAAGCATAGAAGTAAAACAACAACAAAAAATACATAAACTGGAGCATAATTATGTTTTCAGTAGATACGTACGTATACATATCTATTATCGTTTTAAGAAAAAATCATATTGCCTACATTCATACATATTTATATTTTATATTTACATCAAACTTAAATTCAATCACTTCAAAGAAAATATGATACTGAAATTAATGACGTTTTAATTGAATAAGAATATATATTTTGCATTTTGTTGCCCCTCTGTTTCTAAAAATGTTCTCACTTCATATTCAAATAAAAGCACTCTGATAAATCTCCTCTTATCATCAAATGAATTGTCCTTCCTTTTGGAACAATGACAACATAAATTATATTTTGAGGTGTCTCTCAACATGTTTTAACTACCGTACAAAAATTCTCCACTGCGATTCAGGATTTTTATATAATGATTTATGACTGTAGAAAAGTTTTTTGAGAAAACATCACTTTGTCGTTTTAGCTAGAAAAGTTGTAATGCAAGTAAAATACCCTTTTATTAAGTGAACCAATTTAAAAATGAAGTCCTTATTTGTCAAATAGTATTAGCTGCTCTCAGTGACTTGCATTGCCGATACCTTTAAATACCGTCAATCGGTGTTAGTTTGACACACTTAGCCAACGCATTGCATGAAATGTGACACAAAATTGGCTTTGCATATTAAATATAATTAAGTGATATGCGGTGCAAAAATGTAGGTACTTTGCAAACCCAGGTCCAAAATAATAACCTCTAAAACCAATTTATATCTCAATATTTCCTATTGTTTCAACTAATCGCAACTATGTCAAATAATATAGTACGTCCTTCGTTCAGTAAATAGTTCCTTTTATATAAATTTTCTGCAACAAATATCATAAGAAATTCCAGGTCCGTTGCACATTCAAGTTTTTGCACTGTACGCATTTACCTTTTATAAAATCAAAAATTGTGGAATATACCATTTAAATTTCCTATCAAATTTAAATTTCATCTAAAGCATATTCTTCATTCATATCGTATACAAAAGTCGGGCAAGATTTGTTCGTAGCTTTTCACATGTTATGAGAGATTGACTACATCAGTTTTCTTGAATAAAATGATTTAAAAATGTGAGTAAGTAAAAATACCCAACAAATATTCGCAAAAATTATTAACAGGCCTTCATGATCACATTTTAATAGTACATTTGTTCCAAACGTTTTTTCCTGCTGAAACATTCTTATAACTCCAATCTTATTAACCATAATTAAAATACGATTTTCAAATAATAATAATTCGTTTAATGTATATTCTAAACAAGACTATTTTCTTAACAAACAAACCGTTAAGTATTTTTCCCAAAACACTCCTTCATATGTAAATCATTATTTTCATTTTAAAGAATTTAATTCTTTCATAAAAAAACTACCTTATAAGCCTTTTAAAAAATAATCCTTCCTTTACTCATTCATGAAAATGAAATAAAAAAAAACAAACAAGCAACTATGTATACCACATGTATTACGAAATAAAACACGTATTATAAAAGTTTATAATATACATACATATTCAATAAAAAAATATAGTAGTTATATACAATATTAAATGTTTAAAACAAACAAATTAAGGCTAAAATATATAGTATATATTTTATAATAAACGTTTCTAACACGCTCATATGCAATACACTCCATTTTGTAGACAGAAATATACAAACATAAATATATATATACATATATATTATAAATTATATACTCGAGAAGATTTATTGAGAACAAAAATAAAAATATAAACGTATAAATATATTATAACAAATATAAAAAATTCTATTTTGAAGAAAATTGAAGTGAAATAAAAAAATTGTTTTAGATTTAAGCCACTGCAATCAAAAAGCATCAATTAGAACAAGTAGTTTATAGCTTTAATTTAAGAAGATGAGTTTTTATTAATTTTACTAAAAAACACAAAAATGCAATATTTTGCTTAAAGTAAAAAAGGAAAGTCGTAAACACATAAAAGACATACTACATACAATATTTTAAAATATTTAAGCTAAAATTCATTTAAATTATATAATTTATGTTTGAAACATTTCCATTTGCCGACATTCTACGTATAAATGTGTTAGTATTTTTTAGATAAATAATTTTTTTTTTGAACACACAATTGTGCTTTAGATACATAATGCATAAATGTAATGTTTAATTTTGTTTTATTTGGCGAAGCTCATTTGGCATTACGTTTCGTTAAGACAGAAATTAAAAAACAAAGTAGATAAATAAATAAAACATTGAATATTTTATAAAAAAAGTGTTTTTATTAACTGTAATTCTGTTAAAAATTAAAAATAATTTAAAAATTCAGTTATCACTGACAATGGGTATTTTCTACATACAGTATTTAAGTTACCACCAGTTATTCTTAGAAGATATGCTTCTGCTCTTTCTGAACCTTTGACAATTATTTTTAATAATTCTCTTTCTAAAGGTGAATTCCTTTCTTGCTGGAAAGAATCTTTTATAACTCCGATTTACAAGTCAGGTTCAAAACAGGAAATATCAAACTATCGCCCGATTTGCAAACTGTCAGCAATTCCAAAACTATTTGAAAAAATAGTGTACGACAAATTGTCATTTCTGTTGAAGGAAATCATTTCACCTCACCAACATGGTTTTGTTGCAGAAAGGTCTATTTCAACCAATCTTACTTTATTTTCTAACTTTGTCCTTAATAAGCTTGAAGAAGGTTATCAAACAGATGTAATTTACACTGATTTTGCTAAAGCTTTCAATGGAGTTAATCACTCGATTATTCTTTTTAAACTAAAAAACTTAGGCTTTCACTCTAGCTTATTACTTTGGGGTACCTCCTACCTAACAAATCATTTTCAAAAGGAGCGCATATATAATGTTAACTCTGTTTCAATTTCAGTTTCTTCAGGTGTACCACAAGGTAGCCATCTTGGCTCGCTGTTATTTTTAATTTTCATTAATGATATGCCTATTATTTTTAAAAATTCATTTTGTCTTCTTTTTGCTGACGATTTGAAGATTTATATATGCGTCAAGTCTTCTATGGATTGTTGTCTTCTCCAAACTGATATAGATCAGTTGGTTAGTTGGTGCACAATAAATGATTTAAGTCTGAATGTTGCTAAATGTCAGTGTCTTACCTTCAGTCGTAATTCCAACCCGATTTTCTTTGAATACAAAATAGGTGTCAAGAATTTAGAAAGGGTTTTTGAACAGAAGGATCCTATTCGACCCAAAAATGAATTTTAGGAAACATACAGAATACATCGTCGCAGAATCTAACTCAATGCTAGGCTTTATAAAACGTAATTCTCCTAGTTTCACTGATCCCTATACTCTAAGATCACTGTACAATGCATATGTTAGATCCATCTTAGAATATGGGTGTGTTATATGGAATCCATATTACGACATTCATTCTAAAAGAATTGAAAATGTGCACAAAAAGTTCACCAGATTTGTTGTTTGGAAACTCGGCTGGAACACTGATTTGACATCTTATAAAACAAGATGCCAACTTATTGGTCTCCAATCCCTTGAAAACCATAGGAAAATGTATGCAGTAATGTTTATTAGTGATATTTTGTCTTACCGTATTAACTGTTCTTTTCTCCTGTCTTTAATAAATTTGTATTCTCCTAGTAGTCATTTAAGAAATAGATTTTTATTTTTTGTAAAAGATCATACAACCAATTATAGTTTTAATGAACCTATGACTAGTTGTGTCAGAGAAATAAATCGTTTATCTGATGTTATAAATTTTGATTTTTACTCTAGTCGATACATTCTTAAATCAAGTCTAAATCCTTATTTCCTAATTAATTTTTAACTTATTGGTTGTTGTATTGTATTTAAAAAAAAAAATAACTTTGCTTTGTATTCAGTAGTCTGTAAGATGTATTGTCTAATTGATGAAATAAATAAATAATAAAATAATAATAATTTCCAGACCTGCCTTGAAAGTCCCAGACCTCCCTTGATTTTTTAGGCCTCCTCTGAAATATATTTTCAGACCTTACTTGAAATTTTTAGACCTCCTTTGATTTTTCCTGACCTCCCTTTCAATCTCAAGACCACCCTTGATTTTTCTATACCTTCCTTGATATTTCCAGACCTCCCTTGATATTTCAAGAACTCCCTTGAAATTTCCAGACCTCCCTTGAAATTTCTAGATCTTACTTGATATTTCTAGACCTCCCTTGACTCCAGACGTTCCTTGAATTTTCAAGACCTTCCTTAAAATCTCCAGACCTTCTTTGTTTTTTCTGGACCTTTCTTGATATTTTCAGACCTTCCTTGATATTTCCACACCTTCTTTGTTTTTTTTGGACCTCTCTTGATATTTTCAGACCTCACTTGATATTTCCAGATCTTCCTTTATATTTCCAGACCTTTGATTTTTTTAGACCTCCCTTGATATTTTCAGACCTCCCTTGATATTTAAAGACCTTTGATTTTTTTAGACCTCCCTTGATATTTTCAGACCTCCCTTGAAATCACCAGACCTCTCTTGACATCTCCAGACCTACCTTGATTTTTCTAGACCTCACCTGAAATCTCCAAGCCTAACTTGATATTTCCAGACCTCCATTGATGTTTCCAGACTCCCCTTCAAATCTCCACACTAGACTTACAACGGGGAAGACATTGTCCTGATCCAAGAGCCATGGATTGTAGAATCCGTTGTTCGAGGACTCAGGACTCCTGGATACTACACACTTTGTGTGACAGATAAAATTGAACCTAGATCTTTCATACTAGTGAAACGTAGCATTAATGTATTTTTACTCCATCGTTTCAGTCTCAGATAGTATACACCATATGATCTTGGACTGGAAAGTATCTAGTTCAATATAAATGTGGATGATAACCCGAGTCCATTGACTTTTCGAAACTATCGGAAAACTGACTGGACTTCATACAGGAACTCATTACAGAGTTTACTAGAACCTGAACTATCTAGTCCTTCCTCTAATGCTAACGAACTTGACAACAAAGTCAATGACCTTACCTCAGCTATGAACAGAAATTGCTTGAAAGAAGTCCTCACAGCTTGACTCGCTCAGGAAGGAATGCAGGAAACTCTCATTGGGACTCCTACAAAGAATCCCTAAGAATCTACAAGAAGGCACTAAGGAAATCCAAGCGATCTTCTTGGCGATCCTTCTGTGGCACGATAGAAGAAACTTCTGAAGCCTTTAGGTTGCGGGAAATTCTTTCAACTAATCCAGCTATACCAAGCTGCTTGAAAAATACAGACGGCTCCTGGAAAAATTCAAGTAATGAATCGCTGAACTTACTATTGGACACTCACTTTCCTGGTAGTTCTTTTACCGAAACTTGCAACAGTTATATACGTTCAAGTTTAAATACAACATATCCACAAGGTCTGATCAGAAGGGATAAGCTACAATGGGCTCTCAACAGCTTCAAACCATTTAAAGCTGCAGGACCAGATGGAATAATACCAGCCGAATTACAAAAGACTTCTGATATAATTGCACCAATCCTTGAGGCAATTTTTACCAGCTGTCTTTACCTGGTCCATGTTCCCTCGGCATGGAGAAAAGTTAAAGTTGTGGAACAACATCACCACGTGTCAAGTCACATAAAACATCTGGCCAACACTGGATTTAAAACGTTCAATTTGCTTGCTCTCTCTAAGCAGATCACGTATAAGCTCGATAATAGGTGTCATAACCGGACAGTGTCTAATAGGAAAGCACTCCACGAGACTATTCGTATTCTCAAATGACTTTCACAGAAGCTGTATTGATGAGGAAGAGGCTCTCGCTCGAAAACGCAAGAATTACCTAGGAGAATTCTTCTTTAACGATCTAAATCATATCGGTATAATCAGCCTCTCACGTTTCGTAAGGGACTCAAGCTGGTTCCATTGAGCTTAGGAGGAAGCCTCAAGATTCATGCGGTATCACAATGGGCCATTAAACTGGCCTAAGTGTGTCCGTTTCTAATCCTAACCTACATTGATATTTCCAGACCTCCCTTGAAGTCTCCAGAACTCCCTTGAAATTTCGAGACCTTGAAATTCCCACATCTCCCTGGAAATCTCGATATTTACCTTGATATTTCCAGACCTCCCTTGATATTTCCAGACCTCCCTTGAAATCTCTAGACATTCCTTGATATTTCCAGACCTAACTTGAATTTTCCAGACCTCCCTTGAAATCTCCATACCTCTCTTGATATCTCCAGACCTCCATTGAAATTCCCAAACCTCCCTTGATTTTTCCAGACGTCCCTTGCAATCTCCAGACAACCCTTTGTTTTTCTAAACTTTCCTTGATAATTCCAGTACTCCCTTTATATTTTATGACCTTCCTTGATATTTGCAAACCTTCCTTGAAATTTCCGGACCTCCCTTGATACTTCCAGACGTTAGTTGAAATCTTCAAACCTCCCTTGATTTTTCAGAACCTTTCTTAAAATCTACAGACCTCCCTTGAAATCCCCGGATCCCTTGATATTTTCAGACTTCCCTTGATTTTTCAAGACCTTCCTTAAAATCTACAGACCTCCCTTGAAATCTCCAGACCTCCCTTGATATTTTATGACCTTGTTTAATATTTAAAAACCTTACTTGAAATTTCCGGACGTCCCATGAAACTTCCAGACATCCCTTGAAATCTCCAAACTACAGACCTCCTTTGATATTTATAGACCTGCCTTGATTTTTCAAGACCTTCCCGAAAATCTACAGACCTGTCTTAAAATCTCCAGAACCCCCTTAATATTTCCAGACCGCCCTTGAAATTTCTAGACCTCCCCTAAAATCTCGAGACCTCCCTTGATATTTCCAGAATCCCTTGCAATCTACAGACCTTCCTTGATATTTCAAGATTTCCCTTTTTTTAGAACTCCGCTAAAATCTCCAGACCTCCCTTGATATTTCTAGAAATCCCTTGATTTTTCAAGACCTATCTTGAAATCTTCAGACCTATCTTGATTTTTCAAGACCTTCATTGAAATCTCCAGACCTTCTTTGATTTGTTCTCCCTTGATATTTCCAGACCTCCCTTGATTTTTGTAGACCTCCGCTGAATTCTCCAGAACTCCCTAGATATTTTCAGAATACCCTTTATTTTTCAAGACCTATCTTGAAATCTTCAGACCTATCTTGATTTTTCAAGACCTTCATTGAAATCTCCAGACCTTCTTTGATTTGTTCTCCCTTGATATTTCCAGACCTCCCTTGATTTTTGTAGACCTCCGCTGAATTCTCCAGAACTCCCTAGATATTTTCAGAATACCCTTTATTTTTCAAGACCTCCCTTGAAATTTTCAGACCTTCCTTGCAATCTCCAGACAACCCTTGACTTTTCTAGACCTTCCTTGATATTTACAAACCTCCCTTCAAATCTGTAGACCTCCCTTGATATTTCCAGACCTCCCTTGAAATTTCCAGACCTCCCTTGAATTTTCAAGACCTAACTTGCAATATCCAGACAACCCTTGATTTTTCCAGACCTCCCTTGATATTTCCAGACCACCCTTGCAACTCTAAGCCACCCTTGATTTTTCTAGACCTCCTTTGATATTTTTAGATCTCCCTTTAAATCTCCAGACCTCCCTTGATATTTTCAAACCTCCCTTGATATTTCCAGACGTCCCTTGAATTTTCAAGACCTTCCTTAAAATCTCCAGACCTCCTTGAAATTTCCAGACTTCCATTGATATTTCCAGACCTCCATTGATTTTTCAAGACCTTTCTTAAAATCTTCAGACCTATTTGAAATGTCCAGACCTATCTTGATATTTCCAGACCTCCCTTGATTTTTCTGTACCCCCCTTGAAATTTCCAGACCACCTTTGAAATCCCCAGTCTTCCCTTGCAATGTACAGAACACCCTTGATTTTTCGAGACCTCCCTTGAAATCTCCAGACCTCCCTTGATTTTACTAGAATTCCATTGACATCTCCAGATCCCCCTTGATTTTTCTAGACCTCCCCTGAAATCACCAAGCCTAATTTGATATTTCCAGACCTCACTTAATATTTCAAGACCGCCCTTGATATTTTTTCAGACCCCTCTTGAAATCGCCAGGCCTCCCTTGATTTTACTACACTTTTGACTTTTTTAAGACCTTTGAAATCTCCAGACGTCCCCTGATTTTCAAGACCTTCCTAAAAGCTCCAGAACTCCTTGAAATCTCCAGACCTCCATTGATATTTCCAGACCTGTCGTGATTTTTCTAGAACTTCCTTGATATATGCAGATCTTCCTTGATATTTCCATCCTTCTTTTGAAATCTCCAGACCTACCTTGAAATTTCGAGACCTCCCTTGAAATCTCCAGAATTCCCTTGATATTTCGTGACCTCCCTTGATATATCCATTCTTGATTTTTTATAGCTCCCCTGAAATCTCTAGACCTCCCTTGATATTTCCATACCTCCCTTAATATTTCCAAGCCTCCCTTGATTTTCTTAGAACTCCGCTAAAATCTCCAGACCTCTCTTGATATTTCCAGAATTCCCTTGATTTTTAAAGACCTATCTTGAAATCTCCAGACCTATCTTGATTTATCAAGACCTTCTTTAAAATCTCCAGACCTCCTTTCATTTTTCCTGCCTTGATATTTCCAGACCTCCCTTAAAAAAAATGAGCGTGAATTCCAGTATAAAATAATAAATTTCCAGATTATTAAAAAACAGAAGATAGAGAAAAATGTATACAAACTCAGCGAAAGTTCGAAAGAGTCAATGAAAAGATATTTTTGTTATAATTTATTATTTATATTCTGTATATAGTGGTTTTTTGATTGGTTGATTGGGAATGAAAAAAATAAAAAAAGAATTAGAAAATAATCTTTTTGTGGTTGTCAATTAGAAAGTTTTCTATTGTTGTATGTGTTTGACCACTTCTTTTTTAATACTTATTTATTGTGTTTTATTAGGCTCTTTTGGTCTTTTTGTTTTTTGGAATGCGAATAAATAAAAAACTATTCCATTCTTTTACCCAACGTTTCGTAAGAATTCCTTACTTCTTCAGGGGATTTTTTTGTTCTTTATTCAATACTTGTATTAAATCTCAAGTACCTTAAAATTAACCTATGATATAAATGTCTTTCTCGTCTAGTTTAATAATTTATTTTTTTTTGCTTGTTTTATTTTATGTTGTATTTGTTATTTATTTTAAATTTGTGTCAGTGCTGTCGGGAGGATATAATATGGAGTTTTAAACAATTATAATGTGATTTAATACTTGTAGTATTGAAAAATTGACGTGTTTTCACGCATACATAGACACACTTCCTGAGGTTTTTGGGGAAATTTAATAAATAAGAGGAGAAATTACACGCACACTATGAAAAAGTTTATGAGGCTGATTTCCGGTTTAGCTTGTAGGCAAACCAAGATGTCTACCGGGGATTTATATCTTTATATAGAGTGTTTTTGATTTATATCTTTACTAGAGTGTTTTTGCTCTGCAACAAAAACACTCTAGTAAAGATATAAATCCTTCGTACGTATCACCCTCCAAAACCCATTTGTTTACATTGTTGTATTTGTAATGTGGACGAATTCAACGAGAAAAATTGACGTGTTTTCACGCATACATAGACACACTTACTGAGGTTTTTGGGGAAATTTAATAAATTAGAGGAGAAATTACACGCATACTATGAAAAAGTTTATGAGGCTGATTTCCGGTTTAGCTTGTAGGCAAACCAAGATGTCTACCGGGGATTTATATCTTTATATAGAGTGTTTTTGCTCTGCAATTCCTTCGTCCTCCTTTTATACCATCTTCTTTATCCCTATTCTTTACTTCGATCTCTTTTTCATGACATAAATGTCTATTTCATCCCTAATTGTCATGTCAGATTGTCAGTGATTAGAATTAGAAAATAGAAGTTGCGTGCGCCGGAAAATAAATAAACATAAAAAACAACTCCAAACAAAAACACAAAACTAAATATAAAATAACTAATTGGACTGGGTGCAAACCAGAGTCCCTAGGTAAGTTGTTCCGCTTGCCTATTCTGACCAGAACTATCGACCTGGGTCTTACCCAGTCCATGTCCCTGGTCAGCATTTTAGGTATTCTCTATAATTTTTCCTAATATTTTTGAATTTTCCTTGCAGGAATGGTGACTCACCTAGCACAACTCTGACCTATCGGTGGCCACAACAACTCCCTATAATTAGAATGACATTTTTTGTAACGTGATTAATTAAATAATTAAGTAATCAAATGACGGACATACATACAAACCCATTTTTAAAAAGCTTTTAAAAGTGACATTTTAGTTCAAGCGAACATTAAAATGTTCGTGAAAATCAATAGTTTAAAATAACGAAAAAATTGAAATAAATGAAAATTTTATTTCAATTTCGGACAAAATCTTAATTATGAATGAAACTAGGTACCATTTTTTTATTAATTCAAGGTAAGTCTAGAAGGCGACAATAATTTTAAACTTTTTACTTAAAAAGGATTTTTTTACAATGCCCTTTTTCTTAAGAATACAAACAACTATTACACTATCTTTAGCCATTTGTCCGTTATTTATTAAAATGGAAGTTGAGGATTGTACTTTCTTAAATTAATTTTGTTACTTTTTTGGTTTAATACATTTATTTAATAAAATTATTCCCTAGAAACTTCCTTTTATATACGCAACAACCTGCCAACATAAACAGATATTATCGTACTCATTCATGTACCTTAATATTGAAACTCTGGACCTATCTACTTCCAAAAGGATAAATACAGAAAAATATTTCACAAATATGTAGATACACATGCATAAATTCTCAATTCTTTTCAATTTTAACACAGTTGTTTTACACTGCGAAATATAAAAGAAAACAAGTCTGAAGCTACTTTTAGAAGGTCAACGTAAACGGTCAACGCGTTGACTCTTTGACGTAAAAAAGACGTCATTTGTAGATCTACAATTAAAAACCACACAATAATTATATAAGTAATATAAATAAATAAAATAAAATAACGTAACGTAACGGCTTACATAAATATTATTTTGTCTAATGGTGTGATAGTCAACGTCTTAAGCATTGACGCTTACGACAGTCAACGCGTTGACCCTTTAAGTTGATTGTTTAATTCTAACTTGAGTCATGCTTAATCCCAATCACGAAACTACTTATGTAAGTCCTTATAATTCAGCTTAGTACACACCAACCTATTAATACTTACTTTTCTACATCACTACCCATCGACTAGGTACCCACATCACAATAAAAAATACAAATTAAAAAAAAAATACCTACGAATGTATTTGCTAATGAAAAATTCAAATCAATGAAGCATTGTATCAAAACTTAAATTTGGAAACGTTGCTTTTAAATTTTCAGATTTCACAAAAATACAAAATCAAATGAATACAATTTTCTGCTAACAAATCTAAAACGCATACAATTAAATGTATTTATATGCATACATTCTATACATTGATAGGTATGAATAAAAAAATCACAGGTAACGTTGGCAACGACTGATTTTTGTTTACATTTGTGTAAGTTATTTTATTTATTTATTCCAATATTTTTATACTTCCAGTCGCTCTTATATTCCACACTTAATTTTCGTACAGGCAGCGCCCCCATGGTCCGCCTTCCGTAACAAAATTTTGTGTTTCATGATAGTACTATACAAAAATTAAAATGGATTTATAAATTAAATAAATCTTTAAATACATTGTTTCTTTTTGAAAGAAATACTTGAATATAAAATTCATCTTATTGCATCAGTCTTTTGCTAGAAATAAATCTGTAACATGATCAAAAACTAAAAACAAAAATGTTACTGATGGATTTCACTGATTGCTATAACCGGCCCCTATGTACATATATGCATGTAGCTATCAGTAAAATTTGAAATGTTTTACTGTTGATCGTTTATAGCAATCAGTGAATTTACGTCATTAAATGTTGTTTGCTTTCGATCATAACATCGAGCTTCGCATCTCAGACAATTTGTTTACTGTTGCTTTCTATTTCTTTTGAATGTATATTTCGAGTACCAAGCAAAAAATTCAAATAACAGACTATGATGGTTTATTAAGCGATAACTAACAGATTTCATGAACATTTTTCGAAACATGCATGCATTTGTTAAACTTATTTTCTTTTTTAAAAACAATCGGTTTTAATTGCTCCGTCCAATTTTTTCATTTCTTGTTTTACAATAATATGAATTCAAAGCTACATATTGCTTTGCTATCAACTGGCTTTGCAAAATTGATTAAATACATTTTTTTTTAAATAATGAAATATTTATTAAATATTCAAATAAATTTTATTATCAGTAACATGTTTGTATGCATGCATACAACTTAGGAACTGTGGAGGTTGGCGTCTTCAAAGGCTGAACTTATTTTTTAAGAAGTTTCTTTGAAAATTTTCGATCGAAAACTTTCATCTACAATTTTGAAACTAACAATATGAACGATGCAATTATATATGTTTTGGTTTCTTTCAAGACCCCTTTAATCGCAGTATTCCGCCTGCCGATTCATTATAAGATGAAGGTTTACTGGAGATTTTGAAAGTATGTATCAACATACAAACATATTAACATTTATGTTGAAATCAGCGATACGTGTTCCATGAAGGTATCGCTTATAAGTATTTGAAGTAATATTAAATCAATCGAAATATAGAAGCCTGAACATTTCACTTGAATTTCAATTTGGGGAACTTAGCTGATTGCTTACATCCACCCAGGCATCTAATTCGTTAAAAAGTATGCCAGTTAAATCCGCTATTTATCGACAGTAATAACCGTCTTTGACTATTAACTTCACAAATGGGCGAAGCCATCAATAAATGTATTTTAATTTGATAGGTGGTAAGAATCATTGAATAGGTAAAACAAAAAAGAAGACAAAATTGGCTCAACTGGTTTGCTTTCGAAGCCTTATGTGTTGTACTTTTATTCGAATATCCATAGGTAACTTATTATTTTATTAAAGGTTTATTACGGAATCGTCTTAAATTATAATGTGAACTACACTAATGCATACAACCTCCTCATTAGTGTTTTCATTTAATGAAAACAATTATGTATAGAATTTACTACCCAGTTCATTCTTCAAATGAGCTCGAATGATCATTCTTCATCATTTTTTCCTGACTCTCTGTCCATGCTTTGGCAATCATTTGCTTTGTCTGGGCATTTCCGCTCTGAAACATTCGCTTCATAAGGTTTACAATAGCATCATCGCCTTTCATGTCGTTTTTCATATCTGCGTCTTGCTTGTCTTTCAGACGTTTTTCAATAAGGGTCAAATGCGACCAAGATTTCGCTTCTTCTGTTTTCTTCATGTAAATAGCCACAATGCCGATTTTTATTTTGCGATAGCTTTTACCTACATCGATTGGATGCAGTAGGTTATTTATAGTGAGACTATAATCTTTGTTGTTCAGATTTTGCACGTGCAAAACCATTGATTTGTCGGTGAAGGTAACATTGACATCGGCTTCGGTTAGATTTTGGACACCGTCCAATGTCACAAACAGTTTAACGAATTTATCACTTTGATCCCAAGCATACTCGTTCAACTCCACAAGATATCTATAAAGATATAATATTTACCATATTTATCAACCTTTAAACAATTCTAACAAAGGTTTGCTTACTTTTTTGGTAAGGGTCCTCCTTGCGAGGGATTTGATTCATTGCAAGAGATTTTGGTTGGATTCGCAGGTTTCTCTATAGCAGCTTTAGCTTTGATTTCAATGTTTACAATTTCAGTCTCTATGCGGTGCTTTTCAACCATGAGAACATTTTTAACACGCTGCCTATTACTCTGTGCCAAAAATTTGGTGATTTCTTCGACATCTAATTTCAACTGCGTTTCACCGAAAGAAAAATCTTTGTTTCAGTAATATTTCACACAAAACAATGAAACTAAAATCTTACCTCTTCAAGAGACATTTTAATTAAATTTCAATTTTATTTTAACTTGTAAGGCAATTATTGATGATTAAATAGTAAATATTGAACGAATTGATTTATAAAAAACCGCAGTTTTTACAAATAAAAAATAAAATTTTAAATTAGCACTTTGGCACGCTCAGCTCAGTTGTCAGTCAGCCTTCCAGAATGTTCAGAATCAGTCACATTTACTTCATTACTGCAAAGACCTATTCACAATAGCATTTTAAATGTCAATTATTTAACGTGTTTTCAGGTATTAAGATCCGTTCGCTTACATCTAATTTAATTGTTTTCTATGAGCAACAAAGCATATATACCGCGTTTACAAGGAGAATTGAATCAGGATTTAGTGCCGAATAGACCTGGATCGGATCGAAATAGGATAACTCGATTCAATCGAATCGAAAATTTGTTTGCAAACCTGAATCGGGGAATCGAGTTATTGGTGTGTGAGGTTTTGCTTGAGTGCGTGCGATAAGTTTTTTCCCTCTTGATATTTGATATTTTTGGTTTTAACCTGAATTTAATTTGGCGCTCGTCTTTGTATTAAGAGCATTGTTAGAAAATTTGAAATTTATTGCACGTAGCAGTACGCACACAAATAAAACCCAAATGTCATTTCGATTCCTCGATTCAGTGCCACCATATACCTTCGCATACAACTTCGCGTTCTGTCAATGGACTCTTACGAGGCAATATAAAATGTTACCTCAGGCTTTATTTATTGTTTATCAATTCATAGTTTAAAAAAAAAAAATGCAATAGTATTTCATTTCTGCTTTGACCTATTGTAAAACGTCAAATTAATGCGTTGATATACTATAGCAGAGCGAGAGTTAAAAGACGCGTGTTTATTTGAAGAAAGTAGAAACAAGAGGTTTTATTAAAATAACGAACATAACGAAAGTTACGTAAAATGAATAAATAAATAGATCATAGGGTGTGTCTAACACTCCTCCTTAAGCTGGAATTCATTAGTGAATAACCATCTGGTATCAAAATGTTTCGAGCATGGTTCTGTCCAGCGGCTTCGTGAGTGCATCGGCTGTTGGTCCATGCTGACGTAATTTAGTTGTATTTCACCTGCAGCTAGAGTGTCTTGTATGAAGTGATGACGGATGTCGATGTGCTTCGTTTTCGGATGGAATCCATTGTTTAAGGCAATTGAAGTGGCACTTTGATTGTCACAGTTATTGAGCAATCCCACCATATAGCCTCTTGTAGGGTTGCTGATAATGCAATGTATTCAGCTTCGCAAGACGAGAGCGCAACTGTTTGTTTGTTGCTGGTTAGTGGAGGGGAGAGGAGCGTGGAAAAGGATAAGTCGATAAGGCGGGGAAGCTACCATACCGGGACAGGAACATCTGGAAAAGGAAAGAGGAACGCCAGGAAAAAGGGAAAGAGTATCTACTCCCGAGAACGTGGCCTGCTTGCTGTGTGCAGCGTAAGCTCGTCGGATGTGGGGGGATCTTGTTCCTGGAAGTAAACCTCACCAGCAGCCAAAAACAGGTTACAGGCCGGTTTACTAAAAATTGGACGCGGACGGACGTTCACCACCTCAAGGGCACTGCCGGTGTTATTGCAGTGTGGCCTATACCCACCCAACCATAAAAATCCTTAGGCAATGTTTGGATTTCCCCATTCGCTATTGTTCCAGTGGAAATTAGGTCCTTACGCTCGTTAAAAAACTGGTACCATCGGCACCCCAGTAAAGTGCTTTAACAAATCATCGTTTCACTCAATCGAAACCGAAACCAACCAACAAAAAAAACTAACGCTTTCTTCTGTTCTCATTATAGGTGTCAAGTTTTATTATCACAATTAAACATTTTTGAACACAACTAAGAAAAAAAAACAAAACGCAACGAAAAATAATTCTTTCGAGTCAAAAGAAACTAACCAACAGGAAAATTACAATACCCTATTTTGGTATTACTGATACTCAATTAGCAAAAAAACGTCCTAGGATCACCTACCCCTAGGGAGCTCTGTGAAAGTTGGTTCTTACCTAGAAAAACCATCAACACACATTTTTTTTTTGCGTTGACATCTTCAAAAACTTTTTTTCATTGGCTACACAGTAAAATTTAAATTAATTAAGAATTTTAAATAGTAAGTTAATGAAAATGATATTTAATAAATTAATTTTGACGCCAAAAAAATAGATAACAATAAATAAAGACAAACACAAATACATAGATTGACTTATCCGTCCGAATAATGTCTCTTCCTGGGTGCCTCTACACGGACCCGCGCTCAAGGGAAATAGGGTGCTTCGATGGACCAACAAGACGTTGAAAAACAATTTAATTTGTATATTGCGGTGGCTCAGTCCTTTTAAAATGACGATATGGAACCGCCAATTATCATTCGCTTTTAACTGTTTTACCAATTTTTTTATTTGGTTCACCACATTCGTATCGGGAAATAAATTGCGTTCAATTGCGTTCAATTTAATTAAAACTTGTCACCACTTATGAGTTTTAATTTCTATTCTATAAATTTTGTTGAATTTAATTCAAAATTTCCAAAAAAACTATGGCAACACTATTTTACCCGATTGCTTTTTTTTCAAGAAAAAAGTTCTTTACACCACTCTCGAATTGTTTTGTTTCTTTTTTGAAGTAAATCAGATTTTCTTTAAATTAGCGTTTTTAAATTTTCGTTTCACACAAAAACTTTGGCAGCTATATCACCACCGAACTCTTTTTGGTCGAATTAAAAAAAAAAAACTCCAACAACTCAAAAAGGTCTCGTCTCTTCAAAAAAATACCGATTTCAACGGCGAAAAGTCAAGAACAACCTTCCTTCCGGAACTTTCATATTTACTAAAGCTAAAAAAGGAAATTACTGGTTGTAACCTTCAACCGATAGATGGTGTGTAAGGTTAAGGGTCTAATTACATTAAGATATATTCAACTTAGAATTAAGCACTCCATACACAGTTCAACTTGTCTTTCAATTTAATGTCAATTTCATCAAATCAACTCGTGTGTGGGCTTGAATTTGATTTTTTTGAAGGTTGACGATTGAGTTGGAAGAAAATCAAAAGATTTTGAATTTGTTCAAGTTGATGTGAATGTTTTCAACTTAGTTGAGGTGTGTGTAGGCACGTCATTTGATTTACTGTCAAACCAAACGCATTCCATCTCTTTCTTAGCAAGAAATTAAATGAGATAAAAAAACAGAGACGTGAATAATCTCAATAGAATGATCTCAGTTGTCATGTCTGATGTCTCGTCTCTCTGGTTTCGGTGTGGTTTTGTATTTGTTCTTAAAATTTTTTAACGAGAAAAAAATGATGTTTTGACAGTTGAAGCAGAAGTCTTTCAACAACGTTTATGTAGTGTATGGCAAGTGGCAAGCATCAATTTAGTTGACAACTAAATTGAAAATAAAATTGAATCGTGTATGGAGTGCATTAGACGTTTTAACTTTGTTTTGTACGTAAAACAATACCAATAACTGGACACATGATTATAACGAAAAGTACGTATTGAACAAATAAAAACAAAAAAACGACAGATGTAAACGTTCATTATTGTACTGTGTCTCTATAATTCATCTCTTTCCTTACAAATCTCTATTTAGCTTCAGAATTGACATTTAGTCGAAAACTCGAAATGGTCTATTCAAATTCAAATCAACCCAACAATCAACATGGTGGTAGGTAAATAATTCTTGGTTTGTTTACTATTTTATGCATCGGTTTATTATTTACAAACCTAATAATAATTTTTGTTTCTTTCTTCTTCTAACCAATCTTCTTTTTGCATTCTAGGTCTGGGAGGCAGTTCACCAGGCGTCCGCAACATGTTGCCTCTAAGAACACCATGAGATTGCTCCTCAATAAGCTAAAAAGATATAGCCGGTTGTTGATTTTCTGTCATCGGCGTTTGCTGCCGAATCTGCATCTGTGTAACCGGTGATGAAGCTCTGGTTATCATCCTTCTTGAAGCGTAGTTTCATCTTTGATGTCCCACGGAGATATCGAAAAAGATGTTTGGCAGCAGACCAATGACGTAATCCGGGGTTATTATTATAACGACTAAGGTTGTTCATGGCAAAGGAAATATCACGTCTAGCGCATTGTGCAAGGTACAGCAAACATCCTATTGCTTCCTGGTACCGAATTTTTCGCATTTGTTCAATGTCTTCGACTGTATTTGCACCATCTTCCTTCCTGAGTTTCTCACTTGAGTTAATTGGCATTTTGACTGCTTTGGCGTTCTTCATGCCAAACTTTTCAAGAAGGTTTTCAATGTAGAACTCTTGATCGATTAAATTGAACCATGTTAACGAGTTATTCTCATTCCAAGAATTTGTTTTGCATCGCCAAGGTCTTTCATATGAAACTTTTGGCTTAAGTGCTGCTTGATGTTTATGAGTTGTGAATCGTCATTACTAAACAGAAGAAGGTCATCAACGTAGACTGCAACCATGAGTAGTTTCCTGTCTTCTTGTTTATGATATACGCAAGGATCAAGAATTGACTTAGTCAAAAAGCTTCAAGGGCATTATTTAATTCCAAGTTACAAATTCTTCTTGACTGCTTCAGTCCGTACAGTGCTTTGTGCAGGCGGGAAGCTTTCAATGGATTGTTCTTGTCAACATACAATGGTGGCTGCTCCATATAAATTTCTTTATTTTGTTGGCCTTGAAAAAATGCAGTTATTGTGTCCATTTGTTGAATTTTAAGATTGAGCTGTGTGGCGATTGCAAAAAGGTATCTCAGGGAACTAAGACGTACTACTGGGGAGTATATCTCCTCATAGTCTACCCCCTTTCGCTGAGAGTAGCCTTTTATCACCAATCGTGCCTTGTAGCGATCTATGCAGCCAGTTACGTCACGTTTGGTTCTGAATATCCATCTGCAATTTGATTGCCTTGCGGGTTGGTGGCAAGTCTGACAGCGACCAAGTTTCGTTGCCCTTAAGCGACTGGTACTCCTCTTCCATGGCCAGCTTCCATTGTTTCGCATCTGGCCGTGACAATGCTTCTAATGGTGTTACTGGATCGTTCATGTTTGTCTGTAAAAGCTCTACTGCAGATATATGATTTTCAACTAAATTTAAGGGATACTTGCGTTGAAAATCGCGCCCTCAACGCTAGGCTTGGACACTTGTTGATTTTTGGTCAAAACTGGTGATGTGATGCGATGGAGGCGCAGCAAGTCCGGAAAATCCATTAAAATCGCTTTCCGCCGACATCGAGTTACCGTCTGCTACGATTGTTGGTTGTTCTTCGTCTGATTCACAAGATTTAAATGAAGAATCACTTTCAGGATTGATGATGAAGCTTATGCGTTCGCTACGTCGTATTTCTTTTGGTTGATTTGACTTTGATGAGGATGGCATATTTTGGGCTCTTTGTTGATCATCGTAGGTCATGTCAATGTTGTGTGTCATATCCGGTTCATTTTGTTGTATGAGTATTTTGTTGTGCTTTGTCACATCTGGTTTAATTAATATTTTGTTGTTGTTTGTCGCGTCTTGTTCTTCGCATACTCTGTTATGTTTGGGAAAACTTTCGTTCGCTGTTTGTACTAGCTGGGACTGAATGACGTTAGTGTTTTCATTTATGAATGACACATTTCGGCTTTTGAATATAATTTTTCTGACAGGATCGCAGAGACGATATCCGTTTGTGTGTTCGTCAAAGCACATTCGTGTGCTTTCGCGTCCCATTTAAGACGATTGTTTTTCGGTATGTGAACCATAGCTGTTTTTAAAAACACTCTGATGTGTGACAAATCCGGTTTTCTTCCACTCCATGACTCTTCAGGTGTCATTCCCGTGCCTTTCGAAGGTCAGCGGTTTAGCAAATAAACAGAATAAGCAACGGCTTTGGCCCAGAACACCATTGGTAAGTTAGCATCGGCAAGCATGCATCCGGTAACAATTACCTTATGATTCCGATCAAACACTTGGACACCTGTATTTCCGAACACGACTGTAAAACCTCGTTTAACAATTTGACTTACAGAGAGCAAATTAGTGCTTACATATATTTGGTATATACTGCACGTCGTTAATTTCAATTAAATCGTCACTATCGTTCTTTTTTACTCTTAACATCAGTTTAAAGTTTGCTATTGCTAAATAAATCTTGGCATAAAGTCATATGAGATGTTGCGCCGGAGTCAAAAAATCAATCATTTTTATTGCCAAAACCAATAGTTGAGAGCGCGGCACCAAATGCATTACATTTTCTATCATCGTTGTTAGAATGCGTAGATTTTGTTTGGCAATTCTTCGCGATGTGGCCGAAATTATGACATTTTCTACATTTTGGACCTTTTCGGTGTCGATTTGTTGTCACTTGTTATTGTTATATTTTGCGGTAAAAAATGAGGAATCGTTTTCACTTGGCTGCATCTCTTGCAGGAGTTTAGTTTTGATGGCGTCTGTTGTGATTTGTATGCCAGCTTTTTCTAACGCCATGATCATTGGGCGGTAGTCTTCAGATAGGCCAGCTAGCAATAGCGTTCCTACCCAGTCTTCATCAATCGGAAAGCCTGTGATGTTTACGTACCGTTCCATGGAACCGCAATTCGATAAGGATGTGTTTATCAGCTTACGCAGTAGACATACACGATGAGTAAGACCATTGTCTTTGAAGGCATCTGCTAGCCTTTGCCACATTTCAAAACAAACTGCAAACTTAATCGATCGACAGCGTAATAGTTTACTCCTTGTCTTCCTGTCTTTATCTACGTCGATTGGAGGTTTGGGCATACCATTCTCATCAACATCGTACTCGATAATTCCCGGCCATAAATTGTCCAAGTCCAGAAAAGCTTGCATGGCAATTTTCCAGTTGGAGAAATTTTGTCGTCCTAGCAGCTTTTTGAAGGAAAATCCATTGTCGAATTTATCCATGGTTGAGTTTTCAAAAAAAAAAAACTTTTTTGTAAAAAATGCTTACGCGATTTAGATTTTATTAAAGAAATAAAAAAAAATATTCTAAACGTTTAATGCTGGGCCCATAACCTATAACAGAGCGAGAGTTTAAATACGCGTGAGTAACGTATATTGACCTTCCAAGAAAAGTGAATTGCAACCACTCTCATGGTAAGGTAAATAAACACCTCACTTCCGTTGCTTTACTAAAAAATCAAATAAAAAATTAATCAGCATAAATAAGTTTTTAAGTCATAATACCAATTGTACATAGTAAGCATTAATTTAAGATACATACATACATTTGTAAATAAAAACCTTTTTCTTTAATTTGGCAATAAAGAGTTGAGTTGAGTTTGGAACTCTAAGCAATACAGTCGTTTTTCTATTCTACTTTAAAATATATAACTGGCGCAGTCGGAAAGAATCCAGACATAAACAAAATATATACTTTTACCGAAAGTTGATACGAAGTGGTCAAAATAAAATTTAGTGATCGCGAAGAAACGTATTAAAGTAAAGTATTTAGTGTATGTCCTCACCCCTATCGGTAGTCAAAAGAAAGCGATTTAATAATTGTATTTCCAAACCAAGTCCACGCCTTCACCCTATTGAAGAAAAAATAGTAAAGTGTTGCTTGTATAATCAAAGTAGACAGTACAATAATTATCAAAGTAGACAGTATAGAAATGATAATAACACAGCTGGAGGACAAAATAATTCACAGCAAACCAAACAAAGTTCTGGTCATATGTCAGTAGATGCTTTAAGCACTGATGACACATTTTTTATCAATTAGCCTCGGAGAAAAATAAAATATATGTAAGACTCACATTTAATCAAATACATTATGCAACTCTATTAGATACTGGCTCTACAGTTAGTCTTCTAAATTCAAAAATTGTTCCGAACCATCTATATGAAAACATGGGAGATGAAGCCCATATAAATACAATAGAAGGTAAAGTTCAAATAAAAAACAAATATGTTAAAACAAAATGTCCTGATGAATTTAAACAGGAAATAATGCTAGGATAAGATGGGTTGAAATGAAATTAGAAAATCCATATGGATTCTTATTAGGAATGGATTGGATAGATAAAAATGTAAGACTAATAGATATCATTAATGAAGAAATAGTTTTGAATAATAACGAACGCATTCCTTTTTTAAATAAGAAAGTTATCAATGAGGTTAATATGTTAGAGCAAAGTCATTTTGAAAATATTGAATAAGATCATTTAAACGAGGAATAAAACAAGGTGTAACTCAGTTAATGTATAAATATAAAAATTTGTTTTATAAAGATGGTGATAAGTTAACAAATACCACAAGTAGAGTCCACGAAATCAAAACAACAACAAATGAACAGATTAATTCTAAACTGTATAGGTATCCACCTCAGCATGAGACAGAAGTAAGAAAACAAATGAGGGATATGGAAGCTCAGGGCATAATAAGAAAAAGTAAAAGTAGATATAGTTCACCTATTTTTGTCATACCTAAAAAGGGAGATAATTCTGGCGTCCAAAAATTCAGGATAGTTGTCGATTACAGGATGACAAACAACCACTATCCAATATGAACAGCATATTGGACAAGTTAGGAAAAGCTCAGTACTTCACTGCAATTGATTTGGGAAAGGGTTACCACCAAATTTTAGTAGCGGAAGAAGTCATTGAGAAAACAGCTTTTAACACACCAGATGGCCTTTATGAGTTTTTAAGAATGCCATTTGGCTTAAAAAATGCTCCCGCAACATTTCAGCGTTTAATTAATGAAATATTAAGGGATTGCATTAATGTAATCTGTGTTGTTTACCTTGACGATATTCTAGTATATTCAACAACTCTAAGTGAACACCATAGAGGAAATATATTATCTAGAGTCCCGACTTAATGGGTTTGCTCTCTTTCGGCCTACAAGCTAAATTGGGAGGATTTTGTCCATAAGGATAAGCATGAGTTAGTTGTCCCGTGCATTTCTTATGGGACCAAGCCATTTTGAGTGTAGTCTTTATGGAATTTGTGCCCATATTGCTTAACCGCGGGGGAAAAAACTATGAGGTGAACTCAGCCGTTCAAAAAAGAGATCCGTTGAATTCAAAAATTGAAAAATTAATGCAATATTTTAAGAAAAATTATTTTGCAACTTCTCTTTAGTGAAAAAAGTGCTAAAAATAATATTTTACTGCTTTTGGCAACCAAATTCTATCATTTTCATTTTCATATCCCGATAGCGAATTTGAGAGAGTTTACCTCGAATTTGAGAGAGTTCACTTTGAATAAAATTTGAGGGTGTTTCAGGTAGGACGGGTACCGGTCGGGACTCTAGATAATATATTTCCTCTATGGTGAACACTTTAAATCTTTAGACAAAATTTTCAAAATTCTATCTACACATAACTTAAAAATACAAGCCGATAAATGCAGCTTTATGCAGAAGGATACTAAATTTTTAGGGCATATTCTGACCAAAGATGGTATTATGCCTAATCCCAGTAAAATTGAAGACATTCAAAAAATTGTGTTACCAAAAACTGAAAAACAGCTAAAATTTTTTCTTGGAATTACGGGATTCTATCGAAAATTTATAAAGGACTACTCAAAGATAGCATATCCACTTATTAAGTACTTGAAAAAAGACATTAAAATTAATACCAAAGATCCTCAGTTTATAGAAGCTTTTGAAAAGCTTAAAATTCTTATATCTTCACATCCAATCTTGAAATTTCCAAATTATGACAAACAGTTTACGGTTACAACAGATGCTAGTGACTGTGCCATCGGAGCGGTTCTCTCACAAGACGGTCATCCGGTTTGTTACGTCTCTTGAACTCTTAATAAATACGAACAAAAATACAGTGTAACCGATAAAGAATTTTTGGCAATAATTTATTCGGTTACATATTTTCGGCCATATTTATATGGTAAAAAGTTCAAAATCGTGACTGATCATGCCCCAATAAAATATTTAAATTCAAAATATAAAGGAAAAGAATTTTCCCAAAGAAATCAAAGATGGATTCTCAAATTACAGAATACAACTTTGATATCGAATATGTAAGAGGGAAAGAGAACACTGTAGCTGATTTTCTAAGCAGGCTAGAAAATAGTCCTAAGATATGTGATGGAAATAGTAGTGAATCTAAAATGGACCTATCTGATACCATCCATTCAGTATCATATTCAGGATCATATTTGTATAAAAGAAGAAATTATTAACAAGTATAAAACACAATTTATTTTAACATATAGTCCATGTAAAGAAATGAAGAAACTTCATGGTAGAAGAATAATAGAAATTAATCCACAAAATGAAGAACATGAAATTAAAGAATTACTAGTCAAGTATGTTAAACCAGGGAGAAATGGAATTTGTTCTTATGTTGAAGATAAAGATTATAATAAAATTCAGCAGTTGATTATACAATTATTTTCGAACAAAAGAAAAATTAAAATTATGAAGACCACTAAAAAGGCACAAGAAATAGAAACAGAAGAAGAATGTCATGAGCAAATTTCCTTGTATCATACTATTGAATCTTTACATAGTGAAATAAACGAAACGCACTTAAAGATAAAATTTAAAGATACAAATTTAAAGTTGCAGCAACATATCCAGCTTATAATAATAAATTGTGACAAATGCCAAGAAATTAAATACGATAGAAATCCTATCAAATCAATTATGAATATAACAGAAACACCAAAAGCTAAAAGCGATATCGTTCATATTGATATTTTCCACTATTGTAAACAAACTTTCGTTACTTTTATTGATAAGCTAACTAATTTTGTTGTTGCTTATTTAATAAATGACAGGAATTGGGTTAAAATGACAGCTATTCTAGAAGGATATTTAGCTAGTTTTATAAACCAAATAAAATTATCATAGATAACGAATTTAAATCAGAACAACTTATTCAATTTTTAAAGGACAAGAACATTGAAATACATTGGACTAAACCAAATAGTCACAATGGAAATGCTGATGTTGAAAGGCTTCATTCGACATTAATTGAAAAAATTCAAGCGATTGAAGAAGAAATGACACTTGAACAAAAGATCCAAAAAGCAATTGGAAACTACAATGACAGGATTCATTCCACTATAGAAATGACTCCAAGACAGGCTTACAGAATAAATGACACTTTGACTATGCAAAAATTAGTAGATCGTGTAAAAAATAAAAAAATTAAAAATATTACAAAAATTAATAAAAGTAGGGAAATTATATGTAGAAAACAGAACTAAAGGTTATATAAAAAATTATAACAGAGTTAGGCATAAGGACCAACCATATTATAGGAAATTCGGTTTACAAAATGTACATTTAATAAACATTAAAAGAAAACCTAAATTTACAGATAATAATGATGCTGTTCATGATGATAACCTCAGTACAAGGGTTTTTACAGGTTCATCCCGACACTATTTTACACATAATTAATCCAAGTAAATTGTTACAAATTTGCATTAAATTAGAATTAAACAATTAAATTAGAATTGATCATGAAATACGATTAATAAAAAGTCAACTCAGAACATTAAGCAGATCAAATAGGGAAAAGAGAGGTCTAATTAATATCGTTGGTAGAGTATAAAAATGGTTATTTGGTACAATGGACGATTCAGATCGTGAAGAAATCCTTGAACATCTCAAAATAACTGATGAAAATAACCATAATTCTATCAATAATCTTAATAAACAAATACAAATAAATGAACATTATAATAAATCTTTATCCGATTTGAAACTTATAATAGAAAGTGATAGAAATAAAATCTTAGAATCATACAACACAACAAATGAATTTATTCGTAATTTAAACTACAAAATAATAGTTTTAGAACAGTCAATTAAGCTTAGATTTTTGGAAAACAAAGTAAATCAAATTCTTGATAACATAATGGCCGCTAAGAACAATATTATTCATCCAAGTATGCTTACTTAGGAAGAACTGGAAAAATATAACATTGATTTTCCTACAGTTAAACTTTTAAAAGCAGGATTTATGCAATATAAAAATGATTTATTAGTATTCGCCATCAAAATACCGGTAAATTTTATACGAACAGAATTACAAATTATAAAATCAATACCAAATACCAATCATTTGGAAATTAATGAAAAAGAAGAAATGATTGTAGAAATAAATGAAAAAATATATAAATACGAAGAAAATTCACTTTTTAAAAATCTGAAGTAAAAATTGTATTATTACAAATTCATGTTACTTAACATACAATAATTTAACAATCATTGAAAAAATAGATGACAAAACTCTATTACTTAAAAATATGTATAAAGAAGTAATTTGGCAAAATTGTGATCAAAAAAATATTACATTAACAGGAAATTATTTAATTAATTATAATAACTGTTCGTTAACAATAAAACAAACTAAATTTTGTAATAAAGAAACAATTATACCAGATAAATATTTTTATCCATCAAATAAAAATAATGAAATGTTTGTTAAACCAATTGATTTTAATAAAATAATTATGCAAAATATTAAAAATTTAGAAGAAATAAAAGAACTACACTATCATAAGAAAATAATGTATGGCTCAAATATAATCCTAGCTTTAGTTTTAATATTAAGCATAATTGTTGTTACTTTTTTATTATTGAAATCAAAAAATAAAACAATAAAAATTGTAAGCAATATGAAGCCGGAGACTTCAGATTTAAAGCAGGGAGGAGTAACGTATATTGACCCTACCAAGAAAAGTGAATTGCGACCACTCTCATGGTAAGGTAAATAAACACCTCACTTCCGTTGCTTTACTAAAAAATCAAATACAAAATTAATCAGCATAAATAAGTTTTTAAGTCATAATACTAATTGTACATAGTATGCATTAATTTAAGATACATACATACATACATTTGTGAATAAAATACTTTTTCTTTAATTTGGCAATAAAAAGTTGAGTTGAGTTTGGAACTCTAAGCAATACAGTCGTTTTTCTATTCTACTTTAAAATATATAACTCGTGTTTATTTGACGAAAGTAGAAACAAGAGTGGGGTTTTATTAAAATAACGAACATAACGAAAGTTACATAAAACGAATAAATAAAAAGTTCAGTTCACATTGATGAATGTTCAAATTACAGAACAACAAAAATCTTAAAATCGGTTACCAGCAAAATTCCGTAAGCAACTTCGAGTTGCCGAACTTATTTGTTGCCAATATAGCAAGTATCATATTAGACCGTGACCAACTCAAAATCGCTAAGGATAATATCACCCCTATTGAATAACAGAAAATAACCCTCACACAAGACTAACACGTATGTTAGATAATAAACGTGTGTTAGCCTTAAGTGTTAATTTTTAACAAACGGATAACTTACATCATGGATTTTTGCTTATAAGGCTCGAATATATTTTATTTCAAAATATTCTCGACAAATGAAGCATGTCAGACCCATTTGATTACGAGAAGCTTTTTAGTCTTCTGCATTTCGATCCTTCCGCTTACCTTGGCCCTTCTCTTTCGTACAGTCAGGTTTGAATTGAGTAAATAAGAACCCATCGGAATAATCCGATTTGATTGCCAGGAACAAAATCTCGTCGAGCAGTGTAATTACAACTAAAAAATCAAAACAATATTTATATAATTTGAATTTAAAATGATCATCACAAACAACACTTACTTTATATTCGAAGATCTTCTTGGGCTTGTCTAAGTACTTTCTTTTGAGGGCGTCAAAGGAAGTCTTTGAATTAGGCGAGGCGAAACATAAGCGTTTTGCGTTTCTAATGCTCTGGGATCCGTCGCTCTGTATGACGACCAGTAGGGGTTTTTGTCTTAGCTGGTCTCGACAATGTTAGTATATATATACATAATTAACTATTTGTACATATATACTTTACTATAAAAACACTTGTGATATTAATATTTATAGTTTTAGTATCGAACAATATTGAAGTTCGATATTATTCGATCATATTTTCTTGTACAATAAACATCTTGTTTAATTTTGTTGAATTAAATTTCATTCTTAATTACCGATCCTAATCATTTCCCTACAAATCATAACGATGTTCTTAGCATCAACGGACTCCTTACCTTATCTTTATTGGGCTGGATCTAAGGTGTTAAACCCGTGTCGAAGATAAGCCTGGCTTTGGGCACAATTAAAAAAATAGCTCAGTCTCTATCCGGATACCTGGCGATGTCCGGATTAACTAGCCTTTTCTATATAATGTGAGTCTCTGTACAGACGGACCTTTCTTTTTTCGCAACTCGTTTAGCCAAAAATGAAAAAAGAAAAGAATGATGCGACCGGTATCTTTTCAAGAGCGAGCGGCAGTTTGGCGCTGAATCCTGATGCCGTATCTCCTGCTGTCAAAACAGAAAAGGGAGTAGTGGTTATTCACGGACCATCTTCTGTTATTGGTAGCAACGAGAGTAGGAGTAGCAGAGTTGTGAACAATGGCCCTTCGACTGAGAGCACCTATGTATTGTAAGCGGTCTTATTCAAAGGAATGAAACAATGTTTATTTAATTTTATTGTGTTTTATTTAATTTCGATCAGATAAAAATACAAGAATTCCGTGTAGCGGCGTTGTTCCTTTACTTGATGCTCAAAATCAACTGCCTGAATACTTATTTGAAAAACCAAAATGGAGAAGAACATATTAGTTTTTAGACACCTGCCCTCTTCTTTCATAATAAGATGTTTACACAAGATATCTTTGTGGTGAGGCCGCATTATGATATATTTTAACAATCATTTGGGTCCAGCACAGTTCGGCCATCCTGACAAGTAACCTATCCTTTTCCTTATTTAAAATTTTCTCTAACCTCTCCCTTAACGGGTCTTCCATCATTCCTCGCTGCCTTATCCCAAAAAGTAACTGACTAGGTGTCATCCCAGTACTTCTGTACACGTTATTATTCATCACGTGCTCGATCTCAGGTAAGACCTTATCCAAAGACATTTCATTGCCCGCACTAGTCATCTTTGCCAACATGGGGGCTAAACTTCTGTTTACCCTTTCAACCTGGCCGTTGGCCTGTGGTGAACCGGTTGCAACCAATACATGCTTGACACCATTTTTCTCCAAAAATGATTTAAACTCATTCGAGGTAAATGCACTGCCTCTATCGGAAACTATAAGCTTAGGACGACTGTAAGAGTTAAAGTACGACTTTAGAGAACTAATTTCTTCGTTAGTACCAGTACCTCGGATGGCATATAGTCTGTTAAACTTTGTAAAACCATCTACAACCAGAAAAACATATTTTTTCTTTGATTTTCTCAAAGTCACTGGCCCGGCTTCGGCGAAAACGTTATGCATTTAAGACAATTCGAAATGTGTTCCCGTATTCTATTCCTTATTTTCGGAAACCAATACACCCTCGTTAAATTTTCATACACCTTGTTGCATCCTACATGTCCCATGTCGTCATGGTACATATACAAAACATTTTGCTGCATTTCCGCCGGCACATAAAACAATAAATTCCCACCATTCTTTCTATAAACTAACCCATTTCTCATTTCATAACACGAACTCTCCTCTTTTTCCTCTCTCTGTGCTGACAAATAGACAGATTTTGTTCAAAGGTATTCCCTTCTAATACAAGTATACTCATGTTCCTACTTAATGCGTCAACATGTTGCATTTTTTCACTGTTGCGATGCTCCAAAACGTAGTCATAGTTCTGTAACTCTAACACCCACCTTGCTATCCTTGGGTTAACTTCTTTTTTGTTAAGCGTTAATGTCAGTGAGTTACAATCTGTAACTATTTTAAACCTCATACCATGTAAATAAATTCGGAATCTCTGTAAAGCATAAATTATTGCTAGAGTTTCTATAGCTCACAGCTATGAAACTTAGCCTCCTGATCAGTAGTCCTTTTCGAAAAATAGAATATTGGATGAAATTTTCCATCACTCTTCTTTTGCAATAGGATTGCACCGAACCCGAGAGCACTAGCATCGCAGTGTAATTCTGTTTCATCTCGAGGATCGTAAATTGCTAAAATTGGTGCTGCTAATAATTTTGCTTTTAATTCTTCAAAACAGTGTAATTCCTCTTCACCGAATTTAAAACTAGCCTTTTTCTTTATTAACTCGTATAAAGGTTTAGCTCTTGTTGAAAACCCTTCCACAAATCTTCTGAAATAAGAGCATAAACTATACACTGCCTTGGCATTTTGAGGAATAGGAAATTTTGCCACTGATTTAATATTATTTTCATCAGGAAGTATACCTTCTTTAGAAACCTTGTAACCTAAATACCGTATTTCCGGTTCTATAAACATGCACTTATCCAATCTCAGTTCTAGTTTGTTACTTACTAGCTTCTCAAAAACTTCTTTTAATATGGATAAGTGTTCTTTAAAATCACTCGTCGCAATCATTATGTCTTCTAAGTATATTGCAACTTTCCCTGCCCTAATCATGTCATCAAACACCATATTTACAAACCGTTGAAATGTTGGAGGTGCAAAAAATGCAATCCGAATGGCATACGCAAATATTCGTATTGGCCAAGCGGAGTCAAGTGTATTTCGCCGATTCTTCATTTACATGCACATGATAAAAGGCGCTTTTTAAGTCTAATAATGAAAAAATAGTTTTGTTTGCTAACCTATCCAACAATATCATCAATCAGCGGGATTGGGTAGTTGTCCTTCTATGTTATCTTGTTCAAACTCCTATAATCTATACATTATGTTATTATTTTTCTTCCTGACCAAAACAATAGGAGAAGAATACTCTGAATTACTGGGCCTTATTATCTTTTTCTGTAACATACCTATCATCTAAAATTTCCCGTACTCGCTCTTTTTCATAATATGATAACCTTCGGGGTGGGCAATGGAATGGCTTTTCATTAATCAAATTTAACTTTATCTCACATTTAATTAGCGGTTCATCAGGACGATCACATTTTAAAAAAGAGGCTGGGATGCGACCTACACTGATAACTTCCCATCCCGTCTGTCGATTTGTCTTGCTTACAAGTTTGTCTATATGTACTCGTATCAATTTTTACCAAATTTGGGCACTATTTTTTGTAGATTTTATTTTTTATGAAAAAACGGACTGTTGGATTTTTATATAAAAATTACTGAATATTGAAAACAATATTTTCTGTGATATAAAATAAGTTTGAAGCCAATATTTTTAATTTTTGAAAAGCTATTTGAGCCGAAAGTAAATTTTTACCAAGTTTTAGTATTGTTTTTTTTTCAGAGTTTTATTTTTTGTAAAAAAAACTGTCAATTCGAATTTTTTAAAAAATTAAGCAAATGTTGAAAACAATATTTCTTATAAGATAAAATTAATTTGAAGCCAATATTACAAATTTTTGAAGAGATATTTGAGTCGAAAATCAATTTTTACCAACTTTTATACATTTTTTGTAGGTTTTTATTTTATGTAAAAAAAACTGTCAATTCGATTTTTCTCAAAATTTGTCCTAATGTTGAAAACAATATTTCTTACAAAAAAAAATTAGTTAAAACCTATTATCTCAAATTTTGTGAAAAGATATTTGAGTCGAAATCATTTTTTTCCAACTTTTGTTAATTTTTTTTTTCAGTTTTTAATTTTTTGTACAAAAACTGTTAATTCGATGTTTTTCAAACTTTAACTGAATGTTGACAACAATATTTGTTGAAAGATAAAAGTAAATTAAAGCCAATATCTCAAAGTTTTGAAAAGATATATGAGTCGAAAATCCATTTTTACCAACTTTTATATATTTTTTTTAGGTTTTTATTTGTTTGTAAAAAAAACTGTCAATTCGATTTTTCTCAACATTTTTCAAAATGTTGAAAACAATATTTCTTATAAGATAAAATAATATTGAAGCCGAAATTTCAAGTTTTTTAAAAGATATTTGAATCGATATTCAATTTTTACCAATTTTGAGTAATGTTTTTTTTTAGATTTTTATTTTTTATAAAAAAAACTGTCAATTAGATTTCTCTCAAAATTTTATCAGATGTCAAGAACATTATTCTTCGTTGCACAAAATTGTTTGAGATGAAATCATATTTCAGTCGTAAAATATTGGAGGCGACAAATTTTTTTTTTTTAGTTTTATTGATTTATAAAAAAAACTGTTATATTGATTTTTTTCAAAAAATATATCTGTTTGGTATCACGTTACAATATATTATATAAAATTTTATTCAAGTCTCTAGCGTTTTTGGTTCGTAAGATATTTAATCATTAAATATCTTTCTGAAACGCTCATTTTTGTTAACATCAAGACTCTCATTATAAATATTTTTCTTCACTTTCATCAATTTCAATATTCATTAGATTATTACATTCTTCATCATAAGTTTCATTTATTTTACTTTCTTTTATTTTCATCAATCTCAAATTTGCTTTTTTAATAAAGCAAAATGACTGGGAACTTAGTCGTTCCATTTTTTACTACAAATAATTCTACTTTAACTTCTTCTTCTTCAAACAAAATACAACTCTGAACAACTCCAATTACATTTAGTGGGCTTTTATTGATACCAAACAAATTATTTTTTACATTTTGTTTCTTAATGAATATTATGTGGCCAAGTTTTCCACAATCTAATGGTTCTGCCGAACGAAATGTCCAAACAATCAAAAATTTAAACAAGCAATGTCAACTGGACAATAGTGATGTATATATATAAGGCTATGTTTATGCTTCGCAATACTGCACGTAGTGAAACGCTGAAGTCACCATGTCAAGGTTTATTTAGCATCAACACGCACTATTATTCCGATCGACATCAATAGTCTGAAACCCAAAATTGTACCAAACATCCCATATGAACTAAAAATAGCACGCGGAAACAAATCTGTCATTCTCGTTTGCCTACAAGCTGAAACGTCAACTTACACGCAACCTAACATCAATTCACCACTGCTAACATCAATTCACCACGAAAATAAGGAATAGTGATGAGAAATTCTTTAGGGGTTGCACCTAGTGGCTACGGCGATATTTGCTATTGCATTTTTTACGAAAAGTACGATAACTCAGGCGACAAAGTTTGATGACGGATTTGTATAGAACAGTTAAAAACAAGCATTTTTTGCTATAGGAGGGGTTCTATTTTATTTTTAAAAATTGTGTACTATAAACGAAAAAAAAATAATGGTAATACTTTCAACTAAGTCTTATAAATTTCGTTAAAGCCAACACTTTGTTCTATTAGCTTGTTTTTAAATCAAGTCAAAACTATGCAAATTAAAATAGTCTGTTGAGATATTATATTTAAAAAAAAATATTTATTTATCAGTTCATCTCAGATGCCAACTAACTAACATTGAAAAACATTTTTGCTGTAAACTGTCATCAAATATGGTTAAACAAAGAACTTATGGTTTCTTAGACACTAATCACTTATAAGGAAAACAACATGTTCCTATCTGATTGCATTGAAATGTAACATAATATTTAATTGGATTGACAATATGTTGAGCTGTCAAGTAAGTTGTGAAAATAAGAGTTCTTAGAAAAATTAAAAGAAAGTGAAATTAGTTTAGTCTTTAAATATCTTTTTACACTGAAATTAAATGTTTAAAACCTCTGCTTAACGAAAACGTTAAAATTCTGAGTAAGTTTTAGAGAATAAGACACTAAATTCGCAAAATAAAGCAACTGCATCAAAGCCCAAACTCTAACCTCAACAAACGAACAAGAGGGGGCTTTCAGACACTTCTCCAGAAAAAATAGTAACAGAAAAAAGAGGATCGAGCTATTACCACAACATGGCAAATGACTATATTGTTTTTAATAGGGATTTACTAAAAGAAATCCTCCGTGAAAATAACGCCGAGCTTGTCAGGGAACTTCCCACCAAAAACGACTTCCAGCATCTTTTCACAGAAATATCAGCACTGAAAACAAAACATGCAGAAATATCAGCTAAAGTTTCGCAACTCAAAGACAGAAACAAACAATTAGAATCCCAAATTGATAAGCTCATGCAAAAAACACAGAAAAAAATCTCATCGTACGTCTACCTGTTGAGAACAATGTTGACATGACAGAAAAAGCTAAATCTGTTTGCTCGAGTCTACTTAACCTTAACACAAACAGCGAAGTTGAAAGTGCCTTCAAAATACAAGGTCAAAACCTAGCTAAATCAACAATAATTGTACAAATGAAGACCCGTGAAGTAGCTTCTAGTATACTGCGTAACTCTGGCAAACTTAAGTCTACAGGTATCACAATAAGTAAAGACCTTCCATATAACGTGAGCCAAAGAAGGCCAAAATTGCATGCGCTGATGAAACCATTGCGAATGGAAAATCCGGAGAAAAAGATTGTCTTGAGGGACGATAGCATAGAGGAAATATATTATCTAGAGTCCCGACCGGTACTCGTCCTACCTGAAACACCCTCAAATTTTATCCGAGGTTAACTCTCTCAAATTCGCTATCAGTGAATACATGTGAGTGGAGAAAAAAAAGCAAAAAATCGGGCTAAAAAGAAACTTATGGAATTTTTGTGACCTGTCAAAAATGACAATCAATTTTGCAAAACAAAACAATAGGTTTCGGATTTTAAGAGTAAGTTTTTGTTAATTGTTTTGATTTTTAATATTATTTGAATGAAGAAGGTATATATAAGTTTACTTCATTGAATAAAAAGTAAGTCAAATTGCAGTGAAGGAGGTGCAACAATAATCGATTTATTTTATAGTCTGTCTTTTCATTTTAGATAGTGCGAATAATATAGTCTCATACAGGAAGCAATTTCCCTAAGAAATATGGAAGTCCAAGCACACAAAGCGCTGATTTGCAGGAAGTTTTTTTGTATATTATATTTCTCTTAATAAAATAATATTAAAGTTTTTAACGACAGATACCCATTGTGTTTGTATGTACTTCTCAAGGGCCATAGCTGCCGCAGGCGTTGACGGTGGAGGTGTCACCATCTCTACCAATAGTCAAACGCATTCAATGTAACAAAACCATCAGCAACAACACCACCAAGTCAATGATGCCTTACTCCCAGCAGCTGAGTGTTGGTGTTGAAACGAAATAACAGCAGCAACTGTTTCTTTGCTGACTAGGATTATTTTTATTCAAAATTATTTATGATTTACTTTACTTTAATAATAAAGGAATTTGTTTTGAATTCAAAGATGTTGGTGCTTTTTGCTTCAGGGGTTGAATTCGGTTGAATCAAGTGAATTTTGAAGAATATACAAATGGTAATGTACAAATTGATCGGATTAGCCAATATAAAACATCCCATTTTCGGTTGTTTGGGGGCAGCACAACTCGAACCTTTAACAAATTGGGACCTACATAACTAAAATGTTCGTTGGAATTTTTACCCGCCCATTTAAACGATAAAAATTTGATTAGATGAAAAGTACGAAACAAATTTAAGCGAAATATTGAAAAAATATAGTAGATTTGGAAATCATCACAATTACCACCAATAACATTGAGTGCCCAATGGAATTTAAAAACATATTTGAATTAATTTCATTGTATTTAAAAAAATATATAAACATTATTAACAAACCAGGGAGTCTGCATGTTTAATGATTCAAATTATTTATTTTTATCACAAAAAGGAATACAATATTATTATTAATGACTTTTAATTAATGTAAAATTGAATATGGATATAAGCGAAACAAATTGTGATTTTTTGTGTTGTTCCATGAGAAATGCAATTTCTTCCAGTGGGATAAGACTACTTGAACAACGTGAACCACTTGAGAAGATTCTCGACTTCAGAATCTGACATTTTCAAAAAGAACTGATAAAGAGAAAAAGGCGACGTTTTTTCTTCGTCCAGCCAAATACCATCGCCCGCAAATTTTCCGAACTTGTCTCCTTCTTCGTTGGTAACAAGAGGCAGAATTGAATTGAAGATATTGACGGCATTGAAAGCAATAAATCATGAATGAAGGAAGGTATTTCAATTGAATTCCAGAGACCTACAATTTAAATTAGAAAAAGCGAAAATTAAGATAGTTCTTATTTTATTATTTATAAACACATAATCACCAACTACATCACAGAGTTCGCAACAAAACGTAAAAGGAAGATATTCAAATGTGAATTTCTGCGAAATAGAACATAGTGAAACAGATCAATTGGCCAATCCTCGGTGCTAGGTACTGTCTTGAAAAACTGACTGTAGATTAAATTAACTATTGTTCACATGATGAGGAAGGACTTGCATACATTGCGATCTTTCGCCTATCCGTAGCTGGCTGAAAGAAGTGCTTTGCATTGCAAAGACGGTGGCACATTACGTGAATGTGCTACTGCTATCACACGCTGCAATTAATTCAACTTGTATTTGTATATGGCTTGGCTATGAATGACCACCAAGTAAAGAGATTCCTTAACTTTATAACAGACTTCTGCGACATCGATCTCTTCGCTGTAATCGGCCCTTCTCATTCCTACAGGGTTAAAAATGAGGATATAAGCCATCAGAATAGAGCGATTTGATCGCCAGTCTTGTTGAGCAGTGAAATTTTTTACTAAAAAACAAAACAAAACAATATTCATATAATTTGAATTAAAAGTTAATATGAACACATTTAATTCAATTTGTACCTATTCACTCCACAATAAATATGTCGGCGTTGCTGGCTTCCTACGCGGGGCTTCCACTTCCACTTTTCTTGTTGCAACGTAATCCTTGGTTTCTTCTTTATCTGAGGATTAAATTAAATTCATTACATATTTTTATTTCAATAAATTAATATTTTGTTTTACCTTCATTTGCTTTATTGATACTGAATTTTGGTTTGTTTACATTTTCGTAGAATTGTCAAAATACTCACCTCTCTGTTGATCTGTCAAAACTTGACATAACTCAAATTGGGCCACGTTCGCATTACAGTTCACGATTTTTTCTGTTTTTAGCGAAATTTTTCATAAAATTCATAGAATTTGTGTGCCAAAAGCTTTCAAATATTATTTTTAGCACAGTTTTCAATAAAAAGAAGTTGTAAAATTCATTTTTCTAAAAATATTGCATTCATTTTTCAATTTTTGAATTCAACAGATTTCTTTTTTCAACGTCTGAGTTCACCTCATATTGTTTTCCCCCTAATTGTGCAGACTTCACCAAAAGCCCATAACAACTACATAGAATCTGGATTTTCCCATAAGAAATGCACGGGGAACTAACACATGCTTATGCTAACGGGCAAAATTCTCTAAATTTAGTTTGTAGGCCGAAAAAGAGCAAACCCATTAAGCATAGACAAACCATATAAAGACCGGAATCTTTCGTACGTTTTACCCTCCAACACCCATTTGTTTACATTGTTGTATTTGTAATTTGTCATGACGTCCATTTTGAAATTTGAAATGCAACAACAATTCGATGCGGTGTATTTACTTGTTTTGACAGATGTTTTTTTTTTATTAAAATAGCTGTGGTGAGAATTTGACTTCTACGACGAATTGTTTTGTTTACTAAAATGCCGCAAAATACGAACATTGGAACTCACTTGGTCATGTTCTTAAAAGTTTTTTAGATTTTTACAAAAAAGTGTGAATGCATTGTTCTTACTCACACTTCAAGGATTCCAGGAAGGTATAAACCATTCCTGTAGGTACATTATTGTACCAAGGACACGACCTAATGAGTTCCAATGTTTGCATTTTTAAACATTTTCGATAGGAAAATACGAACATTGGAACTCACTCGGAGGTGCTTTTTTAAGTTGTTTTGTTTTTTACTAAAAAGTATGAACGCAAAGTTCCTACTCACACTTCAAGGATTCCAGGAAGGTATAAACCATTCTGGAATCCTTGAAGTGTGAGTAGGAACTTTGCGTTCATACTTTTTAGTAAAAAACAAAACAACTTAAAAAAGCACCTCCGAGTGAGTTCCAATGTTCGTATTTTCCTATCGAAAATGTTTAAAAATGCAAACATTGGAACTCACTCGGTCGTGCCCTTGGAACAATAGTGTACCTACAGGAATGGTTTATACCTTCCTGGAATCCTTGAAGTGTGAGTAGGAACTTTGCGTTCATACTTTTTAGTAAGAAACAAAACAACTTAAAAAAGCACCTCCGAGTGAGTTCCAATGTTCGTATTTTCCTATCGAAAATGTTTAAAAATGCAAACATTGGAACTCACTCGGTCGTGCCCTTGGAACAATAGTGTACCTACAGGAATGGTTTATACCTTCCTGGAATCCTTGAAGTGTGAGTAGGAACTTTGCGTTCATACTTTTTAGTAAAAAACAAAACAACTTAAAAAAGCACCTCCGAGTGAGTTCCAATGTTCGTATTTTCCTATCGAAAATGTTTAAAAATGCAAACATTGGAACTCACTCGGTCGTGCCCTTGGAACAATAGTGTACCTACAGGAATGGTTTATACCTTCCTGGAATCCTTGAAGTGTGAGTAGGAACTTTGCGTTCATACTTTTTAGTAAAAAACAAAACAACTTAAAAAAGCACCTCCGAGTGAGTTCCAATGTTCGTATTTTCCTATCGAAAATGTTTAAAAATGCGAACATTGGAATTTTTGTTGACGTTTTCAAACTCACCTCGAAGAAATAAACATTTAAGTTATGTGTGATGTTGAGGTGATGTCACACTTTTATTATTTATTTTTATTTGAAAAACTGAACTTATATTGAAATTGTTAAAACTTGGTCACTGTTTTGTAATTATCAAAATTCTTTTATGAAATAGTCATCGTTTTTAAATTTGATAAAAAAAGAATTATTATAACATTCAAAAATATAATAAAAATATTTTACCTCAATCAGAACTCTATATTAGATTCAAAATTAAAAAAAAATAATGTTTTACATTTTCGCTAATATATTTCAGGTTTTCTTTACATAATATAACAAATGAATTGAAAAGTGTATTATACGTAGTACACACTTTTAAATATAGTATTTAAATATATAAAAAATTAACAATTTCTTGCCACTTCTTCTTACAAAAGTTTCTTTAGCATTTAAATAAGCTCTATTTAAAAAAAATTATTTATCTTGGGTATACTTTAATAAATATTCGATTATTCCTATCAAAATAAGACTACGTATGTAAATACTCAAGGAAGGAAACAATAATTCAATTGAAATATATTTTTTTGGTAATTTTCTCAAGAACAAGAAGACATAAAATCATCTGGTTTTCAGTTTTTGATCAAAAACAAATATGAACAATGAATTCTAAAAACAATAATAGATAATTTAAGTATTAAAAATTACACTTTAAAACTTTTTTTTACCTTTTTTGGTCAAATTTTGAGCTTAAAACAATTTTTTTCAAAAACTATGCAAATTAACACATCTATTCCATTATTAATTAGAAAATATGAACCAAAATATAATAATAAGCATTAAGCACGATCCTCTCGATCATAAAATATGATATTAAATATTATGTTACATTTCAATAGAATCGCGTAGGAACATGTTGTTTTCTTAATAAGTGATTCATGTATAAGAAATCATAAGGTCTTTCTTAAACAATATTTAACGACAGTTAACAGCAAAAATGTTTTTCGATTTTAGTCTTAAGTTGGCATCTGAGATGTTTCGATTAATAAATATTTATTTAAAAATGTAATATCTCAAGGAACTATTCCAATTTGCATAGTTTTGACTTGATTTCAAAAAAAGCTAATAGACAAAAGTGTTGGCTTTGAAAAATTTATAAAACTTAGTTGTAAGTATTACCATTATTTTGTTTCCATTTAACTTACATATTTTTTTAAAATGTCCCTACCTCCTAAATGGGGGGAAACAGACCCGCTCCCGTAGTAAAAAATACTTGTTTTTAACTGTTCTATACAAATCCGTCATCAAACTTTGTCGCCTGAGCTATCGTACTCTTCCCAAAAAATGCAATAGCTAATGTCGCCGTAGCCACTAGGTGCCACCCCTAAAGAATTTCTCAGCACTATTCCTTATTTTCGTGGTGAATTGACTTTAGAGGGTGGTGAATTGATGTTAGCAGCGGTGAATTGATGTTAGACCTAAGGGTGCGTGTAAGTAGACGTTTCAGCTTGTAGGCAAACCAGAATGACAGATTTGTTTCCGGTCTTTATATGGTTTGTCTATGCCATTAAGTCGAGACTCTAGATAATACATCTCCTCTATGGACGATAGGCTGTTCAGGATAAAATATTCACATGGGATACGTCGGAAGGTTTAAAATGTGGAAATTTAGACGGAACACAAGTTTTGCAACAAACATTAAAGAAATTATCAATAGGAGTGAAAAATGTAATAATTGAATTAATGAATGGCAACGTAAAGAATGTGCAAACACAAGAACTGTCACTGTCACGTTCGGGACAGGCTTCTAGTTCAGGATTGTCAGGAGGCAAACTTGCAAAAACCAAAACATCCGCTGTACACACAACTGGGAGTGCAGATGAGCCAATTTTCTGAGAAACTGACGTCTACCTGAATCAAGAAAATAAAACATTTAAAATGTTAAGTTATAATATTGCTGGAATGAAAAATAAATTAGCTATTGTAGATTTTTTTAACTATTTAAAAGAATTTCATATATTTTTATTATTTGAAACACATTTATTAAATTATGAAGAAAGTAGGTTCAACAATATTTGTATGAATTATGACCTTAAATGGATACCTGCAGTAAAAAATAATGTATTTGGAAGAGCGAGTGGAGGAGAACTTTTTGCGTTACGTAAAAATCTGGGAATAAATTTGGAATTTGAATTGATAGGTGATACTAACATCATAAAACTTGAAGTAAATATGAATAATTTGTATTTATACCGTATTTATCTTAATCTAAGTGAACTGTTAAATACGCTAGATGCAACAAATCTGATACTAATTGGGGACTTTAACGGCCGAATAGGACTTTCTCAAAACAACTTTATATCTGGGACAAACTCTGCACTTTTATATTCCAATCGTCAATCCAAAGATGAGTTATGTGATAACAAAGGAAATAAAATAATCGATCTCTTAGATTTCTTCGACTGCCAAGTTTTGAATGGAAGCTGTGACGGAGATGTGAATACACATTTTTAAGAGGTACATCGTGTTCTGTTATAGATTACTGCTTTGCTACTGGAGCTTGGCACGACCTCCTTTCGGACTTCAGAATAGGAAAACAAAAAATCAGCAAAGTGTCCTACACAATATCGTGGAAGGAATGGACAAAATAAACAAAAGTGGTTCGACAATGACTGCATGAAGGCGAGATCGAAATCATTTGCTTTTATTAAATTGCTTAGAAAATATAATACAGATATTTTTAAAAACCTCTACGGCAAAGCAAACAAAAACTTCAAAAGTATCTGTCATGCTAAAAGAATAGCGTATGAGCAACAAAATATTGCAAAGATAAACTGTTCCCGATCTTCGTCAGACTTTTGGAAATCAGTAAAACTTTTAAACGGAAGAAAAAATCAGATTTTGGATGTTCTTCAAGCCTAATAATTACACATACACTTAAGAGCACTTTTGAACACGCCACAAACATCACCCAGTATCCACTACGCAGAACCCCAAATTATCGATGAATATCTAGATGTACCATTTGAACTAGCTTAAGTTATTCAAGTCATCAAGAACGCCAAATATAAAAAGAGGCTGGGATGCGACCCACACTGATAACTTCCCATCCCGTCTGTCGATTTGTCTTGCTTAAAAGTTTGTCTATATGTATTTTTACCAAATTTGCGCACTATTTTTTGTAGATCTTATTTTTTATGACAAAACGGTTTGTTGGATTTTTATATAAAAAATACTGAATATTGAAGACAATATTTTCTCTGAAATAAAATAAGTTTGAAGCCAATATTTTTAATTTTTGAAAAGCTATTTGAGCCGAAAGTAAATTTTTACCAAGTTTTAGTATTGTTTTTTTTGGAGTTTTATATTTTGTAAAAAAACTGTCAATTCGAATTTTTTAAAAATTTTACCAAATGTTGAAAACAATATTTCTTATACGATAAAATTAGTTTGAAGCCAATATTTAAAATTTTTGAAGAGATATTTGAGTCGAAAATCATTTTTTACGAACTTTTGTTACCAACTTTTATACATTTTTTTTCAGGTTTTTATTTTTTGTAAAAAAACTGTCAATTCGATTTTTCTCAAAATTTGTCTTTATGTTGAAAACAATATTTCTTATAAGAAAAAATTAGTAATAACCTATTATCTCAAAGTTTTTAAAAGATATTTGAGTCGAAAATCATTTTTTACGAACTTTTGTTAATTTTTTTTTCGGTTTTTAATTTTTTGTAAAAAAACTGTCAAATATATTTTTTTCAAACTTTAACTGAATGTTGACAACAAGATGTTTTGAAAGATAAAAGTAAATAAAAGCCAATATCTCAAAGTTTTGAAAAGATATTTGAGTAGAAAATAAATTTTTACCAACTTTTATACATTTTTTTTTAGGTTTTTATTTTTTGTAAAAAAACTGTCAATTTGATTTTTTTCAAAATTTTATCAGATGTCAAAAACATTATTCTTCGTTGCACAAAATCGTTTTAGAGATGAAATCATATTTCAGTCGTAAAATTTTGGAGGTGACAAATTTTTTTTTCAGTTTTATTGATTTATAAAAAAAACCGTTATATTGATTTTTTTCAAAAAATATACCTGTTTGGTATCACGTTACAATATATTTTATAAAATTTAATTCAAGTCTCTAGCGTTTTTGGTTCGTAAGATATTTAGGGTTAACCAAAATGTTCACCTTTTTTTCAAACTGCTATGGTAAAAAAACCACCCACGCAATTTTCTTGAAAGCCCTTTCTGCATCTTTCTGCCTTATTATCTGTATAACAAAATTTATTTGAAGTCGATATCTCTTCTGGTTCTTGAGCTATGGACGACGAAAAAACGTCGCGAACGTACGGACGTACGGACGTACGAACGTACGTACACACGCACGCACAGACATCTCTCTAAAAATCTTTCATTTCGACTCTAGGGAATTTGAAACGTCGAGAAATGTCAAAATTTTCAATTTGACAAATCGGACCCATTACAATAACTTCCTATGGGAAGTTAATAAATCACCAGGAGAAGATGGAGTGCCTTTCGAATTTTATAAAAATTGTTGTACTGAATTCGCCCAAGCCCTTACAGATGAGTTTAACCGACTTTTCGAGAGTGCAGACTTTCCACAGATCTTTAAAAAAACTATCATACTCGTATACTCGCTTCATAAAAAAGGAGATTTTACAAATCCAGCTAATTATAGGGGGACATCCTTCCTTAACTTTGTATCCAAATTGTTTACCGCTCTAATCTTCAACAGACTAACGAAATGGATTCAAAAAAAAAAATATCCTACACGAATTCCAAGCTGGCTTTAGAGAGAATTATTCCACAGTGGATCAAATCTTCACGCTGCTTAACATTGCCCAAATATATAAGCAAAAACATAAGAAATCAGCTTTTGATTCCATTCCACGGGAGACACTCTTTTTCAAACTCTACAGGATGGGGGTAAGCAGAAAATTGGTTAATATAATAAGAGCGCTGTATGAGAACAATAAAGCAGCGGTATGGGATGGATTTTTCTTGTCTGTTGAATTTCCAACGTCGATGGGTGTGAAACAAGGTTGTATTTTTGAGAACGCTACTTTTTATACTGTTCATCAACGATATAACAATACCAGGCCTTATGTATGCTGACGATATTGTCTTCCTAGCCGATACAGTTAATAGTATGCAACTGATGATCAACAAGCTTGAAAAGTGCTGCAAAGCCTGGAATCTAACGATAAATTTAGAAAAAAACAAAATTCTGGTGTTTAGAAACGGTGGAGGGCGATTCTCGAGAAACGAAACCTGGACTTACCAAGGGGACCCTATCGAAGTTGTTAGAGAGTACAAGTATCTCCGTGTTTTAATAACATCTAATTTAAATATGGAAAAACATCTAAAAAACAAATTATCGGAAGCAAAACGCGCAATAAATTCAGTTTGGAGTACATGCATTCAAAATAAATATGTATCCCACAGCTCAAAGCAAAAAATCATACAATCAACTGCCTAGTCCATACTTTTGTATGCCGCCCAAGTTCTGGGATATGCCAACTTTGACCAAGTCGAAAAGTTCCAACGTTACTGTATAAAGCGTATATTTAGACTTCCCATTAATACGCCAAATTATATGATCCATATAGAAACAGGATGTTCATCCCTTATTTTGGTAACGCTAAAGCTGCACTTTGACTGTATAGTAAAAGTTATAGATATGGAAAAGATAAGAAAGGCGCTTACCAAAAATTGTAATGAAGCATCTGCTAGCAAACAACGCAAACTGCGTCAAGGAATGGCAAGAACTTGCAAATTGTTACGGATGAGACCTCAATTTTTATGCTAATGAAGGAGCAATTACTCTGAGAAGAAAATTCCAGAGCATTATGGAAAAATCTGGCCAGTACCTATACAACAGATACGTTAATGAAGCTCAGTCTTCATTACACAGGCTTCACTACAGCAGCGTTAAATGTAATTTACAAGGAAACACATACTTTTTGGATAGAAATAATACTGATATGATAAGAACTATATTTATGGTAAGAGGTGAACTTATAAATCTTTACTACATGCCACACCGTCCTGAGCTGCCTATATTGTGCGATCTATGCAACCGTGAGGAGAGGGAGGACGTTTACCATTTTATTGCTGTGTGCCCAGTTTTAAATGCAATTCGTATATGGTACTTTGGAGAAAGGACGCTTGAAAAAGAGGATTTGATGGGTGTGCTGAATGGCGACCGTGGTTGGGATGTTCTATACAGATACACAAAAAGTGCACTAGATTACAGAAGGAGAATTAGAGATGCTGATTTTTAGAAAGAAAAAAGATTGTTTCTATTTCCGATAAATTAAATATAAACCTTATTTTAACTAATTGAATATACAAAAATGTCGGTCAGGTAGACGGCTTATAGCCAAACCTAAAGACTTTAGCCAAAAAAATCAAAATATTGTAAAATATTGTATTTCTGTATTTATCTTTGAATAAAAAGTCATTCAAACTAACTAATATTTAATAGAGTATCGTGCTTATTGCTTATTATTATATTTTGGTTCACATTTTCTAATTACTAATAAAACAGACGTGTGTTGATTTGCATAGTTTTTGAAAAAAAAATTGCTTCAAACTCAAAATTTTGGCAAAAAAGGGTATAAAACGGTTTAAAGTGTGATTTTTAAAACTTTAAGATAATTTACTATTGTTTTTAGAATGCATGGCTAATATTTTTTTTGATCAAAAACTGAAAAGTAGAAAATTACCAAACAAATATTTTAATTAAATTATTTTTTCCTTGCTTGAGAATTTACGTAGTATTATTTTGATTGTAATAATCGAATATGGATTAAGATATACCCGGCATAAATTATTTTTTCTTAAATCTAGCTTATTTGAATACAAAAGAAACTTTGGCTAGAAGACTTTGTGATTGAAAGTGGCCAGAAATTGTTAATTTTTAACTTTACTACATATATTCAAAAGTGTGCAGTACGTATAATAAACTTTTTAATTCAATTAAACGCTATAATTGTCTGAACAAGGCATTTGTTGTATTATGCATAGAGAACTTGAAATATATTAGCAAAAATGTAAAACATTGTTGTTTTCTTAGATTTAAATGTAATACAAAGATTCATGTAAAATTATACCTTCCAAAAATTATCTTTTTTTTAATGTTATAATAATTCTTTTTTTCTCGAATTTAAAAACAATGACTATTTCCTAAAAGTATTTTGATAACTACAAAACAGTGACTTAGTTTTAACAATTTCACTATAATTTAAGTTTTTCAATTAAAAAAAAATGATAAAAATGTGACAACACTTATATCATTTAGCTTAAAAGCGTGACAACACTTATATCTAGAGATGGCAGAGTAGATTACGTCAGGTAATCTACTCGGTAAACTACGTGTAGTTAATTAGATAAACTACGCGTTTGATTTGTTTCATTAACCACCCTACATTTGTTACGTGTGCTACCTTCACAAAAAACGTTAAATTTCAAAAAGAATTAAAAAAAACGAGTGAATAAGTAACGACTAATGAGTGAAAAACACTGAACTATACATAAGAACCAAATATCTTGCGTGAATGAACTAAATCCAGTAATTCGAAGTTTTATGAAAGAAAAAAGCAAATTAAACGAGAGTTAGTTTTTCACACTTACACAGTTATCTTTTAGATGCAATTTGTCAATTTGGTGGTTGAATGGACATTTCAAGCTACGTTTTGACGTCTACCGCTACGTCTGCTACATTTAACTACGTTAACTACATTTAATTACATTAACTACCTCATTTATGTAGCAGACGTAGCAAATGTAGTAAATCACAAAAAATCGCATTTCTGCCATCTCTGCTTATATCATTTAGCTTAAAATTGTTTTTTTGAAAACATAATTTATATAATTTACTAACATTTTAATTTCATTTCTTTGTTAATTATTGTCCAAAGCAATAATAATATTATATTGCAGTCAAAATCGGCTAAAAGAGTGTTCGCGCCTTTTGTGTTGTGATTTATTTTTCAGATAAAATTTATTTTAAAGGTATGGATAAAAAAGTTCTGCGCGCTGTGTAATGGGCTGTTTTACATTCAGCCACACGTTCCGCGCTCCAATTGAAAAGTAAGTAGACACAATATGGTATCCTGATTTAAACCAATTTCTAAACCAATTTTTGCTTCTACGATGTCCCACATTTGGTGCAAGTGCAAGAAACTGCCTTTTAAAAAATTATATATCGTTCTTCGCTTCAGGCACATCATCAAAATCCTCTTGGAATGATATTGTTACATTCTATAACATCCATTCCAAGATCATTCCGCGATCTGCACCCAAGCTTTTTAGTGAACATGTAAATCCGAAAACCTTTCCGCGAATGAAAATTCTATTTGCTACCCAGATTTTTAGCTATACTTTAGGTTCAGCACTTTAATGCTTTATATAGTTCAGGAACAGGCTCTGATAGTGTTCGTAAGTTTTTAAATAAAATGAAAACACACAAAGTTTTAGTGGACTGTATTCTGTGATGGTTTAATTACGAATAATGTTAATAATCAGCTAGGATTCGAGAATGCATAACAAGACAACCAATATTTTCATATTCTTCTTTGATCTTGGTTCGCATAAGCATGTACATACAAATTATTGCAACTAGTTAAAGAGAACAGCTTTGTGTGGCGTGATGCGTCTTATATAACTTATAATTATGTAAATATAAGAACAATTAGTGTTGCCACCTTTACGTTTTAGTCAAATATATAATACAATGATTTTAGTGATAGGTCTTTTAACTATTTTATATTTTAATCTCGAACATTCCGCCAGCCTTGAATTACATTCAATCATCCAAGGGTAGTATGCTTATCTTTGTCACAGGCCGCTTGAATAATCCTGTTTTGGTGCGGACGGTAGCCACCCGTACCAAACCATCGCCACCAGCATGGATTGCAGTTACCTTACCAATCTTCCAGTAAGCAGGTGGAAGATTTTCGTCTTTAAGAAGAACGATGTCGCCAATTTTGATATTTGGTTCCGCTTTATTCCACTTCTGCCTTGTTTGCAGAGAGGAAATATACTCGGATGACCATTTTGACCAAAACCCTTGGGTGAGCTGTTGCACCAACTTCCATCGTGCCAGTAGAGACATCTTTACATTGGTTACGTCAGGTTCAGGAATAGCTACTAGTGGACGCCCTGTCAAAAAGTGACCAGGGGTCAAATAGCTGGTGTCATCAGAGTCATATAATGCACAGAGCGGTCGAGAGTTAAGTATGGCTTCAACTTGGGTAAGAAGTGTTGTCATCTCTTCGAAATTGAGTGTACTTTGACCAATAACTCGTCTTAGATGGAATTTGACTCGTTTTACTCCAGACTCGTAAGCACCACCAAAGTGAGGAGCGCCAGGGGGGATGAAATGCCATTGGATACCCTTTGAAGATAAGAAATCAGATATTAAGATATGGTTATTATAAGACGCAAAAAGTCGGTGTAGTTCACCGAGCTGTCGGGCAGCCCCGTGAAAATTTGTCCCATTATCACTGCGGATATGAGCACATAACCCTCGTCTAGCAACAAAACGTTTTAGAGCAGCTAAAAAGCAATCGGTACTGAGATCACTTACTAGCTCTAAATGTAATGCTTTCGTAGTAAGACATATAAAGAGAGCAATGTAAGATTTAATTATTGGAGCTCTTCTGCCATTGTGTTGCCTTAGTAAAAAGGGACCTACGTAGTCGCAGCCAGTATCGTAGAACGGATAAATACCATGAAGTCGATATTTTGGAATGTTGCCCATTAATTGACTGCTGGTTTGTTTACTGTGCCTATGACAAATTGTACAACGATGCACAACAGATTTTGCCAGATCACGTAGGCCTACGATCCAATAGCTCTGCCGAAGGGTGGCAATCAGAGTTGTGACTCCAATATGATGATTGTCCGTATGACAGTCCGTCACAATTTTCCTTGTAAGGCTATGATCTTTATGTAATATAACTTGGTGTTTGCAGTCAAAATCAGTCTCCAGGTAGTCAAGTCGTCCGCCGACTCGTAGAACCCCACTATCATCTTTGTACGGAGCTAGCCGCTTTAGTTTACTGTTAGCTTGAACGTAATTATTATTCCTCAGGTTTTTGATGTCATCAGATAATGATTCTTCTTGGGAGAATTTGTAAAGAACGTTTTTTGCATGTTGTAGCTCGGTTACCTTTAAAGGAGATTTATCATATTTTTTATTTTTCAAATTTAAATAAAATCTAAAACAGTATGCGAGGACTCGATATAGCCTAATCCATTTAGATAATTTCCCATTTAAGTCAGATATTGTTCCTACGGCCTTTGTTGTGACTTGAAGAATCATCTGTTCCCTTGAACGCTCTTCTTCTTAGGTTGAATATGTTGCAGCTTCCGTATCTGGCCAATGGTTTTGACTCAATGAAAGCCAAGAAGGACCTTTCCACCAAAGATTGTGTTGTATTAAAACAGATGGAGTTATACCTCTACTAGCGCAGTCAGCGGGATTGTCTACTGATAGAACATGTAGCCACCGAGCTTTTGGGATGGAATCTAATATGTACGATGTTCTATTACTCACGTATGTTTTCCATTTTCGAGGATGAGATGACAGCCAGGCCAATACTATTTTCGAGTCCGTCCAGCAGTAGATGGAATCATCCTTGATTCTGATAGATGTTTTTAGGAATTCAAAAAGTCCAGCAAGCAAGTGTGCTCCACATAACTCCAGCCTGGGAATGGATACCTCTTTCAGCGGTGCAACCTTAGTTTTGGCCATTACTATATTAACAGGAGCAGAGCCATCGGATAGTATTCTGCGACAGTAAATTACAGCTGAGTATGCCGCTGAAGAAGCATCGCAAAAGCCATGAAATTGTACCTTATTTTCCTGTGTGAATAGAATTCGTGGAATATTAATTTGGTTCAAAAGATGAAGTTGAGTATGAAATTTTGTTGATTCCTCAATTATTTCATTAGGTAACCTATCATCCCATCCAATCTTTAGGAGCCACAATTTTTGCAATATTATTTTTGCCATTATTATAGTTGGAGAAACCCAGCCTAAGGGGTCAAAGATCTTTGATATTTCAGACAACAGCTTTCTTTTTGTGGTTAAATCTGGGTTTTTTTGAGAAACATCAAATAAGAAGCAGTCAGTTACAGGATTCTACGATATTCCCAATAAGCAGATGTTAAATTTATTTGGAACTTCAACCACAGAGCTAACCCTATTTTCTATAGGTATATTCGAAATAATTTCTGGACGATTCGAAGCCCATTTTCTTAAACTGAAGCCGCCAGCCGTGAGCATATGGTCTAACTGTGACGCAAGTTCTCTTGCTTCATTAATAGTATTTGCACCTGCCATACAGTCGTCGACATAGAAATTTTCTATAAGTGCCTTAGAAGCTAAAGGAAATCGATGACCTTCATCTAAACTTAGCTGTTGAAGTGTTCTTATAGACAAGAAGGGGGCAGGTGAAGTTACATAAGTGACTGTGGTAAGTCGATAGTGCTGTATAGGTTGATCTGGGGAATCGCGCCATAAGATCCGTTGGAAGTCGCGATCACATTGTTGTACTTCAATCATTCGAAACATTTGCTTTATATCAGCTGAAAAGCAATATTCAAAGCACCTGTAACGCAATATAACTGTAGTCAAGTCTTGTTGTAGAGGTGGACCTGGTAACAAGATTTCATTTAAAGACTTCACGCTACTAGATTTACAGGATCCATCAAAGACAACGCGAAGTTTAGTAGTGAGACTATTGTCTTTAAACACAGCGTGGTGTGGCAAATAATACAGCTTGGTATTTTCCCTATTTATTTCTGCCCCTGAAACAAGTTCCATATGTCCTAAAGCTAAATATTCGGACATAAAGTGTCGATAGTCGTCTCTAAGCTTATTATTTCTAGCAAATTTTCTCTCCATAGCGAAAAGTCTATTTTCGGCAGATGTATACGAGTGCCTTAATGCTTGACCTTGAGAATTAAAGGGGAGTCTAACTGAATATCTACCAGCTTCATTACGTTGCACTGTATTTTGATATATCTCTTCTGCTTTTTGTTCATCTTTTGTAGGTGGGATCGTTCTAGTTGGTAATTCTTCAGTTTTCCAAAACATTTGCAGAGTTTTGTTTAGATCATTTTCTTGAGTCGATATATAACATTGGACTTCCGAGTCAGCCAAATGGGGACCACAAATTACCCACCCAAACAGAGTATTTTGGGCAACCACTACCTTATCCTGGATAACCTGCTCTTTACAAAGAATTGAGAAGAAGTAGTCAGCTCCCAGGAGAATGTCTATTTTCTTTGGCTCATTAAAATGGGGATCAGCCAAATCCAAGCAGTTGAGCTTGTCCCATGTTTTTATTTGGATTGGCACAGATGGTTGATCCGACGTTATATTACCGAAGACTAAGGCGGAGATGTCCAGACAGAGTTTTTTATTAAAATGAGAATATATTTTTAAGTTGGTTCTACCTTTAGAAACACCCACCTTGCTAGCGGAGAGCCCTAGGATTTTAACATTAGCTGGATGTCTGGGAAGACCTAAACGCTCTGCGCACGCAGATGTTATCAGAGTATTTTGACATCCAGAGTCGAGTAAAATATTACAACGTTGTAAATTTCCCTGGTGATCTGCTACGAAGACCATTGCAGTTGGAAGCAAAGCATTGAATTTTATTAACTGGTTCGAAGCTTCGGAGCCATGGGACAAAAGATTATAATTTTGATTGCTAATTAGAGCGCTGGATTCAGCTGTAGTGGGAATCGCTTTATCTTCAGGTGTTTTTGGCTTCTCTAGGTTGTTTGAGGTTGGAGGGGTAGATGTGCCAGCATGGGCAGAAGCAGTAGAGCTTGCGCTAGGTTTGTAAGTCACATGTAGAGAAGAGTGGTGTCTCAAATGACATTGCTCACAAGAATGTTTGGAGGGACATTTATTTGCTGTGTGTCTAGCTTTGAGACAGTTAAAGCATAACCTTTTAGTATTAACGAATTCCCTGTGTTTTGCTGTGTCTAATACTATGTACTTTGGACAGTATGACAAATGGTGATGATCTAAACATTTTGGACAGGCATTATCGATGGCAGACAAGTAAGCACGAGTTGATTTATATTTAATAGGAGCTGCCGCACCTGTAGTTTTAACGCTTGGTGTCGACGGTCCTATCTCTAATGCATCACAACGCAAATTCAAGAACTTTGTTAAATCTTCTATTGTTGGATAAGCCTTTTCTACTACATGCTCAGCCCATGCTTTATGGGTATCACTATCTACCTTTTTTAATATAAGTGCAATCAGCCATGGATCGCGTCACTCTGCTCTTGGCCCTAATGCCCTTAAACCTCGTATGACCTGATCAAAGGTGTTAACAACTGAGCGAAGCAGTGTCGCGTTCGAGGAGTCTATCCTTTTAATGTCAAAAAATGTTTTAACTAGTGATTCAATGACTTGCGATGGTTTATCATAACGCTCTTTTAATTTTCCTAAAGCTTCCTCATAATTGGTTTCCGTCACAGCTAGGTGCTTAATCATCTCCTCTGGTTCCCCTTTTAGTAAACCCTTTAAATATTGAAATTTTTGAACTTTGCTAAGACGCTCATTTTTGTGGACAGTGGTGTCAAAAATATCCCAAAACGGTTTAAATTTATCATATTGACCATCGAAACTTGTCATTTGAAGATGAGGCAAACGAACCCCTTGGCGATTGAAAGTATTCTGACTAAGCGTTTCCGCTAGCCGTTGAATAGCATTAGTTTCACTTGAACCTACTGAAGTGCTGCTCAGGCGCTCTAAAAATGTTGTTTGTTGATCGACAAGCTTTTGAAAGGCATCTCTAGTAACAACAGTGGAGTTGTGAAGTGGTTCATCGCTTAGGGCAGCAGCTTGACGCTCAGAAACGTGCCTGGTATATTCGGCCTTTAGTTTAAAGTACCTATTCTCAAAATCTGCCATTTCAGTTTCCCTGTCTGGCGGAGCCTCACCTAACTCTAATATGTCATCGTCAATTTTAACAAACTCTTGAAAGAGAATTTCAATTCTGTCTAACCTAGCTTGTATTTCATGAATGGAAGTCTCGTTGGTTATTGTGTTGAGGAAGTTCTCAAATCTAGGTTGCAGTGTCTTTGCAACGAGAACGTTTAAGCTTTAGCGCGTCCATATTATTTTAATTTTGTGTAAATGTTCAATTCGCAAATAATATAATTTTTTAAATGTTACCTTATGGCTGGATAGGTATACTTCTCTTATAATTTAGTTGATTTAACAGCGATGGTTCCTTATATTTCAGCAACGGGATTCCTTTTGTAGAAACAGCAACGGTATCTCAAGAAACGGCAATCTTAATTTCAGCAACGGGATTCCTTTTGTAGAAACAGCAACGGTATCTCAAGAAACGACAATCTTAATTTCAGCAACAGCAACTGTACTCGTACACAAGCCACAAGCAACGATCATCAACACCGGCAACAGCAACAGGTCGCACGATTTACACTTAAAAGTTTTTTTTTTTTTCTTTTGCAGCTAGGCACTTTATATTATTGCAGCATAGGCACACGATTCAAATTAATAACTTTTATTTAGTTTTTTAAAAAGAATTAATTTCATATGGTTCGATGGACCAAAAAATGTTCGTAAGTTTTTAAATAAAATAAAAACACACAAAGTTTTAGTGGACTGTATTCTGTGATGGTTTAATTACGAATAATGTTAATAATCAGCTAGGATTCGAGAATGCATAACAAGACAACCAAGATTTTCATATTCTTCTTTGATCTTGGTTCGCATAAGCATGTACATACAAATTATTGCAACTAGTTAAAGAGAACAGTTTTGTGTGGCGTGATGCGCCTTATATAACTTATAATTATGTAAATATAAGAACAATTAGTGTTGCCACCTTTACGTTTTAGTCAAATATATAATACAATGATTTTAGTGATAGGTCTTTTAACTATTTTATATTTTAAATTCGAACAGATAGTATGATTGATATTTTCAATTCATCCACTAGTTCTTACGGAAACAAGCATCAATCAAAATTTTGTTGTGAAGAAGACCAATTTATATTTCTGCAGCACGCAAAGAATTTATTGAAATCAATAAAAGTTATAGGTTCTGATGGTAAAAACCTTACAAGCAAATTTTCGTTTGTTAAGGGATGGCTGCTCAACATACCATCCCTCATTTCTATGTGGGAGCAGCTAAAAACTCGCAATTTTAAATATGTACTTAATAGACATTTCAATCAGGACTGCTTTGAGCATTTTTTTGGCAATATTAGGAGCTCAGGGGGAACCAATAGGAGAATGAAAGCTTTTAGTTTTATTAGTATATGGGGATTAAAATAATTAAAAGTATTTAGATATGGAAATTCGAGGAGTTATATTTTGTTCAGTAAGACAGTTTTTTAAACCAAAATTCTAATAGACAGGCTTGCATCTCTTACGCAAAAGATGCTGATACATCTTTCGCAGTCAATTCGACTGAGATTATAGTAGCGGAAGATTTTTTAAAAGAAAATAGTTTTTAGTATGTTTGCGGTTGGCTGTATCGCAAATGTTATGAGAAGCACACTTGCGAAATCCCATTGCCAATTTTTAATAATTCGGATTCCGCAGTGAACTTAGTTTTTACCAGCTTCAAGCAGTTCGATAACTGCAACCTTCTGGCTTCACCATCAAACTTCGTTCAATACGTTCGCGTTTTGCAATATATTTGGCACAATTGCACCACTGCTGTCGGAATGGCTACTATAGTAGCATTTGGCTCCTTTACTGTAGGAAGGGCTACTGTGCTACCCATGTCTCAAAATGGCTCCTTAAGACTCCACATAGAAAATTAATGAAAATATTTTTAAATCCTGATTTCTCACATCCCTGCTGCCATTCAAAATTTAACATCTCTGTTAAACTTTAAAATGTCATGTTTCAATTTCAACTGGAACACAAGTATAACAGTTTTGCAGTTGAAGTTCAATTCAATGCATGAGCAAGTGAGGTAGCGATATTTTTATCGGCATGCCATAGCTATATCTTATTCATACATTTTATTAAAACATTCACTGTTAGTTTAGTTACCGTTTGACAAACATTAATAAATTTCAAGAAAGGAGAAAATAAATTAAAAATGGAAAAGTAAGATCATAATTTTGGATATGCATGGTTCCTTTATTAAAATATTAACATTTTGACAGGTTTTTAATAAAAATATCAAAAACCCAAACAAAACAACCACCACCAAAAGATTCAGAAGCTCCTCCACCACCATCGCTTCCATCGGTAAATACAGAAAAACCGTCTAGCTCAAGGTCAACAGAAGTATTAACGGAAGATGTCACCAACACAACATCTTCTGCAGTAAAAAGAAAGGATCCAGATCCAGCATACACCAAAGCAAGAAAAAAGAGGGTAAGAAAATTTCGGAACGCCTGGCTCGAAAGTTTTGATTGGATAGAGGAAGGAGTTGGACCTAATAATACCACAAGACCCTTCTGCAAAATATGCAAGATTAATCTGCCAAATAATTACTCACACCTGGAGAGACATCAAGATTCCCAACAACACACAAAGCTGAAACAATCGTTAATGAAACAGCCACTGATCGATAATATCCAACATACAAAAAATTTCAAGACCAAAACAAATAAAATCAAAACAGCAGAATTGCGAATTATAATGTTTTTAACTCAATATAATCTCGCAATTTCGTTGATATCACCAATCATTGATTTGATAAAAGCTGTGGCTTCCGACTCCGAAATAGCTAAAAGTCTTAAATGTGGAAAAACTAAGGCGACGGAAACAATCAACACGATTCTTAATGAAGAAGGACTGGAAGAAATTGGTAAAATTATTGGACCCAACCATTTTCACTAATAATCGATGAAACCACGGACGTCAGCACAACCAAATGCTTAGTTTTAGTTGTAAGGTATTTCGATTTTGTTGTATGTAAGGTTAGAGATAAATTTCTGTCATTAATTAGTATAGAAAACTGTGACAGTTTAAACATTTACAAAACGATAGTTACTTTTTTTCAAAATATTCAAGTACCTCATAAAAACATAGTCGGTTTTGCATCGGATAATGCATCTGTAATGATGGGAAAGAAGTCAGGAGTGAAAACCCTTCTGTAAAAAGATCAGCCGCATCTTTATGTAATGGGATGCATTTGCCACTCATTGCATTTGTGTTCCTCGGCAGCTTCCAAAAAACTTCCCTCCCATCTTGAGGCCCTAACCAGAAATATATATTCTTTTTTTGCGCATAGTCCTAAGCGAAAACTGGAACTGGAAGAGTTTCAAAAATATTTTTCAGTTAAGGTGCACAAAATTCTTAAGATGTCTTCAACTAGGTGGCTTTCGTTGGAAAACGTTATTTCAAGAATTCTTGAACAATGGGTTCCACTGCAACATTTCTTTATTTCTTATGAGTTAGAAAGCAATATGGATTTGGCACATAATATCTGTTCAGAGATCACAGAAATAAATAAAACATATTTAAGTTTCTTGGGTTACGTTTTGAATATAACAAATAAAATAAACTATATATAACTATGTATGTATATGGATACTTTTCTTTTGTTTAGTTAGAGGTTACGTTGCTATATCATTTTCCAACATTTTTCTTTATGTTCGTATGAATAAAAATATTGATACAAAAAATTAAAAAATTTTGTGTTTATTTTCATTTGTGGTCATATTTATTTTATGAAATATCTGCCCGTAGCATTCGTCGATGATTTTTTTTTTTTATAACTATAAGCATTGTATATTTGTCATTTTTGTTCTAATTGTGAATGAATGCAGAACGAATGTTTCGTCTTTAAACGAGGCTCCCCAACTTCATAAAATGCTCCCCAAATTTTAGTAAAACTGCTACTCTCGGAATTTGTGAAACGACAGCACTGAATTGCACACGAGAACGAAGTTCTACAAAAACTTCTTGATGGTTTAAATTCAAAATATACTTTGGTTTGCTGTATCAACTTAGCGCAAAACTTTTATTTCAAATTTTATGTTAGAGTTAGAAGAATTCTTTTTGAGCTCAAATTTTGGAATAGGGATTTTAGCAAGCCAAATTTTAGGAATAAGGTATTGTGTGTTACACACCTTTAGACACACAATAGTACAATTTTCCGCATAGGTAGTTTACTGTTAACAGGTGTTAGAGTTAGCATTTTTTGTAAGATCAGAATAGGTATTGAAATAATTCTATAGGAAGAGATTGTTTTTTATTCCGTAGGAAGGGATTATTTTTAATTCCATTGAAACAAATTTTAATTATTTTTTATTCCAGGATGGGTGCCATAGGCCTACAGGGGAACCGAACACCTAAAATCAAAAAATCGGTCAACGCGCCGAATGCATACCTCCTGAATAAATAATATTTTGTATAGATACTTACATACATACTCGTTCTAATACCTGAACAAAATTATATGTATGTATGTTTGTACAAAAATATTTTTTATTCTAAGGTGGTGCGGAAAATGCAAATATTTTTTCCCAAAATTAATTTTTTAGCTGCATTTGCTGTATTTTCCGATTTGATAGACGAATAAGAGAAGGAAGTTAACGTCCTGTTATTTAGAAGCTTTTACAATATTATGTACTTATATGATAATAAAGGTAAATGTTTTTTTACATCCTGTGTACTTTTATATAATTTCAGATTCGGGTTGTTGATGAAAATACCAATTATCGTGCAGCTGTTAATACGACCAGCTTTTTGGCAAAAATCATCTTTTAAAAGATTTAAGTGTTATTAACTTTTTGTATAATACAATTCCTTAGTTTCATACTATTAGAAATTGTCTGAATTAACTAACATATAATAAAGATTTTTTGTAATAGATTTCTAAAGGTTAACAATTTTGTATTTTTATGTATGTATGCTCTTGAACTAAACTGTGCGCACTAGGTTCATAATTATTACCATTAACTTTATTCACTAAATCGAATTAAAAATTATTCGCTTACCATGATGTTATTGCTTTTAATCAATTATTGGTAAAAAAGTCCCAGTGCAATTTCATTCGAACTCTCGATATCAAATTTGTCATTTCCTACAAATCGTTTCGGGATTCCTTAGTATGATTATTCTAAATTTTTCAAATATCTCTACCTGGCAAAGGCTAATTGCTTTTTTTTTCTCGGTATTTTATTGACATAGCTACGGATTCTTTTCTTCTTCTGTTGAAACTTGAGTTGCTTGTTACCACAATGATCTGAGAATACTTGTTTGAAGATTTTGTAAGCTATAAAAAAACAATTAAATACTTTTACAAAAAGCAACACACAGGACATTGCACAAAAATATATGAGAGCTAGTCTTCCTAGTGCTTGAGACTTGTGAAAATTATTAGGTACTCAATAGTGCACAAATTTGCGAGTATTTTCTAAACAATGGGAGTTGATTTAAATCAACAATCAAAAATAAGAATAGCAATACAATGAATGTTCATCACTGTTGTACGCTTAAGATATTACCATGTCGGGCCAAATATTAATGCCACAAAATTAATATGATTTTCCGCATAGCTATCATACGAAAAATAAAACCATCATTGAAGAAAGTTGGAATGTACTTCGAGTACATAATTTATGGATTTATGGAAACTTCCTTACATTTTTATCTACGCAACAACCTGCCAACCCAAACACAAACTATCGTACTTATTCATGTACCTATTTTTAACTCCAAAAGGATAAATATAGAAAAACATATTTTAAAATGGGTAAACATGCATAAATTCTCATTTTTTTCCAATTTTAACGCAGTTGTTTTGCACTGCAAAATAAAAAATCAAAAAGGGGGTTTGTTCGTAGAAGTGAAGTGAGCTTGAAGCTCGCCTCAATTATTTATATACCTGAATTGAGTTGAGATGCAAAAGATGTAGAACGAATTGTTTAGGAAGTCGTAAGAAGATGTCAGGTCGAGCGTTCCTTCTTCATGAATCATGATAGTATTCAAATATATATATTCAAAGTACAAAGCTAGTCAATCTGGAACTGTCATATTATTGACAAATGCAAATATTTAAAAAAAGAAACATTTTTGATCTGATAACTTTAACTTATCTTTTGTGTTTTTAAATTCAATAAAACCAAATCTAAGACACAGTTTGAATGATTTATATTTATATTTAAATACTGAACGATTTATTTTATTTGGAATTCGTCAATCAGAATCCCTTGACTATGTACGTAGCCACTAGCTTTGTGAATGCGACCATTTTTATGCTGATGATATTCAAATCTATAAAAGCTGCCCTCTTGGGCTCATATAAAATTGTGCCAATCTGAACGATGATCTCCAAAGAATTATGAGGTTGTCGTGAAACAATGGTCTCTCGCTCAATCCGAAGAAATGTAAATGCGTTTTTATCTCGAAAAAAAGCGAGATCTGTCTTATTTTCCCTCAATTATGCTTGGTTTCTCAAAAATTGAATTCGTGGATAAGTCAAAGAACTTAGGGTTTGTATTCAACCGAACTTTGACATGGAATGACCATATTAATGAAGTTGTGGGTAAAACATATGGGGTTCTTCGAACTTTATGGACAGCTTTTAAGTTTACACCACTAAAGAAAAGATCATTTCTCTTTAAGACTTTGGTTATACCAGTTCTCGTGTATGGTTGTGAAATATTTTATAACTGTGATACTGAAAGCAAAAGAAAACTTCAAGTAGCATTCAATAGTGCTCTTCGCTATATTTACAATCTGAGGAGATTCCACCATATTTCACATTTGGGAAAAAATTTATTAGGCATGTCATTTTTTAGTTATATGAAGTTTCGTACCATGTGTTTGTTATTTTCAATTCTAAAAACTATGCAGCGGTCGTATCTTGTTGATAAAATCCGGCTCTCGACATCCAACAGATCTGCTTGTTTGATTTTACCACATTTCACCTACCTTACATCCGTGAAACAATTCTTTATCTCAGCTATACGCCTTTGGAATACAATTACGCGTAACTTGAGAATACTAAGTGACAAGCAACAATTTAGTGACGAGTTAAGACTGTATTTTATTAACCAAAGCAACTAGCTAACTTTCACCACCAAACCCGCTCCCATTTACCCTTATCAAGCAACTTCAACTTTAACTTTTTTTGTGCTTGGAATAACGTAATGTTACTGTGATTAATTTGTTTTATGTATTATTTATTTTTCTTTTTTTTATTATTTTGTTATCTTTTAATTATTTTTTGTTATATTGTAAAGCTTTGTAATTTAAATATTTGTAATTTTCACAAATTTATAAATGTACTCTTACTTTGAATTGGAATAAAATAATAAATAAATCTAAATAAGTTTGTAACGATCAGAGATCTTGTGACATGTACAAGGTTGCTATCAGCCGGTTAGGTGGGATTTGGCCAGGTTCGAAACTGGAGGTTGTTGCTAAGGAATTCCTAGAAGACCGAGAGCCTGCATTTGGATTCCAATGAAATGTCATGGTATCGGGGAAATTCTCGAAATGATCAAGGTGTACAATCCATCCCTGCCGACTCATAACTATTGAGCTTGGCGATACTCCAGGAGGTGAAGGAGAGTCTTTATAGGAGTGCCATTGTGGTACTCAATAAAGAATCCCTTGCTCCTTTAACATTGACTAATGGCTCGATAAATTATGGGTTTGAAAGGATCAAGATTCGAATCTACAAAAAAGATAAGGCGGAGGTAGCGGGCTTCCAGTAACACTCAAAGGCGAACTCCTTGCCCTCTCCGATAACTACTCGACCTTCTACTAATGTCAACAACGGTCGTGACTCCATGGAAAATGCTGCAGTTAATACAGATTAATCTCCAACACTCCGTAAACGCCTCGTTCTCACTTCTTCTTCGTCTGGCCAGAAACGGGGAAGACATTATCCTGATCAAGGAGCCATGGATTGTGAGATCCGTTGTTCGAGGAATCAAGACTCCTGGGCTCTACACACTTTATGGGATAGATAAAGGTGAACGTAGATCTTGCATATTAGTGAAAAGCAGCATAAATGTATTTTTACTCCATAATTTCAGTGATAGAGATACAACCGTAACTAGGCTGGAAAAACTTACTTAAGGTGGCGCTACAGTCCGGGGCGGACCTGGGCCTCAACCAACAAGCATCTCCAGCCACCTCGGTCCCTAGCTAGCTGTCTCCAGTTTCGCACGCCAAGTTGGTTGAGGTCCTCTCCCACCTGGGTGCGCCACCTGAGTCGCGGTCTTCCTCTACTGCACCGTCCCTCGGGATTGGATTCGAAGACCTCCGGGCTGGAGCGTTGATGTCCATCCGCTTTACATGACCTAGCCATCTAAGCCGTTGGACTTTAATTCTGCTAACTAGGTCAGTGTCGCTGTACAGCCCGTACAGTTCGTCGTTATATCTTCTCCTCCATTCTCCATCTATGCGTACGGGACCAAAAATCACCCGAAGAATTTTTCTCTCGAAGCACCCTAACACGCTCTCATCTTTCTTTGACAGGGTCCAGGCCTCAGCGCCATAAATGAGATCCGGGATGATGAGTGTCTTATAGACGGTGATTTTACATGCTCGAGAGAGGACTTTACTTCTCAATTGCCTTCTAAGTCCAATGAAGCAGCGATTTGCAAGATTTATTTTTCGTTTGATTTCAGCGCTGGTGTTGTTGTCTGCATTAATAGCGGTGCCTAGGTAGACAAAGTCCTTAACTACCTCAAAGTTATAGCTGTCCATGGTGACGTTTTGTCCAATACGTCGTCGTTCAGTGTCCTTCTTTGATGACAGCATATACTTGGTCTTGCCCTCATTGACCACTAAACCCATCTTCTTCGCTTCCGTCGCAATGCTCAAAAACGCTCCACTGACATCACGCTTTGATCTTCCAATTATGTCAATATCATCTGCGTATCCGAGTAATTGGATGGATCTTTGGAAGATTGTGCCTCTAGTGTTGATGGTTGAGTTTTGCACAATTCTTTCCAGAACGATGTTGAAGAAGTCGCATGAAAGTGCATCGCCTTGTCTAAAACCTTTTTTGACATCAAATGGATCGGTAAGATCTTTTCCGACCTTGATAGAGCAGCGTGCATTCTCCATCGTCATTCTGCACAAACGGATAAGTTTGACAGGGATGCCAAAACTAGACATTGCTCGGTAGAGCTCTTCCCTATAGATGCTGTCATACGCGGCCTTAAAATCGATAAAGAGATGGTGGGTATCGATTTGAAGCTCCTGGGTTTTTTCCAAGATCTGCCGTAGTGTGAATATTTGGTCGATAGTGGACTTTCCTGGTCTGAAGCCACACTGATAAGGACCAATCAGGTTGTTGACGAATGGCTTCAGACGTTCACATAATACGGCAGAGAGGATCTTATACGCAATGTTAAGGAGACTGATGCCTCTGTAGTTGGCGCAGTTTAGACGGTCTCCTTTCTTATGTATCGGGCACACTATGCTGAGATTCCACTCATCGGGCATGCTTTCTTCCGACCATATTTTGCAGATGAGTTGGTGCATGCTCCCTACCAAGTCATCTTTGAATAGTTCGGCAGTGATGCCGTCAGCTCCAGCAGCTTTGTTTGATTTAAGTTTAGATATAGCTATCTTCACTTCGTCAAAGTCGGGTAGGCGGAATTGTTGACCTGCGTCGCCGAGGTTGAATGGTTCTATCTCCCTTACAGCGGAATCTGGTTCGTCATCGCCGTTATATAATTTGGAGAAGTGATCTTTCCATATTCTCAGCATCGACTGTGGTTCTACTACGATGTTCCCTTGATCGTCTTTACAGGCTTCGGTTCTTGGCTGGTACCCTTAGGAGGTTTTTTTTACCTTTTGGTAAAATTTACGAACCTCATTCCTGTTGTGACATCCCTCTATCTCCTCGATCGCGCGATTCTTATGCTCTCTTTTTTTTCGTCTAAGAAGCCGGTGTTCCTCTCTCCTCTTCTGCTCGTAGAGCTCGCGAGCAGCTCTAGTCCTTTTGTGCAGCGCCGTTTTGTATGCCTCTTGTTTCGCTGCGTGCGCTTGCCGGCATTCGTCGTCAAACCAGGGGTTTCGCTGTGGTGGCCGTGTGAAACCTAGCACTTCAGAGGCGGCATCTCTGATGGCTGCAAGGCAATGTTGCCACTGGTTTTCAACGCTTAATGCAAGAAGCATAGGACTCCTTAGGAGGTTATTAGAGACTCGATCAGAAAAGGACATGGCAGTCTCTTGCGATTGTAGCCGTCTAACGTCGAATCTTCTCACAGTACTTCCTTGTTTTGGCTTGGATCGGGATATCCGTAGCCGTACCTTGGCTACAACGAGGTAGTGGTCCGAGTCAATGTTGGCCTCTCGGAATGTTCGGATATCCTGGATACTGGAGAAGTGTCGTGCGTCGATCGCAATGTGGTCAATCTGGTTGACGGTTGATTGATCAGGAGATTTCCATGTCCCCTTGTGGATATTGAGATGCGTGAACTGCGTACTAGCTACCAGAACGTCTCGCCCCGCAGCGAAATCGACCAGCCTGAATCCGTTGTCGGATGTGGTGTCGTGCAGGCTGTATCTTCCGATTATGCCACCAAAGATGTCTTCTCTTCCTAGCTTGGCATTAAAATCTCCTAAGACAAATTTAATGTCATAGCCAGGGCACTGCTCATATGTCTTGTCCAAGAGCTCGAAGAATATGTCTTTGGTGTCTTCATCTTTCTCCTCTGTTGGGGCATGCGCGTATATTAGGCTTATGTTGGCGAATTTAGCCTTGATGCGGATTGTCGTGATGCGCTCGCTCACACTGTTGAAACTCAAGTCTTTTTGCCTGAGCCTATTCCAACAACAAATCCACACCCAAATAGACGCTGTCTTTGTTCTCGGTAGCAGTCGCCGTAGTAGATATCGCAGTCTTTTAGTTTGCGTTTGACCGGTCCATCCCATCGCACTTCTTGGATGGCTGTAATATCTGCCTTGCAGCTGTTTAGGGCTTCCGCTAATTGTTCGGCTGCACGTGGTCTGTTAAGGGACCTAACATTTCACGTACATATCCGAAGTTCGTTGTCCTTATTTCGTTTGCGTGGGTTGTCAACAGTGAATCCGTCCGTATCCGAGGCTTGTTGTTGCTTCGAAACTATGATGTTTTTACGTGGCCAGGAAGTCACCCCGACGGCACAACCCCCAACCTGGAGGGCCAGATCCTTAGTATAACTCCAAGGAAGGGGAGCCGGATGAACCGCTCCTTATAGGCCTGGGCTCCGAATATGTCGAAGAAGCCCTATAAGGTGTTCACTAAGTAGTTCGACCTTACTGGAACTGTAGACGCCACCGTTGATTCTATCTCGAGAATTCTTCCGCTGCCGCCTGGATAAGGAGAGGTGCCTTAGTGGAAACACCTCTCCCCCCCCTCTCTCGTTTGCTGCCCCCAACAACTTTCCACTGGGGTTGGAACCCAATCTCCAGTTGAGGTACTAGGCACCCGATGTTCACCGCGGGGAGGTGAGAGTAGGAGTTGATAGACAGAGGTGGGTTTTGAGAAAAACCTGTGGACGCTTGTGTCCTCTTGAATGCACATGTCTACCATTTGAACATCTGGCTGGAAAAAACCAAAGGAAAATACTGGCTAGTGTCAGCGTATGTAAGGCAGAAAAACTCGCTAGGAATGGTTAAGTGCAACTCTGTATACCCCGTTTTTTGAAAATGTTGGCATTCGCTATCGTAAGCTATTGCTAATGCAGGACGCTATAAAGGAGGCAAACACCTGTTGGAATAACATCACCATGTGCCAGGTCACAAAAAACATCTGCCCTACACTAGATTTAAAGCGATCAAGGTGCTTGCTATCTCTAAGCAGATTCCATGTAAGCTCGATAAAAGGTGTCATAACCTGGCACTGTTTAATAAAAAATCGCTCCACGCCGCTAGGCGTATTCTCAAATGACTTTTGCAGAAGCTGTATAGATGAGGAAGAGGAGAAAACAGTTCTTTACCTTTTCTGTAAATGCCTAGCTCTAGCTCAAAAACGCAAGAATTACCTGTGAGATTTATTCTATAACGATCTCAAATATATTAACATAATCCGCCTCTCACGTTCCGTAAGGGACTCAAACTGGTTTCATTGAGATTGAGTGTTACTCCTGAGCATGATTTTTGTCTCCAGAACATTGTGTTGTCCTTCTCGAAACTTTTCATACAAACCATAGAACTTGTATGCCAAAAGCAGAAAAATAGTATTTTTAGCATAGTTTTCTCTGAAAATTGGTTACATAATTTATTTTTCTTAAAATATTGCATTAATTTCAATTTTTGAATTCAATGGATTTTTTTTGATCGGCTGAGTTTACCTTATATTGTTTTCCACCTAATTGTGCATAAGACCAAAGCCTATAACAACCAATTAGAATTTGGATTTTTCCATAAGAAGGCACGGGACAACTAACGCATGCTTATGCTAATGGGCAAAATCCTCTGTGCAGCTTGTATGTCGAAAGAAAGCAAACCCCATAAGTCTGTTCTCAATTTGACCGAACGTCGATAAATTGCAGACGTGTTATTAACCAAAAACACTCAATTATAGTGTTTTTGTTATTAACATTATGCCCTTTCCCGTCAAAAAGGCTTTAGACTATATTCATAACTGCTAAATAATTATTAATTATTATATTACAAAATTGTTTATTGATTTCAATTTTACAATTGATTTATTTGTTAATCTGCAACTATACATTGTTAAAAAGATTATTTCCTAAAATGATCTATACAAAATGCATTTTTTAGTACTCGTTTGGGCAAAATTCGTAATTATTATATATTTTTTGATAAAACATTGAGCTATTTATTGAAATAAGTGTGCACATACCTATAATACTTTTTGTTAAAATAAAATTCAACACAGTAAGAGACAAGCATTTTATGCACCATATTTTGTTTTTTCATTTACATTGGAATGTATTGCCTTTACGCGTTTAGGTAGATATACATATTTTTCTATTTTAATTTTAAATCTATTTGCATCATTTTTTTCGGTTTTAAGGGTCATTCAGCAATTCAGAGACAATAGTCGATCTTTTTTTACAACTTTAATTATGGAGTTGGAATAAAAATATCCATAAAGATTTCAATTCTTATTTAAAACCATTTTTTTAATGATGAATACAGTTGCAATTCCAATAACAATGGCTCCAACAGCAAGTCCAATTTCCCTTGAAATAAAACAACTCAAAGTAAATATCATATTTTAAGTATTTATTTTGTATACAAAACATCAAAAAATAACAAACAAGAAAAAAACTAAATATATACAAATGAAGTTAATTCAACAAATTTACTGTGAAAAGTGTAATTTAAACGCATGTTTAAAACTCTTTTATAATTTTAAAGTAAAAAGACGCAACTTTATTTTTAAGACAACGAACAACATCGTTTCAAATTATCTGACCTGTGAAATAGTTTGGAAATATATTTAAAATTAGTAGCGACCAAGACTTTTTTTTCCCATATAGAATTACCGCCAAAATAATAGAAGTGCAATTTAACAGTCCAGATATTTATATATTTTTACAGTAAAAAATATTTAGGTCAAGTTAAATAATGTCTAATTTTTACCCAATGTGATACCATGCGGTTATTAAATTGTTGTATTTTTATTTAAATTAAGTCCCTTTTTCGTGCTAATACAAATATTGCGATAAAGTTTAATTTTCAAATTTTTGTAAGATAGAATGTGAAGTAGTTTATTTTACATCTTAACACCAAAAAATAAGATTTTATTCTTCTCTTAATATATTATATTTTCTCCCTGGATAGTTCAGAATAGTAAGACTGCCTGCTCGTAAATTAAGGACCGCTGAAGGTCGCGACAAACATACATTTTAAATAATAGGTACTTTTTTCACTTAATTTAATGTTGTCATAATTAATTTAATCTCACAAAATTACTGACCGTTGCGCACTTTCCGACTTCTAACTCTGAAACGGTTATATTTAAAACACTTTTAGAAAAAAACTCTACCATAAAAAGAAGACGAAATCTAGCTATTGTAGAGTACAGTTCGGTACTTAAAAGCTAATACGATGTTCTTATATATTGAATTTGAAATAAAATTAACTGTCTAAATACTACAAAGCATCACGCTGTAGGTGGACTGTCTTGAATTCATTCCCTGCCTGTGCCACATAAAGTTTCACGGGTATTACCTACTTATTTATCTGCTGCCATGTGCAAAAAACGAAAAATTACTTCAACGGGATATATGTATTGTATGTATACCCGAAACAAAAGAAGTACGAATAGGAAAGCAAAGCAGGGGTTTCGAAATAAGAACATCGACATAAGTAGTGGACTGCTAATTTGCATGGCCGACATATACAGAACTTGTGGGCAGATATCAAAGAGAAGCTTTGGGAGATTAAACCGAAGGACATGTAACGAGTTGCATAATATGATTGAAAGTTATGGAAGAAAAATGTCAACAATTTTTCGTCCACTGTGGTACCGTCCACTGTGGTACCGTCATCATAAAAAATACACAAAACAACATAAAATATAAAAATAATTTAATAACTTTAATTAAAAATAATTTTTTTTTTATATTTAATAAATATAACACGAATGTATGTTGTGGGGTTTAAGATTTAAAGAAATGTGTATATGCATAAAAACATTGAACAAATACAAAAACAAGTGGCACAGAGCTCTCAAACTAAGTTGTATAAATCTATTGTGCAAAAAAATATAATTTTATATTGTCGACATTATAAGGCAATATTTAGTAGTAAGGTTTGCTTAAAATTTTGCATTGTAAATAAAACTTCGCTGCCTTAGCATCTAAAAGACACAAGCAATATTTGTAAAATTCCCTTACAAATGCACGAAGAAGAAATCGAAAACAAAACTAAACAAATAACATTTATTTAAATTTGAAAATTCGTGAAATTCGCTGCTATTCTTTTAAAAGCACTCTACGTATTTATTATTCGTGATCAAAATTTGAACTCACTGTTGGTTAAGTAAATGGTATTACTTCTTAAAAATTCCATACGAATTTAAATACATCTGACGATAATTGTATTAAGGAATAACAGAATGGGTATTAGTGGCGGCTGAAATGTATGCAATTAATTAAACAAAAGGTTTACAGAACAAATGTTGTGTGTTGGCGTTTGCTTTGAGGTACGTAGCGCCGTCCTACTGGAAACACATGTCGTCTAGGTCCATATGGTTCAATTTGGGCCACAATAAATTAGTTATCGTCGTCATGATGTTTGAACTCCTCGGTCAGATGGATCTTGTAGGGGTGTAGGCCTAAGTCCCTAAGCAAAATTCGCCAAGTTGAAGTGTGCGAAAGGTCAAGTTCTTGTGCACGGCAAGGAATAGACTACCTCGGGTTCTGCTGTACACTTTCACGGACCGCGGCTATGTTCTCGGCCGATCTTGCGTTCCTTGAAAGTACGGGTGTTGGCTAATTGTTTACTGAAACCACGACTACCGTAAATGGGGGCAATGAAACGAACACTCATTTTGATAATAAAGTTTAATCATTGAACGTGCTGTTAAATCCTGTAACTTTCCATGATACACAATTGAATAATAAACAAAACAATATGACCACCATGGGGCGCCAAAATTTACCTGCGCCAATTTAAAAACTCTATGGATTTATGTTTTACTAAAATTGAGTAAATTAAAAAAAAAAAAACAGAACGTTTCCATTGTTTTTGAAAATTCGAATTTTCTAAGCCATAGTTAAGCCCTATCTTTTGTCTGGATATATAAATGCATTATATAGATTCAAACAGTTTTAAAATTAATTCGTTGGTCTTTTATTTTTCTTATATGTTTTTTTTTTCCAAAATGCCAATTTTAATCTTTTTAAAGACTATACTATTACATTATTATATTTCAAACATAATGATAATTTATTTTAAGTGCGATATAAATCTTGTGGTGTTTATATAAGGTTTATTTCGACTTTATTTCCTAATGTGTTTGCTAAAATGTTAAACCAATTATTTATCCTCACTATAGATAGAATATAATGAAATGTCATATCTACACTTCTCATACGTCTATCAGGAAAATAATATCCCGTATTTTTGCTTCTTTCAACTTTTAAGTTTAGCAAGCAAATCTTAATTCTTTCTTCAGAATTTGACTGCAAAAATGTATGTTTTTCTGAGGATTTTGTTTTAAATACTGAGGATGTTGAATTTGTGATCTTATTTTCTTGAACTTGACTCATAAAAATATTTGGTGTTTGATATAAATATAATAAGTTATTTTGGCATTAATTCAGTAAGGAATTATTTTTATTTTACGTTGCAAAAAAATAGAAATATTTTCAGTCCAATGCATATGAGTACCAAATTGGAAGTACATTTGTTTGTACGATGGGACTTATCTTAGTTACGTGTAAATATGTACATATGTAGTTATCATGTTTAAACTAAACACATTAGAAATCTATGATTTATAAAAAAAGCTTATGTAACAAGAAAATAACTTGTAAATAGCCGGTTGAAACTCAATACGATATTCCCTACGCCTTTCTATCATCCGAGTGGATTCAGTATCATGTGTTAAACACTGGTTTAATAAATTTAAATAACTTGTTCATAGCCGGTTGAAACTCAATACGATATTCCCTACGCCTTTCTATCACCCGAGTGGATTCAGTATCATGTGTTAAACACTGGGTTAATTTAATAAGTGCGACATGCAACATTTACCAAAGTTAGTTAGATATTTTGGGCTTACCTAATTGGTAAGGGCTTCTTTCTGTCTGCAGCCGGTAATTCTCCAATTAAGTATTTCTTCATCATTGTTCTGTTTAGAAAAATAGAGTCATAAGATGCGGTCATTTATTGCAAAATGAAATCATGATACCTTGCTTCACTGCTATGTCCTGCATCGATAAAATCTCTTGTTGCATCTCTGCCAGCAGAATCATCCAATGTTTCTTCGCCTCCAGGGTGCTGAGATATAAATTAAGTAATTAAACACAACAATGATTGACTTTTATTTTAGGTACATACATATGTAGATACTAACCTCTAAGCGAAATTTAGTTAAATCATAGACTTTGTCCTCAATAACCAGCCATAAATCATCTTTTTTGTTGTGTTGTTTTACAACTTCCAATGGGATTTCTTTAACCACTGACATTTTTTTTTTTGTTTAAGATCAATTAATCAATTTTAACAGATTTATGTCCTCTAGTAAAACAAGTTAGTAATATAATATTTGGGATGTGGATGTTCATGTAATGTTTCACCAACTGATAACCAATCTTTGACAATTGGAAAATGAAATTACAAAAAAAACACTTGTTGTGAATCAATGTCACTACCAGGGCTGCCGGTCTCGTATACATTTTTGTTTAATGCTAGAACCCGCTACCTGTTTTTTTTTTTTCAAAAGTTAAATTTATATATTTCAAATATGAACAATAGAATTGGAAATGTCACTGTAAGTCATTCAAAAACTGGCAGGTTAAGACATCATAAGGGACTTCATTTGCAGTCAACTGCAGTCTTTGAACTTACACCATAGAGTCATAAAGTTCAACTTTCAGTTGAATGAAAAAATCATTGTCATTTTGACATAAGTTGACTTGCCTGATAGTTTAGAGTGAACAGTGAACTTTCTAATTGCCAATGCCTTAATTGGAAGTCAATATTTTGGCAGCAGGCCAATCAGATACCAGAAACTTGAGGACTTGAGACTATCTCGCCCCGCTGAGGGAGCATGGGCAATTTAAAAAAAAATATGCATGTTAAATGCAAAAAAAAATTGAAAAATAATTTTACTTACAACTAGGTTTTTTGCAATTTTTTGTCCATTAGCTTGTTTTTAAATCAATTTATAACTTTCTTGCATAGCTTTTGAAAAAATTGTTTCAATTGTTTGGTCAACAAAATTTAAAAATCAGGTTTAAAATGTAATTTTCAAAAATTCAGGTTCTATAAGTGAAAAATGCCTGTTTTTAACTATTTTATACAAATCCGTAAACTTTGTCGCCTAAATTATCGTACTCTCCCCAATTACTTTATTTAGAAGGAAGGAAAGATTTGCTTTTAAACTTTCATATTTTCCCTTGCTCATCCTAAAAAAAACTTTTTGATACGAATATTGATATTTTTTCTAAATTTCACTTGAGTTCTATGTATTATTTGGTATACACTATAGTAAACAAGATTTAACTGTTATTCCCACTTGAGGCACATCGAGATAATATACTGTAAATAGTATGTATTGTGTTCTCGATTACCACAACTAGTAATTACCATTGTAGTTGCAATGAACGTTTTTGTTGCAATAAGTGAGTAAATATTTTGCTAAACACAATTTAGGACAAAAGGCGAATCAGAAAACCAAAATATACAAAAATATTTATTGATGAATTTTTATTCAACAATATTTTATGAAGCTCATTATAATCTTTTGAAAACAAATAGACATTTATGTTTTCAATTTTTGGTTTGTTAGATTCCTTAAGCCCATTGAATGCTAAAATCATTAAAAATTAGTTATTTAATAGATACATAAACATGTACGAGTCATTGTACTTTCAAAAAATTCCACTATCATCTCTCAAAAGTAATGATAAAATAATTTCTGAGACAAAATGCAACAAAAAAACAAAAGCAGCACTTATATGTATACGCGGAAAAGTGAACATTGAAAATTAATTTAAAATAGAAATAAATATTTCTTCGCTCTTAAATTTCGATTATCAATATTTATTTGCATATATAAATCAAATAAAAAAAAAGCCGCATGCCGAAATTCGTGCTGCAGTAATGGAAAATTGAGCCCTTTTCAATAAAAGCTTTAAATTTAAAATTGAATATTGTGCACGAATCACGGAACATAATAAACTATTACTACGACAGCCCTGATAACAAAACAGCTGTTATAACATCTTTATAATGGAGGAATAGAGGAACCAAAACCATGCTTTTACAAAATTTATTCAAATTCTACGATTACTAATTAAAACAATAAACTTATCTAATACAATTTTCAGGAAATATGCTGCAAAACTCCCTGTCGTATGAGCGACTCAACCTGAGATCTAGGTAGATAATGTTGACTGTTTTTGCGCAATAAAATAACTTCTCCATCTTCTAACTCGAATTTTCCATAATCTTCTATGCATCGCACTTCAATGTAAAGTGATTTAGGAGGCCTTAAGTCTCCAGTTAAGTCTAATCCTTGACCATCCCCAATTGATCGCATATAAGTAGCCAGTGATTTTGAATAGGAATTAAAGAAATTTACTTCTGGTTCACAAAGGGATTCTTTGATGTCAGAAGGTATGAGAGGGCCAAACTCCCACCGCAGGGCTTTAATCTTTTGCAATCTTTGATAGAGATATGCAAGCAAACATCGTTTGTTGCGTTGAAGGGCTGCATGACGATAATTTAACAAAGGCCAAAGAGTACGATCACCAGTCGTTGAGTAATTGTTGCTGAGATTGTTGAAAATTGCTTTTAGAAATGCCTTTATAGTTAGTAAATAAATTAAAAACTTACGCTTGTGTACAGTTTTCTTCAAAAATTGCTTTAATTTCTTCCAGAACTTGCCGTACTCCGTCGTCCTTTCGAAATGAATATATAAATTAGTAAACTGCCGATTAATGTGAAATTAACTTACATCGAACGGGGGAATAGTTTGTGATGCTCTCTCCAATTCTTTAATCAATTCAAATGCTTTGTCAGTGAACATTGCGATGTTTTTTGTTTGGGAAAATTTAAAGAAAACGTAAACAACTTTTTATTCTAATCAAGAAACAAAAGTCAATTTTTTTTGTATCTTATTTTTGTTATATTTGCGGTACAAATTTATTCTTCTTTTTGATTACAGAGACAACGGATGAACACGGAAACTATGAATTAATGCCCCGCTTATACGAAGATGCAGGAATAGTAACCCCCTTGTACTGGATTAATCCTGTCATTGACCTTCAAGTTTTTAATTGTTACATTCTCATGGAAGCTAGCAACAATTTTTGTAAATATTAAAATTTTAGGGACAAAATGTGTATTTTTTTCTTGCACTGCATGTTAAGCTGGCCTTACACAAACGAGTCAAGCTGAAGTGTTTGGGTTTTGGCACTTCGATAAATTAAGATTTCCATAAGCTCAAAAATATACATACGAGTACATGAAAATGAGTTGATACTCAATACTTGGGTATGTCGTGTTTAAGGAATAAACGAGATAACTAGTTCTGTCTGATTACACAATTTCAGCTTGTCGTCTAACAACTATCTAACTATCTCCATCTTCTACAATAATAACAAATCCTTGATGTTTCTTTCTCTCTCAAAAGTTTTTCTGATGTCAGTTGCCAACTTTAAAACATAAAATAGTAAATACAATAAGTGGTTACTTTTCATTTTCAGCCACTAAAAAATTCGTATTTTTTAAAATAAATAGTCGACAATGGTTAGTGGAATTCTTAACTTGATTTTTTAATCAAATATATTTTTTAGTACATAAAGATAATTCAAATAACAACTTTGTATGCAAAATTTATAGCATTATCATGGACCTGTTTTTTTAAGTTACAAAAATAATAAATACATAGGTACAAGAATAAAATAAAACTAATAACGATTGGTTGTTATGACAACGTCAAATTAATCTCCTTTTCTTTGGTGGAAACACCTCATGATTTATTTTAAATCATTTGCCTTAAATCTCAGATTATTTTTTGGTGGAAACGTACTATTACATTTTATTTCGTTTTTGATTTCTTTCGTTTTCGTTTTTGAGTTGTTTATTGTTTTCAATTTGAATCATATGGTGAGGCAGATAGTTTTTGTTGACATTTCCATCTGTTAATAAACAAAATTGGCGTTTAAATGGGTCAGTTCAACAATTATTCTCCGAAACAAAAGTTTGTTTGATTTGACAAACTAATGCTTCCAAGTAGATTTCAATGAGTTTTATTTGAAATCTTCATTTAATGAGATTAAAATTTCGATTTTAAATCTGTGAGATATCAAGGAGATTTGTGACAAATCTAGCTAAATCTCGGTTTAGTGCCCGGTGGAAACGTAGTATAACAGATAGTATGCAAGATATAAGTCCAAACATAATATAAATAATTTTTTTTTCAAATATAGGTCTCAATGAGTCAAAAAAGAATTTGCGGAACTTTTGTTAAAATATCAAGTTCTCAAACAAACATACAAATCACAATTGACGTTTTATTGCAACTGCATCCGAAATCGAAATAAGTAACGCGGTATTTTTTGGATAACAAATAACATAGGCTTCAATTTTTGTTTATAAATTTACTTGGACTTTTGCCTTAACTTAATTCTGTAAATACATGTTTATTAACAAAAATGCCAGAATATATGATAAACAATATCCCTGTAAAGTTTCCTTTCGAACCTTATGATGTCCAAAAGGCTTTCATGGAAAAAGTCATTGAATCACTTAAGACGAGCACCAATGCAGTTTTGGAATCCCCCACTGGAACTGGTAAAACTCTCAGCTTGTTGTGTTCCTCACTTGCATGGGTCTTATTTAAGAAGGAAGAGGTATGTTTTCTTAAAAGATCTCTTCAATTTGTCAGAAAATTTATCGTAGAACTTTGCAGATGCAAACTCAAATGCAAACTCAAAAAATGCACCAGCAAACTGACTTCCAATCGACATCTGATACGACCGTTGAAGCGATCCTTGCCAAAATAAACGACCCTAAAGGCCAAAAACGGGGTGGCTGGGGCGTGCCCAAGATTATTTACGCTTCTCGTACACATTCGCAGTTAACGCAAGCAATGAAGGAACTGAAGCAAACGTCTTACTCCTTCATGCGAGCTGTAGTTCTCGGCTCTCGAGACCAGCTTTGTATTCATCCAGAAGTAATGCGAGAGCAAGGAAATTCCAACAAAGTACAAATGTGTAAGGTGCGAGTTCAGACAAGATCGTGCAGCTTCTTTTCAAAAGTAGAATCGAAAAAAGACAGCCCAGAGTTCAGAATGCAGCCTGTTATGGATGTTGAAGATCTTATGGCGATTGGTAAAAAGCTAAAAATGTGTCCGTATTATTCGTCAAAAGAGCTTGTCGATGACGCAGATATAACATTTATGCCCTATAATTATTTGCTCGATCCAAAAGCTCGAAAGGCCAACAAAGTGAACTTAGATAATACTATTGTGATTCTTGACGAAGCGCACAACGTAGAAAATCTGTGTGAGGAATCTGCGTCGGTTATGATTAAATCCTCCGACATTGCCTTGGCCATTGATGATGTGACGCACATAATGAAGGCGATGAGCGAAGACCTACTAGGTGAAGGGTCGGACGAGCCAAAAGACTTCACATTGGATGATCTGGCATTACTGAAAGAAATGCTACTTTCTCTTGAAAAGGAAGTCGATGAAATTGAAGTGCCAAACAAAAGTGACGGGGCAACTTTTCCCCCTTCTTTCATGTTCGAAATTCTAGAAAAGGGCAACGTTAGTGTCTAAGGCAGTATTTTCGTCATCAATGTAAATTTATATCTTCTTATTTGCAGATTACAACTGGAAGTGCGAATATGGTGGTTTCGCTGTTGGAAAAGCTATTGCAATTTCTTGCTATGGCTTCTCAAAATACAATGTTTCGGAAGGGGGCTGGATTTGAAGTTCTGAAGGATTTAATAACTGTAGTGTACTTTAATAAAGATGAGAATCAGGGAAAAATTCACAAAAGCTTTAAAGTTCATGTCCAAATTGAAGAAGTCAAACAACAGAAATATGGTCCTGGTAAAGGTGGTAAAGGCGATGGATGGTTAACTACTAAGGGGCCTGCAAGTACTAAGAACGCTAAAATAATCAACTATTGGTGCTTTAATCCTGGATTTGGGTAAGATTATCATGTTGAACTTTTAAGAGTATTTGTAAAATGTGTCTAATTCAAATGCAATATAAATTAATTCTGTTTATTATAACCCTAACTTCTGCTTAAAAATGTATAATCCATTGAACAGAATGCTAAGTAGCTGCTTTCTAACACTTTATGCTGATCAGTGTTGACATGGTGTCAACCCGAACAAAACAGAATTAGTCCTATTTTCGAGGAAACACAAAATTCCATTTGTTAACCCTCTCTATATTAAAGGGCTTCGATTAAGTTATCAGGCAAGGCTAAGTACTTGGTTCTTATCTTAGACAAAAAACTAAATTGCAAACGCAAGATACAAGAAAGAGTCATAAATGCTAATGTAGCTCTCTTTTCTTGCAAAAAAGCTGTTTGTAATAAATGGGGCTAACAACCCCGAATCACGCATTGGTTATACACATCGGTAATCAGGCCGCTATATATGTACAGTAAGGCAGTATAGTGGACTGCTTTAGAAAAAGCCATAAACTGCTACAAACTAAATAAAGCTAACGCTCAACTTGCCTATGTATAATCGGATCGCTTCGCACGACCTTGTCTGCGGCACTGACACCTAGTACATGCTTTACCTAAACCTCTTGATATATTTAGCACACAAATAGCTGAAAGTTTTTTTTTCTTCGTCTCAAAGCTTCGTCGCAGTGTATTAAGAACAGCATTCCTTACTTCTTACTAGGGCCTCACCCAACAAACTTCTTCATCTAGCTCGGTCCCTAGCTAGATGTCTCCAGTTTCGCGCCCAAGTTGGGTGAGGTCACTTTCCACTTGTGCGCGCCGCCTGATTCGCGGTATTCCTGTACTGCGCTGTACTGTGGGTCTGGATGCGAAGACTTTCCGGGCCGGAGCATTGGTTTCCATGCGCTCTACGTGACCCAGCCATCTAAGTCGTTAGACTTTTGGCTAAGTCTACGTCTTCCATGCGCTCTTCGTAACCCAGCCATCAAGTCGTTGGACTTCTGGCTAAGTCTACGTCGCTGTACAGCCCGTACAACTCGTCGTTCCATCTTCTCCTCCACTCCTCTTCGATGCATACGTTACCGTAGATCACACGAAGAACTTTTCTCTCGAAACGACCCAAGGTGCTTTCATCCGCTTTTGTCATACTACATGCTTCTGCACCGTATAGCAGGGTCTTATATAGCGATACTTTGGTCCTTCGAGAGATTGCTTTTCCCCTGAATTGCTTTCTTAGTCCAAAGAAACAGCGGTAAGCAAGAGTTATTCTTTTGAAAGATAGTGCTTCTAGTGTTGACGTGTGAGCTCTGCACTATTCTTTCAAGTACAATGTTAAAAAAATCGCATGACAGCGCATCACCTTGTCTAAAACCTTTTTTTGACATCGAAAGGTTCTGTTAAGTTTTTTCCAACCTTTATGGAGCAGAGTGAATTCTCCATTGTCATCCTGCACAAACGGACGAGTTTGGCAGGAATGCCAAAACTAGACATGGCTCTATACAGCTCGTCCCTGTAGATGCTTTCATATGCGGCCTTGAAATCGACGAAAAGATGGTGGGTGTCGATTTGGTGTTCTTAGGTTTTTTCCATCATCAGCCGTAATGTGAATATTTGATCACTTTCCTGGTCTAAAACAACACTGATAAGGACCTATCAGGTTTTTAACGATGGCCTTTAGACGTTCACATATTACGGCAAGGAAGATTTTGTAGGCCATGTTAAGTAGACTGATTCCTCTATAGTTGGTGCAGTTTAGAGGGTCTCCTTTTTTCAGGATCGGGCAAACAATACTGAGGTTCCATTCATCGGGCATGCTTTTTTCCAACCATATATTACAGATAAGTTGGTGCATGCTCGTAACCAACTTATCTCCAGCTGCTTTAAAGAGCTCGGCATTCAAGCTATCTGCTCCAGTAGCTTTATTATACTTCAGCTTAGATATGGCCATCTTTACTTCGTCTTATCCTGCCTGAGAGCGGAATTCGGCCATTCCATATCCTCAGCATTAACTGCGGTTCCACTATGATGTTTCCACTTTCGTCTTTGCAGCCTTCGGTTCTAGGTTTCTGTACCTTTGAATTGAGTTTCACCTGTTCATAAAACTTTCGAACTTCATTTCTGCTTTTAAACCTCTCAATACCTTCGACCGCACGCCTCTCATGCGCTCTCTTTTTCCTTTTGAGAAGTCGGTGTTCCACTCGCCTCTTCTGCTCATTGAGCTCATGAGCAGCTCTCGTCCTTTTATGCAGCTCCGCTTTGCGTGCCTGTTGTTTGGCTGAATTTGCATTTCCTCATAAAATCAGGGGTTCCTTGTTGGTGGTTTATTGAAACCCAGCACATCAGAGGCGGCTTGTCTGAACGGAACAGCATTGACCACTCTGTAATTCTTAAGTATTTATTATCAATTCCAAAGCATACAGACTACACACTACCCCAACTGCAATTCAACAGAAACTTCAACATTTCTACACCTTCGAGATTTTTCTGGCAGGACAAAGCATTCCTGGAAGACGAGTCAGTTCACTTTTATACAGATGGATCAAAAACAACACGAGGGGTTGGTGGAAGAGCAATTAAGTCTCTCATTCTTCCTTCCCAATCCTTGTAGCGTGTTCCACCTAGCCTTGTTTAGTGTTTAAAGCGATCAAGGTGCTTGCTATCTGTATTCTCAAATGTCTTTTGTAGAAGCTGTATAGATGAGGAAGAGGAGGAAACAGTTTTTCACCTTTTTTGTACATGCCCAGCTCTAGCTCAAAAACGCAAGAATTACCTTAACATAATCAGCCTCTCACGTTTCGTAAGGTACTCAAACTGGTTTTACTGAGCTTAGAAGAAAGCCTCAAGGTTCATGTGGTATCACAATAGGCCATTAAACTAACCTTAATGTGTCCTACTCCATCACAGACAGCAACTTTAACCTAACCTTAACTAAGCTGCATCTAAAAGAATAGCTGCAGCATAAGCTGTCATTAACATCGCTTACTGATTTAGCAAAGGTCGGCCAAAATAGTATTTCTTAATATCTTAGTAAAAGCTTATAAATATTTAGAACAACTTAATTGTTTAATTTGTTTATTGCAAACAAAATATAAAAATTTATCAAGAACTCAAAGCTCAGTGAACCTACGCTGGAGAAAATTTTCTTGCTAAAAATGAAAATTTGAACACAAATATGACAGTCTTACATTGCATTGTGCAGTTCGATCAATAAAGTTCCTTATTGTAGTATTAACTAACAGACAGAAGATTTAAAATAAATCCCTTTTCGATTTAAATCAATGACTTAATGTTTTAAAATACGTCAAAGAATGGAACAGCTATTAAATAAAAACGTCCGGAGTATTATTCTAACAAGCGGAACACTAGCTCCACTAAAACCATTGATAGCCGAATTAGCCATTCCGATTGCACAGAGCCTTGAAAATCCACACATCGTGGGAAAATCACAAGTATGTGTAAAAATAGTCTCCTATGGGCCAGATAAGGAACTTTTAATATCAAATTATCAAAATCGGTAAGTTTAGACTTTTTTGTATATTATTTGCTTACCTCACATATCTATTTCTAATATTTTCAGAGACAATCCAAAATATGTTAACTCACTCGGACGTACCATTCTCTCTTTTTGTCCCATAATTCCTGATGGCCTTTTAGTGTTCTTTCCATCATATCCACTTATGAACAAATGTGTTGATAGTTGGCAAGCAAGTGGTATTTGGTCACAAATCGCTCGTCATAAACCGATTTTTGTTGAACCGCGCAGTAAAGATGCATTTAACCAAACAATGATAGAATTCTATGAAAATATTCAAAACCCTGCAACTAAAGGGGCAATATTTATGGCTGTATGTCGTGGCAAAGTCTCCGAAGGCCTGGACTTTGCGGATGCTAATGGTCGCGCGGTTATAATAACAGGTTTACCATTTCCTCCTCTCAAAGATCCTCGTGTTGTTCTTAAAAAAAAATATTTGGATGAAAATCGAACAAAGGAGAATGAGGTAGTAAAACTTCAAGTCACATGTGTTCCTTTTAATGTGTTATATTATTTTTTCTTTTCAGCTTCTAACTGGAAATTCATGGTATTCCTTAGAAGCAACTCGAGCTGTTAATCAAGCCATTGGACGTGTCATCCGACATCGAAATGATTACGGTGCAATTTTACTCTGTGATTCACGTTTTAATCAGCCTGGCCAGATAAACCAGCTGTCAACCTGGATCCGGGAACATTTGAAGGGCTCACCGCAACACCAAAATTTCGGCCCTGTCATAGGTGAGCTATCAAGATTCTTTCGAAATGCCGAAAAGACAGTGAGTTAGGTATTGCTTTTAAGAGACGTGTGTTAACGATTGTTTGTTTTCTTAGCTTCCGAAGGCATGCATAAGATCTGTTGAAACGATAGTTAGTGAAACTTTGGATACTGGAGTTCTTAAAATGAAACAATTTGCAGATCCAGCTTTGGTTCTGGAAGCCAAAAATAAATTCAAAAGTGCTCACTTTGAAGCAATGTAATGAATTCCTGCCACTAAATAATCGAATTACTATTTTATATCAGAATTTCTTATTTAGTAAGATAGAAAATACAAACAAAATCACAGGTTGGAGTCCCGACGACTATTCGAATGCTGTTGGAAAGTCTAGATCATCAGCTGCTCCGTCTGCAAGTGATTTTATAAGTCGATTAGACTCTGATATATCTGTATGTGTTGAATTTTAACATTTATTTATTTAAATTGAACATAACTTGTTTTAATTTTAGACTATCGACTTTAATGCAACAATTTCACGTTCGGACAATTCAAATTTAGTAACTATTCATAAACGTGAGCGAACATCTCCAAATCAAGCGCAAACGAGTAACGATCCAAAGAAAAAACGACTTAAAATGGTTCCAAACAATCCGTTGTCGAGCACTTCCAGTGCAAGTTTTTCCTTTAACAACCAAACTTCGATAATGAAACCTGCAGAGAAGAGCCAAGAGCTTCCAACGCAACATGTTGATCTCTTGCGATTGGTAAGGGAAAATAATTATTGCAAGAAAGTATTATTTCATGATTTATTTTACTTTAGATTAAAGGCTCCCTTAGTTCGGAAAACTATTCAAAATTTGTAAAGGCTTTGATGTCGTATAAAAAAGACAGTAGCATAACGGATCTACTATTTGTTTTAACGGATGTTTTTGGACATCCTACAATGCATTATTTATTGAAAGGCATGCGCAGATTTGTTAAGGAACAAGATAAAACCAAGTTTGATAGTACTATTGAAGGGATAGTTGAATAAGTTTTAAAAATGTACGTAGATATAATTACTTTTCATATTTTTTTGTGTGTTTTTGTAAATAATATATTGTTATGAATTAATATTTTCTACGTTTAATTTGCCTCACAACTAACCAGTGTCATAGCGTCTTCTAACATTTGCAATTTCTGGGATTTTGACCGGTGGTTTTTCCCTTCTCTTGTTAGTTATGGGTTTTTACTTTTTATTTAGGTCGTCGTTTTTAAACACGCCCTTAAATTACTTACATTGGACAGGTTCAGACAACAAACATAAGGGACTTTATTTGCATTCAGCTGCATTCTTTGAACGCAAATTTTGACCAAGGAAACTACCTTCAGTTGATCGTTCAAAAACTACCTATAATATAATTGTCTACAAAACATTCCTCGGGCAAGCTACAAGTCCATCACAATTTGTATTTTGTATTGTAAAGAAATACTAGTTATTTGACAAGGCAGCCTTTAACAGAATGCACTAAATGAAGTTGTGCAGAAAATAAATAAATCGTAGATTAATAAAGTTCAGCTTTTCAAATCAAATCAAATGGGGTGGCGCAACAGTCCGTTGTGAACCAGGGCCTAGTGACTTACAACTCTCAACCATTCCTGTGTGCGAGTAATGTTGTCAGGAATGGAAGGGACCTACAATTTAAGGCCGAATCCGAACGGCAAATTTTGAGAAAGCACTTTTTCATGACAAGGATTACTCTTGAAGGATTTGTCAATTCCTCGCAAGAGGCAGCACCCGCGAAAATTATTTTTTTTTAAATTAAGGTGGCACAGGCAGGGATTGAACCCAAGACCCCTTGCATGACAGTCCTACGCACTAACCATCATGCCATGGGTACTACAAGTTTAGCTTTTGGTTGAATGAAAAAACATGATCAACTGCTACGTCGTTTTGATAGAATTTTGCTTCTTCAAAAAGAAACACCGTAGGGACAAATGTTTAAAAACTGGAATAACAAAATATTTATTTGGATAATATAATAATATAATAATAATAAGAAATGGACAGTTAAGGATTATTTTTGGACACCGAATCGAACGAAATAAAGAATAGAAGATAATTGAGAAACGAAAGCAACACATTCGAACTTATGATTCTACAATTCTTTTTATCTTTTAATTCTCTTCCAGATTCAAGAAAAACTTTCGTTTACATAAAAATGAGTTTGCTTTTGTTTTGGAGCAAATTAAACACAAATCCAAAAATTAGAAAAATTAGGAGAAAAATTTGTTTGTATCTGTCAACTTGAAAGTTCTTAATCGCAAAAGCATCGCATTTAAATGGCATGCATTGAATTCCATATGTCGGAGAGAATTTCCGATTCGTAGAAAATCGAAGAAAATTCCGCTCCTGTTACTGTTACCTTGTTAGGGCCGACTATGAACATGTCAAACTCGTGTGATGCATAAATCTAAAAACTCTGCCTCCGGACATGCTGAAAATAACAAGCCTTAAAATGGTTTATAACCATTCGATTGGTATTTGTTAACACAACGTGATATGGATTGTTGATATGGGCTTAAGCTGTTTACACTACAGAAAAAATATTCTGTAGCTAAGTGTGAGTATTTACTATTTACATTCAAATAAAGAAATTGAAAAAACTAAGTCCCAAGTGAATCCAATGCGTAGCTAATAATAACATAATTTAAGAAAAAACATACATTTTGGAAAATATATATTTTCGTTTTAATTTATTATTTTTAATATTTATTTTCTTTTTAAAATTTAAACTTAAAAAAAAATAAAATGTTTTATTTTTTACAAATCTATTCAGCTAAATAATAAAGTCTATAGTTTTAAAAATCAAATGAGTAATATTATTTAAACATTATTTTTTCTATTCACAAGTGCTTCCGAAATTAAACACGACCATAGACGATGCAGATGAACCTGAAAGGCATTTAAAACTTTTCAAATCACGTGTCTAATGTAAGCCATTCGTAGTTTTATTGTTATTTGAAAAATCGATGCATGCTCCTGACGTTAGGTCGATTTCTTCTGAATCAGAACCATCAGTATCGGAGCAATTGCTAAGGCTGCCAGAGCGTGCATCACAGCCCATTCCATTCATGTTGTGATTTCGCAGCGCATCGAGAGATGCATGACCGTTTTGGTCTTTATACATTTTCAATTCTGTGTAGGTTTTTTCGCAGTTGTTAAATTCTCCAATGACACTACCGTCACCACCCCCGGCTCCGGAGGCCTCTGCATTTCGATCTATTGTTCTGTTTTGATTCTGGAAGGCGGGATGCATCATGGTAAAGTGATGCTGTTGTTGTGCATCTGTAGAGCCACCATTATCCGATGGCCCTGTGGAATTATTTGGCTGTGGTTGTGGGGGTAGATTTGTTTTTTCCGAACTAGATAGATTTTCTGGTATTTGTTGTTGGCTGGCACTTGTTGATTCATTAGAATTATTATTGGCGCCACGACCACCTTAGGGACAAAAGTTTTTTATTTTGAATATTTGTGCTTTCATTTTAAGAGGGCAATTGAAAAAGTACCTCCAACGATAACTGGTGGTGAGCCCAGGCTAAGGCAACGCATTCTCCATGCATCCTGTAACAATTGAAGACGAGCTTGCTTTCGCCACTTTGCTCTTCTATTCTGAAACCAAACCTGTAAATGATATAATTTAATTCGTTTGATAAAATAGTATCTACTTAATTTCTTGTAATATTCTTGATTATTATTTATATTCAAGATATTAAGGTATGTTGTTGTGAAATATAAACAATTCAGCGGAGTTCTGATAGAAATAAAAAACCTATGTACATTCATCAAAATTAAGCCTTACATGAAAAGTAATGACATCTACAAAAACGCCAAGTTCTAGGTTAGGTTAGGTTAAGTTGGAGTGGCTGTCCAGATGTCATTGACACACGTAGACCACAAGGGTCCATTGTGATACCAATAATGAGGTTACTCATGGGAGAGTAATGAATTTAAACAAACCATTTTGTACTTTTAATAAAGTTAGAGAGACGTTTTGTGTCAATCGTTGCCAGTTCACTGGTGTTATCGAAGAAGGGATTACCGAGAAAGTAATTCCCTCTAATGGAGAGTGCTGGACATGTACACAGAATGTGTTGGACTGTTTCCTCTTCCTCCTCGTCCATGCAGCTCTACAGAAGTTCTAAGTTTACTAATGTTTAATTTTTCTAGACATCGAAGGCATTCTTATCAATGACATATTGGCTGCGTTCAATCTTAGGAATAGGAACATAGGGTATCTGCAAAACACGTGATTTAACGCAACTATTATATTTTATATTTATGCACCGTTATAGACGTCAATTTGACTCACGGACCGTGTTTTTTATCGGAAGATTTTTCTAATTAGTTATTTAAAAGTGACTTGGTCAAAGAAATAAAAGTCCAACGACTTATGTACATAGGTCATGTAGAGCGACCGGAAAGTCTTTGACTCCAATCCAAAGGGACGGTGCAGTAGAAAAAGACTGCGGGTCAGATGGCGCCCAGAGTCGGGAATAGGTGGACTGGAAAACTCTTTCGAAAATTATATACTGCCCACAGGGGAGAAGTGTTCACACGCAACTTGTTTTCACCTATTTTTATTTTGGAATATTTTCCTAGTTCTTAAAAAATAAGATCAAAACCCTGCAGGTCATACACCAAGCAAATCTTTCTACTAATACACTACTACTCTACTTAACTTCATTATTCTACAACACTACAATGGTCAGACCCTCTAAACTAAACTGAACAAACTATAGAGGCATCAATCTACTTAAGATCGCTTACAAAATCTTCTCTGCCGTGATATGTGAACGTCTAAAGCCCATCATCAACAACCTGATAAGTCCTTATCAGTTTGGTTTTAAATCAGGAAAGTCCACAGTCGATCAAATATTCACATTATGGCAGATTCTGGAAAAAACCCAAGAACATCAAATCGACACCCACCATGTTTTCATCAACTTCACCATCGATACACGTAATTTTGAGGTAGTAAAGGACATCGTCTGCCTAGGCGCCGCTATGAACGCAAAAATTAAACGAACCGCTGTTTCTTTGAGCTAAGAAAGCAATTAAGTGACAAAGCCCTCCCTCGAGCGACCAAAGTGGCGCTATATAAGCTCCTAGTTGACAGGCTTAGAAAATATTGTAAATTTGAATTTACTTTATTGATTCTGGAGTTTGAAGGTGAAGTAAATAGTTTGAGTTTATTCCTTTAAATGCAGAGCGCCTGAAAACTTGACTGAGCTTTGTTTCGAAAAATGTCAATAAACCTGATATAAATCTTTTCCAAATTTTTTTTTTTTTTGAAGTGAAAATAATATACTGTAAGACTTCTACAGCAAACATGATATCTCTAAATACGCCTACGAAGCATTTGTAGGTACGCGTTAAAAACTTTTTCAATAACTTTTTAAGCTTTTGTAAAAAACAATTTGTTTTTAAAAAAAGAAGATATGAGTCCACCAGCTTAGAAATGGCAAACTTCACTTCGTGTAAGTCGGGAAGATAGGATTGTTGGTTTTCGTCGACTATGTTGAATGGTAAGAACCGATTAAAGTCCTTAAAATAGAACTCAAAGTCCTAGTCCTGGCAAGTTGGGACTGAGCTCTTTTCTTAGCAACTCCTATTTCATACCTATGGATTTAGTTTTCGGTGTTGATGCTATGCTTTGAGATTTTGAAAATATGATCAAGAATGAAGAAAAGGATAAAAGTATAGATCAATGTTCCAATTTGTAGGTAACATTTTGTAACAGATAAAGTCAACATCAAAAGACGAAGTAAAGTCAATTTCTTACTACCTATCCAACCACTTGCAAGTTATAACGGTGTTGTATATTGTCAAACCACAACCACAGTTTATAATGAACAAGTAGGTGTGTTTCTGTCCCTTTATGAAATTTCTAAACTAAAAGCATATTGTTTTCAAATGAGATCTGTTCAATTTATCAAGAGTACAGCCACCAAATTTTGGCAATTCAAAAACACTTATTAAAAGGGTTGCGGTCAAAATATTGTATGTGTCATGATATTGTAGTCAAAATACTTTGTCGTATTATATACTCGTATGTGCACAGACAAAATCTGTTTTTAAAAAATGTATGCATGGTCAAAGTTCTTTGATTCCAGTCCACTGCCACTTGCGCCTACGTAAAGAAGTGTCAATGGGTTCCTGAATCATTTCTGAAATGTTTATCCAGTTTTGTGTGTGAAAATTGATTGTAGAGAAGTAGCACTGATTAGGTCGTGATGTTTCATCACGAAAAAATTATGTACATAAAAATCAGATTTTTTTATTTTATTTTAAAAATTTTCGTCAAAAGTTTTTTTTATTTTATTCATTTTTATCAATTGGATAACATTCTCGTTGATCCACATTGTTTGTGAAATTTTATATTTATAACTACTCATGCACTTTCTGCCTGTTTAAAATCTTGTTAAACTTATAAACTTCCTATTCGGAATGAGAACTCCAGACCAAAAAAAAACATTTCAGAATCATTTAAGAAATTCTTCAGAAATATTTCTCTGTTTCTGAAATATTTAAAAAAAAAGTTTCTTTGGTCTGGACACCCCTGTTGACACCTATTAATATTTCCTAGTAATCGTAGCTGTTGTTTTCCAGGTGCTGCAGCATTCGCATAACAGTACTGATTCCATGTTTAGGTGGACCAGTTGTAACTTTATCATCAAGCTGAGAGAATTGTTTCTCCAACATCCAAAAATATGCCGAATGTTGCTTAGATTTTTCGATATTGCTACCGATATCTTGTTCGAATCCATCTTCAGTGGAGACAATGCTTCCAAAACACTGGAAACTCTCTACCTTTTCCACTGGTTGTTGAGCAATGTTTTTCAGACAGGATGACTGAATGCTCCTGATCATCTTAGTTTTTCCCGTGTTAGAGTTCAGTATTATAACTTCTGCTTGTTTCTTCCACACTTATTGTCATTTAATGGAGATCCCTTATCCCATTAGAAAGTAAGCATACATCACCTGCGTAGTCTAGTTGTTGTCAACGTCCATGGTCCATCTTATTCCTTTTATCATGTACAAAGATGTTTCTTCAAGTTGTTGTCTAAAGTGTTCTTCTCTTCTTGGCCACTGCAGGCAAAACGCAAATATCTCTCCAATTTTTGTACTTCATCAAGTCTTTTTTTTTAAACTGAACAATCATTCCCTTTTTCTACTCTTTGGGAAAATGTTAAAAGAACCATGAGCGATTGCAGCATTTCGCTTAATGAACTTGGTGCTACTTGTTATAATTCTGCGAGAATGCCGTTTAACGTTACCGCTTTGTTGTTCTACAGTGATTCAGGGTCCTGATTATGGAATTCGAGGCGAACCATAATTGATTCTGATTTTTATATTTAATGTTGTTTATTGAATTAATCAAAGGAAATCTACCAAATTCAATCAGAACAAAACAAAATTTGTGGAAAGCTGTCAAACCAAAAGTGTCAAATCAGTGAAATATAGGAACAACTATTTTCGCTTCGCCGCGAATTCGTTAATAAAGAAATACGGCGCGAGTCGAATTTAAAAGGTCGAATTGAAAACGATCCGCCTCGAACCTCATAATCAGGCCACAGTTTATACACATGTATATCTTTCCTACTGGGATGGGAGGTGTTGTACCTATTCGGGAATTTGAATTTTGAAGTACCGATTCATCGCGAAATGTCGACATTCAGATTACTTCTTGTCTCAAGAATTGCTGGCACGAGTACGATAACTTTGGCGACAAAATATAATAACGGTTTTTGGTAAAGGGGCTTAATACAAGCATTTTTTACTATCAGATGGGGGGGGGGGCTTCTATCTCCCCCCGTTTAGGCGGTAGGTGAAATTTAAAAAAATATGTACATTAGGTGAAAAAAAACAATTAAAAAATAACGGTGATACTTACAATTAAGTATTATACCTTTTTTTAAAGTCAACATTTTTGTCTATTAGCTTGTTTTTAAATCAAGTCAAAACTATGCAGTTTTTGAAAAAAATTGTTTTAAAGTCAAAATTTGTGCAAAAAAAAGTAAAAAAAAAGGCTTAAAGTGTAATTTTTCAATACTTCAAGATTAATTACCACTGTTTTTATTTCAGAATTTATTGCTTTATTTTGATCAATTTATTTTTATTTGTTTTTGATCAAAAACTGAAAACTAGATGATTGTATGTCTTTTAGTTTTTGAGAAAATTGAAAATAACCACAACTACTATTTTAATTTAATTCTTTTTTTTTTTGCTTGACTGGTCTTATTTTGATAGTAACAATGCGAGTTTGGTGGTATGCAACAGTGGATTTGGGGTGGGTGCAAGTTGAAGTGCGTGCAAGGTTAGAAGGGAGCAAGGTTCGGTGGGTGCAAGATGATTGATTGATGGAAAAGAAAGTGCAACTAAAGCACTTCGACCCCCTCGACGTTCGCAGTGAACACCTAGAAGATGTGTTACCGCCAAAACAACCTCGGCTCTTGACCATCAATGACGAACTTAACGAACTCCACAGTGATACTAGTACGGACGATGAATTCACTGACGAGACTTGCATATCTCAACACATTGAAAATTGACGTGACTATTTTTTACTAACTCCTGACTTACTTAAAGGCTAACTTACTGGGACGCGGAATTCAATGCAATTCTACATCCTCGTGGTGCATTCTGGGTTTTGCTAAATGAATTGCTTTACTTGACTTTACGATGCAAACAGTGAGATGCCTGCAACCCCCCTGCTTGGCTTCATTATAGGATTTGGGGTGGGTGCAAGTTGGAGTGCGTGCAAGATGAATATATCTTAATCCTTATTCGATTATTACTATCAAAATAAGCCTACGTTATACTTAAGCAAGGAAAAAGTAATATAATTGAAATATTTTGTTTTTGTAATTTTAAATTTTCTCAAAAACTAAAAGACATACAATCATCTAGTTTTCAGTTTTTGATCAAAAAAACAAATAAGAGCAATAAATTCTGAAATAAAAACAGTGGTAATTAATCTTGAAGTATTGAAAAATTACACTTTAACCCTTTTTTTTCTCTTTTTTTTTGCACAAATTGCATAGTTTTGACTTGATTTTAAAACAAGCTAATAGACAAAAATGTTGACTTTAAAAAAAGGTATAATACTTAATTGTAAGTATTACCGTTATTTTTAATTATTTTTTTTTCCATTTAATGTACATATTTTTTTAAATTGCCCCTACCGCCTAAACGGGGGAGATAGACCCCCCCCCCCTCCAATAGTACAAAATTCTTGTTTTTAACTGTTCTATACAAATCCGTCATCAAACTTTGTCGCCAAAGTTATCGTACTCTCCCCGAATTGCTCTTTGTGGTCCTTCGCTTTCTACATCCAGGATCGTCCTTATATTTCAGAAACCAACCTTTGTCCGGGTAATGTAAAAAGTCATGAACATTTAATCGTTTCTTATCATATTCTAATTTTCGTTTTCATTATCAGTTTAAGTTGAGTTAAGAAGAATGCTGACATCTATTACCTATCCGAGAAAAAGTTATGAGCTGTGCAGTTATAATTTGAGCTTATAGTTATGTTAATAGGAATACATAAATAATTACCGGCGAGAACTACGGGTACGTAAGCAACATAAAGTACTTCATTTTTAGTTACTTTTCCAGGTGTCATTAATTTCAAACTTGCTAACTTTTGCCTTCAGCTGCTCGCATAGAAAAAACCAAAACATTTTTTACAAAAGAAAACTCCTCACACAAGTTACAAATCCTTTATTTTAAATGATTATAAAATAGTACTCATTCCATTTATAATTTAAATAAATCACTGATAAATCAGGTACAGACACAAGTATTCTTGGATTTTGCGTGACTTACTTTCTAATCAACTTTCAAAAGAAAATAGGCTTAACTGGAAGGTTATTTTTAGGCAGATGGACAATCAGGTATTAGAAACTTGCCTTAAGTCATTTATGTAGTAACTTTAGTATTTTGTAAATCTGGTATTTCGTAACATAAGTAATTTTGGGTTTCGTAACTGTATCGTTTTGCCACATCCAAACATTTCACAATAAAATAAATCTTATGTTAATCTAGGAAGTACAATAAATAATGAAATATTGAATATTGAAAGAAACAAATCAATTGCAAAAATATTTAGCCCAACAAAAAAATATTCAAATGCTTGTTTCGGTCCTACTAATGATAAATATTAGATAATAGTATATTCGAAGTTCTTGTAAACCTTACTGGGGTTATAAATTATCATACTTACTTAATATTATAAATGTGAATGTAAGTTTGTTTGTTACGCTTTCACGCAAAAACTACTTAACCGATTACAATGAAACTTTGCACATACACTCTTGAAGGTATTAGAAGCAACATAGGATACTTTATATTAAAAAAAAATAAAAAAAATTTACGAAAAATAAGAAAATTGTTTGTCTAACCCTCAAACTCTTTGGAATAAGTACAATGAATACATGGCTGAAGATATTTTACATCAACTGCAGCAAGTACACACAGACATTACTTTCAATGAACATGTCTACAATAAAACGCTAATTATAATAGAAAACAAGGTTTTTACGATGGTTGGAAAAAAATTAGATGATTTTGGAATGTCCAGCCTTAGAAGATACTAGATTGTGATTTAATAGCACTGCAACATGAAGTGGCAGAATTAGTCCCTCAATTACTCCCAGAGCAAAATCATGTTTTCCATCAAGTTTTACGTAAAATAGACTCCGGCAGTGGTGGACTCTTCTTTCTTTACAATTCAGAATTATTTATTTTTGTTACGGTGAAATATATTTTAACATTTTTTGTTGCATTTCAATAAGCATATATTAAGGTGTTGAAACTTCATTGTCTGCAGTAGATTTTAAAAATTGTTGATCTCAGCCAAGCAATAAAATTTAGTTATTATATTGACTCATTTCTATTATTATACCCTTACCCTTTATCTCTCATACTTATTTAATTTCTCCACTGCGGGCGAAGCCGCGGGTAAAAAGCTAGTATCAAATAAATTGGCTTTTAGTTTATCTTTCTAAGATCTCAAACTTATTTAAACACAATTTAGCATACAAATATTTCGCTTTTGGAATAGAATTATTATGATTCGATTTCTTCAGAAGTATAGTAAGGAAAAGAAATGCAAGGTTAATTTTACCGCCTGGCTTAGCTTAACTGGGCGCGACGACAACATAGGACCAATGTGAAGAAATTGGACGTGAGTGTTTTAGTGAGGAAAGACTATAAATAAATAAGGTGGCACAACAGTCCGTGGAGAACTAGGGCCTAGTGGCTTAAACTGTAAACTATTCGTGTATGCGATTAATGTTGATGGTGGGAACCTGCAGTTTTAAGCCGAATCCGAATTGCTAATTTGAGAAAGCATTTTTCATGACAAGAGTTACTCATGAAAGATTTTTCAATTCCTCGCAAGCGCATTAACCATCAAGAAAAAAATGCACAGGCAGGGATCAAACCCAAGACCTCTGGCATAAGAGTCCTACGCACTCACCATCACGAAACAAGTACAATCGAGTATGTTAAATCCGAAAAAAATAGGGTTTAGTATTAAATACAACACTTTCTTTCAATGATAGGAAATATTTATGGAAGTTTAAGGATATTGTGGGCAAGTAAAACAATTACACTTATTTAAACATTAACTCGCAGATATACTAGTATTACCAATATTGTTATTTGGATGCGTTGTATATAACAGTATTGCGAGGTACGTCTTTGGATTAAAAAAATATGACCATATGACCATATTTCTCACTTTTGTAAACAAATAAATGGTGTGACACCCGAAAATCTCTTCTGGTTTAAAACAATATTTTTTTTGTTGCAGTGTAATGCAAAAACCTCAACCAATGACCCTTTACAAAAGCATTCGTATGCCGCGCTAAACAAAGCTCTTGGTCTTCGGATTAGGACTAGCGATGGTTATAGGATGAGTGCATCTGATCTTTTTTCTTATTGTTCACTGTTATAGTTTGTTTTTAAAATATTGATTTCTCTGAATTAAATTTTTGTTTCATTCAATGAATTTAATTATATTACATGTAAACTTGTGAGCTGTTTTTTTAATTTATACTTAAACCCTTTTATCTCTCATGGACATTCACAGTAAAATATCAAAATATTTTTTTTCAATTACACATACATATATTTCCATACTTGCGCTATTTTATAAGATATCGTATCTTAAGTGTTAGTAAACGCAAATAATAAATGAAATTTTATCAAATTAAGAATTTATTTGTATGTATATTGATTACCACAGAATAGTACTTATACTTATCCACTACTACAGTTTAATATTCTTATAGATAGTGTTACAACAAAATTATGTTTTAAAAAACATGAAGATTATCACAATTTTGGATAATATCGTAAGAAACTATTGGCCAAAGTGTTTTCATTTACAGAAGATAAGTTAAAAGTAGATATGTACATATATTAATTTTTATCGACGAAATAAAATATATGTATAAGGTACATTTGGAAAAAAGTACATTAAGATACAAATCAAAATAAGACCATGTGCTCTAGTTACTGTCTTAAAAGTGTCAATTTTTGCATTGGTTTATATTGTAAGAGTTTTATAAACTCAAAAAATTTAAGTTTTATTATTCAATTATTCTGAACAAAACCACATTTTGGTTTCCCAAAATGAAAAAAAAAAAAAATGGTGTAGTAGTAGCAGTAAATAATTACAAATAAAAATGGACATGTACACATGGCTTGTTCTTGAAGGAAAGAATTTGTCACAAAACAATTGTCTTAACTAGGCTGATATTATTATTACAATATGTAAACCAATTAATATTACATAATTAAAAGAAAATGTGAAGAAAAGTGTGGAATTAGAAAGATGCATACACGCCCTTGGGTACAATTCCTTAATCGATGTTTTTATGCATAATAAATAAATGTTACAAATAAATAATAAAAAACAAAAAAATAAATAATAAATAACGGCAATGACAGGACGTTGATTTTCATATAAATAATTAAAAAAATGTAACTTTGCTGCTATAAGTTTGCTAAGAGGAAATTTTAAGAATACTTTATAAATTAATCATAACATAACATAACATAACATAACATAACATAACATAAAACCTTTCCCACCTATCACAAAAAAAAATGATTATTATGATTTAAATGTCCTACAGCAAGGATTACAAACACTCCGTGAAAAAATCGACTGCAAATATTTCCTAGGTTAATATTTCTTTGAGTAATATAGGCCTCGCCGTTGATTAGAAAGTCAAAGATAAAATTTTCATCCCTATAGGAGATCCATTTAAGTTTAGTCAAAATTTAAATTTTATTAAAATTAAATATCTAAAGAAAAGCTGTGATCAATACTATCTTGATTAAAAGTTTCAAGTTTATTTTGTAACGAAATCAATAGGAAATCAAAAGAGTTAGATAATCTTTTTTTATTAAACCTATATACAAATAACTATAAATGTATACAATTAAGTACTTTTAAAAAGCATACCATTCGGATATATTTTTAAAATTATTTTAAAATAGTCTTTTCCCATAATTTTAAATCTAATTATTTTTAAATACAAAAATGATTTGCGTCCAATATTTCTTAAAGTAAAATGGTTGTGATTTTGTGATTACTAAAATATTTAATGATATTGTCATACACCGATTTTATATGCATAGACGGTAAATATACTTTTTTATAATCTATATTGTCGGCAAACCGGTACGTTATTAAATTCCAAAACACTTCAGATTAAATTTCTTAGTTATAGTGGTCTTATTTATTGATACTTGTTTTTAACTTCTAATGGGTTAGAATATGTTAATTATTTTTTTGGATGAGGCATTACAAATGTTTACATTTATTACCTGAACTCGGGCTTCACTTAAACTTATTCTAAGTGCAACTTCTTCGCGTAAGAACACATCCGGGTAGTGTGTCTTTTGGAAAAGGGCCTCCAATTCTTGAAGTTGTTGTGGAGTAAAAGTTGTGCGATTTCTTCTTTGGCGCCTTCTGCCAAACATGTATTCAGTTAATAAATCCCCAGGCAAAGGCGACAGAAATGGTCCAGCCATTTAAAATAATTAGTTTTTTTTTCTTAATTATATAAATTTAAAAATACACAATTTTAATATTAAATAATTATTATTTTTTACGAATTTTATTAACATAAAATGATCCGTAATTTGTTAAAGTTAATTTGGATAAAAGACGACGATGTTATTGGATTCGCGTCCGAACGAGAACTGTTGTTTGGATTCAACACAATGTATTTTAACTGGCCGTTTCTGATAAAATTTTATATCCTTCCACGCAACGCCACCATGAAAATGCTACTAAAAACTTGCAAAAACCAACAGCGAAAACGAAAAGCTATTGTACGAGTCGTCCCTATAACAAACGAAATAATATTACTCGATGAAAATTTTCCCACTTGCAGTGTGTTGTTGTAGCTGCTCTTTTCACTTGCTATGTCGGCTTTAGCTTCGGCTGTTTGGCATCCTGAAGTATCCTTGCCATTAGGCCGTGTTCGCTCTTTCTTTCAGTGGCAAATCAAAATTTAAACGTTTTCATCCCCAGGACCTACTCCCCCATTGTTCATTCCAAAAGTACCTGATATATATAAGGAATTTCAACGTAACTATTCTAAGTGACACGGCGCTGAGAGTGTTTGTGTGTGTTGGTTTGGTTTGATTTCAACCAGTCATTGACGAAACATAATTTGTTTACAATTTTATGACACATACAAAAATACTTTATGGGCACCAGAGTTACCAACTTTGAAAAAAATAATAGAACAATGAAAAAATGTGTTGTCTGAATTAAAAAAATAAAAAATATACATCTCTTTAGATAGCGCGGAAAAATACGAACACCCTATTTCGTCGTTAATTGCGTTGATCGCAAAAGCAATAGTTCCTAGGTAAGACTCATATAAGATACGAGCAGATATAACTAATTATAAAAAATATTATTTGTTGGAATTTAGTATACATTTATAACGGTTTTAAAAATTGCCTTTTCCCTTCTTAATTGATTAATTGAACATAGTAGTATTTTTTAAACTGACAATTAATGTGTCATGAAGCTAAAAGCTAATTTAGTGACTTTTTTTTTTTTAATTTTATCAAACATTAAGTGGAATACAGACAAATTTTGTTCTTTCCAAGTAGTATTTTCCTACCAACCAAAACCCAGTGACAAAAAACCTTCGCGGAGATCTTTTTTTGATATTTTTGTTCTTTAACGTTGATATTCTGGTGTTCATCCAAATATTTTCCTTTATTTACTGGAAAGCTAAATTTCATATATAAATAACAATTTATTAGACTATAGTTTGATTTTTAGTACAAAAGGCATCTTTAAATATATTTAATTACTACATTTTTGAGACGACAATTTTTTGCTAGCCATTAAATGTTAGGAATTAGGAATAAAATAATTATAAACATTTTGGAAGTGTTTCTTATTTTGAGTATTTATATTTTTATTTTAATAATAATATCAAATTTAAAATGCAGATGTATTAAAAAATTAACATATTTCAAGAACTTTGGAAAATTCAGAGATCGCAAGTCCCGATTGCAAAATTGTTAACATGGTAATGCTATTTATGCTAGCCATACGCTTTCTTCACCAAGAATCCCACATATAGTAACACTGCCTCTTCATAAACACACATCGCATCGGTGGGAGTTGTTTCTGTTGGGTGCTTTCTGCTTAAAAAATGAACAATACAATTTGTATACCTTGTGTAGGACATACGAGTACTTGAGGGAGAAAAAGACCTATGTTATTATGATCTATGTTTTATCTCGTTAAAATTACTGCACACAATAGCAACCAACCCCTTCGTTGCCGTTCCTCTGAAAAGCAACAACCCAGTAGGAAATTTGCTCACCAATGAAAATTTTGTGTGAAATCGCCAAGGAAATCAGCTACTCGAATCATTGAGGAGTAGCATGCAATGAAATCCTTACTGAAAGGCATTGCGTTTTTCCTATGATTATACAATCCACCCTATCTTTTTCCTTGTAAAATATTTCATTCACGATATGAAGCACGAGATGGGTGTTTTGTGTTTGTAAGAACAACATTTCATAACCGCCAACTCATACAGATGCATTTACGATCCTTATGATAGCAGATAGAACAATTCATCCTCTCTCGATATACCATAAATACGAGTGCGAGAACAAGTTTATGAGTGTATGCAATGTTATTAGATTTTTACACCACGCTAGTCCTTATTTTTAATATGGTGTCTGTCTATTCTTCTTAGTAATACAACGGCGCGAGCAAAAATATATTATAAACAAATGGGGATGAAAACAAAAAAATGACTCTGCCGTTGTTCTTGTTTATACTTCCGCGAAAAATTAATATGCAATGCATTGCACACACATTCCGGTATTAATAATGGCGCCTGCGCTTAAAATTAAATTTATCTTGTTACAACAAGGGAGGCGGGGCATTCGAAGCCAATCATAATGCATCGCCTTATGAAATATGAATTATTGTTCTTCGCATTAAGTTTTTGTGTTGCGTAAATAAGTTTTCTATAAAAATAATAATAAATTAAAATCAAAACAATGGTTATTGCAGCAAATTCATTAGGACACGTGGGAACAGTGATGGCAATGGCTTGTCATGCAGTTGCTCTTGCTGTGGCAGTGGCAGGGACGAACAACGACTACCTAGTACCTACGAGGTTGTTAGATGTTGTGAGCTGGCAAAGGAGCACAAAGTTTCTCCCAGATTGCTGCGTAAGAAAACTTGAATGTTGTGACGGAATGATAATAATAAGCAGATGTGGCTTGACAGGGGTTGTTGGTTGGTATAATGAATAAGCGACAGGTAGATGCACATGTATATTTTGATGCTTTGCTTGTGGGTGGTGTCATTGTACTAGGATGACAATAGAGTCGTAAAGTGTAGGTAAATCATTTACAGGTATTAATTAGGTAATCAAGCTTCTTTTTCGCTTTTAATAGAAATGAAGGTATCATAATTAGATATGTGCATACTTGATGTCATGTAGAAAAATGATGCAGGAAGGATACATATTATATTTTGACTAGGGAATTGGTTATGTATTCAAATCTTCTTAACTTGATGTCAAAGGGGAGATAGGTAGGAGAATTGGTAGGTTAGGTATGGATAATTGTTTCAAATAAAACAAAAAATCGATACATACCTACATAAATATATAAAGGTAGTTTACTTGGATTAAAAATTCTCGTTTTACCTTTAAATTATACAACACATGATTAACTTTGTTCTATTTTTGTTTCTGTTGCATTTAAAACACACCCGGAATTTTCTGTTAAAATCAAATGAAACCAAAGGGGGCTTAATGTCAATATCTACCAACAATTAAAAAAACAAAATTATATACAAAATTAACTTTCAATGTTTGAATTTTGGAGTAATTTCTTAAATTGTATCTAATTTTGTTCAATTTCAACCGGTTCTCAAAGTATTAAATGTCTATTGTCTAATCAAGAATAAGTAGATTAAGTGCGGCAAATATGATCCACACTTAACATTTTAATATTTATATATTACCATACATTTAAGTCTAATTCATTTTTTTTAACATTCTAATAAAACATTTTTAATGCAGCTTTTAAAAAATGTACCTAAAAAAGAAACATTACAAAAACTTAGAGGAACTTCATAAATCATATTAAAAAAATTGCGTCAAATTTGGCCCACCTGGTTTTAAATATGGCCCAGGGTGGGCCATATATAAATTTTCTACATTTTTTAAAGTCATAAGAAGAAAATATTAAACACAATTTAATTAAAAAAAAAAAAAGAAGTTACCAATTTAACTCAAAATTTAATGTTAAAACACTTAAGAAAACTTACCAAAAAATTACAACCAAAGTTTCGTTGTTTTCGATCTGATAGAAATCGCCTGGGTGGTGGGGTGGCAATGTATGTCAAGGAAACCATTAAATGTAAGTTAAGATGTTCTTCTGCGCGTAGTACAGGTATTCAGTATGTTTTCGTTGATGTAATTGGGAACAATGATAAATTACTCATAGGTGAAATTTACAGGCCTAATAGAAATATAGATCTATCACCTCTATATGAACTATTGGAGGAAATTACTTTGGATTGTCCCAAAATTATTTTGTGTGGTGACTTTAATTACAATTTGTTATGCGAAAATATTTTTTCTGAGCAGATCAGTAGACTTGATCTTACATCAGTTAATACAAACATCCCCACCCACTTTTTTGGCGGAGAACCAACTCTTCTTGATTTATTTCTGGTGGATGATAAGAATAAAGTTTTGCTCTATGATCAGCTTTCTGCACCTGGTTTTTCCAAACATGATCTAATTTTTCTTACCTATAGTTTTATCTTCAACCCAGTAGTAATGACATACAAATATCGAGATTTCAAAAACATTGATTACTCCCAACTCGAAGCAGATACCCGAAATATAGACTGTCACAATATTTTTAACTTGTCTTCGTCCACTGCGCAGGTGCAGTTTTTTAATAATAATGTTGCTCAACTTTTTAATAGACACGTTGCCTTAAAAACTTTACAAAACAAATCAAAAGATCCCAACTGGTTCACCAGTGAAATACGTTTCTTAATGCAGCAATGTGATAGAGCGTACAACTCGTGGAAAATGTATCGTTTACCTGAACTTAGACAAATATATCAGTCACTTCAATAGAGTTGTGATGGAAATTCGTTCAGCTAAGACTAGGATTTATCCGGGTAAACATTGGGCTTGGTAAATCAAAACCTAGTCATATCGAGAATGTTGACGGTAAATTTTTGAATAGAAAATTCGTCTGTACTCCTCTGCCGACTTCTCTATCTAACTCTGTGCTTCCAGTTCAAATTTTATCAGCGCAAAATACTTCCTCCAATTTTGGCTTCACAGGTGTTAGCAGTATTGAAGTTGTTGAAAGCCTACTTTCAGTAAAGTAAAATGCCATAGGCCTCGATGAAATGCACCCTTCCTTTTTAAAAATTATACTTTCCGTTGTGTTACCGTATATCACTCATATCTTCAATACTATCCTTACTACTGGAGAGTTTCCTACTGACTGGAAATTGGCAAAAGTTATACCTATACCCAAAAATGCTAAGTGTAGCGAATATAGGCCAATTTTTATTTTAGCTTTTCTTTCAAAAGTTTTTGAAAGGATTCTGAAAAATCAAATAGGTGAGTTCCTTAAGGAGAACAATCTTTTAACTCCAAAACAGAGTGGATTTAGACAGAAGCATAGCTATGTTACGGCTCTGCTTGATGTCATAGAGGACTTCCGTCAAGCATTGGATTGCGATAAAGTTAATTTTTTAGTCCTCCTTGATTTTTCGAAGGCATTTGATACTGTGGTTCACAGCAACCTCGCAAATAAACTTCGCCAGCATTATAACTTCTCCTCTGATGCAGTAAAACTTATTTCTTCCTATTTATCCGGAAGAATGCAAGCAGTTGAAGTAGGTAACAGGTTGTCTGACTTTCGTCCAACCACTAGTGGAGTTCCACAGGGATCAATTCTGGGACCATTACTTTTTTCTTTATATGTAAACGACATTCCCTCCGTAATTCATAACTGCACAGTACATATGTATGCTGACGATGTACAGATGTATCTCGTCTGCGATCTTTGTCTTATTGAAGATGGTGCTTACCGCTTAAACGAGGACCTTGAAAAACTATCAGGTTGGGCACAGTTTAACGGACTGACATTAAATCCATCTAAATCTAAGTGCTCAGTTATATCTAAAAGAGTTCTGGATTTGTTATACTTCCCACAAATTATTTTAAACAATGCAACTATTGAATATATGGACTCTGCTCGAAATCTTGGAGTCATTTTTACTCGTAATTTGACATGGGATAAGCATATTAACGCTATAATTGGAAAATCATCATACGGAGTATTACGCATGCTTGGGGTCTCCCAGGCTTATACACCTATGAAGACGCGTGCAATGCTTGCAAAAAGTTTAATTCTTCCAATTTTGGCCTATGGCTGCGAAATTTTTTCGAGTTGTAACTTTGTATGCAAAAGTAAGCTTATCGTCATTTTCAACAGCATCATCAGATACATTTATGGGCTTCGTAGATACGACAGAGTATCTCATTTTACAAATATGTAGTTTACTTCACATGCCGCTAGAGAACTATTTTCAGTTTCGTACCTTATCATTGTTTTCCGATGTCCTGCTTACACACCAACCACCCTACCTTTTTGAGAGAATAAGAAGGGCTTCTTCAGTTAGGTCTGACCAGTTGCTTCAACCCCGATATGCCTCCCTAACATCTGAGCGCCAATTTTGAATTAATGCTACACGTAAGTGGAATTCTTTGCCCCGCCATATCAAGAGAATAAACAACATTACAAATTTTAAATCCCAATTACGTCAATTTTTATCAGTATCTTAATTTTTGTTTTCCTTTTCTTCCCTCTTCTATCTAAACCGTTATAGCTTCTTTTTTCTCTTTTCTCCACCTCTTCCTGCTTTCTTCCTATCTCTTCTTTCTCCTTTTATTTCCAAACAATCATTAAATTTTATTATAAATATTGTATAATTTTTGCCTACAACTTTATCTTTCTTTTCTCTTCTTTTTTTATTTCACTGCTTTCATTGTTAAACTAAATAGGTTATCACTAGTTTATAAGATATTATATCTTAATGTGTATAGCCATATCGAAATAAATAAATAAATAAATAAAAAGTAAAAAAAAAAACAAAGCGCGCGTATATCTTTTACAAATGTCGCGCCACATTAAGCACGAAAGACTGAGATAGACCGGTTTGAACTGGTTCATAATGCAACATTTTTTTTCGCTCTGGCTTCCGGTTTGGGAAACACCATTATAGGCCATATTAGCCACATAGATATAGCTGTTTTTACTGTCGATATAACTTTTTTAAATGCTAATAACGATTTTCTGCCAAACCCATTTGTTGGATTTATTGGGTTTTGTTTTACATATGTACAAATGTATATCATTTGTTGTAGATCTTCCAGAAGACATAAGAAGAATATCAGTTCAAACATTTGTACAGCTTTGCGCAACGTTCAATCCTCTATACAATGGGTAACTCGCATCAAAAAAATGTTGGAACAAATGTGTTGCTAGGTATGGTAAAGACAAAAGTTTCCAAGTTCTTTCGCTGAACGTTAAGTCTTTTGGAAAATAAGTTTTCTCCGCAATGGATAACATTTGATAGCTCTAAATTTGAAGACAGCAAATAGTGTTATTATATGAAAATTCAAACTATACAGGGAATAGTGGACTGCGTTGATGGTACTCATATTCCTATTTTGAGACCAAAAGAAAACGGGCACATCTACGAGTATTTCAACCGAAAAGGGTTTCATAGCTTGAATGCAATGGTGGTTGTTTAAGTCGGAACTATTTTGCTCCGACTCCTGGACAGGGTACATAAACCTTGACCAGAATGAAGATATACAAAAAGGTGCTTGTACCTATTGCATGCTGCAGTATAGTGCTAAGTTTGTTGTGAACTATTAATGCCCCTTACCACTGGTGGGGGAAAGCAATAATAACGAATAACACAGAACAACCTTTTGATCGTAAATGATAAATTTTATTAGCTTACAATACTATTTATACAATAATTTTGCTTATTTAGCTAAATTTACAAACTCCTAAAATACACAAAAATAATATGATACATAAAATATAACAAGAAACATAATATATTTCAGCCAGGTAAGTGCAGGGCATGAATGCAAAAGAAAACTGCTGACTATTGTGAGAAAATTAATTGAAATTGATTTGAAAGTAAAGCATACAGAAAAGCTGTTGCGGTTGTCATTGATTAAACAGAGAAGCTGTTGTAGGGTAAATGTTACAAAATGTTGGTATATGATAATCGGATGGATTAAAATATACATTCTCCGCCCGTTGAACTATGTTCGAAATTATAGTACCATTTCGAAGGTTATGTTGTTGGGATTATTGTCGTAGAGGTCTTTTTTTTTTGCAGTCGAAGTTAGCCTGGATATCTGCCAAGGTTATGCTAGGCTTTCTTTCTTCTTTGGAGATTACAGTTCTGTTTTTGCAGTAATAGCAGTATGACCATTTAAATAATCAGATAAGGATTATGATGGATATGATTAATGCGAAGTATCTCACTGTAAATTGATGCATATCATTTTGATATGTTATGGAAGGCAACGCTTTGGTAAAATTTAAGAGTTCTCGTTTGAGTGCATCCAATTCCTCTAAATGTTTTTTGTACGGTAAGATTTCGTAAGAGGTTGATGTCAAATTGTCTGGCAAGGCATACTTGGTTAGATTTCCAGCTGGAAGGAGTGACATCCTAGAGACCGTTCTTTGTATAAAATGGCCACGCAAGGTTATGAAGTCATTTATAATAATGCAGCCGTGTGGAATTTGCAGAATTCCAGAACCTTCCAAAACGGTTTGTGTTACGGTGTCATTGCAAACAACATTGAGAGTGGTTTTAACCTTGAAAACGTAAATCTATTCATTTGGCTTATGCAGTTGGACCCAATGAGGGCCATCGTTGGCGTTTGCATGCAGGAGTTTGTTGACCATGGTTTAAGAAGTTGATTTCGCAGGAGCTCACTTAGATCCACGTCTGTAAATCGGATGTTGCAGATGGCATAGATGTCTTTCTTCAGTAAGGGAAAAGCATCCTTGAAATTCTAATGTTGATAGAGGGTAGTACTGGTCCCGATGCAGGTTAATCATTATGTAGTCTGTTGATGGTTGAATGGTAAAAAATGACTCTCCGACAAAAACGGGAACGGGAGTAACTTTGAAGAGCTCGAATTCATCAAGACTTAGGAGTGGCAATTCAATTTTAAACATTATGTGGTTTTTAAGAGCCTTGCCATGAATACTCATAAGATGATAAAGTTTCGGAATTTCGTCTGATGCTACTGGAAGTCTGACTGAGGAAGGTAGGTTAGCCTTTATCTTTGTGAACTCTTGTTTTAACTGAGCCGTTGAAATAAGCTGAGGATTAATTTTTCCATGATGAGTATCGATCATTACGTCTATTATCGAGGCTTGGGTCTTTTAAAATTGTGAAGATACTAACACTAGCTGCAATGCGATTGAATTGAAAAGCTGACGCAGTCTTTCCTGGTGATATTGTTGTCTTATATCATTAATAACAGCTGTGAACTGTTTAAGGGTTTCGTCTATCTCTTCAAAACGGGAACTTATCTCTTGCTCATTTTGTTTTATAATATTTATGGTTGCATCAATTACTGAAGTCTGATTTCGATTAAGGCTGACTATGTGGCCTTCATCTTGCTTTATTGCGTTTATTGTAGCTGACATGTGGTTGGTGTATTCATCATCAAGAACCCCAAATAAGGCATTAGCCACATTGCCTACGAAATTTAGAGCATGACGACGAACTCTGATTGAATAAGAGAACTGTCTCTTTGCAAGTCTCGTTTTTATTTGGAAGCAGTAGGCAAATTTCTGCTAGCTTCCTACTATAGGTTATAATGGAATCGTATTCGGTCCAATAAGGGTCCATGTCATAATACGCGATTATGTTCCAAAATTTTGAAAGTATATCCCTGGCTGTGACAGAAATGGTTGAGTTTTAACTGGAGCACATGCTATTATTGATACTAATAGAAATACCAGGAGTAAAGCAAGGGTTGCTGAGCCAAGTGAGGTCTTGAACTTCTTTTTTGGTATTGGACCATCATCAGACTTCTGGCGCGAATGTATTGATGTTGATGAGTAATGACTTGAAAGCTGATCTGTATTTTCTTTTGGATTGACATCATCATCTTGGATTGGAACTGGAAGTGGAGCCAATCTGTGTATAGCACGATGGAATATCCCAGTAGTTGTTCACACATCTGCCACTCGAACCAGCCCGTCCTGTATAGTTATTACGTTAGTGATACGTCCAAGCGGCCATCGCAAGCTTGGCGTGTTGTCTTCCTTGATTATGACCATCATCCCTAGTTCTGCGTTATGACAACTCTCCTTCCATTTATATCTGTGCTGTAGCTGATTCAGGTAATCACGTGACCATCGCATCGGCGCCAGAACTCATTTTTGAGATGAATTACAAGATTCCATCGAGTAAGTACCCTTGAATCATTTGCTGTGGCTGTGGGATCTACATTGCTAATGAGAGGTTCTCCGATGAGAAAATGGCCAGGCGTAAGAGCGGTTAAATCATTTGGCGAATCGGACAATGGAGTTAAGGGCCTTGAGTTTAAAATAGCTTCAACTTGAGTTGCAGCGGTTTCAAGCTCCTCGTACGTCAATGATGCTCCTGCCAGAGTGTGCTGTAGCAGATGCTTCGATGATTTGACCGCAGCTTCCCATAGACCACCAAAATGTGGTGAACGAGGGGGAATGAAATGGAAGTCACATCCCCTTGTAGCGCATAAAGATGTTATTTTCTCCCTTTCTGTATTGGATTCCATGAAAGACATTAGTTCTGATAGCTAGTTTTTGGCACCCACAAAGTTTGTTGCGTTATCGCAGTATATGTTTTTGCAATGGCCCCTCCTGGCCATGAATCGTTTAAGTGCACCTATGAAACCTTGAGCCGTTAAATAGGTTACCAGCTCCAAATGACAGGCCTTAGTGGAAAAGCAGCAGAAGATTGCAATATACGATTTTTGAGGCCGTTTGCCTCTTATCTTGTAGTGTGTTGATATCGGACCACAAAAGTCAACGCCTTTATTGATGAATGGCCTTGCTGGTTCAATTCTATTTGCAGGCAGATTTATCATTTGTTGTGACAAAAGCTGAGGTGTGGCACGAGCGCATTTGACGCACTTGTGTAGCACTGATCGGGCAAGCGTCTTTCCTTAACAGTCCAAATGCTCTGCCTAGCAATCGAAAGCATGGTTTGTGGCCCAACATGATTGTTGTCCTCGTGAATTTCAACAAATAGCACTTTGGTGAAAGGATGGTTATATGGTATCAATATGGGATGCTTAGCGTCGTATGGCAATGACGATGCTTCTAAACGCCCTCCCACACGAATCAGCCCTTCTTCATCTAAAAAGGGTGTCATTTGGTACTTTACCCACTTATTTGGTACTTTACCCTCGTCCCTCAGATGTCCAATTTCATCCTTAAATTGGCCTTGCTGCATATGCTTGAAGATGTTCTTTTTTGCTTGACTTAGTTCCGCAACTAATAGGGGACCGTTTTTTAGCTTGATGTCTGCCAGCTTCAACTCAATTTCTTCAGCTGACAATTCTTCTTCATTTTTCTTGATTTTGGTTATCATTGCCTTTTTTCTCAGGTTGTGAAGGTACCTTAGGAATTTTTATGGTTGAGGGTAGTTAAAAATTCTTCTCCATTAGGGGATGACTTGTGAACAGTGGCTCCAACGGATAGATTCTCGTCAATTGGTTTGTATTTAGCTGGCCAAATTGAAGCTGCTCCATGCAGAAACTTTGGTCCGTAGAACCAAATGTTGCAATCTTGAAGTCGTTCAGGTGCTATCCCACGTGAAAACACCTCAGCCGGATTTTCCTTTGACGGGACATGATGCCATTGCTGAAGTATTGTATTTTGTTGAATACGTTATACCCGATTAGCAACAAAAATGGGGAGTGAGGTCGATGATGACGAATTGATCTAAGCAAAAACTATTTCTGAGTCTGTCCATAAAAATGTTGCTTCATTATGAATCTTAAGGTCCTTTTGCAAACGAAGCAGGAGCTCAGTTGCAAGACAAGCGGCACATAACTCTAGTCGTGGAATAGTTGCTTGCTGTGCTAATTTTGTTTGTTTTGATGGTGCTACTCTTGATTTAGAACACAATAGTAGTACTGTGATACTGTTGTCACTGTTAACAGATCGGACGTATACTGCTGCTCCATAGGCCTTCTCCGAAGCGTCAGCAAAAATGTGATATTGTATGTTTTTCGGGCTTCTATGAGAAAATATGTGCCTATCGATTTTGATGTTGTTCAGTGATTGTAGGCCTTTACGATATTTGAGCCATGTCGTCTGCATTTCTTGAGGTAATGTTGCGTCCCAGTCAAGCTTCAATTCCCACAGTTTCTGGAGAAATATTTTTGCGACGACCGACACCGGAGCCTTAATCCCCAATGGATCAAATAGATGTGCGATGTCGGAATATGCAGATCGTTTGGTAGCTCGAACCTTCTCAATCCAGGATGTCTTGACACAGAGTTGATCAGATTTTGGCATCCACGTGAGTCCTACTGTCTTGATGTGTTCATCAACATTGCTGCTGAAGTCAAGCTCCGTTTCTCTGTCCTCGAGCAGAATGCCTTTCAAAATAGATGCATGATTAGCGCACCACTTTCTTAACTTAAAACTACCCTGTTGCAAAATTGTTTGCCATTCCGATGGGGTTGTCATCAGCTCGGCAATTTTGTCCGAGCCAGTTAATACGTCATCTACATAAAAGCTTCGTAACAGTGCCGTTGATCCCAATGGAAATCGTTTCTTGTTATCTTGGGCCAATGCTTGAAGGCACTTTGTGGCTAGGTATGATGCTGAAGTGGTGCCGTAGGTAACTGTCTGAAGCTTAAAACACTTCAAGGCATCATTTGAGCTGCTTCTCCACCAAATCAACTGAAACTGCTGATCTTCTTCGTTTATTAGTTCCTGCCGGTAAATCTTTTCGATATCTGTTGTAAACACATATCTTGGCATGCGGAATCGTAGCAGCATTGAAAAGACATCATCTTGAATGGTTGGACCAGTGGAGAGAATATCATAAAGTGACAGGTTTGTGGATGTTTTGGCAGATGCATCAAATACTACTCTTAGCTTAGTAGTGCTGCTGTCTGGCTTTTGAATGCAGTGATGCGGCAAAAAGTAATATGGTTTGGCAATTTGAGAAAGGGATACTTCTTGCATATGACCTAATTGCAGATATTCTTCTATAAATTGTTTGTATAGCTTTTTTAAGTCTGGTGAATTCGCAAGTCTTCGTTCAAGAGCAATAAATCTTCGAAACGCAATATCCTTTGATTCTCCCAAGCAAGTAGGTGCCTCTTTGAAGGGCAACCAAACCACAAATCGACCAATGGAGTCTCTAGTGGTTGTTTGAATGAAGTGAGTCTCGCATCGTTTCTCGGCCTGAGTGAAATTATTGTCTGTAGCTGCAGTTGTTTCTTCTAATCGCCAAAATCTTTCAATCTGTTGATCAAGAGCTTCATCTGCGGTGCAAATTCCGCAAGATGCCATCATAGGGTTGTATGCGTTAGTTGATACCTTGCCTACTGCTATCCATTCAAGGTTGGAAGATCATCTCCTAGGCTTATTTGCCCAACAACCAACGTCGAATAGAAGATTTCAGCACCGATGAATGATTGAATTGTGAGTCAGCCAAAACAAGGTTATTTGGAATATTTCAGGTTGATGTATTGATGGACCGTAATGGCTGTGTTGAAATATTTTTCGGAAGAATATGTGCTTCCACTCGGGTAGAGAATCCGTTGATTTTTGAGCTCATTTCAACGTTAATTCTTCGATGGGACGCCTGCTTGTTTTGACCGATGTCTTCCACACATAACGCCTCATAAGCCTCCCGCAGACCTAATGATTTTGCTAGTTTATCTGTTATTAGATTGACCTGTGATGCAGAATCTAGCAACGCTCGGCATGATATTTGTTTTCCATTTTGGCACTTAAGATGGACAATTGCCGTGCCAAGTATCACGCTTGATGATTTGTGCTGTTTGGGATTGGTGCCGGCTGCGGAAGTGCAAAGACTTGCTGAGTCCGCTGTTGGATTTGTGCTGACATTTTCGAATTTTTGGACCTTGTTGACTCGTCCAAATGAAGAAGTGTGTTGTGCTTCTTTTGGCATTTTGTGCAACATCTGGAAGAACAATTATTTGAGGCATGTCCTGATCTAAGGCATTTTGTGCAGTGCCTTGATTTTTGCACAAGGTTTAGGCGCTGTGATGGGCTAAGTTGCAAAAATTTATCACAGGAGTACAGCTGATGGTTGCCTTTGCAGGAGACGCATGTTGATCTTGTAGCTACTAGTGTCGTATACGCCTTGTCGGGTCTGAACCTTTGGCGTTGCTCTTCTGAAGCTTTTCCTTGGCTTGGCCCTAGTGCCTCTAGGGATTGAAACCGCATCTCTAAGAACGACATGAACACATTCAAGGATGGCAATGCCTTTGGTTACTTGAGTGATTGCTCCCAAAGTGTGAGCGTACTTCTGTCCAGTTTCTTTATCAGAACGCTCATAAGAAGGGGATCCCAATTTGTAGTATCGATGTTGAGACCCTTTAAACTAAGCATGCACTCTTGTGTGGTGTCATGCAACGCCTTAATTGCTTTTGAGCTTTCATTTTGGATTGCAGGTTGCGCCAGTAATCGCTGTACATGCGCAGTTACAAGTAGACGAGGGTTTTCATACCGATCCTTAATTACTTGCCACGCTGCACTATAATTGCTACCGGATGTTGAAAAGTGCCTTATCAGGTTCTCGGCTTCACCCGTTAACGTTTTTTTTTAAATAAAAAAGCTTCTGACAACTCGCTATGTCTTGTTGTATGTATCGACAAGCTCATTGAACAGATCGCTGTATTGTTTAAATTTGATGTAGCTTCCGTCAAATTTGGGTAAGGTTATCTTTGGAAGTTTCATAGCTTGCCTGGGACTAGGAGTCCCAAATGGGAGGAACGATGATGAGCCTTGTATGGTGGTTTCTTCAAGCTTGCTTGTCAATGTAATTATAGCTTCCAAGACTTCATCTTCTAACTTGTAGAACTCATTCATTTCGTATCCATCCTGGGCTGGATTTTCAGAAAGGTCGTTTATCCATAACGATGCATTTCTTCCAGCTCCATCAAGTATTTTTGAAGTGTATTCAACTTTACTGTGCAAAAGGTAGAACTCCAAGTCTCTGTAGTTCTAAGACCGGACAGCAACCGCTGTAGAGATTGTGCGGCTGTTTTTTGTCTTCGTATAATTCTGGCGATTTCTGATATTGACATAACGTCTACAGTTTGTATTTGGCCAATATCTGTTCTGGAGCTTGATTGCTCTTTTAAACTAGCCGCTCCACTAGTTTTCTTTATAGAGTAGGTACAATGGATTCTAGAGTTTGTTTGATTTCCATGTACGCTTTTTTACCTTTTCGAAGGTATTACTTTGTATAGGCCTTTACATATGCTTTTATCTGGTCATGGTTTTTTGAAAACTCCAACCAAAGAGCTTCTAGTGCTTACAATTTTTTTCGCCTTGTAATCGACTGTTTTACGATCAGGGCTGTCTTTACCAATGTCTTTAGCCGTAGCAACTCATCGGTTATGGCTTTTTACCTGGCCACAATAGTGAATACTTGCATTTCCCCCATTTCAGCTATAAAGGGTTGCTTTTGACTGGAAATCTAGGTACTTGTATTTGTGGCACGGCCTCTACAATACAAAATACTGAACGCAAGTTTATGAAGATTTGTACTCTGGAACACCGGAACACTGGATACCTGGAACTCTGGATGCTTGGATCTCTGGTTCGGATCTCTGGATACTGGGATCTTTAGTTCGGATCTCTGGATACTTGGATCTCTGGTTCGGGCAACAAGTGTTTTAGCCCTTGGAATCCTTTATGTCACTTACAATCAAGAGGCTGATGGTGTTCTTTAACACGTTCGGGGTCACCAATGTTTAAGTCGGAACTATTTTACTCCGACTCCTGGAAAGGGTACATAAACCTTGACCAGAATGAAGATATACAAAAAGGAGCTTGTACCTATTGTATGGTGCAGTATAGTGCGAAGTTTGTTGTGAACTATTAATGCCCCTTACCACTGGTGGGCGGAAGCAATAATAACGAATAACACAGAACAACCTTTTGATCGTAAATGATAAATTTTATTAACTTACAATACTATTTATACAATAATTATGCTTACTTAGCTAAATTTACAAACTCCTAAAATACACAAAAATAATATGATACATAAAATATAACAAGAAACATAATATATTTCAGCCAGGTAAGTGCAGGGCATGAATGCAAAAGAAAACTGCTGACTATTGTGAGAAAATTCATTGAGTGTTATTTGAAAGTAAAGCATACAGAAAAGCTGTTGCTGTTGTCATTGATTAAAGAGAGAAGCTGTTGTAGGGTAAATGTTACAAAATGTTGGTATATGATAATCGGATGGATTAAAATATACAGTGGTATTATTATGAATTCTATTTTATATACCAAAATGTACATGCATACATAAAATATATTTATTTGTCCAGATTTGCATAGAAATGACCAGTTCGCATGGCAATGCTGCTCATGACTGGGCTGTTTGGAATTGCATCAATGAGGAAGAGTTTTTAAAACAACAATACTATGCAGGTGAAGTAAGCATTCGACTTGTGGGTTAGTTACTCGGTTAGTTATCAAATAACTATTGTATCGTTCAAGGCGGCAGCGGATACCCTTTACAGCCGTGGCTACTAACACCATACCGAAATGCAACAGGGGGAAGTGCAGAAATACGGTTCAATAATATCCATTCCGTATCTACGAGCCAAATCGAAAAAACTCTTGGAACCTTAAAAGGACGTTGGAGGTACCTATTAAATGAACGGAAACTTAGATTTGACCCCGAAAACGTCACCGGAATTATTAATGTGTGCTGTGCTTTGCATAACGCTTTTCATTTTAGGCTATCATCATACCAAATGACATGTAAGTTTGGTTCGAATACAAAAAGCACACAAGTTGATATAGTTTCAAAGTCAAGCCTCGTCAAAAATATAAAAAATAATATTTAAAATTCATTATACAAAGAAACAATATAAACTAAACATATTTAAAGTTTGTTTTTGATTGCATTTATGTTGTTTATTTCAGCCTTTTAAAATAAAATAAATAAAACTTGAATTATATTTCATTGCAAATTATGTAGGTATATTTAAATAAAATAGGTCTATTAAATTAAAACAATATAGACACATTATGCAACTTAAACATACAAAACTTTCTTAAACTTATTTTTTTTCTTTAATTTATTTTTCTTTAAATTGTTGTTGTATTGAAAATTGACAATAAATTACCATAATACATACAGACTAATGTTTAATATTAAAGATTTAGGAATTCTTAACTTCCCAAAGGAAGAGGTCTTGGGTTCGATCCCTGCCTGTGCCACCTAAGGTTTTATTCACGGGTACTGTCTTGCAAGGAATTGACAAATTCTCCAAGAGTAATTCTTGTCATGAAAAAGTGCTTTCTCAAATTCGGATTCGGCATATAAACTGTAGGTCCTCTCCAGCCCTGCAATTACCTAATTTATTTATTTATAGGAAGTTATTGTAATCGGTCCCATTTTTTGAACTGAAAATTTTGACATTTCTCGACGTTTTAAGGTCAATAGAGTCGAAATAAAAGTATTTTAGAGAGATGTCTGTACGTGTGTACGTTCGCGAAGTTTGTTCGCCGTCTATAGCTCATTAACCAGTATAGATATCGACTTCCAAAAAATTTTGTTATACAGATAAGAATGCAGAAAGATGCTGAAAGGACTCTCAAGAAAATAGCGTCAGTGGTTTTTTACAATAGCAATTTAAAAAAAGTTGAACCCTAAATATCTCAAAAACCAATAACTTTACACTTCAGAATTTTCAGAAAGTAGTTAGCTTATAGCAAGTGTCAAACTACGATCAGAGGCTCATCATAAGTGCATGTGTTAGTTGTTAGTAAACAATAATAAAATTATAGCCTAACACGCACAAAATACAAAACAAAATTAACTATTAACTATTACAAAACAAATAAAATGCACGACTGTGTCGCACGAACTTGCTCTATATGCTAAGAGTTAAAGATATGAATGCCATTTGACTCCTCAAAAACCGGCGCGATTCATCCCAAGACTTTATTTAAGTATAATATTAGAATAACCAGGATGGAAAGTAAATTACCTGAAGATAAAAAAGAGGAAGAATATGTATGTTTAAATTGTAAAGTGATCACCTATTGCTTGTGTAGATGACTGAATCGAATTAAGAATAGTTCATCATAGTTTTGCTTTATGCAGATAGATAGATAAAGACATGTTTATGATGATAACAAATAAATGTTATTAGTAGGTAGAAGGTACTTACAACAATCCAATCACATTCCTTCTTTTCTACAAGTTTTCACGTTCACTTTATTTTTTTTCGTTAAATTTTAAAAGAAACAAGCGTACGACCAAGTACAAGGAATTGCTATTCATGTGTTGTTTACTGTCAGGCTCTTATGCGTTTTAGATTTTAGCTATGAAGTGATACGTAAGCAATAGTTGTAGAGGTTGTACGTAACACCTATACAAGTATAATGTGTATACATACGTTGAAAAAGTGATTCTAATAGAAAATACATATACTCTTTCTGGCCCGTTTCTTAAACTGGTACCAAGTATTTATTCTTTTATAAAGGCGAAGCAAGTAAAACTTGTGTGAAACAACCTTATCCGTAAAGAATAATATTTTAAAATAGATTCTTGATTAAATATATCATACTCGTTAATCCGATACAGTGGCGCTACACGGACGGACATCGTTTGTATTTACAATAGTTTTTGTTATAAAAATACATAAATATGTACCAAATGCATTAATTTGGAAAAAAGATAGGAATGTTATTACTATTTTGTCAAAATAATGCGCTCTTTCGGTCTCATGCACAGTTAAAATAATTTAAAAAAAAACTATTTTAGATTCAAAATTTTACCTGAAAAATAAATTTGTCTTCAAAAATTTAAATGCCATTTTATAAAACAAAAAATCCTTGATTTTTCAATTTTTTTTGAAAATCCTTAGCGTGTTTTTTTTTTTAAATTAATTTTGTATACCTATATAAAATTTTTCAATTTTGTTCTAAAAATATTTTTGTTATGCAGTTGTTTAGTGATTGTAAATATACGTTTTACATTTGAATTTCGTAAAAAAAATTTGACCCGTTTTTGGAGATATAGAATTTTGAAAAAAAAAATCAATATTTTTTTGAAAATCCAAACAATAAAAAATTGTACTTTTGATAATCAAATATTATTAAGGCAATATAAGAGCGTATTCATAAATATTGAAATCAGTTCATAAGTTGCTGAGAAAATTAAAAAAAAAAATAACATTTCTTTAGCGGTACCTTTCCTGAGCAATACAAAAATATGTTTTTCTTATTAAAAGAAGCTAAGTTATAAAGTACAATTTTGGAGAAAATTTAAAAAACATCTATGGGTTTGTTTTTGAGATAATTCGAATTTTCGTTTTTCGACCAACAAAATTGTATGGGGGCCACTGTTAGTTTTAATCTTAAGAATGATCTTAATGAAAAAAACGCCTAACTCGAATCTGCTCAAAACGTTAGCTTCCAAGTTATAACTCAATCGACCCAATGGTTTAGGCTGTAGGAGAGTGGACAGATAGACAAAACAGACCGGACGGAATCGCGGGACCCACTTTTTTCGACTTCTCTACCATCGTAATATCAATAGTTAGTTATATGGAAGTCAATATTTATAAAATCAAATGTGCGCAGGTGATTAGTTCCGCCTCGGTAGTTCGAATGTACACAAGAAAGCAAATAAGGTGCATCAATTTCACCATTAATGAGTTGATGAAAAAATACTTAGTCATTATTAACACGCCTTTGATGGAGAGATTGCATTTGAAGAAGTAGAATACAATGTTCATAGCCGTATTATGCGAATGTGGAATGCCTTGCCACACTCTGTCTTTCCCAGCTATTGCAATATTCAGGAATTCAAAACCAATGTGCACCGACAACGTCTTCAACCCCTCTCTCCCTTTTTTAGTGCTCACACTGTGTCTACATAATAAGGGTAGTTATCCCTTTGAGTGTGCGCTTATTATAAAAAAAAGGTAGATCATAAGGATCATCCCAAGGAAGACCCTTTAGGGCAAAGCATATGAAATTATTTTGAATTGATTCAATACGTTTTCGTAATAGGGAGTCCATACCTGCGAAGCATATTCAAGATGAAGACGAACATGGCAATTATACACAGAAAGAGTTACATAGGGATCATTGAACTCCTTTGCCCAGCGTTTTATAAAACCAAGCATAGAACTTGCCTTCTTAACAATAAAATTAATATGATGTGTAAACTCTAAATTGGAACAGAAATGTACACCTAAATCTTTAAATGTGGAGACACGTCAGAGTTTTTGCTGTGATATACAGTAGTCATTCAAATACGTTACCGATTAGGTTTTTAGTAAAAGTTATCGTCTGGCATTTTAAAGGGTTGAGTGAAAGGCTATTTTTCAAACACCAAGTTTTTGCTGTGATATACAGTAGTCATTCAAATACGTTACCGATTAGGTTTTTAGTAAAAGTTATCGTCTGGCATTTTAAAGGGTTGAGTGAAAGGCTATTTTTCAAACACCAAAATGTGAAACTATCAATGTCGGCTTGTAAAAGAATACGATCATGAGTGGACTTTATTATTTTTATCGTCCGCAAAAATGAGAAGTTCACTTGATTGTAGACATGACGATACATCGTTGATAGATAGACAGAAAAGAGCCAAGATGGGGAACACTAGATTGAGCAACAAAAGGTTTAGAATGACAATTTCTAAATTTTACCTCGTAGGGTCTTAATCAAAGCTAAGAAAAATGGTGGAAAACCAAGACCCTCAAGCTTAAATAAAATAATTCCGTGGCTATGTTGGTCAAAAGTTTTAGAAACGTTAGTTTATACACAGTGAACTTCATTACCTTGTTCTAAAGCGTTTGAACATATGTTTGAGAATGTGAGGAGATTAGTAACGGTTGATCTTTTTTTTCACAAAACCATGTTGCTGTTTGCAAATGATATTTTTAGTAAAAAATGCTACACTTTCACAAGCAACTTGTTTAAATACTTTAGGAATGCAAGAAAGCTTTGCAATGGGCCTGTAGTTGCTTATATCCGACTTGTTACCTTTCTTGCAAATTGGTGTTAGAAATGACTTCTTCCATATACTGGGAAATTTGCCTGTTTTTAGAGAAAGTTTGAATAAAAACGTAAGATCAAGGACCGTACTCTGTAGCATGTTACCACAGCTAGTTTGCGAAAAGGAGTGAAGATTATGAAAATATACTTCATCATCTTCTTCAGGGCTATAAACAAAAGACTCCCGGAAATTTGTTGTGAAAGCGTTACAGATATCAACAGTTTTATCTAACGAAAGGTTCTTGTAAGTGAAGTTAACTGGAAAGCCATCTGATTTTTTCTTTGAGTTTACGAAATTCCAAAATTTTGTAGGATTCTCTTTGAAAGAGGTGCCCATATCAGTAACATAACAAACATATACAAAATTAGAAAGGGACTTTAATTGATTAAAGAGTTCAATATAAAAAGAGAAGTTGATTGGAGACAGAGTTTTGAGATACGTTTTCCATGCCTTATTTCTTTTGTTACGCAGTAAACTCAATTCTTTCGTGTACCAAGGATGGCTAAAGTTTGTATTTCTTGATTTCTTTATGAGTTTTTTTCAAAGAATAATTAAGAATCTTATAAAAAGTTGAAACTGCTTCCTCAATGTTAGAAAATGCTAGTGTTTCAGCAATTCCAGAAATGGTTAAATCTTCAGACAACTGCTGGAAATTGGCTCTTCTGAAATCAAAATTATATAAGCAATCAGAGGAATTACTGTGTTCAGTTATGTGATTATTTAAGTAAAAAAAATGTCCAAAGGGGGTGATATCTGTCAATATTAGTAATTCCTGATCTAGATTTTAGAACAAGGGTACTAATAGCGTCAGAAGAAAAGACTAAATCGAGGATTCGATTTTTTGAGTTTTTAATACAGCTTGTTTGCTGTAAGTCAGTAAGAAGGACTTTATCGGGAAGAGGTAAATAGTTCCATTTGTGAAGAAGAAGGAGAGGCTTCAAGGCAGGATTCGTCTTCGGATGGAATCCAGTCAATGTGTGGTAAATTAAAATCATCTAGAAGTAAAATATTGATGTCAGAGGTGGACAAATTTATAAGATAGTCTAATGCTAAGGAGGAATGTAAACGTTTAAAATGAAAAAAAGTCTTAGTCTGTATCATTATCTTTACACATACCAGTTCAATTGATAATTCAAATGGAAAAGATACAGAAGAAGAGAAATGTGTATTTTTTACCGCTATGAGAACACCGCCACCTAAATCCTTTGCATTACCAACATGACGATCGTTTCTGTAAACTTCGAACTCTTGACTGAAAAGTTCTGTGTCAGAAGAGCTTGAACTAAGCCACGTTTCTGTCAAAACGAGTACGTCGTGTGAAAATGATTGGGAGTTAAGAAAAATGTCAGCAGTCTTGCTACGAAGTCCCTTACGTTTTTTGGTAGAAGAGCGCAAGCCTGTTAAGTTTTTTGACTTGGTTTTCAAAGAAACACCCTGTTTTTGACTTTGAGTGAATTCTTTGACTAAAGTCTCTGCGGGCCATATATTTGGGTTGCAAATAGAATCGAAGTAAGTGGGATTCGTTATTAATTTAAAAGAAGAAACAAAGCTTTTTGGTTTACTGATCTTAGTACACCTATATCTTCTGGCGTTGTAACTGTGTCTAGACGAGATATAAAAATTATGGTTTCGAGACAGCTTTGATAGGGATGAAGTTGTTTATTACAGTCAATAACGGAGTCACTATGGAAAGCTAAATCTGAGACAAACATTTGAGGTATATGGGGAGTTCCGGTGGGATCTGTAGGTATTGGGGTGATGTTGACATTTGTTCTTTTTGACGGTGGGGTAGAATTTCTAGCAAGTTCAGAGTTTTCTCGGCTTCTTTTCTTAGACTTTTTCTTTTGTGTCAGGTACACTTTCTGCGTTATTAACGTCAGAACCTGATTGTTTTATGTTTTAGAAATAAAGAGATTAACCTTTGTGTTTTATTCTTTGGCATCTGGTATCTGACTGGAAACTTATTTGCTAATACAATTATACAATTATAAATCTGCTTGTGCAGGGATGTATACTTTCCTATTACATGCTTTTTTTTTAAATTAACATTGATTAGATAAACCTAATCAAAGCCATAACGATTTGGTGGTCTAACACTTCTTCCACTTCTTGTCACATATGGAACATTTTGAGTTACATTACTTTGATTTACATTATTTTGATTTACATTATTTTGATTTACATTATTTTGATTTACATCTTCTATTGAACTGTTTACATTAGAATCATCAAGAACAATATTATCATTATTCGATACATCATTATCAAATGAACGATTACAATTATCACTATTTGCAATGGGTACTAAACTGTTAAATAGTGACTCTTCTGTTAGAACCTCACTAGGATTGAAGTCCACATTTCTTGATGTTACAATAAAACGTCTATTTCTACGGTAATAATTATTATAATTGTCCCTAATTATGTAAGATCTATCGTTAACTTTACGAACTATTTCTCCATAAACCCATTCTTTTCCGTCTTTCTTAAACATAATTTTTGTGCCGTCATTAAATATTGCCAAATCTTTTGCATTCCGATCAAAATAAAATGTTTGTGTTTTTTGTTTTACAGCCATCTTATTCTGCACAACGTTTTCTGCGATGTTTTTTCTTACCAACAGATTTTCATCTATTGGCAAACGGCTTTTAATTAATCGGCCGAGGAACAATTGTGATGGTGACAAGCCCATACTAGCTACAGGTGTTGTATTGTATTCGAGTAGTCGATATTGAAAATCATTCATATCCCCCGTAAACAATGGCAACAGCCTTTTCAGCCAAACCGTTACTTTGAGGATATCTTGGGCTCGATAATTTTTGGTGTTATATTTACTTTATTGCAATATACTTCAAATTCACGTGAATTGAACGGAATGTTGTCACTTTTGATTTCAGTTGGATAGCCGTATTCACAAAATATGCGTTCGAAAACATTTATTACATGACGAATGGACTTTTCTCTAAGCTCTTGTGAGCTTAGAGAAAAGTCCATTCACGAATATGCATCTATGAGAACAATGACATATTTTCCTGCATATTCATAAATATCTGTTAACACTTTTTGAAACGGATATTGGGCTGGCGTTTCTTGAATTAATGACTCCTTTTGATTATTTCTTGTGAATTTTTCAAAAACCTTGCAACACTTAACAAGTTCAGTAATGTCCGTAGACATTCCAGGCCAGAAAAATTGCAAACGAGCACGAGACAGTGTCTTTTCAATGCCCAAATGTGGATTATGAAGCCACTTGCTGATTTTGCTTTGGATTTCCGTTGGAACAACCAAACAATGATTTTTAAACAAGATGCCATTCTCAACGTGCAACTCATCTCGATATTTGTGGAACCGTTTCCACATATTTTACTATGTGACTGTATTTGTCATCTTTTTTTAAGGTAGTTTTATAATTTTCAAAATTGTCTTTGGACATACATGCTTTCCTTATGACTGAGTGAATAACCATTGACATTTCACTGTCAAACTCTTTTGAATCGGATAATGGTGCTCTAGAAAGACAGTCAGCAACCAGCATTTCCTTACCAGTCTTATATGTGATTGTCATGCTTGGATATTTAAGCAACATTAAAAACATTCGCTGTAAGCGAGGTGTGATATCATCAATGTCACGTTTCATAAGATTTTCTAGCGGTTTATGGTCTGAATCGACATTGAACTCTCGTCCATACACATAATGATGAAACTTTTTACACGCAAACACAATTGCCAATAGTTCTTTTTCAATCTGAGCCCAGCGTTGCTCGGTTTTAGACAGTGTTCTTGATGCATACACCACTGGAATGTTATTCTGCAGCAAGACACTTCCCAGCCCATCCTTTGAGCTCTCAGTTTGTATAGTCACTGGCAGTTTTGGTTAAAATTGCCAACACTGGTTTATTAGTTATAATAGTCAACAGTAAAAAGAGGAATGCCTCTGGTGGAATGAAGTCGCTCAAGCGTGCACTTTAAAAATAATCGTCGTTCGGATAGAACGCCCCGAAAATTAAATTGTTGGTCAAAGACATAGCTCTTGCAATGTGACCTCGAACTAGTTTTATCACGAAATTGTCAATTCTGTTGATTCGAGCCCCGTTGTATAGGACCTCGTTGGAATAGTAATGCATGTAGGAAAATTCGGCTGTTCAGTATAAGCCAGCACAGCGTCGTAAACACTGCCGCTCGAACACCCGAAACTTCTACATCTGGGAAGGGCAACGTTGAACCACACAGGACAACCATAAACAATCATTGGCCGTATGAGGGCCATGTAGCAAATTACCTTTACTCTGGGGTCAAGCCGACTGCTAAAAAACAGCCGTTTCGTCAGAGCTAAGGCTCCTCTAGCCCTGGTCAGAGCAGCATTTATATGTCTGTCGAAATACAGATACTGATCTAACCAGATACCGAGGTACTTCACTACAGTTTTGCTCGCCAATGGGTTGGGTGCCCGTGAAAATCAACGATAACCATCTTGCGCCAATTCTTGTACGTATCCCTCGTGACCCTAGCCAACGTAGTCCGGAACAGAATTGTCTCCGACTTCTGGACATTTATTTTCAGTTTCCAGCTGTCGCAATATCACTGAATCTTGTCGAAATCACGCTGCAAGAGAATTCTAATAACCACAACCTTTCGGGCCGACCCTCTAACCATACGGTGTCAAAGGTCTTTTCCAAATCAACCAGAGCAGCACCTGTGCATTGTTGTTTTGATTTATTCCATTGGATATCAGAAACGAGTTTAGAAGCAGCATGAATTGTGTCATGACCCGCCTTGAACCCGAACTGATTAACCGGAATTATTTTGTTGTCCGCAGCCCACTTAGTCAGAGCCCTATTGATGATCTTTTCGAAAACTTTGCTGATGCTCAGAAGAAGACTTATCGACCGGAGATTTGATGGTTGGAGTTGTCCTTTCCCTTTTTCTGGAGAGGATGAACAACGGCGGTCTTCCAATGCACTGGATAATAGGCATTATTCAACTGTCTGTAAGCAATTTCGAGGGTGATTACCCACTTTGTCTGCTACTGTCAGTCTTGTGTCGTACAGCAAAAGATCCAGAAAGGAGCCGCTTCTTGTATGTGATGGATTTTCAGTAGATAGCAGGTCGACGCCATATTCAACGCTGTAAAGATTCATCAAATTAAAAAGATGATTACCTCTGGGATTACTATGTTGATTTCACCAATCTTCATGTTTTGTGTTCAAATCACCGGCCAAGATGAAATAGTTTAAGTTCCCTAAAAAGAATCTCGAGTTCTGAAGCAAAGTAAGTAACCCGCGGAGCTCCAGCCGCATAAGCCGCAATCATATGCATCCGATTCCCTTGGGTGAGAGGGATGCATACAACGCAAACTTTTAGCGTCTTGAGCTTTCGCAATTCATTGTTGTATATGACTTTATAATTAATGCCTTTTCGTATTAAGAGAACGACACCGCCCCCTGAGTGGAGTTGGGCCGGTCTCTTCTTACGATATTGTAATTTTTATGAGTCAATTTGTGTTTGTGGTTTAGCTTGGTTTTGCTAGCCATAAACACATCAGTCTGTAGTCTTTCAACAATTGGAAAATGTTGGCTCTTCGTTCAATCCTAATCATTGAATTTACATTCCGGCTAGGACTTTCAGGTGCGTCTCCGGCGCGTCTGGTCTAAATTGCGCCAGGCCAGGCAACAAAGAGTTGAGATGATCTACCCTTTTGCCTCGCTCCTGCATCTGACTTTGTAGCCCTGTTAGTTGACCTTGAATACTCAACAACAAGGCCACAATGTCAGGCTGCACCTCTGGTACCTTAGGCACAGGGGCCTTTGGGGCAACCGTTTTTGGAGTCTGTCTCGTGTTCCCATTCCCTGAAACAACTGTTCGACTTCCTTCGGCTTTCTGACTGGCCTATTTTTGCTTTATTTGTTGGACTTTAAGGCAAGCCCTATAGTTAGCCGGGTGCCCTTGGTTTTCACAAAGTGACAAATCGTCAACCCGCTCATTCCCCAGCTTGCATTCTCCTTCGTTGTGGGTTTCTGCAGGTTATTGCAGTTGGCTTTGGCATGGCCAAACCTCTGGCAGTTTGTACTTTGTTGAATATCGTCGTGCCCTTTTAATGTGTCCCAGTGTATAGTTATTATATAGTTGGGCGATAATAAACCGAGGAATATTGTCAGCCTATAACCCCCTCGTCTGGACTTCACCGTAGTGAAAGGCTTGACCCCGATAAAATCGAGATCGTCAGTGGCTTTTTGACGGAGCTCAGCTAAGAACTCCTCCGGTTCCGTGCTGGAACCTATGCCCTTCAGAAGGACCGTCTTAAATTTCTCACTTTTAGGCACTTCTCACAATTCAGCTGTGGCACCATCTTTTAGCAACTTTTTTACTAACTTGTATTCGGCCAGTGAGAAACACTGGACCGAATAATTGTTCTCTTTTTCATTTAAAATTTGTATGAGAAATTTGTCCTTAGTGGCCGACTTACATATCTGTTTAATGTACTGTATGTCAACCTATGGGTCCTAATGGGTGGTATTTTTTCTTTCTTAGCCTGTGGTTGTTTCTGGTGTTGCTGCTGCTGCTGTTTCTGCAGTTTCTGCTTCTGCTGTTTCTGCTTCTGCTGTTTCTGCTGCTGTTGTTGCTGTAGGATTGCTTGTTGCTGCGGCTGTTTTGGCTGTTCTTGTAGCATTTGTTTGACTTTTGTTGAGGTTGTTGGACCCTCAACAATTGGGCCTGCTGTTGTTAGCGGTGCCTTTTTAAAATGCTCCGCTATTGAGATTTTAGAAGCAGGCTTGCTTTGTGGATGTTGCTGATGTGGTTGTTGTTGCTGTTGTTTTAGTTGCTTCTGTTTTAGGTGCAGTAGCCGTTGCGCTGCCTCTTGTTGTCGGCGGGCCTCTTGCTTCTGCTTAAGTTGACTGAGGAGCGGCTTCATTTCCTCCTTCAGTTTCTTCAAGCTTTCTTCAAATTCACTGATGACTACCTGTTTAGATTGCAGGGCCTGTACCAGTGTATTTTCTTTTTGGAGGATTTGGTCAACATCCACCTCCAACGCCTTTTTTGTCGACGGATCTGGCTTTGTTAAGCTCTCAGGTCTGTTTTTCGGCGACCTATACCGCCCTTCTCCTCCGTCAGAGACGTACACGAGGGTCTCCGCATCGTCACCCTCAGAGACTTCACTCTCTGACGTCACCCCTGTGACGGCTGCGGCAGCGGCAGCTTTCCTTTCAAGGCTGCTCGCTTAGCTGCATTTGGTCGCTTTACTAGGTTAGGTGTCTGTCTTTTCCTTTTCACAGATGATTGCGGATCCGATGTGTAACCTGATATTACTGTCTTTTGCGATACCGCTGCTGGAACTGTTCTATCATCACCCGATGTGTCAAAGAGGTATCTTTCGATACCCCTCGAAACACAGAAGGTGGAATCAATTTAGTCAAACAAAGAAAGTAGGGGAAAATCAAATATGAAAAAATTGAAAACAAAAAGCACTCACACATGGACAAGGGAACACTTTGGAAAAAAAAACAAAAATACTGAACACCTTACCGGGAAGAACCTTAGTTTTAAATAAAATATCACAAAATTCAAGAAAATTGAAATTGAAATTGATTAACGCTAGAGAATTTAATTAAATTTTATATTATATATTGTAATGCGATCCCAAACAAATGTATATTTGGAAAATTCCAATTAACGGTTTATAAATCAAAACATACACAACACAAAATATTTGTCACCTCGAATTGAAATAAGAATAACGTTTTTAACATCTGGTAAAAATTTGAGAAAAATCGAAATTACAGTTTTTTTTATAAATATAAAAAAAATTAAATTAAGGCTTCAAAATAATTTTATATTATAGTGAATATTGTTTCTAATATTCGGAAAAATCGAATTGGCAGTTTCCTTAATTAATAAAAGTGTTAAATTAAATATTTAAAGAATATTATATAAAACTACTTTGCTTTAATTCACTCCTCTTGAAATATTGTTTTTAGTTTTAATCAAATCAAAGCTTATTTACTTTTCATTGTTGCTATGTAATTAAATAATAATACTTCTTATCTTCAGTCAATACAAATCTTTTGTTCAGTAAATATTCAATTACAATTCAATTCATTGTTGTATATGACTTTATAATTAATGCCTTTTCGTATAAAGAGAACGACACCGCCCCTTGAGTGGAGTTGGGCCGGTCTCTTCGTACGATATTGTAATTTTTATGAGTCAATTTGTGTTTGTGGTTTAGCTTGGTTTTGCTAGCCATAAACACATCAGTCTGTAGTCTTTCAACAATTGGAAAATGTTGGCTCTTCGCTCAATCCTAATCATTGAATTTACATTCCGGCTAGGACTTTCAGGCGCGTCTCCGGCGCGTCTGGTCTAAATTGCGCCAGGCCAGGCAACAAAGAGTTGAGATGATCTACCCTTTTGCCTCGCTCCTGCATCTGACTTTGTAGCCCTGTTAGTTGACCTTGAATACTCAACAACAAGGCCACAATGTCAGGCTGCACCTCTGGTACCTTAGGCACAGGGGCCTTTGGGGCAACCGTTTTTGGAGTCTGTCTCGTGTTCCCATTCCCTGAAACAACTGTTCGACTTCCTTCGGCTTTCTGACTGGCCTATTTTTGCTTTATTTGTTGGACTTTAAGGCAAGCCCTATAGTTAGCCGGGTGCCCTTGGTTTTCACAAAGTGACAAATCGTCAACCCGCTCATTCCCCAGCTTGCATTCTCCTTCGTTGTGGGTTTCTGCAGGTTATTGCAGTTGGCTTTGGCATGGCCAAACCTCTGGCAGTTTGTACTTTGTTGAATATCGTCGTGCCCTTTTAATGTGTCCCAGTGTATAGTTTGATTTTCGAGAGATTCTATTCTCTCCACACTATCAAAACTGCTTTGGGCGATAATAAACCGAGGAATATTGTCAGCCTATAACCCCCTCGTCTGGACTTCACCGTAGTGAAAGGCTTGACCCCGATAAAATCGAGATCGTCAGTGGCTTTTTGACGGAGCTCAGCTAAGAACTCCTCCGGTTCCGTGCTGGAACCTATGCCCTTCAGAAGGACCGTCTTAAATTTCTCACTTTTAGGCACTTCTCACAATTCAGCTGTGGCACCATCTTTTAGCAACTTTTTTACTAAGTTGTATTCGGCCAGTGAGAAACACTGGACTGAATAATTGTTCTCTTTTTCATTTAAAATTTGTATGAGAAATTTGTCCTTAGTGGCCGACTTACATATCTGTTTAATGTACTGTATGTCAACCTTATGGGTCCTAATGGGTGGTATTTTTTCTTTCTTAGCCTGTGGTTGTTTCTGGTGTTGCTGCTGCTGCTGTTTCTGCAGTTTCTGCTTCTGCTGTTTCTGCTGCTGTTGTTGCTGTAGGATTGCTTGTTGCTGCGGCTGTTTTGTTAAGGCTTCAAAATAATTTTATATTATAGTGAATATTGTTTCTAATATTCGGAAAAATCGAATTGGCAGTTTCCTTAATTAATAAAAGTGTTAAATTAAATATTTAAAGAATATTATATAAAACTACTTTGCTTTAATTCATTCCTCTTGAAATATTGTTTTTAGTTTTAATCAAATCAAAGCTTATTTACTTTTCATTGTTGCTATGTAATTAAATAATAATACTTCTTATCTTCAGTCAATACAAATCTTTTGTTCAGTAAACATCGAAGTATAAGTTATTTTACTTCTATCATGTTATGGGCCCAGACGTTCTGAATTGGAAAATTCTAGAAAATGAATTGGAAAATTTGTATCTCTTTGTTTTAAATACATTTATTTTCGTTTAGTATGTCTGGATCTACATATGTTAAGCATTGAAAATCCGGATGCAACCAATTACGCTAGCTGGAAGATTCAAATGAGAAGCATTTTAATTTTTCAAGAATTATGGCCGTATGTTTCTGGACAAAAGTTGAAGCCCGAAGATGAAGGTGAAGCTGCTAAATGGATGAGCCTGGACGAAAAGGCTCTTTCTTTGATTTTTCTGAGCATGAAATCGACCGAACTGATTCATGTGAAAAATTGCAAGACTTCAAGGGAGGCGTGGATTCGTTTGTGCGAAATTTTTCAACTCTCAGGACCTTCAATCAAAATAAGCCTTTTCCAGAAGCTTTTAATGTGCAAGATGACTAGAACCATGTCAATGTCCGATTATCTGAAGGAGTTTTACAGCATTTTAGAAAGGCTGAGGGAAATCCAAGTCGATATTCCAGAGGAACTTCTGGCAATCATATTGCTTTGTAGTTTGCCTGATCGTTTTGATAATGTTGTTGTTGCGATGAAAAGCAGAGATGAGATGCCATCACTTTCGGTGCTCAAGGCAAAATTATTACGAGAAGATTCAAGGAAGCTTGAAAAGGAATCAGAAAATTGTGACAATTTAGCAGAACAAAATAAAAGCAATTTCAAATCATCAAAGGGCAAGAAAGGTGTTAAATGTTTTTCATGCGGGAAAATTGGCCATTTGCATCAAAATGCCCTGAAAAGCAAAATGAACGACACAAGCAGAAATCGGCTTCTTCGTTTGGGCTTTTCAATGTTAAAGAGTCGATTGACAATTTTGGAGAATGGTGCCTTGACAGTAGTGCAACATCGCATATGTGTTCTAAAAAAAGCATGTTTTCAGAGTTGAAGCTAGATATTACTCAAAAGATCTATTTTGCCGACGACAAATTCCTGATGGCATAGGAAATGTTCATCTGCAACTAGAGACCGGTAGTATTGATTTACTAAATGTAATCTATGTTCCAGAACTGAAAGGTAATTTCATACATATCTGTGACAAAATTTACTCGCAACCATCGTACATGTGAGTTCGTTGGTACCAACGCTTTGATAAAGAACTCTAAAGGTAACGTAGTGATGAAAGCCATTCAGATTGGTGGTGTTTATGTGGTAAAACCGAACATTTTTGTAAATGCGCAAAATTATTGCCAGCAATGATTTTAAATGCATTATCTGTGCTAAGGGGAAGATAACAACGAAACCGTTTCCAAAACAGGCAATAACAAGGAGTGTTAATATGTTGGATGTTATTCACAGTGACATATGTATGTGGACCGATGCAAGTTACTTCATCTGGAGGAGCTAGATACTTCGTCACTTTCATCGACGACAAAAGCAGAATGTTTTTATTTATTTTATGGGGAGTCGTGAAGAATTTTTTGATGTCTTCAGAAAATTCAAGCAGATCAAAATCTTACGAAGTGCCGAATTTTCATCCTTTTTAGAAGCTCATTATATCCACCGAAAATTGACAGTTCAATACTCGCCACAGCAAAATGGAGACGCTGAGAGGGCGAACCGTTCCCTTGTTGAAATGGACAGATGTTTAATTCTTAACTCAAAGCCTCCAGAGTATCTTTGGGGAGAAGCAACAGGTCCATTCAAAAAGTCTACAAGATGTTACACCATTTGAGAGCTGGTACGGAAGAAAACACAACGAGTCTTTGGTTCTAAGGCTATTGTTTTGAACAAAAGACCAGGTAAATCTAAATTTCAAGCAAAGGGCGTAGAACTGATCATGGTAGGTTATTATGAAGAGTCTAAGGCTTATAGGTTGTTTGATTCAAAGACAAGAAAGGTGGTTAAGGATCGTAATGTTGTTTTTTATGAAGACACTAACGTTTCAGTTGAAGATAAAACCGAAGATGACTTCATTATTTTGAAGAGGAATCCTTCGCTGCCGAACCTAATTCGAGAATAAGTCAAGCATCAGAATCAGAAAACATCCCAGACGTCCCTCAAGAATAAAGAAACCCCGATTCAAACTCTACAATTGGTCCAAGCCGTCCAACACTGATCAGAACTGGAAGACCCGGGCAACCAAGAAAAGAGTACAATGTGAACGAAACTTTAAACTCAATCCAAGAAAAAATTCCCACAAATGTCGCAGAAGCATTCAAGAGTCAAAAAGTGGATGAATGGAATTCTGCAATGAAGAATATGATGCGTTAGTTTTAAATGGTACCTGGGATTTGGTTGACCTTCCTAAGAACTGTAAGACCATAGGCAATATATGGATCTTTAACATTAAGAAGAATTCAGACGGTTCAATCGAAAGGTATAAATGTAGACTAGTCTCTAAAGGTTGTTCACAGAAATACCAAGTAGAGTATTTTGAAACTTATTCACCTGTTATAAGACATTCTAGCATTCGTTTGATCCTTGCACTCGCTATTGAGTATAAGCTTTCGCTTCACCACGTGGATGTTAAAACTGCATACCTTCATGGTGTTTTGCAGGAGGAGTTTTATATGAAACAACCAGAAGGTTTCGAAGATGCCAAAGATTCAAACAAGGTCTGCAAGTCGAAGAAATCCATCTATGGTCTGAAACAATCTGGAAGAGAATGGAACAAAAGGCTGAATGAAGTTCTTCTCAGGATTGAATTCCAAAGATGTGTTTCTGACAGTTGCATTTATATGAAAATAAAAGAAGATGAAATCAACATCATAGGTGTGTATGTAGATGACATCATTTTGGCATAATACATTCATGGAATCAATTAAAGAACAAATTGATTCAGAGTTTGACATCGTTGACATAGGACCTTTGAAATATTATCTTGGTACTGAAATTGAAAGAGAAGGGGACAGAGACTCGATAAGTATTTCTCAAGAAATATATATAAGGATTTTTTAAGAGATTTGGTTATGGAAACTACTTGGAAATGTTATACACCGTTAGATCCTGGAACGAAACTGAAAAGAGTACAGAAGTAACCACCGAAAAAGTTGACCAAAAATTCTATCAGATGTACTTGTCTACCGCTACCAGACCTGACATAACCCACTCGGTGAGTAAATTAGCTCAATTTAACTCAAACCCAAGTAGAGACCATTTAAGTGCCCTTAACCAGCTGATTCGATATATTTCAACCACATTAACATACAAATTAAACTTTAAGAAGACTTTTAAGAATCGTATCTATAGCTTATGTTGACGCTGATTGGGCAAACAATACAGATGACAGGAAGTCGTACACCGGCTTTACTTTTATTTTTGCTGGAGGAGCAATAACTTGGCAATCGAAAAAACAAACGGCTTTAGCATTAAGCAGCACTGAAGCAGAATATATTGCGATTTCACAATGCAGTAGAGAAGCGCTTTAACTTAGAAGTTTAATGTCAAAACTTGGATTTGACGAACTAATCGATGACTCAACAACAATTTTCAACCACAACTTGGGAGTGCAACAACTTGTCAAAAATCCAATTCATCATCCGAGGACAAAAAACATTGACATTGCGTATCACTTCGTAAGAGGTCTGTATGAAGATGGAGTAATTGTAATTGATATTCAGTACAAAAACACCGAAGACATGACAGCAGACATCTTAACGAAGAATTTAGGAAAAACAAAACATTTGAAATTTGAAAACATGTTAGGTATCACTTTTGTTTAAATAAGTATTGATTTGAGGGGAGGTGTTAAATTAAATATTTATAGAATATTTTATAAAACTACTTTACTTTAATTCACTCCTCTTGAAATATTGTTTTTAGTTTTAATCAAATCAAAGCTTATTTACTTTTCATTGTTGCTATGCAATTAAATAATAATATTTTTGCAGTCAATTAAAATCTTTTGTTCAGTAAACATCGAAGTATAAGTTGTTTTACTTCTATCAAAAAGTTTTTAAAAGTTAATTTTCGACTTAAATATCTTTTCAAAACTTTGAGATATGGGCTTTAAACTAATTTTTAATTTTATTTGAATATCTAAACAAATTAATAAAAGTTGGTAAAAATTGATTTTCGACTTACATAAATATCTTTTTAAAACTTTGAGATATTGGCTTTAAACTTATTACATCTTTTAAAAAATATTTTTTTCAACAATCTTACTAAAAATCGAATTGACAGTTTTTTTACAAACAATAAAAACCAAAAAAAAATAATTAAAGTTGGAAAAAAATGATTTTCGACTCAAATTTCTTTTCAAAAATTAAACAAATTATTTTATCTCTCAGACGATATTGTTTTCGACATTCAGTAAATTTGGTATAAAAATCCAACAGTCAGTTTTTTTTATTAAAAATTAAAAACTACAAAAAAAAGTACGCAAATTCTACTAAAATTGTTAAATATTTCGTTAGCAAAAATAGATTTTCAAATCAAACTATTTCATTATATGCAAACTATTGTTGGTTACTTATAATTTTTTAGAATAATTTAACAGATAACTTTTTTAATAAAACACGAAAACCTACAAACCTTTTAAGCAAGACAAGTCGAAAGATGAGATGGAAAGTTATCAGTGTGGGTCGCATCCCAGCCTCTGTTTTTATTTTTTCATTTTGGTTATGTTTCAACTCACATAATTTGTGGCAAGCTTTTCGATGGTTTTAAGTTTTGAACATTGCATATATACTCTTGGGATAGACGCGCACATGCAAATAATTTCAATTTTTCAATTTTTGATCACAATTGGCTTATATGGGAGTGCTCAGAATCAAAACCAAAGCCTGGCCTTAAAAACAAACTTTTAAAACTTTCGAGTTTAGTCTTGAAGTCCTATTCGGTTTTATTCTATCTTGGTGTTCAACATTGTTTCCTGTAATCGCAATTTTTGAGGTTCTTTTTACACATCTCGAGATTCTTTTTTTAGTATGTATTGTTTTTCTTATAGATTGAGTTTCTTTTTTTTAGTTTGTATTGTTTTTATACTAGATCGAGTGTTCGTTTCTGGACTTTTAAAGTGCTTCAAATATTTATTGAATTTTGTCCAATTTCGAATTGATTTTTTTCTTATATATAAATACATATATTTTTATTTTTATGAGGATAAGTTCTCTTTTAAGTTGAGTAATTTTAAACAAATGTATTATTATAATTTAATCATAATTCATACAACTAGGTCCATACCTGCATTTTCCAGGTATCAAAAGTCTGGGCTTTTAGATTCTATGTTTCTGTCTGAGTTGTGTTTTTGGTTGAAATAATTGTTAACGTTAGGTTAGGTTAGGTTATAGTGGCTGTCCAAGATGGAAACGGACACACTTAGGCCAGTTTAATGGCCCATTGTGATACCACATGAATCTTGAGGCTTCCTCCTAAGCTCAATGGAACCAGCTTGAATCAATTACGAAACGTGAGAGGCTGATTATACCGATATGATTTAGATCGTTAACGAAGAATTCTCCTAGGTAAATCTTGCGTTTTCGAGCTAGAGCAGGGCATGTGCAGAGAAATGACAGCTTCTGCAAAAGTCATTTGAGAATACGCCTAGTCTCGTGGCGTGTTTTCCTATTAGACAGTGTCCGGTTATGACACCTATTATCGAGCTTATATGCGATCTGCTTAGAGAGAGCAAGCACCTTGAACGTTTTAAATCCAGTGTTGGCCAGATGTTTTTTGTGGCTTAACACGTGGTGATGTTGGTCCACCTGGTGCCTGCCCTCCTCGCAGCGTCTTGCATTAGTAGCAGTTTACAAGTAGCGATTGGTATGCCAGTACTTGCCAAACGTGGTAGGATGGGCTGTACTGTACCGTTCCTGGCGAGTTCATCTGCCTTACAGTTACCTGGAATGTCTCTATGGCCCAGCACCCAGCAAAGGTGAATATTAAACTGTTGCGTCATCTCCATTAGAGATGATCGACAGTTATGGACTGTTATAGAGTTTGTAGAGACAGAGTCCAGCGATTTGATAGCGGCCTGGCTGTCAGAGAAAATACGGATATCAGATGTTGATACCACGTTTTCTTTGAGCCAAGACAAGACTTCCTTAATCGCCAAAAGTTCCGCCTGGAACACGCTACAATGATTGGGAAGGCGGAATGAGAGACTTAATTTCAGTCGTTCAGAGTACACACCACCACCAACCCCTTCTTTGGTTTTTGAGCCATCGTGTAAAAGTGGATTGACTCATCCTCCAAGAATGTCCTATATTCCCAAAAAGATCTGGTAGGTATAGAAATCTGGAAATTCCTTTCGAATTGTAGTTGGGGGATGGTGTAGCCTGTGTGCTTTGGTCTGTGTACCTTAGAATTACGGAGTGGCCAATGTTGTTGTTAGTCCACTGCGACGAAGCATTGAGGCGAATAGCAGAGCTTGCAGCTATTTGTTTACTAAATATGTCAATAGGTGTAAGGTAGAGCAAGGTGTCCAGTGCCGCCAATGTTGTTGTTAGTCCACTGCGACGAAGCATTGAGGCGAATAGCAGAGCTTGCAGCTATTTGTTTACTAAATATGTCAATAGGTGTAAGGTAGAGCAAGGTGTCCAGTGCCGCAGACGGGGTCGTGCGAAGCGATCCGCTTATACATAGGCAGGCTGAATGTTGGACTTTATTTAACTTATCCCTGTTTATACCTTTCTCTAAAGCAGTCCACCATACTGCCATACCGTACGTTAAAATCGGTCTGATTACCGATGTGTTTAGCCAATGCGTGATTCTGGGTTGTAAACCCCATTTATTACCAATAGCTTTTTTGCAGGAAAATAGAGCTACAGTAGCTTTTTTGACTCTTTCCTGTACGTTGCGTTTCCAATTTAGTTTTTTGTCTAAGACAAGACCTAGGTATATTTAGCCTCGTCTGAGAATTTTAATTGGATTCCTTTAATATAAGGAGGGTTGACAAATGGAATTTTGTATCTCCCCGAAAATAAGACCAGATCGGTTTTGTGTGGGTTTACACCCAGTCCACACCGATCAGCCCAAAGTATTAGTCTGTCCAAGGCATTTTGTAAGAGTTCTTTTAGGATATTAAGATGCTTTCCTGAAACTGCTATAGCAACGTCGTCCGCATAGGCTATCACTCTGAAACCCTTCGCATCCAGACTAGTTAGGATTTCATTCACCACTAGGTTCCAGAGGAGAGGGGATGGAACACCACCTTGCGGTGTCCCTCTACTAACGAATCGTCTGCTAGAAGAGTTGCCCAGTTTTGAGTTAATTATTCTGCTAGTAAGCATTAAATGAATTAACTCCCGAAGCGAACTCTCTACATTTAGAGATTTCAGAGCAAAAGTGATTGACTTGGGAGCATTTACCTGCTTTAGGTATAAAAACAACTTTAACTTCTCTCCATGCCGAGGGAACATGGACCAGGTAAAGACAGCTGGAAAAATTGCCTCAAGGGTTATTGCAATTATATCAGAAGCTTTTTGTAGTTCGGCTGGTATTATTCCATCTGGTCCTGCAGCTTTAAATGGTTTAAAGCTGTTGAGAGCCCATTGTAGCTTATCCTTTGTGATCAGACCTGGTATATATGTTGTATTTGAACTTGAAAGTGTAAAACTGTTGCAAGTTTCGGTAAGAGAACTACCAGGAAAGTGAGTGTCCAATAGTAAGTTCAGTGATTCATTACTTGAATTTGTCCAGGAGCCGTCTGTATTTTTCAAGCAGCTTGGCATAGCTGGATTAGTTGAAAGAATTTTCCGTAACCTAGAGGCTTCAGAAGTTTCTTCTATCATGCCACAGAAGGATCGCCAAGAAGATCGCTTGGATTTTTTGAGCTGAGGTAAGGTCATTGACTTTGTTTTCAAGTTCGTTACTGTTAGAGGAAGGACTAGATAGTCCAGGTTCTAGTAAACTCTGTAATGAGTTCCTGTATGAAGCCCAGTCAGTTTTCCGGTAGTTTCGAAAAGTCAATGGACTCGGGTTATCATCCACATTTATATTGAACTGGATATATCTATGATCAGAGAACGAGTGTTCTTTGGATACTTTCCAGTCCAAGATCATATGGTGTATACTATCTGAGACAAGAGTTATGTCTAAGTCTTCTTGTCGAGTTTTAGTTATGAAGGTTGGTTCATTTCCAACATTCCTTACTAAGAGGTTAGTACCAAGAATTTAATCAAAAAGAGACTCACCTCTGTCGTTGATATTCGTACTGCCCCATACAGTATGATGAGCGTTAGCATTGCTCCCAATAATTAGGTGGATCCTTTGCCTTTCCGCTTCAGCGACGACTTTCTCCAGGGTTTTTGTCAGGGAGAGGGCCAAGGTGGTCATGCCCAATATACGCCGATACCAGCCAGAAACTTCCTTTGGTTGTTTCCAGCCTAGCTACGGTGGTATCTTTGAAACGATGGAGTAAAAATACATTAATGGTACGTTTCACTAGTATGCTAGATCTAGGTTCACCTTTATCTGTCACACAAAGTGTGTAGTATCCAGGAGTCCTGAGTCCTCGAACAACGGATCCTACAATCCGTGGCTCTTGGATCAGGACAATGTCTTCCCCGTTACTCGCCAGACGGAGAAGAAGTGAGGCCGAGGCCTTTATGGAGTGTTGGAGATTAATCTGTACTAACTGCAGCATTTTGGCTACAATTAGGCAGATCAACCTCCACCACGGTTTTGTTCTGATCCTCTGAGTCTGAGGATGAACCCAAGAGTTCGTCCCCGCTCAGAAGGATCATGTTAAGGTCGTCCTCAGTCTCCATTAAGGATGGACTGTGCATCGTCACCCTCTGTTAGGAGACGTTCCGGGTTCACCACCCGCTAGTTCACCATCGGTAGTTTTTGGAGGCCTGCTTTCCGCGTTAACCTCATCTTTTTTATAAATTCGAATTTTGATGGATTCGAAGCCATAGTTTATGGAGCCCTCGTTTAGGGCTAGAGGAGCCAAGGATTCTTTATTGAGTACCACAATGGCGCTCCTTTAAAGACCCTTCACTTCCTCTAGCTTCGCTATTTTCCAGTTATGCGTCGGAAGGGACGGGATACACACTTTGACCATCTCTAGAATGTCCTCGATACCAGCAGGTTCGATCGGTATCCAGATGCGGCCTCTAGGTCTGCTAGGAATGTCTTCCACAGCGACAACTTCGAGCTTCGCACCTGGCTAAACTTCACCTAACCGGCTGACAGCAAGCTTGTAAAGGTCACAAGATCTCTGGTCCCCACAAACCATGAGTTTGACATGGCTTTGATGCCAACCCCCATCGCTTATGGAAGGAAGTGGTCCTGGAAGCTCTCTCAAAATGCTCAAAAAGCCACCCGAGAGCTTAACCTTGACCAACTGCCAACGATCAGCCGATATTGTGCCATCATCATCACTCCTGTCAATGACCGCAACCACGACTTTGCCCTTCGCGACGTCACTGAAACTGGATTGTTTCCTGATTGGATTGAGGGGGGTGCTGGTGTTATGCACCCGAGGCCGTTTTGGTGTCGGTGCGGCCCCCTCAAAAGATTTTCTCTTTTGGACGTAGAGTCCTTATTGGATCTTGTTGTAGCAATTATGCTTTTGGCCAATTCGACGCTTGTGGTTTGCTGCGGTGTCTTTTCAGCCCCCGATGGTGCAGAGGCCTTCAAAATTTTCGCCGCTTGCCGCCTTTGTCTATAAAGGCCTTTAGAGAGTTTTCCATTTCTGGAAGTGCTCTCAGTAGTAGTGGTAGGGCCTTTTTCACAACCCTGCCACTACTGAAATTAGGTATCGCTACCTTTTTATTCTCGCAGCAGAGGAGGGTCCATGGTTAGCCACTACTCCCTTCTCTGTGTTGGCCGGAGATACGACAGCAGGCTTTGACACCAAGCTGCCGTCCGGTCCTGAAGAGATACCGGTCTCACATATGTTTTTATTTTTGTTTTTGTTGTTTGTTTTGTTCATTTGTTGGTCCCACGAGACGCGAAGAAAAAAGGTCCATCTGCACAGAGATTCGCATGTACAGATAAGGCTAGTTAATCCGGAGGTCGCCAGGTATCCGGGTACTCCGTTAGAGACTGGGCTATTTTTGAATTGGGCCCCCAGCCAGGCTGATCATCGGCACGGGTCGTTTAACACCTTAGCTCCAGCCCAATAATGATGAGAGGTGGTTGAGGAGGAAGAGAAAGGGTGAGGAGTCAGTTGATGTTAATTCATCATTCTGACTTGTAAGGAAAAGATTGGGATTCGGTAACAGCAATTCAGCTAGGTTACCTAGAGTGAGAAGGATTATAGGAGATAGGACCGTTGCTAGCTTTTTCGCCATTACAAACGTGGGAGGTGGGATGTGAGTTGGTGACATAAGCGTAGGCTGGTATGCCTTGTTTATGTGGGAATGGATGATGATTTTGGGAATGTAGAGGGATAAGAACGTCCTTTAGTTTCAGGACTCATCTGGAGAAAATTCTCGAGAATCATCGACAAGTTCGACGTTCAGAGTAGAAGTTGTTAACGTTAATAATGTCACAAAAATGTTTGTGTCCAACTGCAAAATATTGCACAATTCTATTAGCCAGGTGCCCGAGACAATTAAATATTTTATACAATAATTTCCAAGTTCCTCCAAGTTTTTAAGAAACTGTCATCAGTGTCATCAGCACCACTTTTTTCAGAATTGTATTTATATTCTTTTTTATACTTAGTGCGCAAGGAATTAAATTACTGTATTGCTTGCAGTGGCGTCCGGATCGCTTTTCCTGTATTTTGAAAGAAATTTTTCATATTGTTCACTTTTTACTTGCGACACATAGGAACTATGTACCTACAATGTACATACATATGTATATGACAAGAATTCGTAAAAAATGTCGAACTCGAGATTTTAATCAAACATGATATTACGATGGTAGAGAAGTAGAAAAAAGTGTCTTTCTGGCCTCGCTCCTTCAACCCAAGCCATTCCGTCTTTTGATATCAAATGTTTTAAGACTGCAATAACGGACGCATACAATTTTTTTGGTTAAAAATACAAAATTCGAATGTTCTCAAAAAATCTATTCTAAATTATATTATATTAATGAATATATTTATTTAAGCAGAAAATATATTACATTGATATCTTAACCTATATTGCACAATTTACAGAGTTACGGTATATAACTACCTTGCTACTGACAATAAGAATAAACAGTATTTTAAGCAAATGAAAATGTAAACCAAAAAATATAGTGAAGGAAAAGCTTCTAAAAACTTTCATTGAGTTGAAACTAATAGGAGGCGGTGAAGCTTTAGATAGAACCAAGCCTTACAATATACTCAGGAAATAAATAATGAATAAGTAAATAGATACATACATAAATAAATGTAAAATAAATAGATGATTAAATAAATAAATAAATACAAAATAAATAAACAAATAAATAAATAAATAAATAAATAAATAAATAATTAAATATAAGTCATAAATAAATAAATAATAAGTTTTTAAACATTGAACATTAACTAAACGAATAGTGAAATAAATAAATAACTTTAAAAACAAATTAATTAAATAAATAAGTAATAAATAAATGAACAAGAACAAATAATAATTTTACAAATTAACAGATACTGGAAGAGTTTGGATACTACACATTTTTTTAAATATGTAAATATATAAATAAATAAATAAACAAATAATTATCAAATTACAAATAAATATTAATATGTAATATATATATATGTATACGTACATTATTATTTTTTTTATATATATATATGTATTTATTGACTAGCCAGGTTTGCTATCAATTCATTGTCGGAAGAATTGCATGCTATGTTATATCTCTCATAAAGCCTTGAAAGTCTTAACGATATAAGTTCAATATTACAAATTTGGTGCAGTTCTTCTGTCGAAAAATGTCTCGGAAGATTCAACATCAATTTCAAGACTTTATTTTGAATGATTTGTAACCTACGAACGTGACTTATAGCACATCTGCCCCGTGCTGGAGAACCGTAAAATATTATTGCTTGAAATACAACTTTGTATATCAACAACTTATTTTTCATGCTCAATTTAGATTTACGGTTGATGAAAGGGTATATATAAAGGGTGATATTAACTTTTTTCACTATTTCTTGTACATGTAAGCCAAAAGTAAGGGTTTTATCGAGGTATACCCCAAGATATTTTGCACTTGTTTGCCAATCTGTACTCATTCCGCAAATAACTAGTTTATTACTTGGCAAAAAACAGGCTTTTCTTTTTCGAGTGAAAAAGACAGCCTGAGTTTTTGAAGCATTTATTTTTATTTTCCAAGCATTGCAGTAGCTTTGTATTTCATATAATGCAGATTGCAAGCTAGCTTCTATGAAGAAGCCAACTGAATCAGAAGAAAAGATACAAGTATCATCGGCAAAAATTGCTTTTTCACAAATTGGTAAGGAGGGGAAATCATAAGTGAAAATATTGTATAATATTGGACCAAGTACAGAGCCTTGAGGTACACCTGCACTTACATCAAAAGCATCAGAAAGGTTATTGTTTACAGTAACTCTAAATGTCCTGTTTCTCAAAAATGATTGTACAATCTTTATGAGATACTTTGGAAAGTTTAGAATCAAAAGCTTATGTAGCAAAGCGTCGTGCCAAACGGTGTCAAACGCCTTTTCAATGTCAAGGAACACTGTACCTGTGCTTTTTCCTTCATTGAAATTTTTCTTAATATGATTGATTATTCTATGTACTTGGTGGACTGAATTGTGGAAGGCGCGAAATCCAAACTGTTCTAGTGGAAGTATATAGTATCTCTCAACATGTATTGTTATTTTTTTTTAATTACTTGTTCAAAATATTTACTTAATGAACTAAGTAAACTGATCGGTCTGTAATTGCAAGGCATATCTGCAGATTTGCCTGGTTTTAAGAGTGGAATAATTTTAGCTATTTTCCAACTAACCGGAAAATAATTTAACTTAAAACAGGAGTTAAATAAGTACTGAATGTATTTAATTCCTGCTGTTGGAAGATTCTTAAGATACAAATTCTTAAGATTGTCAAAACCTGCTGTTTTTCTGTTTCTAAGAGACGAGATAATAGTTTTACTATCATCTAAAGAGACCACATCATCTGGAGAGTCAACATCTGAAAGATCTAAAGAATTAATGGAATTATTTACTAAAGTCTCATTAATGTTATTTGTGGTTCTATTGTCTGAATGATTGTTAGAAAAACTTTGTGCAAGTGCGTTTCCTTTTTCAAAATTAGACAGAGCAATTGTATTTCCTATTTTTAAAGCAGGAACAAATGAATTTGTCTTTTTTATTATTTTTATAATGCTCCAAAATGGCTTAATTCCAGTTTTTAAACTTTGAAGTTTTTGATTCCAAATTCTGTTTCTGAAAGCGAGAATTTGATCTTTAATCAACGAGTTGAGAAACTTAATCTGCGAGATATAATACGGATCTCTAGTTCTTATCCACCTTCTACGATTGATGTTACGAATCTTGATAATTTGGACAATGTTTGAAGGTAGGTTATTACCTGTATCACATCGTACTTGTTTTTTTGGAATTGCTTTATTAGCGCTTTCGAGGATCAAAATCAAATGGGGTGGCGCAACAGTCCGTTGTGAACCAGGGCCTAGTGACTTACAACTCTCAACCATTCCTGTGTGCGAGTACTGTTGTCAGGAATGGAAGGGACCTACAATTTAGGGCCGAATCCGAACGGCTAGTTTGAGAAAGCACTTTTTCATGACAAGAATTACTCTTGAAGGATTTGTCAATTCCTCGCAAGAGGCAGTACCCGCGAAAATTATTTTTTTTAATTAAGCTGGCACAGGCAGGGATTGAACCCAAGACCCCTTGCATGACAGTCCAACGCACTAACCATCATGCCACGGGTACTACTTTTCGAGGATAGCAGTTGTAAAATTTGAAACATCCCTATCTATCTGTTGAACATTAAGTTCATCCAAATGAATGTTATTCATTATTCTTAACCTTGATCGCATTTCTCTTATATATATAGACCAATTTGCATTTTTCAGATCTAAATAATAATTTCTTTGTTGTAAAGGTGAAACCAGAGTACGGATTAAAACTGGTAAATGGTTTGAGCCTAGTTCTTTTATAACAATGGGTTGAGTAAACAGATTTGGGATGTTTGTTAGGAAAATATCCAAAGTAGCTTGGTTTGCCCTACTATTACTAGGATAATATGTTGGCTCGGGTGGATAAAGTACATTGAACGAATACCTTGAGTTTATATTTTCAAGTATATTGCCCCACGCATTGGCTCTAGTACAGCCCCATCTCTGATTTCTGCAATTGAAATCTCCACCAACTAAAAATAACTCATTTGAACTAATAACTTTTCTTAGATCATTGTTAAAGTTGAAACGTTTTTCGTTTGAAGTTGCACCACCCGGAAAATAAACAGAAATAATGTTTAAAGCTGAACCATTTGAAAAAGGTATTTTTATCCCAATATTTTCAATAATTTTAGTATTTAAAATAGGAATAAGTTCGTGACGAATTGTTTTTTTCACAAACACGGCAACACCGCCTCCCATACGCTCTTTTCTATCTAAACGATAACAAATATAATCATGATTACCTAAACCTAATCTCTCATTAGGAGAGAGCCAAGTTTCGGAAACTAGGCCTACATCTACATTATGCCTTCTGAGAAAGGCAACAAATTCTATTGTTTTATATCGAATGCTTTGAGCATTCCAACAAATTATATTCATGGATGTATGATTCATGGTGTTTGTTTATATAAATATTTAATTGCTAATTGTGCAATAGTATTAAATTGTTCTGCTTTTGTATTACAATTGCTTAACAGTGTTATCATCTCCGCCGTAAGTTGGTTTATCTCTTCTAAGGAAAACAGATCACTCGAGCTGTTGCCACCAGTCTTTGTATTGTTTGCCCACGTATGAGAGACGGGTACAGAAATAGGCTTTGAAGTTGCTGGAACTCTTCTATTTGTCGGGAGTGGAGGGAAGTCCATTTCGTTTGGTAAAAACGATTGATGCACTTTCTTAACTGTATGCATTTGACGTTTGCTTCTCGAAGATAATTTTTCTTTCATATCCAGAAAGCTCTTGCGGCTCATGCAAGACGGGTCGGTCGATTTGTGCGTTGCATTACAATTTGCACATTTTATGTTTATTGACTTGCACTTACCAGTTTCGTGATTTTCAGAACAAATCGCGCAATGAGTTTTGATAAAGCAATTCTTCTCACCGTGGCCAAACATTTGGCAGTTGTGACATTGCGTAAATCTATGTTTTGGCTGTCGACTTGTGTTTTAAAAACAGATTTAATGTTCTTTTTTAAATCTACGAGTCTTGTTGAGCCAGTTTCAAGAAACACTACATATAAGATGTCAAGCAAATTATTATATTGTTTTTTAATCAATTTTACATTAACACACTTTAAACCAATTCTATTAAGTTCGGTTTTCATCTGTAGGCATTTCGTCCAAACCAATCAAAACAAATTTCAATGACCTCGCTGAAGGAAGGTCATGAGTAAAAAATTGCCAAGATTTAGATTTTAATGATACACACACTTTTTGGTGATCTTCAATATTGTTGCACATTATTTTAATGCCAATTGACATTTTCTTAACAAAGTAATCAATAACTTGGATTTCATTTAATAAGGAATGTACATTTTCACAAGTTTTATGCAGTACGCAAATAGGTGGAATTTTTAATTTTTTTATTTGTGGAGTAACTATAACTTCGTCAAATTCAATGTTATTATCATTTTGGGTATCAGAGAGACATTGTAAGGGTGTGAAACGCCCGAACCTTAGGTCATCCGGATCCATTTTTCGATTTTTGCTATTGTTGAGAGACAAGCGAATGTCTTCAACATTAGAGGGAGATCTTTTCCGCTTATGAATTTTGGCTTTGTAATCTTTACGCACAGAAGGAAAGTCCGATCAGTTCGATGAGCTGAATTGTACTATTCTAAATTTGACTTCTTTAAATATACAGAAATGTTTTGTATTGCTCCAGAAGTGTATCCCCATTTTTTTTTTTTTTAATAAGAACACACACAAGGGGATATTACTACCCAGTACCCTTATTATGCAGAGGCACAAAATGAACACTAGGAAGTGGAGAGAAGGTTTGAAAGAAGATTTGGTGCACATTTGTTTTGACTTCCTGAATATTGCAATGACTAGGAAAGACAGAGTGTGGTAAGTCATTCCACATTTGCATAGTAAGACTTAAGAACAAATCTCTGTATACTGATGATCATTCCTAGAAGCGATATTGTAACCTATCAATTTAAATGCTCTACGTTCAATACTATCCAAGAGGCTTAAGTAAGTTGCAGGAGGACCAGCCTGCATATGACAACATAAATTTGGTTTAATCATCTGTTTTTTTGTTCTCTTTTGTAAAATATTTTCGAACCTTATATTATATTAACCAAGATTATATGTATCAAATAGTACCATTTTTGGCATCTGATACATTTTTTGCTGAAAACAAAGTGATTGTTTTGTTTTTAAGAATAAAATTTAAGAAAAATACTATTAGCAACTGGTGAAAATGATTTTCGACACGATTATCTTTTATCTAAATCCCATCCTGCAAAATATGTACAATGATAATATTACATGCATTAAAACGGAAAGTATTGGCCAATATTTCATACGAAAAAGCGAGGCAAGGTGGCGCACTTTACTTTCCGTAAGTTGAAATGGGAAAAATTCCGGTTAAACCACAAAAATATTTATCAAATCTAAGATTTGTAGATGATATTGCATTGATGGCCACAGCCAAAAATGAATTACAAACTATGCTTAACGAAATTTATTATGTAATTAATCAACAGAAAACTAAAATAATATCTAAAGGCAATCACTGAAATAAGATTGTATGGTATCACTTTAAATTACGTGGAAGGCTGTTACCATATTTGAGTAAAAAACAACATTCACCGAAAAAGAAATGACATGTGATCTAAAAATATTGATGGTTCTTCCAATTTTTACATATGTGTGCCTGAACCTGGCCTAAACTTCATTCCTGTCAATAGAAAGACAATTTAATAATCCATAGGAGATTTGAATATGTTTTCCCATCATGAAACTTAAAGGGAATAGATCTGACACTTATTTCGAAAGTCAAATTAATACAGTGTATCCTTATACATAAGAAGGAGGCTGATAAAGGGGAAGGGTCGTACTCATCAAACGTATTTATTACGTATGTGTATATATGTAAGTAAAAAATTATTTTTATTTTTAAGAGTGAACAAGGCTTGAATAATAAAAATAACATAACAAAATATTGTTGTTAACTAAGACAGCCTCTTTTTTCAATTGAGAGGTAAAAAACCTTTTTTGATGTTATTACCTGTAAAACAAGATTTAATTAAAGTCGGTATTTTTGCCGGTTCTTGAGATATGGCCGGGCAAAAAGCATCTAGAATGTACGGAGTTAAAAATGTATGAAAGTACGTACGCATGCACACAAACACATCTATCTAAAAACCTTTGATTTTTGATTCTTAGGATCTGGAAAAGTCGAAAATAATAAAAAAATTAAATTCGTCAAATCTGACTGATTACACTAACTTCATATGGAAAGTTAAAAAATATACATTTTGAACAAGGTTATTAATTTGACCGTGTTTTTAAGTTCTTAAAAGCAATAATATTAACAAAACTAATTAAGAATAATGATAGTCTAAGGCTGCTTTCTGAAATAATAATCAAAACAATACATTTTTAAGAAATTTAAAATAAAAAAGAATACAAAGTAATTCAAAATAATGCTCGGGTTCTGAAATAATAATAAAAACAATATTTTTGAAAAAAAAAATTAAATAAAAATAAACAAAGCGTTTTATTCAAAATAAAAAATCCCTTAATTTAAGTTTATCTACATACATACATACATAACATACATATATATGTATGTAATGATCTTGAACTCTGCGTTTATAATATTTGTAGATACAACATAATAACATTGTGTTTTCATTATGCATTCCTTTAACATTTTTCAACCTGGTTTTACGCTTTTGAAAGCGTCAAAATATTCTTTTGGTATAAATTAAAACACTTAGTTAATTAGCTACGATGAATGGAGTTAGATGATAGGCTCTTGCAGCTGGATGCCCAAATTAAAAATTCCCATAATGCTAATTGCATGGTCCCAATGTCACATTTAAAATTATGAACAATTTCTCTTTTAGCCTCCGAAATCTCCTCATCACCTACATTAGCACATGAATGGAAAGAAAAACCTGAAAAAATATACAATTATTTTGCCTGCATTTTCACTGAGAATTCTGTCATGTGCAAGTGAACACATATGTATATATGTACTTAGTAGGCTAGGCATAGGTGGTACCACACCTACATACACGTAAGTTTACCCAACATCTAACATTATGATGATGATGTTAAAACAGCCAAAGTCTAGAAAGAACACATGGTCTAGGCTGGAGCAGGGGTAGGGACCAGGACCTGGGCCTGGGAATGGTCTTCCACTCCCTCACACATAAATTTGCTGACTACAAGCAGCTCTGACAATGTAAAATTAAAACATATTTCGTAATTAAACTCTTGAAGCCATTGTTACAGTGAGCCGGATTTCCCCGGGCTCCTTGGTCCTTGGTTCTGGGTCCTATCTACATTGTACATACTTGCATATTATATTCATACAAAAGTGTCGCTTCACATAATTTTTTCATCAAATTTTCCCATCATGTATGTAATATTCATGTTGGTGTTGGTGAATTGTGATGTTCTATTGAACCACTAGGTATAACTGTAAACAAGGACCTGTCGCAGATGCCTGCTGAAGTATGGTGGATGGCTTGGAGTCACAACTCAGAGTTCGGAGGCAGTTGGCTGTTGGAGAAGCAAGAAGCTGACACATTAGGTTTACACGTTGCTCCTTGCTTTCAGATTATGACGATGATGACTACGAGACTGATGCTATTCATGTCATTCATTTGTGTGTCCTTTGTTGCAACGAAGGATGTGGATGGTGTTGCTGTATGTACCAATGTACTCGTACCTACAGAAAAAGTTCCTTGTTCCTCACAGCATATTTCATTATTGTTATACACTGTTTTATATGATGTTATTATGATGTTTAATATTTTTTGTTCTGCCCAGGCCCACCTTCCAGCTTCTACGACCAGCCAGGTCTTCCTTTCTTATCCCCGATACGGGATGAATTATTCTTCCCAACTCTTTGCCCTTGTTGTGTTGTACTATACAGCGAGTACCTACCTACCTACCTACATACATAATCTTTCTGTGATTTCATTTTACTCGGAAAACAAAAAAGCAAGCTCGTCCTTACTTTATTATTATGATTATGATTATTTTCCTTTATGCAATGTTTTGATTAATTTTTGCCTTCATGATCCTTCATAATGCCTGGCGTTGTTATATCTGTATACTGGATAGAGAAAATAGAGCTAGAGCTAGAGCTGGTGGGTTTGGGTGCTTTCATAATATAACTGTAGAGTATAGCAGTATCTGAACTGTTTATGGAGGCTGATGAAATTTTGTTTGCTTATTGTTATACGATTTCAGTGATTTCATTTCTTGTTTCCTTATAGTTCTTTTCGATTTTTCTTTTTTTATGATTTTTATTATAATTTATTCTTGGTATTTTTTGTCCTATACACTTTGTATTGTTTTGCAATAAGAAATAAAAAATAAACAAACCATTATGTAGGTAGCTTTTACTATACACCCCATAAGGTTTGATTCGATCGCATTAAGGGTGTTTTTTTTAAGGGTAACTCATTCTCTATCTTAATTCAAATGTATGACAAATCTGTTCAAGCCATATTAAATAATTAAGAGTTAGGGACTTCCAGAGTCTTATAAAGTAGTTTGTGGATACATTTGATATAAATATCCCGTTCTGCCTATACCTACATATATAAGCTGTAGCTTTAGCCTAAGCTTATAATTTTATTATTTTCTTGATTAAATGTCTTAATGGATTTAAAACATTTTCAAGATTAAAGTAGCATAAGATTTTTTCAGTTAATATAAATCGGAGAGCTTTTTTCAGGATTCCAGTTTGCAATTAGATTCCTTGGAGTTTTATTCCATGTATATTTTCTTTTTGGAGAGTTTTACAATTTGATTTAAATTTTTGGACATTCCGAAAGCATGACATTCGTTAAGCTTTCCGAAGGTTAATTGATGGCCTTCACACAAATCTGACTTCCAAATCGCTCTACTGCCTCAGTTTTCTGATATATTCCTCTATATACATTTTTTTTTACAAACCATTATTTTATAGGCTTTTAGAGACCCCAATATTACAACTTGATGACTTTTCCAAGTCTATAATACCTATTTCCTTATTAAGATAAAATAATTGTGTGCTATAACCATATTTTTTCTTGAAAATTCCTGTTTTATTTTTAATAAATCTAAATCCCCATTTTATTGTATGGTTCACTGCTTAAACATATTTTTTTTTAGAGACTATTGACAAGGGGTTTTACCTTTCCAGACTTCACATCCGGAGATTTTAGGCCTCGGAATAATAGAATGGGGATTACGTCTTAGGGTAAAGGTCACAAACCAGCATTTTAACATTAGCCTTATAAGATTGTTATATAGGATTTCCCTACTGATTAAGATTTTATATTTACTTATCTATATGTATTCCTATACTAGTTGAACAATATCATTAAAATGATTCCAAATAAAATAAATGTAAGTCTATTTTAAAAGTTAAATGTAATTAATTAAACATTCTAAACATGACGTGACCCATTAATTTTAAAGCCCTAATAAACAATTTCTATAGAAATATAAGCTCAGTGCCTTGTTAGTTGCATTTTTTGAAGATCATACCACTTTGGTATGAAATCAAGATGTTTGTATTACATACAGTTTTATTGAAATTGATATAGCGTTATTGGTTAGTAAGATATTTGAAGGCAAGCTAATTTTGTCAATTAATTTTTTTTATAAGGTAAAATAAGTTTGAAATCAATATCTTTTTCGTTCTCAAGATATTATAACTGTAAAGCAATTTGAAGTAGTATGTTTTGCATTTTAATTTAGTAAAAGAAAGTTAAATATTAATTACAATATTTTATTCAATATAAAATAAGTTCCATAAACGAATATTTTATTTGTAATTTAATGAATACCAACTTATAGAAATTCTTGGCTTTTTTATTTTATTATTATTATTTCTCGTAGCATACAATTATTTCCGAGGTATTATAACGTTTGTTCGTAAAACATTCGGGATGATAAATATTTTGCTCAATTTTTAATTATTTACAAAAAAAACTGTTGTTTTTTTTTTGTTGGCTTCAAAGGTTCAACTTGGTTTAACGCCGCAATATTTAATATTAACATCAATTGAATCTGTGGCATCTTGATATATAAATTGTATGGACATTGGAAACGTGTACAAATGTAAAAAATATTAATTTCTTAAATTGGACCCTTTACAATTACTTCAAAGGGGACGCCGAAAACAAAAATCTGAAAATTTTCCGATCTCCGAACACGTAATCAAATGACAATGCTGGAAACTAAATTGTTGCTTCTTTCTGCTCGTATACTCAAAATGCTATTTGTTTCGCGTGTAAGATTATGAAGATAGAAATTCCCCAGCTTTCCTAAATAGCGGCCCTCCAAGTGATAAAGTGCAGTAGGTAAGTGTTTTCACTTCAAGACTTTACATTTTCAGTTTATTCCATTTGTTGATTCGATCCAAAGAGTAGAATATTCGCAATTTAACCGCAAAACGAAAATTATTTCAATGCAAATTTTAAGTTCTAACAATAGTTTCATCTACAATAAACCCGATTCATTAATTATTATATTAAATTTCGAAAAAGTAATTTCAATATTTTACTTGTAATTCTGTTTAACAACATGTTAAATTTGCTTTGGATCAATTTAGATTAAAACTTTTTGATGTTTTTTGTTGGTTCTCAAAGAAAATTTCACTGGTAGAAATGCTCTGAGCTGCTAACAAAAGACCACACAAACCTTCGTATGGGTATTCTTAAGAACATAGGGCATAATAGTCTAAAACAAGTGCAAATGTGAACTGAATTTATACAGTAAAGTGTTTTCTTTTTTTTCTTTCTTCAAACCACTACTAATTTTATAAGAAACAAGATCCTGCCAACATCGCTATGTTTTGGCCTGCTCCTGAATAAATTTTTACCACACATATCCCTGCTTAAATGCCCATCAACATAAAAAATTGGGACTTTTCTCAAAAGAGAAGTTAATCATGAGCCATGACAGGCGAACCACATTCTCAAAGGCAATATTCATACATGGATAATATCAAGGCGTTAATCCATTATCCTTGGAGCAATGTTGTCCTCTCTGTATAAACTCTTTTGTGTGCGCAATTCACACAAAAGTAGCTATTAGTTAAAGAAACAAAATAATAGCAAGATAAAGAGAATGTTTTTCAAACACAGTATTCACATTCACAACGAAACGAAATATAATGAGTGGTTGAAGAACAGCAGGAGCTATGCAAATTGAATGCATCAGGAAATGGTTGGTAATTTCCCAGCTTATATACCGTAATAACATAAAACAATATAACACGAAACACCATCATCATCATCATCCTCATCATCGAAATCAACTGGAACAACATTAGTATAAACCTGCAGCATCACTGGATGCTGAAGCATCCGATGTACATTCTTCCTTCGTCGCCTCAGGAAGGATGGGTCGGAACAATGTTTTTATGTAGGAACCTACTTGTTTTTCGTTGTTGTTATTTAACATAAAAAAAAACAAAGTACAATAATATATGGGGGTATATAATGTATAAATAAAGCTGAGGATAAATTAAAAATTTTAATTATCCTCAAACAAAAGCATCAGCAGTAGCACACAGTAGTAGCGCAGAGGAGACGGACAGATGAACAAATAACAACGACTTCAAGGAGTGAAATAAAATTCTCTTTGTGTCATCATCATCATCATCTTTATTCTTCTTATCCCCACTTTTGCCTGCATATTTCCGTCATACCCCCCATTATAGCTATGATCATCTGTACAGTGTATATCATTATTTATTATTATTGTTATTATTATTTTGTAAGCTGCGGCGAAAGCAACCAAATAACAACTCCTTCGGAATGACAAAATCTTCGTCATCCTTCTAACTTAATTTCTAGTCTCCGATTATTATTAATATCGTCTTTGGCGGACAGCCTGAAGCTGGGTGGAGACCCAGACCATAATCCATCATCGCCTTAATCCCAAAGAAAAGTTCTTTTTCCCACGTCATCGTTCGTCGTCTTCCAAGAAAGCTTTTTTGTTTCTTTCGTATTTCAATTTTGTAATCAACAAAGGAAAATGGAAATAAAAATTACATCAGGGATAAAAAATAGGACTGCTTCACTCAAAAAACAACAACAACACGGACAACACAAAAAACATGGAACACAACAAAGTTCTTAACGTGTTGTATCGATGGCGTTTCCACCCCTACCATCCCCGCCGCCGCCATCGCTAAAACAACGACCATCAATTCTTACAACCAACCAAAGTATGGCACATCGCCATTCATCCATTCAACCAACCACCCACACCCACTACTCAATACCAAACAGCTAACAACCCCCACAATATTGTTATAGTGTATTACAATAAACAGCCAAACCCCCCAAACGCTGCGCGGAGGCAGAAACCGAAAATTTCATAAAAATATAAAATTGTGAAGTAGGTAAGCCATTGTTTCCGAAATCCGAAATGAGGGATGAATGCGGATGAAATTGAGATATATCTTGCCCTGAGAGTCTGAATGCAACAAAAACGACAACAATCCCTTTTGGTGGTGTTCTACAGCTTCAGGGGGTGGTTATCCAATCAGAAACGAATGATTTCTTTTAAACGCAGTATGACTACGTATACATATGTATGTTTCATTTGTATATATGCAGATATGATGCTGAAAGCAATATTTTATATCTGCTCTGTATAGAATTACATTTGGTAAGTATTGTTTGTGTACATATGTATATTCGTTCGACGCATTTAGCAGTTTCTATTTTCAATAAATACACAATTCTATTAACTTAAAACCATCCGTTTGACCTCTCATAACAAAATCTATCTAGTATCTTACATAATATAATTAGACTATTAGGCTATCAGACGATATATCATAACGCATTTTTATTAACATAGGATTCTGATGAAGCCCCATATTTCTATTTAGAACCCACGTTCATATGTGCGGTGATCGATGTCAACCAATGTTTAATCAGTGACTGGTGGCGTGTCCCCTACCATCATCGTATAAGTTATATATCGGCAACTGCAGAAATTCCAGAAAAGCTAATACAATCAAATTTGACTTATGCATATGCATATCTTTAAAAACCAAATGTTAGAACTGGTAAATTTATTGTCCTAACCTAACACAGCAATTTAAATCGGTGTTAGGCAATTTATTTATTCAAGTATTATTATAAGTGTGAACTCTTATTTAAGCAACTCCTCAAAAAAATATAAATCGTAGTTTTCTTAGCAATTTTTAGTACTCGGCCAATCGGTACAAAATGATTTCTTTATCTGTTTTAAGACATTAAAAATATGGTTAAAGATATAGAATGGGGTCAAATTACCAGTCAACTTTTATATTGTGTCTTTATTTAGTATCAGATAAAATGCTGATTCAGAACTAAAGCCTTCCCAGAAAAAAAATAAATCCAAAATGCGAGTATGTCGGAATGATATTTAAATTGCACTTTAAGTCTTAATGTACTTTTAAATAAAATAAGACGTGGCAACATTTTGCATACGGTTCGATGCGCTCTTAACTAGTAATTATTCTTTAAGTCCATGAATGGACGTCCTGGATTTTATGTTCTTGTGGTTGTTAGATTTTTGGGTCTTATAAATTTTGGTAATGTTGATTTTCGGATTTTCTCCATCTCCTTTTTTATCAGGTTATTCATCGTAAGGTTTGTAAGTGAACTTATAAGTGGCGTTATCGGTAAATAGAACAATACATATTTTATATTTCGGAAGCTATTGTGGAGTGTATTAATGTTAAAGAAACTAGCCCATCATGGTTGAAATTGTAAATTCCTGTGACAAAAAAAAAACTAAAGGTTTTCGCGGATTTGTCGAAAACCTGGATAATTTATCGTCATAAACACCTTGACAAAAAAAATGGATCTACCAGATTAACGATTCCTTCTTTCCAGAGAAAAGGTGTTGAATCAATAATTGACAAGTACTCAACAAGTACAAAATTGAAAAAAATATTAAATTTTGAATAATCATAAAATCAGAGCAACTTTAAAACCTTTTTTTAAGAACCCTTGTATGGATTTTAAAACTAACGCGTTACAAATAGGTATAATTGATTTGATGTTTTAAAGTTTATTAAAGACTTAACAATTTATTACGAAAAGTTGTATACTATAGAGTTTTTACTTGCGACACATAGGAACTACATAACCCTTCGTGTTACATGAGTAGGAACATGCTTTTTTCGTTTTTATCTGTTGATATTTGTTAACCCCTTAGGTTTTTTGGAAAAAAACCAAATGTGTGTTTATATTGCAAACAAACATTTTCGAAGTATGTAGTTAATAACTACAAGGTGTTTGGCTGTTTTTCTGAAGAAGGTCATAAAAAGAAGATGTTTTTTTTCTTGTCACATTAATAGGAACAATATCTAACTTTACTTTTTAGCGTATTTTAAATCAGATTAAGAGATACTCTGATTGTTTGGGAGCTTAGTACGAGTATTAATGTGAAAGAATCACGAAGTATGGGACGAGGTAAGGGTCTAACCAGGAAGGAATTAGGTTAAATTCGAGCATATCGTGATCTCGGCAAGACCATATCTTTTATAGCCAGCAAATTTAGGACTTCAAATGTTGTACAGAACTAACTCAAGAACCCAGGAAGGTATTTAAAAAACCACAAAGGAAGAGTCAGGCAAGCCACATAATTTGAGGACAACCTGCCGATTGTGAGAGCTGCTTCAAAGTAAAAGCTTTCCATTAGTAAATTCAAGGCAGAAGCTGGGGTAAATTCTAGTAATTCGATTGTTGTTCGGGTAATACAGAAGGCAGACCATATACGACTCCAACAAATGGAGAAAAAAACCATCATAGAACGCTGCACGCATGATCCAACGACTTAATTTTGCATCAAATCACAGTAGGTGATATCGAGCATGATAAACCGTCGTCTTTTCGGGTGAACAATATTAATTTAGACGCACCCGATGGATATAGCTGCTATTTGCATGCATATCCTAAAAACGGCACAGCAAAAGAGGTGGTGTAATGGTATGGGGAGCAATCACCCAGATCGTTGAGCTGGATTTTCATGGAAAACGTGTGGGATGGCTTTCAAGTAAAGTCTACAAAGGAGGACGGCGATAACAAAAAACCGAAGAGATTACTGAAGCCATAAAACTGCCCTGTGCTCAGATTTCGGTAAATTATCTGACAGCGCTCTATGAACCCATATACTACAGGCTACTTGAAGTAAAAATTATGTTAATCCATTCAATAAAATCAATTAAATAACCATAAGATTTTTTGTTATATTCTTTACTTTAAAGAGTCCAGCAGTTAAATTAAGACCTTGTCTTTATTCATGTGACAGAAAACAACAGGTACTTTTTATGACCTACTTCCGAAAAAAATCAACTCATCAACTTAACCCAAAACGTATTGTTTCTAATAAATACTTAATAAATTCCTCATTCATTACACATTTGGAGTTTTCCAAAAAAACCTAAGGTTTGAAGAAATATCGACAAATTAAAAACGAAAACGCTTGTTTTTTTCTTAATTTGGCTTCTTTTCATTTAAAAACATATTTTTGTATTGTTCCAGAAGTGTACACCCATTGAACCGTTATTTTTTTTTAATTTTCTCTAGAACTCTTTGTTTTTGTTTTTGATAAAAAAAGCCATTTTTTCGAAATTCTATATCTTGAAAATGGGTGATACGAAATTGAAATGTAAAACGTAATCATAAAATACATTTTTATTTTATTACATATTTTCTTTTGAGAAGAAAGCTTAATACAAGAACGAATAATATAACATAGATGAATACAGATACAACATAAAAATACAGCATTTAAGTGCAAGGTACACTGATGTATGTATTTTTATGAATATTTGTAATCATACTTAAATCAAAGAAGTTTGGGTTCATATTCAAAACTTTAAACATGCAACTAAATGGGTCATACTTGCCTTAATTAGTGCGGTGTGCATATACTGTAAGCTATAGGTGGTGTGTAGTTACCTCAATGGTAGTTTAAACTTAATAATGTAAATATGATGGCGCATCCAGAGCCTACTGACTTACAACCCTCTTGTAATTTTGTGACCCCCATTTTTACAGGTGACATAATAGGAACTATATGGCAAGTTTTGCATTCGTGCAAAATTTCTAACTCGAGATTTTAATCAACTTGATATTACGATGGTAGAGAAGTCGTAAAAAGTGGGTCCCGCGATTCCATCCGGTCTGTTTTATCTGTCTGTCCACGCTCCTACAGCCTAAACCATTGGGTCGATTGAGTTATAACTTGGAAGCTAAGGTTTTGAGCAGATTCGAGTAAGGCGTTTTTTCCATTGTTCTTAAGATCAAAACTAACACTGGCCCCCATACAATTTTTTTGGTCAAAAAACGAAAATTCGAATTTTGTGAAAAACAAACCCATAGATTTTTTTACATTTTCTCTAAAATTTTAAAAATTAAATAAAAAAAACATATTTTTGTATTGCTCAGGAAAGGTACCGCTCGTGGAACGGATATTTTGTTTCTTAATCTTCTCAGCAACTCGTCATTCGATTTCAATAATTTTTTTTAATAAGCTCTTATATTGGCTTAAAAATATTTGATTATCAAAAGTGCAATTTTTTATTGTTTGAATTTAAAAAAAATATTGATTTTTTTTTTCAAAATTCTATATCTCAAAAATGGGTCAACATTTTGTTAAGAAATTCGAATGTAAAGCGTATATTTACAATCACTAAACAACTGCATACCAAAAATATTTTTAAAACAAAATTGAAAAATTGTATATACATATAAAAAATTAATTTAAAAAAAAAAACGCTCTAACGATTTTCAATTGAAAAATCAAGTATTTTTTGATTTATGAAATGGCATTTTAATTTTTGAAGACAAACTTATTTTTCAGGTAAAATTTTGAATCTTAAAATAGTTTTTTTTTAAATTATTTTAACTGTGCATGAGCCCGCATTATTTTGACAAAATAGTAATAACAAGTTAACACATGGCGACCACATTGGTCAACAAGTGCATGATAACACATGACACCAACCCCGAAAGAAGATCGGGATCGTCATAAACTCCTTGATTTACGACCCAAGCCAAGAATAAGATAAGGCCCAAAAATAGATAATATCTAGATACATGACTACCGACGCCGCAGGCAATCACCGTCATCCGAACCTCCGAGGAGAACGAGATGATCAACAAGATGGCAGTTCGATTCCTACCGCAGTGTGTATCGCACATGATTTGTTAGTCTTAAGAATATTTCTTTAATAAAGTAAATTTTGTTAACATAATTTTGTGTAATTTAACATTCCTATCTTTTATCCAAATTAATGCATTTGGTACATATTTATGTATTTTTATAACAAAAACTATTGTAAATACCAACGATGGCCGTCCGTGTATAGCGCCACTGTATCGGATTAACGAATATGATATATTTAATCAAGAATCGATTTTAAAGTGTCTATCAAGAAGTATTATCTTGATACCTTTGTATATATGATTTTTAAATATTATTCTTTACGAATAAGATTGTTTTACAAATATTTTACTTGCCTTCGCCTGTATAAAAGAAGAAATACTTAGTACAAGTTTAATCACTTTTCCATCGTATGTATACACATTATACCTGTATAGGTGTTACGTACAACCTCTACAACTATTGTTTACGTGTCACTTCATAACTTAAATCCAAAACGCTTAAGAGCCTGACTGTAAACAACACACAAATAGAAATTTCTTGTAACTCCAAGTTTGCGCTGAAAACTTGTAGCAAAGAAGGAATGTGATTAGGTTGTAGTAAGTACCTTCTTCCTACTAATAACATTCTTTTATTATCATCAAAACATGGCTAAGCACGCCAATGAAATATTCTTTATTCGTTTTAGACACCTAACTAACTACACAACCAATAGGCGATTGCTTTACAATTTATACATACATGTTCTGCCTCTTTATTATCTTCAGATAATTTACTTTCCAACCTGGTTCTTCTAATAGTAAACTAAAATAAAGCTATCCAAAGAAAAAAGCTTTGAGCGAACTAGTTGAATATACAAACAATTGTTTTCGTTAAGTATGCTTACAAGTATATTTTTAAATCTCGTATAGGTACTTATTTAAACAGACTCTCTGCATACAGGAGCAAGTTCGTGCTACCCAGTCGTGCATTTTATTTTTATTTCCGTAAGAGCTCAATTGAGTTGAATCCTTGATACTTGTTGCGTTAATGAATGTGAATCCCATTATATTTTTAATAAATTATTTTTTATTTATGAAACCAACATTTTTATTTTACATCATTAAAATTTTTTTGCTTAAAGTACTACATTTAACTGAGGACTGGACCGAGAACATATTATAATTCGATAATTCAGCCTTTTTCCAATAACGCAGCACAAATTCATAAACTTTTGACCAAAGGACGATCCAGGGGGCCATAAACCTTTTACAGTTAAGTTGTTTCATTAAATAAAAAAAAAAAATAAATTGGGTGGCGCGACAGTCCGTTGAGAACCAAGGCCTAGTGACTTACAACTCTCAACCATTCCTGTGTGCGAGTAATGTTGTCAGGAATGGAGGGGACCTACAGTTTATATGCCGACTCCGAACGGCTAATTTTGAGAAAGCACTTTTTCATGACAATAGTTACTTTTGGAGAATTTGTCAATTCCTCGCAAGAGGCAGTACCCGTGAAAAGACTTTAGATGGCGCAGGTAGGGATCGAACCTAAGACCTCTAGCATGACAGTCCAACGCACTTTTTTTTTTTTTTTTTTTTTTTATAATTCATTTTTATTAATTCATTCTTAAACCTATCTTAAAGCTAGACAAAAATTCATAAAACTAGCCTAATTATCCATAACTTACAACTAACTTAATGGTCCCATACGGACACTCTAAGCTAAACTATAACACCAATTACTAATGCCTTTCGGCCTTAATATCTATTTTACTTCATTTAAATTTTATTTCATTTATTTTTGTATTTATTAGAAAATTTGAACAAAAAACTAATATCAATATCCTTTTTTTTATTTATTTTTACTTACAAACTACTTAAAATAAGGTCCTTAAATAAAACTTAAAACTAACTAAAACTACCTATTCTACCTATAAACTACTTAAAACTAGAACAACCACAGCAGCAAATCTAACTATCTAACATTTTTTTTTTTCATATTTTGTTGTCTTTTTTTTATTTTTTTTTTTTTTTATTCCATGTTTTCTTTTTTTTATTTTAATGTTTTTTTTTTTTTGTTTTTTTTTTGTATTTTTTGTATTTTTTTTATTGTTTTTTTTTTTTTTTTTCTATTTCTTTTTGTGCCACCATGCCTATTCTACTTAAAACTAAACCCTAAAACTATAAAACAAGTATGTAAGCCGGCCAAGGCTTAAAACCCCATCCCGACTACCCAATATCAAGTGCCGATTGAAGCCACCAAAACTGGTTCTCCTGCTTCACCCTATCAGTTCGGTCCCGTTCGGACACAGCCCTACTGAACCGAAGGAGCTCTGCTCCGCCTTGTGCCATGACGTCCCGATTGTACAGGAGTCGCCTGTCCACGGTTCTTCGTCTGACGTGGTAGATTAACGGAACTGCCAAACTATCCTGTATCAGACCGCATCTATCTAAAAAGAGGAATGCCTCTGGTGGAATGAAGCCGCCCAAGCGTGCACTTTCAAAATACTCGTCGTTCGGAGTCCAACGCACTAACCATCATGCCACGGGTACCACTGTTTCATTAAATATTTCATCTAAATATTTGTTAGTAATTTAACAAAAAAATTCAAAAATTGTTTTTTTTGTCAAAAACAACTAACATTTTTGTTTCACGCAACTTTAAATTTTGGAAAAACTTTAGTTAGGCTTTAAATTATTTTCATACAATTTTTTTTTCTAAAAAAAGAGCAAATATTTAGGTTCTATAAAAAAACCTTAAATAAGATATGCCTTTAAATTTCTGAAACTTGCCTTTAAATACCTCAAAAAAATTCGTAATTTCGAACTCGAGCTTTTAATCAAACATGACATTACGATGGTAGAAAAGTAGAAAAAGTGGATCCTTTGATTTTGTCCATCTGTCTGTCTGTCCTGGCCCCTACATCTCAAAGCCTTGTGTCAATTGACTTCAAACTGGGAAATAAATGATTAAAGCTGATTAGCGTAAGGCGTTTTTTTTTTATTTTTTAATACGAAAAATAAAAACAAATTTAAAGGAGGTTTTTTGTATGAAATTTTATACGCACAGTTTAAGGCAGCTGCTTGCCGAATTTACAATTGAATATATGAATGAAACAACAACAACTTGTGTGTGCTACACACAAGTTGTTGTTGTTTCATTCTTATATTCAAAACAAATTTTGTTGGTTAAAAATTGAAAATGCGATTTTTTTTAAATTAACCAATGCAGTTTTTTAAAACTTTCTAAAAACATATGTATATCGTTATTGATCCAGAAGAGTACCGTTCATAAAACAGTTATTTTTGTATATGTTTCCTCAAGAATGTCATTATTTTTTTTAAATGTATTGATTTTTGTTTACAGAACTCGACATCTCAGAAAGGAGTCAATATGTGAAATGTATAATTTTATTTGTTCAACAAGAATACGAAAGAATATGTCCAATGCGACTTCATACGTTTGGCTTTAAGAAGGATGATCTGATCCTTACAAACTTTCTTCTAATGCACATCGTAGAAAGCTTTTTCAAATGCAGTTGCTGATTTTGGGATATTTAAATTATTGAAATTCGTGTTTAAATCTCAGTTCTAGAGCATCCAAAGCTAATTTGCATCAAAAAGTAGATTTTTCAAATTTATAAGATCTTAAAAGTTTTTGTATTCAACAGAAAATCAATTTTGAAAGAAATAAAATGCATCACTATATCGCTAGAACTTTCTTATTTCTCCCACAAACTCTATTTAAAAATATTTACTATATTTTAAGTTTTAAAAATATACCTGTAAAATTTGTTTTTTTTCAAAAATTTAAATTCGATTTTATTCCTAAAAAAAACTAGGTTAACTTATTTTTTTGGAAAATCAATAGAGCGTTTTTTTGCATATAAAATTTTAAAATTTTGTCTGTAAAATATATTTGGTATGCAGTTTTGTATTGCTTATAATAATCATTATTATCATTTTTCAGGCAAGTTTCATTAACTTATAACAATATTTTTAGTGATCAACAATACTATTTTTATTTGTCATTTACGTTAACTTAACAGTTCGAATGAATTATTTATTTATTAAATACAAATTGAAAAAGGAATTCAATATATGTACATAGTTTACTCTTTGAAGCTTTTAAAATAAACATACCTGCACATGTACATACATATGGTAGGTGCATATAAGCAAAACTCAAAATTGTATGAGGTTTATTAAAAAAATCGGTTTTTTGGACTGCAATCTAAGCTTATTCCTACGTGAAATATCAAATCATTCACGTGGAATAGCATTCGTGGTCTAAAATGAATCAAACTCATCATTGCTTTACCAAAAATATTATCTGTTTAAGCATTGGAGAAAATTCAAATGAATCCAAAAGGCAATTCAAAAAATATTGCGTACGTTCTTGCTTTATATTTCAAATTGTAAAATGAGAATAAAATACAAAACTCAACCTAATTCAAATGGACCGTATAAAAATTCGTCGAATTAAATGAAAATCCCAAATCAAAACAACCCTTTTTGAACTGTTTACCCCAAACTCACCCCCGTCGACGCGTCCAGCAGCGTTAAGTAATGAAGATAAATTTAAATTTATTAGGAATTCAATTGTTGAAACTATATTCAAAGTGGCTGTACTATCCATTCATACGTACAATCATACTATATTATATTGTATACCTCACTCATTCCCAAAAATGTTGTCTGCAATTTCATAAATTGATTTCTGCTCTTTGAGTTTAAAATAATTCGTCGTGAATGGCGTACATATCGCAAAATTTCCAATGAAATTTCAAAAAAGCTTTCACTATTAAAATAAATATGCAAACGAAATGCACGGCTTTTTGTGGTCAATCGAGGAGCCACTGAGTTAAGCCAACGTGATTGCAGGATATAACGATAAAGGGGGAATATCATTAATTTGGGAAATCATTGCATTTGTGCATGGATTATTTCCCGCCGTTCATAAATTAAATTGGTTTCCAAAAATAAAATTGTATATTTTGAAATATTCTATATGTATGTACCTACATATACATATGTATGAAATACAAAACTATTTTAGATACACCAAACAATATAAGAGAAGGACGAAAAGTTGCCCAGACCTAAGTTTGTGTATTTTTTGGTCCACTCTCACTGCATAGGGTTTTTAAGTGTGGATATGCAATTTTAATTTATTCAGTTTAAGCTAATATCTACATTGTTTCCCTTCGTGCAGCGCAGAACATGCAGGTCTGTTATTATTTTCTTATGTTTTATGATTGCTTTAACATTAAATAAATTATAACGAACAATTTTGTATTGGATATATTTATTTAAATACGCTTTAGGTGAGAAAAATTATATAATTGAATAGATTGAATTGAATTGAAAAATTATAATTTAAAGATTACTATTTATGTACATACATATTTTATATTATTGTCACAAGAAAGAAAATTAAAATTTAAATGATTAATGGATCTAATTTTTTGGCGTTATCGGGTAACCCGCTTAAATGAAAATCGGTTGAAATATTTAATTTTCTTAAAGAAACAATTTAGCTTATAACGATCAGGGGCTATAAAAAGAGAATATACAAAATTGTCACAAGGATGAGTCCACAAGCAAATTTTCAGAAAAAAATAAAATATTTACATTTTATGGTTTAAAAACATTTATTAACTGCCCATAGGATGTTATTGTAATCGATCCGATTTTTTTAGTTGAAAATTTCGGATTTTCAAGGTCCCTAGAGTCTGTGCTTGTGTAATTAATTTCGTATGTCTGAACGTCTGTACGTCTATACGTTCGGGAGGTTTTTTTCGTGCTCTTCCAAAACTCAAAAAGCAGTAGAGTTATCGACTTAAAATTAATGTTGTTCTACAGATAATAATGCAGAAAGGCGCAGAAAGGATTCTCAAACAAATTGAGTTAGTGGTATTTTAGCCATAGCCACTTAAAAATAAGGTGAACATTTTGGTTAACCCAAGATATCGTACCAACAAAATACGCTAGCGACTTGAATTAAATTGTATATTACATGTATATTGTGACCTGATACGAAGTGAAATGAAAATCCAATTACAGTTTTTTTGTATAAATCGAAAAAAACTGAAAAAATAAATTTCTCAATTCGAACATTGTACGAAGAAAAAATGATTTTATATCCAAAATAATTGTATGCAAAGAAAGATAACGTTTTCGACATCTGGTAAAATTTTCAGAAAAATCGAATTGACAGTTTTTCATAAAAAAACAATACTTAAACTTGGTAAAACTTCGACTCAAATATCTTTTCAAAAATTAAAAGTATTGGCTTCAAACTAATTTTACCTTACAGAAAATTTTGTTTTAGACAGTCTGTAAATTTTGTATAAGAGTCAGTCAGGTTTTTCATTAAAAATAAAAATCTACAAAAAATGCTCCTAAAAGTGGTAAAAACTGGTTTTTGACTAAAAATATCGTTAACAAAAATCAAAAATATTTCATCACATGCAAAAGAATGTTTGTAATTATCAAACTGTTTAGAAAAATCCAACTTGCAACTTTTTTAACAAAACACGAAAACCTGCAAACCCTATAAGAACGACACGTCTTATAATTGAATTCAACATCTAACAGCCCTCGAAGTGTGAATGGGCATTGTTTTTTGAAAAATCCAAGGCTGAGGTCCAAAAATTCTTTTTATGTTTAGAACTGACCGTTCCAGCAAGCATTTATGTGTAGTTGTTTCCGTTAATTGTTGTGAACAAATAAACTAAATTCAATTTTGCCCTGGTAGCTCCTAGAACCATTACACCCGATGACGTCTATGATGTATTTCCAAAATAAGCTTATCCTTTCTTAGATCATGCAAATACAAATTGCAACAAACGCTACGGCCCGTTAAGGTTTAACTTGTTTTCACTCGAAAAGCCCATGTGTGTTTCAAATTAAACTTAAATACTTGTTTAGATATTCTATACCCAATTGTTAAAAGATCGCACTTGTAAACTCCTAACCGACAATATTCGCAATGGCCTTATCCAAGTGGAACATTTTTTTATACGCATTTTTAGTAGTTTATTTGATATTGGGAAATTTTAACGCTCGTTTCTAAATTTCCTTTTAATTTTATTAATTTATAGTAGTGAAATACGAACCTATTCACAGGTAGTACAATTTTCTAATTACAACACTTCCATCAGCTATAAAAAGCGAAAATCGATTCAAAAATGTGTGGTTCTTATTTAATACCTTTTACACATGAAAAAGACTAAAATGTTTAATAATGAATAATTCTAAAATAGATCTCCATTTGGAATTATACCTTTTTACAAATCTATACATTTCTGTAAAATAATAAATACAATTTATTAAAAAAAATGATATCAAATATACATAGATTATAAAACTACTGATATACATACATACATACATATTCTATCTTGTGCAAAAAAAAACATAAGATCAAAAAATGATAGTAACAGTTAATTAATTAATAATGGAACGATGCAAAACGAATTGTTGGAAAAGGTAATGCTTAAAAAAGAATTAATAAAAATTATTAATAATGTTACCATTAAGTACTATTACTATCGCGTTTCAATAATTTTGGTTTAGGAACTGTTTATCCTTTTTAAACTTCTTAATTATGTTATTTCTTTTTTATTAACTTATTATCAGTGTGGTTCGCATTCAATCTCTTTTTTTATTCAATTTAAACCAACGAAAAACAAGCAAGTAAATGCGACCCAGTTAAACATATTATTTCATTTCCCCACTGAAATGCCTACAATGATACTTTAGCAATTCTATAAGCCTATCTATCTCACCAAACCACTAGAAAACAGCAAAACGTTAATTCAATACAAATGCATTTCAAAAATTCATTAAAATATCATGTTAATTCTATATAAAAGCCCTAGCATCTGTGATGGGCGCCAGGAAGTAACCTCTCTTCGCAGAATAACAGAGATGGAAAAAAGCTGAGGGTGGTAGGGCGAAATGTGGTCGCAATTTTTCTTTTATTGAATTTAATTCATTAATGCACTAGATAGGCAGCACGCACATCAATATAAAAATACACATACACACCAACGAAATTATAATAAAAACACAAAATATACTTTTTTATCTTCTCATAGTATCCCGAGTCCGACGGAATAAGCCGGAGCTATGAGAGGAAGGATATGTACTACCATTCTACCATCGAGATTCTACATAGATCAACAATGGCACATAGCCATCATCATCATCATGATCCAGCAAAAAGTGAAACAGCATCAACAGCCGACTGTAATTAAAAATTTTAATTTACTTTGATAAACAGAGTTGTGGTAGCTGGTTTATCAACTTTTTTCTGCTTCCATTCCATTCCTATAGGTTTCCATAGGATAAACCAGCAGTTGCAAACTTGGAACTCTCTTGCATGCTACTCCCAACAACGCAACGTCACAATCCAACCCTGTTTAAGTCAAAGCTAAAAAATATAGCAGCAGGTGCCTTCACATTTAGTTTTTTTGTTGTTATTATTGAAAGTCGTTTGCATTATTGTTATTCTTCCCCCATTTTCTAATCATTATTCTATTATTTGTATTTTCTTTTATTCGACGGACTTAATCTATAGCTGTGTGGTGCAGAGTTGTTAATGTTTTTTTACTCATTAGGATATCCCTTCAATTCGGGTGTTTTGACAATAGATAAATGCATAATTGCATATGTCACCACTTCTAAGTCCTTATACGGAAGCTATACGGAAAGATGAATTTCAAAATATCAAAGAAAAAAGGGTCATGGCCATGGTTCGTTTAGAGTTAAATGGCCACTAAAGAACTAAAATAGGGCATAATAACTGCTGAGGACTAATTAAGTAAATAAACCTCGTGGGAACCCAAAGGTGAGGAAATTACTACATTTTAATAAAACCCTTACGGCTACGATATCAATTGTTCAATTTCAGAAATCAGAATCTCCAAAGTATCTGCGAACTTATAAGCTTTCAATTGATACTCTTTCCCATAAATATTGCATTAAAAATGGATATATGTATTAAGTTATGTACTGTATCTACATTTTTATTGGGTGAAATTCAGCAAACAAATTTAATTGCTACTTTCGCAATTACCATACCATCTATAGGACATTCTTGAGCAGGTATAAGACCATTATTTATAATAAGTATGTACATATGCTTAGCCCGAATTAATTATTATAGTCAGATTGTTTTTTGTACGACAAACATCACAGCTATGGCATCAATTCTTCAAAGAAAAATGGCATGTATGTATCTCATTCACAAAACCGATTATATGTACATTGTACACAAAATAATAGCGGGAGGTGACTTAACGAAAATATGCACCTTTGTAAAAATGTTTTAAATTTGGTGGACGGTGGGTCCTATTATATGGTTTTGGACCATAGAGCTCTTAACTTACATCCAGTAAACACATACACTCCTACTCACTTTACCAAGGACACAAGCACAATTAGCGTTCTTGGTTTATTTTTTTGTTATTGAATTGAGCAAAGTTCTTCACTTAAACCATGACCGATTGCACTTAACTTACCAATGCGAACCTCTTGTTTCAAGTTGCAGTTATTGCTATAGAGATTTTAAAAGCATTAATTATAACCTTCTAGCACATCACTTAAGATCGGTTGAATGGTTTCGAGTTTTCTTTATGGAGTCTGTCGACGGCAAAGTTGCTTTTATTGAAGGAAGTATTAGCTCTCTTTTCAATATTCACGTTCTTTGCAAAACAAAAACTTATAAATGCAATGACCATTCTTGGTTCAACAACAAAATCTAGCTTACAAAGTTTGGAAACGTTTTAGACTCGACGAACTTCATAACGTCTATACTGACTTAGGAAATGAAGTTGTACTTGAGATTAGGGAAGCTATAAGAGACGTTTCTATGCTCCTTGACTTAACACTGCACTAGCCGGTCATAGACTTTGGAAAAATTTAAAAGAAATTTGTGTTGGTAAGCACTTGAATAGTGTTTCCACTATAATTGATTGTGATTAACTGAATACCAATTTCATATCCCTATCATCATTTGAGTTCAATGATAGCGTGTTAAAACTTTTTCTGTTCCAAAAACCCGAAATGAGTATCGGCCAATAGCCATATTACCATATCATACCCCAATGTGGTAATATCTAAAACGTAACTACATGCCAATGCTAATAAGAGAAAGTTTAGATAAGAATTTCGTGTCTTTTCTCACTCTTTTGGATTTTTCCAAAGCCTTTGACACTGTCAATCACGGTAATTTATGCATCAAATTAAGGGATGAGTTTCAATTTACGTCATCATCAGTGAGACTCATTTTCTCATATCATTGTTCTAGATACCAAGCAATAGTTGCTAACAACCAAACTTCAAGTTTTCTTCCGCGAGGTGTTCCCCAAGGGTCTATTTTGGGCCCATTACTTTTTACTATGCATGTTAATAGCTCCTGTCTCTAAGCTTTAACTCATCCATACATACATATGTATGCCGATGATTTACAGCTTAGGTACAGTTGTCCACTGGGGTTGTTTAAAAATGGTATTTGGGAGATAAACGAAGATCTTAATAAGAAATTGATCTGGTCTCGATCAAACGGACTTTGTTTCAATCCTACTAAGTCAAAATGCTTAGTCATTTCAAAAGACCCTATACAGATACATCTTGTTTTTCTTCAATATTACTTAATGATAACCTTATTCAGTTTATTGACTCAGCCAAGAACCTTGGACAAATAATATACAACTTATTATAGGTAGAGTGTACGGAGGCTAACGTAAGTTATGGACCACCCAAAGAATCACTCCAATAAAAACAAGAATGATACTTGCTAAGTCGCTGTTTATTCCTATTTTATTATTTGGGTGTGAACTATTTAGTAATTGCGAATCCAAGCACACAAGGAAACTTAATGTTGTCTATAACAGTGTGATAAGATATATTTTTGGACTACGGAAATATGTCCACATTTCCTCATATTCAAGATTAATATATGGTTTTTCTCTTGATAAGTTATTTTCGTTTAGGACCTTAGTAATGCTCCGCAATGTCATGCAAACACAACAACCGACGTAGCTTTTCCACTACTCGGTTTAGAATAAGACTGAGACAGTACTTTAAAAGATATTGTATCTTACTGTGCAAGACAAATAATAAGTAATAAATAAATACAAAATAAATAAATAAAGCTTGAACAAAAGCTGTTGGCTTTTGTTGGTCCGCAACTGTGTTTCGGAAAAAATCTTATTTCTATTAATTTAGATGTTTCTTTTATGCAATTATATAATTTTATAAGCTTGTGTTTGTTATTTCTTCTCTCGTAAATAGAATTTCGTATTTAAAATTACTTTATCTCTTAATGATGGTTAATATTTCTTTATAAACTAACTAATGGTGAGTTTGATTCACCTTATTTATAATTATTTATTATTATACATACATTTGAATTAAAGAGGCGGAGCGAATAACCTGCGTGTATTTTATTTTATATATATTGCGGGCTAGGCAGAAAATACAGTAATAGTTTATTTTTCAATGAAGATTACTCAATGGAAATCAATATCAATACAATTTACAGTTAAGATTGTTTCTTTGACACAGCGGGTCATTGGTTCATTTTTCACGTAATTAACTCTGTATACATCTTCTCGAAACAAATAACGTATTCAAAGTTGTCGCGATGGAGCATGCAAATTTATTAAAGACAACAAAAAAGGGCATTTGATATGATATGATAAATTATCACTTATAAACATTACAGAAAACATTTTACATACGGCTATTTTCAAGTGATTGAATAGCTAAAAGTTGGCATCTGGTTTTGTATGATGGACTTTCGATGTTCCACCCACATTTTTGAATAGTGAATCTTGTAAATTTCGTTTGGACCATTTCAATTCTTTTAGATTGAATGTTATAAAAAGGGTTTCAGATTACACAACAGTATTCCAAGATTGGTCTTACATATGAGGTAAAAAACGATTTGAGAGTAAAAGAATCTTTAAAGTCTATGCTATAGCGTTTGATAAAACCCAACAGGAATTTGCTTTGGTTACACTAAATTCAAAGTGCTTAACAAAGTTAAGTTTAGGGTCAAAAACTACACCAGGATCTTTCTTATCCCTTGCTCTTTCTAGAACTTGATTCTCAATTTTGTTTTCAAAGAAAAGTTGCAGCAAAAAGAAAAACATTGACATTTAGCGACATTTAAATATAATTGGTTATAAAATATATAATATCGTTTTGTAAGAGATGACAGTCATTAATAGATTTTATGCAACGTCAAGTGGTTACCTTGGGGCACACCAGATTAAATCGAAATTGGTTTTGAGAGAACTTCGTAAATGCAAATAAATTGAACTCGACCCTTAAGATAAGATTCCAACCATTTAAAAAACTAAGAATGCAATCCAAAGTGTTTTAATTTCTTAATTAAAATAGAGTGACTTACTCTATCAAATGTCTTTGCGGTTCAACTAGAGAAGCAGCACATTTTTTAAGAATAATAGGTGGAATTTCGTCTGGACCTGGTTTGTTGTCATCATTTAAACTCAATACAAACAAAAACAAACAACCAATATCTGCCTTACATTCAAAAGACAAATATTCGGCTGAATTAGCGTAACCTGCAATTTCATAATAGTGTGCGAAGGAATCACAAACACTTGATACATTTGAAAATGTTGACCCAAGATAATTTACAGACCTGGGAATACCAATCGATTTCTTTTACTGTTGATGTAGGACCAGAATGAATAACTAATTGTTTTAGGTTATATTTAATTGATAAAATATAATTTTGAAATAAAAATTTGTTAACAACGTCGAATTCTCGTTCCAATTGGATATAAATATTTTGCAGTTCATCTTTATTTTCTGCTATCCGTAAATGTTTATAAGCTTTGGTTTTTCTATTGCTTTAAAACAGCTCAAACAGCTTCTGTCGTGTTTATTTTTTAACTTCAGACTAGCGCTTTAAAATGGGTTTAATTTGTCTATAGATAACATATCTGGAGTAAGGTTAGCAAAGAACTTATCCATATCAATATAGTGGGATTGTATTCATTGTTTAGAACCAGTTTGATTCTCCTGGGAATGAGAACTTTTATCCCGAATAGGGTTAAAAGCATCAGACCTAAGGAAAACGCATGGTTCGATGCGAGCTGTAAAGAGGTTATTAGGGTCAAGAAGGTAAGTTTCCGTTGTTTTAAAGCCAATCCAACCGAGGAAAACTGGAATAAGTTCAAGCAAGCCAGGAAGACCTGCAACCCCCATATTCGACGGACCAAATTTTTACATGACCAAAAATTATGGCAAAAAATACTGCAATGTCCCAAAGGCAGTACAAATTTTTGGTCATTTGTAAAAAACATGAGGAATTCTTCCTCTTCCTCGGTTCCTACGCTCGTTGTGAATGACACTCCATTTGTTAGCTCCTTAGAGAAAGCAAATCTCTTTGCTAGGCAGTTCGTCGCCAATTCAACTCTGCCAGTGAGTGTTATGACTCCGCCTGTACTTGAGCGAGTTAATGTTTCTATGGGGCAAATCTTTTTTCGCACTCGTACTGTAGCGAGAGTCCTAAAAGATCTTAACATACACAAATCTGCTGGTCCGGATGGTATCCCCGCTATTGTTCTGAAGAGGTGTTCCTCATCGCTGGCAAAACCACTGTGTAAGCTTTTTCATCTGTCCTACTCCTCAGGTCTCGTTCCGAGCGGATGGAAAACCGCCTTTGACCAGCCTATTCCCAAAAAAGGCGAATCTTCCTCACTGTCTAATTATTGACCGATTGCACTTACGTCCCTTCTTTCCAAGGTCATGGAAACGCTGATTAATTATCAGCTCAAGAATTATCTTGAAGAACGGAAGCTTCTTAATGACCGACAGTATGGCTTTCGTAGCAATAGGTCCACTGGTGATCTCATGGTTCATCTCACCGAACAGTGGAACAAATCTTTACATAGTTTTGGAGAAAGTAAGATTATTGCAATAGATATTTCAAAAGCATTTGATAGGGTTTGGCATCAGGCTCTCTTATCGAAAATGCGTGCTTTCGGTTTGCATGAATCCCTCCTTCATTGGATTAGTAATTAACTTTCGAATCGTTCAATACAAGTTGTATTGGATGGATTCAAGTCTGAAAACCACAAAATAAATGCTGGTGTGCCCCAGGGCTCTGTTCTATCTCCAACACTCTTTCTCATTTTTATTAATGATCTCCTGTCTGCAACATCTAATCCAATACATTGTTTCGCTGACGATAGTACTCTTAGCTTTTCATATTCGTTTTCAAATTCACACCCCTCTTCTTCGGATGTGGAACTGCAACGACAATATATGATAAGTTCATTAAATTCCGACGTAAACAGCATTGTACAATGGGGAATAAGAAACCGCGTGGAATTTAATGCTTCGAAAACGCAATGCTGTCTTGTATCGTTAAAGCGAAATATACCCCCCTGCCATTATCCATAAATGGCACTTGCATCGAGGAAACTGAACATCTGGATATTCTTGGTATGTGTATCACCAACCACCTTTTGTGGAACGATCACATACGCGATGTCGCCAAAAATGCCGCAAGATGTTTGGGTTTTCTAAGGCGATGCAAGAAGTTTTTCTCCCCCTCTGATCTGGCTGTTATTTACAAGTCTTATATACGTCCAAAGCTTGAGTATAACTCCCATATCTGGGCTGGTGCTCCTGCAACTTACTTAAGCCTCTTGGATAGTATTGAACGTAGAGCATTTAGTTTGATTGGTGATATTACCATCATAAGATCATTTACGTCACTTGAACATTGTCGAAATGTTTCTTGTCTCACCCTGTTTTACCGTTATTTTAATGGTTTATGCTCTAGAGAAATAGCCAGCTGCATTCCTCCCCTTAAACAGTTCAACCGTAATACTCGCGCTTCTAGGAATGCTCATCAATATACGCTCGAGCCCATCTTCGGTCGTACTGTCAAGTACAGAGATTCGTTCTTTAGCCGTACTATGCGAATGTGGAATGCCTTACCACACTCTGTCTTTCCCAGCTATTGCAATATTCAGGAATTCAAAACCAATGTGCACCGACATCTCCTTTCAACCCCTGTCTTCCTTTCCTAGTGCTCTCTTGAGTGTGCGCTTATTATAAAAAAAAGTACTATATTGTAAACTTCTTTATTTTATTTGTCGTTCTCAAACAGTTTATGTTAAATGTTAATCATGTTCTGTAGTTTTATTTGCTGCAAGTGTCATCCATGGATAATGGCAAGGGGGTTATATCTCGCACATACTCTTCAACTAATGATGAGCCTCTGAAAATTCTGAAATGTTAAAACATTAATGGCTACTGTGCCATCTATTGGTGCTTAATACGCCCTTGTTAAGAACGAATTTCAAAATAAATGTCCAAAAACAACCACCTGTTTTCTTTTTCGCTCATTTGGAAAGTGTTTTACTTAACAATTTTATTTTTTTCTGCCTTTGCAGTTTTAAAACTGCCAAATCGAACGTGAAAGTTCTGATAAAATCGACCAAAATTCTGATGGTTTTATTAACTTAAAAAAGAAGGATTCATGCAGAAGCAACGATATATACAAGTGCATATTGACCTCTCCCAAGTTGGAGTGCTTAACTGAAGACATCGATAGAACGATCTGGATGGGGAAGTTTATTCAGGACTGTAGAACCACCTTAAGTAAGAAATCAAAACAACATCAGCTTGAAACGGGGAACTTCTAAGGAGTCCATAAGATTCTTCTGTTTCTATGTCAAACATAAAACAACAGAGTTATCAAAAATTCCAGCCATCTTAAATTAGTTAAGCTTAAGAAGCTGGGATATTACCCACACTGATAGCTTCCCATCCCGTCTGTCAATTTGTTTTGTGTTAAAAAAGTTATCAGTTAAATTATTCTAAAAAATTTTAAATAACCAAGTTTGATTTCAAAATCTTTTTTGTTTACGAGATTTTTAGTCGTTTACCGGTTTTTTTTTCAATTATAGTAGCATTTGCGTACCATTTTTTGCAGATCAAATTTTTTTATGAAAACAAATTACTGTTAGATTTTTATAAAAAATTTACTGAATGTTGACAACAATATTTTCTAAGAGATAATTAGTTTAAAGCCCATATCACAAAGTTTTGAAAATATCTTTGAGTCGAAAACCAATAGTTACCAAATTGTAATAATTTTTTTGTAGGTTTTTATTTTTTGTAAATAAAACTGGCAGTTCGTTTTTTTTTTCTAAGTCCCTAGCCAAAATGTTCAACATTTTTTGAATTGCTTATGTTAAAAAAACTAACGACTTAATTTGTTTGAGAGTCCTTTCTGCATCTTTCTGTATTATTATCCGTATAACAACATTTATTTGAAGTCGATATCTCCATTAGTTCTTGAGCTATGGCCGACGAAAAACACTTTTCGAACGTACGGACATACGGACGTACAAACGTACAGCACGAACAGACATCTTTCTTAACATCTTTTATTTAGACTCTATAGGGATCTTTTCAATTCGAAAAATCGAACCGATTACAATATTTTCCTATGGGAAGTTAAAAAATTTTAATTGACAATTTTAACAACGGAGGTCGTTTCAGAAATTAATTCAGCTGGGTGTAAAAGAAAATTCGGAAAGAAAATGTCCTAACCAGAGTTAGTTTACGAAATGATTAAAAGTAAATGTTTACCTATTAGACCTTACAACCAAACTTAACAAAAACGTTTGAAATTCTTTTCTTAATATCTTGAGGGAGTAGTTAGCATTACCAACAATAGATTGCACAATAACCATTTATATTTGGAAAAAATTTACAAATTATCTTCAAACATTTTTGTATGTTTTTAGTTGGCACGGATTGTATGCATCCATAAATTGGGATTTTGTTTTCATTTAAATGCTATATTCCTGGAAACACTATTAGAATAAATAAAATGAAATTGAAATAAAACAAAGCTAAATAGATATATACGAGTACATTCCTTTAAAAAATAAAACAAACTAGGTGGTGCAACAGTCCGTTAAGAACTAGGGCACACATTAATGATGGCGAGCCATTTCAGGTATGGAAGGGATCTACAGTTGAATGCCAAATCCGAACAGCTTATTTAAGAAAGCACTTTTCACGACAAGAGTTACTCTTGGAGGATTTGTCAATTTATCGCAAAAGGCAGTACCCGCGAAAAAAGCATTTAGGTGGTACAGACAGTTATTGAATCCAAGACCTCTATACTGACAATCCTAAGCACTAACCATCACGATACGAATACTGTCAAATTAATGCTTCTATTATTTTGATAATAATATGTACATATGTTACTTTTGACAAAAGTGCAAATGCCAATGCAATATTCAATCTAAGACGACATGTTTAGATTAATTTTTATCAACAATCGTAAGAGGAGGAACCTGAAAAGTAAAAAACTGCTTTGGTCCTTGTTCTCTCCTCAGTAAATATTACTAAATATATCCAACGTGGAAATAATTTAAAAATTTTTACAACTTGATTAATCGAATATAAAGGGCGATTTTTTAAATTTCAGAAAAATGCATGAAGTCTTTATTTAAATCGATAGTACGGTGCATATAATTTAATGACAGCGCCTCAAATGGTCCATCCGCTTAGTCCAATTTTGGCATACTCTTTCCAAAATTTCGGCCGGTATCTCAGGAATAAATGCTTCAATGTTGTCTTCCAATGCGTCAATTAAATCTTGCAATGCTTCTGGCTAATATTCACTCCAAAATCGACCATTGAGCCAAAAATGAGTTTCGGCGCTCGCTGAACTTTCTTAACAGAGCACGAATTTCGATAATAAAATACAATGTTCGTTTGTAGGACGATTCATGAGTAAATTATATACCAGACTAAAGATGTTTGACAGTGAAACAAAACACGAAACGTGCGTCAGCTGGTTAAACCAGTGTTGCCAAATAGATAATAGCTAAAAAGTCACCCTTTATTAAATATCGAATAAAATATGTGGCGTGATGGTTAGTGCGTATGACTACCATGCCAGAGGAATGGGTTCGATACCTGCATGTGCCATCCATCCCTGACAACCAGACAATATTGAGCGAGTGCACACAGAGGAGGCTGAGAGTTGTAGTTCTTAATGGACTGTTGCGCCACCAAATTTATTTATTTATTTATATTAATACAAAATAAATTCAATACAATGGCAGTCGCAACACTTACATTGTTATGAAGCCTATTTCGTTCTTCAATATGCTTTAATAAGGGTTCCCTTTGATAAACCCACATTTCTATACACCATAGGTATAATATCTCCTACAATAATTGATAACAATTTTTTTTAGGTTGGTTTTTAAAACTTGCAATTATAATAGCATATTCTTTTATTTTAGATAATATTTATTTCGTGCCTATGTACATATATATGAAAACAAATTAAATATACTGAAGCTTTAAAATAAAAAAAAAATTAAATTAAAAAATCAAGTCATGATATCATATTCATAGTTATTTGAAGCATATGATTATTATTTCCTCATGCTCATCTTATTGTCTAACTCTCTACTATATAACTACAAGAGCACAACCAAAGCAAAATTATTGTTTAATTCCAATCCAAGCTTACCAAATCAATTGCAAAACTGCTTCTACATTGAAGGAGCCGAACCTACATAATAATATATTTTATATAGTAGTGCAGCTGAGTGAATGAATAGAAATTTTTCGTAATGGAAAACCTATTCTCTAGTGGAATGAAAATTTTAATTGAAATATGTGATGAATATAAAACACCTCCCACACAACCACCCCATACGGAATCCCGATGGCGATATATGTGATGTGATGAACCGAAACTAAATCAGAATCACCCAAGCCAAGATTAATTCACATCTGCATTGCACACCACCCAATGAAACACAGTAGGGTTACATAAATTATAATACGGACAAAACATCAACGATAGGTACATAATTTATATTATGACAATGTATGTATGTATCTGTATGTAAGTGAAAATGTATCAACAGTTAATTTTAAGAGAAACATTGTTTTCAGCTCTAATATCTGTACGCAGCCTGATTATAATAATTATAAGTTAAAGGGAGAAACCCAATACTTACTTACTTAAGGTGGCACTATAGTCCAAGACGGCCCAGGGCCTCAACCATAATGCGGCTCGGTCCCCAGCTAGCTGTTTCCATTTTCGGACGCCAAGTTGGTTAAGGTCCTCTTCAACCTGCGTGCGCCAATTGTGTCGCCGTCCTTCGGGATTATATGTGAAGATCGTCCGGCTGGTGCGTTGATTTCCATTCGCTCTACTTGAGGCAGCCATCTGAGTCGTTGGACTTTTACTCTTTTGACCAGATCAGTGTCACTGTACAGCCCGTGCAGTTCGTCGTTGAATCTTCTATTCCACTCTCCATCTATGCAGACGAGATCAAAAATCACCCGAATAATTTTTCCCACGAAACATCCTTCTTCTCACTCACCTTAACAAGGTCCAAGCCTCAGTGACATAAATGACAGAGCTGGGATGATGAGTAGATGGTAACTTTAGATGATTGAGAGAGAATTTTACTACACAATTGCCTTCTCAGTTGAAAGAAATAGCGATTTGCAAGAGTTATTCTCCGTTTCATTTCAGCGCTGGCGCCGTTGTCTAAATTTATAGCGGTGCCTAGGTAGACAAAGTCCTGAACTACCTCAAAGTTATATCTGTCGATGGTAACGTTTTGTAACATTGTACAATGTCCTATTTTGATGGCAGCACATACTTTCGTCGCAATTCTGAAAAACTTGGAACTAAGATCACGCTTTTATCTTCCAATTATGTCAATATCATTGGCGTATGTGAGTAATTGGCCAAACCTTTCCAAGATTGTGCCTCTAATTTTGATGATTACGTGTTGGAAATTTCTTTTAAAAACGATGTTGAAGAATTTGCATGACAGTACATCGCCTTGTCTAAAACCTTTTATTTGGTGTGTTTGTGGTGGTGTCATTAGGCCAACATTTTGATGATGCTCAATGACCAGCTTTTTAAATTTTACGACTACGAATAAATAAATAAACGATTAAGTACTTACCATTGCCGAGTTGATACTTGTGCACGTGTTACCAATAGCAGGTTTGGGGTATAGAGTATTACGGTTTTTTGTTCGGTCTCAACCTCGTCGTTAAATTGTATCTGAAAGTCTCTTCTCGTTTCGACACGACTTTTAAGACTGAAATCTATCGTAGAATTTTGATAGTCTTTAACTTGATAGATGGACATTAAACCATATTTGGAATCCTTGAAATAATTCCTAAAGTTAAATAATGTGTACTGAAATAAACATTATTTTGAGTATCTTATAAGATAATAGATATTTGTATGTATAGTAAACACTTATGGAATATACAATTTTATTAACAATTCAAGCGATATACGAGTAATGTAATACAAAAGTAAGGAGAGAAAGGTAAGAGGTGCAGTAAAATTATGTTTTATTTTATTTTTGAAACCTATATATATAGTTACATATAATAGATAGCTGCAGACAGATATATACAAAGATAGATAGATAAATAGAGAAAGAGAAATAGAAACAAAGAAGAGTTTTTTAATTTTAAAATTAAAATTGTATACTGCCTTTTTGATGCCAGACACGATAAGCAGAGTAATCAATGAGATTCGGTTGATACCGACAGTCGAGTTTTTTTCAAAGAGATTTGATGGAATATGAAATAATACTTATGTTTTGTTCGATATAGGGCGGGATCTGGTTGAAAAAACTACGTATAAATAATCAGAAGCACATTATGGCTAAACCACAACCACGTGTTAGATCGGTCGAGCTGTTGACAGTCTTTTTACCGACTTTACGGTATTTTACAAGGTCTTTGTCATAAAGGTAAAGCGCGACGTAAGAATTTGCAAACGATATTTATTCAAGTTTACATACATTTTTATAAGGTGTTACTTTATTTATTTTAATTTTGTGTGAATGGAGATGAAATATTTTTTATATAAATTAAACAGAAGAATGGAATACACTGCTGCTATACATAGATTCTAAAATAAAACAAAAAAAATACAATGACAATACAGTTATCAGCTGACAAAATAAAAATAGACAAAATAAGAATATACGAAAGCGTGAATGTGGTTCAACTATTAAACACAAATATCACTCAAAAGTCAGAACTTTCAAATCGTTCAAGAAAAGAATTCAGATAGGTGTACCTTATTGTAATTCTCATATATGTTTTCTCTGAGAATCAATCAAAATTTAATAGTGTTAAGTTTACTACACATTCCATCCCACTGTAATACCACACAAAAGGACGATGATGTGTGTGATTTTTACAATCAACATTGTGATGTGTTTGAAAACAATGGAATTTCTGAATTAATATTTTTATATTTATTACTTTTCGAATCTCGTACTACATATCGTGTCATGTCCAAGAAAAAAACAAAGAACTTTGCCTTCCTACAGTATACCTAGTCGGCTTACAGTTCTCTTTCCTAGTCATCCATCGTCAACATTCAGCAGCACTTTTTTAATAATATCCCATATCCATGAAGCGCAATGGTGCAAACAAAAAAAAAACTCTACAACAGAAAAAAGAAAAACTGACTTTTGTTCTATGACAAAAGAACTTTATTTTACAACATTTGGTGTTCGGTCTTTTTACCACCTAACTATACCACAGTGATGGGACCGGTCGGGGTGTATGTTAGGTAATGCATATTTTATGGTTAAAAGTTGAATGTTTGTTTTTTTTTTTTTAATGTTACATACCTACATACATATGCAAACATAATATATACATATGTACATAAATACAAATAGTAATGAAAATGATGATGTTAACGTGCGCTTAGATGCTACCAAAGGGGCAATGGAAGTGAGGAGACATTCAAAAGTTGAAGTTGATTAAATTCGAGAGTTGTAAGGGATCGATGATTAAATCAGCGGAAACAGACAAAAAAGCGACACAAAACGACAACACGATGTTATTTATTTTGATTGTGTTAGCAATGTTTTTCTTGTAATTTTGTTGTTTATGCAGGCAACATAAAAAAGGCACTGCCGTATGAGTACGGCAACGGCACACAAATTGAAAAATAATGACGGAGCACGAGTGTAAGGTTGAGTGGGCGTGAGTGATGGGGAAGGCACATTTCGTCGAACTGTTAACAATGATTTTTTTCAAACAAAACTAGAGAGGAAAATATTGGGTGATTGCAAATTAATTAAATAAATACATTAAAGGGTTTCCAATCCAAATGTGATCATTGAGCAACTACAATACAATGGTAGGGTTGAGTAGTACTTAAGGGATAGACGGTGATATGGATGATTAGATTATGATAATACGCAAACGAAAATATAATAAACGTAGAATGGTTGCATTTAGGAGTGATAAATGGTTGTATTGAAATGCAGATTTTGGACTTTTCAATATTCATGCACGAGTACGGTAACTTTGGCGATAAGATGTAATAACGGTTTTTGAAAGGGGATCTTAACACAAGCATAATTATAAATTATAACTTTTTTAAAACCTAGAATTCTACACTTTATAATAAACTTTAATTAAAGTTGTTTATATCAATAGTTTTTAAATAATTGACTTCAAAGTCAAAACGTATGAAAGAAAAAGTTTAAAAAAATAGCTTAAAGTATTATTTTTCAGATTATTATACCTAATTAAGAATAAAAAAGTAATTGATGTAGAAAGCTGATTAATTCCTAATCAAACACTGAAAATACTGTTTTTTAGTTTTAGAGAAAATTGAAAAAGAAAAAATACTTTTGTATCAGATGCGATCATGTTACTTTTCCATCTGAAGAGTCTTGGGTGGAATCAGCTAAGGTGAAAATTGACTATTATATTTGATTGTCAAATTAACTATTTTCGTCTGTGACAATTCGATTGAACAATTTGAGATACAAATTGTCACAATTCACTGTTGCTATATGGTGAAATTTTAAAATGATTCCTATAAAATATCTAAATAAAAGTATAAATTGGATATGTTTTAATGACATTTTTACTTTTCTTGTGTTTCTTTTTTCGAATTTCGCAAGGTATGTCGGTCAGAAGAATGTTTTTTTTTCCAACTAAAAATGGTAAATGTTCTATTCAGAAACGACATATTTGTTGGAAAATGAATATAACATTTTTGGTGTAGCAGAATGTTTGTCATTCGTTCAGCTACTGTCAAACGAGCTGCACGCGTTTTCATAGTGTTTACCAAAAATACAAAGTGTTGCGGAGGATGAGGATTTCTTCCTCCACAAAAATCATACACAATCCAAGACTCTTAAAATGTCCAATATGGACAATAAAACTATAAACAATATAAACTATTACCAGCTTCTACAGGCATTGTGCCCAGATGAGTGCATGGATAGTGGAGATAGTGAACCTGGTGAAATTGTGAATGCAAAAGTGTCCATTCCCTCAATCATTGTCTTAAAAACTAAGAGTGAAATTCTCCGAGGCTTAATTAAAAGCCTTAAAATTAGTGACTGTGTTATTAAAAACATTTCCTTGGGTCAAAAATTCATGTGCTCAAGCATGGCATCCAACGAACTTATTGAAACAGCTTTAAAAGCAGAATCATGTGAGTTTTATTCCCACGAAAGGAAATCATCTAGACCTTTCAAAGTTGTACTATCCAGCTTAGATCTCTATGATAATACAAAACTAAAGAACGAATTATGTACTCTAGGTATAAAATGTAATGAAGTTAAGTCTATAACAATTAAAACCAAATCGCAGCATTTACATTATAAATATATTGTATTGATCGAACGTGGTTCAATCAAAATGAACGGACTTCGCGCCAATTATAGAACTGTGTTTAAAACTCTTATTACATGGGACTACAAAAAACACCAACCCAATAAAATAACACAGTGCTATAACTGCCAAATGTATGGTCACGGCGACATGCATTGTCAAGTCAACAGCTTCTGTTCTTCTTGCGCTGGGCCCCACAAAACATCTGAGTGCAAGGAACTCCCTACATCAGTAAAATGTGCAAATTGCAATGGGCCGCACAAATCAAACGAAACGATCCAACCTGTATCAGCCGTAAACAATATATTGAAAATTGAAATACGACAAAGAATCTTTTCACGCATGCGCGGCAACAACAATTCAACCACAAAACCGGTTTTTGCAAACCAACTGAGAGCCAAAGTTAATCATGTTAACTTCACCATGGAAGATTTTCCCCAGCTGCCTCACTCCACAAAGAAGAGCCAGACTGCTCACCAACACGCTACGTCATCATCTTCTGCAAGCACGAGTTTCAACTATAACCATTAACCATGTGCATCCCGCCAGTGTTCGCTCTGATAATACTCGCTCTGATAATGTTGTTACTGAAAAAATAAAAACTCTATTCTCTTTTGATGAAATTTCTAATCTTCTCATCTCACAGATGTTATGTCTAAGTTACGCTCTTGTCGAACAAGAGAAGAGCAATTTACTTAATTACCACTCTTGCAGTGAAATATGTTTATGCAATATGACGAATATAAACCCAAAAATTATTATTTTTAATGCTTCAAGCATTCAAAATAAAAAATTGAATTTTTTAATTTTATGAAATATAATAAATTTGCTTTACTAACGGAGACATGGTTGACAAACGAAAGTAGTCATAATCCAAATTATGTATGTCATAGACTTGATAGACGACATTCAAAAGGGGGTGGCGCGGCGTAGCTCTAGTAGTTAAAAAAAATCTGAGACATAGGTTGCTTCCAATTGTTCGTTTAGAGGTTGTGGAAGCTATTCAACTCAACAGATTTAAATATTTTTTCTCTTTATTTCCCCTGGTGGAAATGCTGGTAACGAGAAAAAAACTAAATTCAAAAGAGACATACTGAAGATTATAAGGACAAGGCCTAATTTCATTATAGGAGGTGATTTTAATTGTAGGCACCAATTATGGGGTTGCTTGAGAGCTAACTGTTTTGGAAATATACTTCACGATATTATTGCATATAACAGGTCGCTTTCAATTTTATATCCCCTTACACCAACATTTATACCGAGCTCCTCGTCAAAAAATCCTTCAACGCTTGACATATTTATCACAAATAACCCTGCGCGCTTCACTCAACCATTAACTATTCATGCTCTGAGCTCAAACCATTTGCCTGTGTGCACAGAGTTATTAGCAAACTGTTTATTAAACAATACACATGTTCGTTTCAAATTTTCTGCTGCAAACTGGGTAAGATATCAATCCTACATATGCAGCAACATGTACAACGGAAGCTTGTCGATTGAAGATGTTCAATCTCTTGAAGATGTGGACCGCGCTATTGAAAAGTTTGAGCAAACCATCAATAACGCTGCTCATATATCTATACCAAAAACCAGAAATCCAAGTTCCATTTCAAACCTTCAACCTTTGCCGGGTAACATATTGTCTTTGATCCGTTTACGAAACACTGAAAGAAGAAAGTGGATTAGTTACAAATTAGACTCTTTTAAAACTAATGTTAACATCCTAAATCGTAAAATTCAAAAAAAATTAGTGTTTCGTAATCAAAAGTGGAACAACTTACTATCGAGTTTTGATAAGGGTTCAAAACCTTTTTGGAATGCAATGAAAATATCTAAGAAGAAAGGTTCAGCTATTGCTCCTCTTAGGGAACAAAAGGAAGAAAAGGCAAATATCTTCGCTCAAACTTTCAACCGCAATCACTCAGTGTCCGCTCATTTAAGTGATAACGTAACCGGAAATATTGTTCGCGAAAAACTCTTACGAGTTCGAAGATTCTTTAATTTTCAACCCAGTACACTTGTTCCTAACAACAGTTTAGTAAAAGGCTTGCTTAAATACCTGAAAATAAAGAAATCTCCTGGAGATGATGGAATTAGCAACCAATTATTAAAAGCACTGCCTAAAAAAGGCATAACTTTTTTAACTTTTATCTTCAATGTTTGTATCAAACACTGTTATTTTCCTGAAAAATGGAAAGTAGCAAAGGTTATACCTATTGCCAAGGCTGGAAAACCTAAAGATAGCCCATCAAGTTATAGGCCTATAAGTCTTCTAAGCAATATTAGTAAACTTTTTGAAAAGGTGTCAAAGGACCGACTCCTGCAACATATTGATGAAAGAAGCATATATCCAATTGAACAATTCGGATTTAGAGCAGGTCACTCGACCTCCCATATATAATTTGTCCAAAACAATCTGTTTTAAAAAATTCTAGTCTAGTTTTGCTAGATATAGAAAAAGCCTTTGACACTGTTTGGCACGATGGACTCATCTTTAAGCTAATTTTGTTGAATTTTCCACGATACCTTATCCAAATTATTAGGAATTTTTTGAAAAACCGAAAGTTTTTTGTTAGTACTGGACTTGCCAAATCTTCTTTATTTAATATTCCATTTGGTGTTCCTCAAGAATTTGTTTTGGGTCCCATTCTCTTTAACGTTTTCTTATCGGCTTAAAAATACTGAAATTGCCATGTTCGCTGACGATACTGCCCTTTTTTCATCAAGTGTTTTTGCTCAAGATGCGCTTAACTACTTACAGTGTTCCCTTGATAAAGTTCTTAGTTACTTAAATAAGTGGAAAATATAATATGAATAAAAGTTAATGCCGAAAAATGTCAGGCCATTTGGTTCACACGACGCAGAAAACAATATTTTCTTCCACAAACCACACTCAATATTAATGCAACCAATATCGTATGGTCCGTCCGAAAATTGTAAATATCTTGGCATTATACTTGATAAAAAAAACTCACTTTTCAAGGTCACATATCAAACTCAATCCATAAAACGAATTTATTAATTAAAATCCTGTATCCGTTTATCAATAAGAAGTCTCATCTAAGCATACATAATAAAATATTAATTTATAAAAGTATATTTCAGCCAGTCCTCACTTATGGAGCAACAGCGTGGTTCGATTGTGCTGAGGCTCACATTAAAAAATTACAGATATGTCAAAATAAAGTCCTTAAACTAATACTTAATTTGCCTCGTTGCTATTCTACTATAAGACTCCATAAAAGAGCTAATGTCACCTTATTAAATCCACTCTTTACAAATTACAAGACAATTTTTTCGAGAGATGTTCTTTTTCAGATAATGATCTAATTCAAAACTTACAATAAAAAGTGATTTCCCAATCCTAATGTTTTGGGTTTATGTGCAATACGAGTTTTTAAGTTTAATATGAGGATTTTTTTTCTTGTAGTGTTTTCTTTTAAATAAATTTATGTATCATTTTTTCTTATCTTAAAATCTTGTTATAAATTTGTTATTTATGTTAAAGTTGTAAAGAAATTTTGTTTTTTTTTTTAAATCTCTTAAATTGTTTGTTAAATTTAAAATAATGTAAAAATTGTGCTACAAATAAAACAAAACTGATGACACTAACTAACTAAATGTTTGCTATCAATTTGACTATCACCTTACATACATAGACCAAATTCGATTATTTTGATTGTTATAACTCAACAATCACCTAAGTCGTTTCCAACCCCGGATTAAATATAAATAATACATGACCCTTTTTTATAGAAAGTACAGCTTTGAAAAAAAAATATTAGGACGACTTGTGATCTCAAATAATGGAATTTTTACTAGATGTCAATAAAGTATATCAATGTTCGATTGATGGAAAAGAAAGTGTGGATCTGTAACTTAAGGACTTCGACCCTTCCGATGCACGTTCGCAGTAAACACCTAGAAGATGAATTACCGCCAAAGCAACCTTGTCTCTTGACCTCTTGACCACCAAAGACGAACTCCACAGTGACACTAGTACGGTCTATGAATTGACTGACCAGACTTACATGCAAACTGACGTAATTATCTTCCTTCACTCATAGAAGGAATTCTTGTGAGAAATAAAAATTAAAAATCTTTTGGATATAAAAAAGAAGTATAGTTTTACTATATTTCAACTATCTCAAAAACTAGTTACATACATCAATTACTTCTATATTGGTATTTAAAATCATAAGAGAAATAATCCTCAAAGTAATTTGTTCACCTTTTTTGAAAAAACATTATTTGAAATTTATCACAAAGTGTAGAATTCTGGTTTTTGAAAAAGTTGTAATTTATATAACTATGAGTGTTGTTGTTGTTTTTAAATAGGCAAGATTATTATAACTCAGGCGACAGGATATTTAAACGGATTTTTTTTTGTTAAAAACAAGCATTTTTTACTATCTCCCCACGTTTAGGTGAGAGGGGTTATTTACAAAATTATTCCTTAAAATGAAAAAAAAATAGTTAACAAATAACGGTAATACTTACAATTAAGTATTATACTTTTTTTTAATCCAGTATTTAAATCAAGTCATAACTATTAATATGTCAAGTCATAACTATTAATAGAATTCTAAGAAAAAGCAATAACAGATCTTAAAGTTTTGAAAAATTACTCTTTAAGCCTTTTTTAACCTTTTTCCCCCAAATTTTGTGTTTAAAACAACAAAACATAATTTTGACTTTATTTAAAAACAAGCTTATAGAGAAATGTGTTGTTTTTAGAAAAATTTACAAAACTCAGTTGAACGTTTTACCACTATTTGTTTCCATTTAACGTAGCTATTTTTTTAAATTTCCCCTACCGCCTAAACGAGAGGAGACCCCCGTTAAAATACTAAAAAATGCTTGTTTTAAATTGTTCTATACAAATCCGTTATTAAACTTTGTCGCCTGAATTATCGTACTCCTCCCTTTAAATATTTTTTGTATTAATTTTAAGTCAATTTTTATAAAATTACCCTTTCAGCCTAAACGATTGAAGATAGACCACCCCTCCCTCCGATAGTAATAAATGCTTGTATTAAGCTCCTCTACCAAAAAACTTTACTACATCTTATCGACAAAGCATTTTGACGATCAGAGGATCGTCATAATATGACGATCACACAAAATCCAAAATATAATTAAAATAAAAGAAGATATCGTTGAGTGTAAGGAATGATTTAATTTTATTTTATTTATATCTATACATATGTATGTCGTCAGACGTATAGAGGGTTGTAAAGTATGCTCATACGATGAAGAGCTTTATTGTTGCCATAATATTAGTTATATGGAAGACAACATATAGACATCTATTCAATGTATGTAAGTTATGAGCTCCGCATAGGTAAATTAATAATGAATACAAGATTAGAAATAATCTTTTATGAACATAATGTTTGTCTAATCAGGTTCGTTATAATATCGCCTGATTGTATAGGTATGTAAAGGCATACATGCATTATAACGAACTTCCTCAGGGGCTATCAGTAAAATTACTCAGTAAAATATTTGTTTTTACTTTTTAAACATGTTACAGATTTATTTCTAGCAAAAGATTAATGCAATAAGATGAATCCTTTGATCAATTATTTTTTTTTTTTTTTCAAAAAGAAACAATGTATTTAAAGTTTTATTTAATTTATAATGAAAGCAACAGTAAACAAATTGTCTAAGGCGGGAGCCTCAAAGTGACATTTAGACATTTAATTTAATGACGTAAATTTACTGATTGCTATAATAGCTCATCAGTAAAACATTTCAGATTTCTCATGTTTCAAATATTACTTATAGATATAACCGGCCCTTTATAATGTACTTCTCTCTATAGCGAATTTCATTGTGTTCCCCTTAGCAGATATGTAATACGAATTAGGTTTTTATATAACGAAATCCTCTAAAACAAAATTCTCATAATGAAGAACTAATTTTGTTGTTGTTTCTTTACATTGAAATGTCAAATGAAATTTGAAATTGTTTTAACAAAGTTGGTTGTGGTAAATTTTGATAGTTGGTCCAATGAAGACCTATGTAGTTCCACTGTCAACGATAAGATCATTCATAAACGAGAACAACAGCAACTCTAACAGAGTTTTACCAAGTGATGCATACGAGATACGAATATGCTGCCGTCGATGAAAAAGTTGCTATAATCGACTTCCTTGAAGCGAAATCATTTTAAATTTTATTACCTCCAAGGATTATTACACATCAGGTGACAGTACTTTTTTTTTGAAAATATAAAACAACTATTAAAAAAATTAAATTTTCTTTTTACTATTTTTTATAAAACTTCTTCATAACAAAACAATTTGTTGCTCCCTTGCAGGTTCGTTATAAAGAATTTGTACTGTATTTTGCTGTACGCCGATACGACGATAACTTCAAAACTATTTGATTGTAATATGTTCAATATTAAATTTAACTTAATTTACCTTAAATTTGGCATCACCTAGCATCTATTACTTTCTTCAAAACTACCACAAGTTTTATGTCCCAATTACCAAAAACACTCTAGTAGCGATATAAATCCTTCGTACGTATCACCCTCCAAAACCCATTTGTTTACATTGTTGTATTTGTAATGTGAACGAATTCAACGAGAAAAAATTGACGTGTTTTCACGCATACATAGACACACTTACTGAGTTTTTTGGGGAAATTTAATAAATTGGTGGAGAAATTACACGCACACTATGAAAACGTTTATGAGGTTGATCTCCGGTTTAGCTTGTAGGCAAACCAAAACCAAGATGTCTACCGGGGATTTATATCTTTATATAGAGTGTTTTTGCCAATTACGATCCATTCACCTGTCCTCAGTCCTGTCATCCAATTTTCCATTCCTCTTCATTTTTCTTTCTTTAACTTCGCTTGAGATTGTTCGGCGAGCATGTTCGTCGTCTATGGCCACCTTCAGCCAGGCAAGAAATACTTTATAAAATAAACTCTTATTTTAATAAATATTTCTTAGACATTATATTTTTTGTCTTACATTTTTTTTTATTTCTTTTCTTTGGAATTGCTGCTCTTGAAGCACACTTTAGCCACAGATAATAAATTTATACAGATGTCTCACCCTTATGATGAGAAATAATATAGGTGCAGGAGAGTTGATATTTACAGTTGTTTTTGGAAATAGCAACAAAGCTAGGACAAGGTTGTCTCTATAGCTCGAGTTCTTATAATCGGATATGTAAATACTATCTGCGTGCATTCAAGTGGATTTTTTTTATAAATTCATCTTTTACTTTAATTTTCTAAAATCTCCACGAATACATTTTTCTGTTTTATATCTTTTTAAACGTAATGAAGTGTTTTTGACTAGTGTCAATTGGATGATGTGGTACCTATGTCCAATGTACATGTATGTATGTACCTTATTGTACATAATGTGTCAACAATTAAAATAATTTTTTTTCTAGTTTGAAAAGAATTGATCTTATTTTTTTTATTCAAAAAGATAACTTCTTTAAAAATGGACAAGTACATTTTGTGCAGCAAAAAATAAATTGTGTAGGTACTGTTTTCTGTTCAAATAAGGGTCTTCCTGTAGATTTGTATTGTAAATTTTGACATTTCTCGACGTTTTAAGGTATCTAGTATCTAGAGTCGAAATAAAAGTATTTTAGGAAGATGTCTGTGCGTGTGTACCTACGTTCGTACGTTCGCGACGTTTTTTCGTCGTCCATAGCTCAAGAACCAGAAGAGATATCGATTTCAAAATTATTATCAAAATAGATAATAATGTAGAAAGATGCTGAACGGACTCTCAATAAAATTGCGTGGGTGTTTTTTTTTACCAAAGCAGTTTAAACAAAAGGTGAAAATTTTGTTTAACCCTAAATATCTCACGAACCAATTACGCTAGAGACTTGAATTCAATTTTATATTATATATTGTATATTGTAACGTCTATGTATGGAAGATGGATGGGGCAAGTGTAATCCAAGTTGATCTCTTAGAAAGTTGTAACCGCAGGACGAACGTTGGCAATAAAATAAGTTTCGCAAAAGTCTTGGTGTTTTGATTTATACCTTCCATTTAATCGATTTCTCTTTCGAGAGAATTCCTTTCATCAGACCGAAGCATTTTTTTACTCTTTTTAAGTCGACTAATTTTCTGTAACATGTTTATTTAAGATTTTAGATTTGTCATATTTTTGTATTGCTCCAGAAGAGAACCGTTATTTTGTTTTTAAGTTTTCTCAAGAACTAATGAACCGATTTTTTTTCTGCCATTATACTGTCTTAATAATATTTGATGATCAATTGATCACCAAATTCATTATTTTGCAGGTAATATACCTTAATCTTAAAATACAGGAAATACTATATTAAAACAGACTCTTTGAATACATGAGCAAGTTCATGCGATCCAGTCGTACATTTCATTCTTGAATCAGACTGTTATGCAACCCAACCTTATAATCTACCATTATTGTCTGTCTGATATTTAAAAAAAAGGCTGGGATGCGACCCACACTGATAAATTCCCATCCCGTCTGTCGATTTGTCTTGCTTAAAAGTTTATAGGGTTGGGTTAAAAAAGTTGTCAGTTGAATTATTCTTCAAAATTTCAAAATTACCAACAATATTTTTCATATAGGGAAATAGTTTAGTTAGAAAATCTAGTTTTGTTAACTAGATTTTTAGTCGAAAACAAATTTTTATCAATTTTAGTAGCATTTCTTAAATTTTTACAAATTGGATGAAAGAAATTAATTTGAGAGATATCAATAACCGAACACCAATTTTTACCAAATTTGCGTACTATTTCTTGTAGATTTTATTTTTGTATGAAAAACCGACTGTTTTTAATAAAAAAAACTGCTAATTATCGAAAACAATATTTTCACGAAATTTTACCGAATGTTGACAACAATATTTTTTTAAATTAAAAAGTAGTTGCAAGCCAAGTTTTGAAAAGATATTTGAGTCGATATTCAATTTTTACTAACTTCGAGTAATGTTTGCTTAAGTTTTTATTTTTTATAAAAAAAAACTGTCAATTCGATTTTTCTCAAAATTTTACCAGATGTTAAAAAACTTTATTTTTCGTTGCACAAAATTGGTTTGGAGATAAAATAATTTTGTATTCGTAAAATTTTCGAGATGACAATTTTTTTGTCAGTTTTTTTCATTTATAAAAAACCGTTAATTGGATTGTATTCAAAAATATATATTTGTTTGCCTTTCTGCCTTTTTATCTGCTCAACAAAATTTATTTGAAGTCGATATCTCTTCTGGTTCTGAGCTATGGCCAACGAAAAAACGTCGCGAACGTACAGATGGACGAACTTACCTACGCAAGCACAGACATCTTTCTAAAAATCTTTTATTTTGACTTAGGGACCTTTAAACGTCGAGAAATGTCAAAATTTTCAATTTGACAAACCGGACCCATTACAATAAGTTAAATATAGAAAACACAGAAACCAAATCATCTGCTCATTCACTTGCCCCTACTTGCCCACACAATATTCTTGTATATCAATACACAAGCAACTTCTTCTATTCTCCTTGACGGACACCTAACAACAACCTAACAACCTAACATTCACGAAAAATAAACACAACAATTAACAACAACATTATCACCACTTTCTTCTTTTACGCACCAAAACACGCATAAAAAAAAGTTATACATTTGTTTGCAACGGACCAAACTTTGTTTTTGTATTAATTGGCAAACACAATGACAAATGAGAAGAGAAAAAGTTTCTAAAAAGAAAAAAAAATATGCAAGGCAAAAAGAGCGTTCTCAGCTTTATTTTTAAAAGCTCTTGTCTTTTAAGGCTTTTCTGTTAAGAGAAAAAAATGTTTCATTTTTTTCCTGCAGGGATGAGACATCTGCATAAATTTATTATCTGTGCTTTAGCTTTATTTCAACGAGCTATCGAACATTGGTCCTTCCAGCCGGATACTAATAATTATTATTCAATAAAGAATGAATTAATAATCGTGTGCGGGTGGTGTGCGGTTTTTTTTATTAATTTCAAATAAAAGTGAAAATAATTTTAAATACTTTTTTTCTTCTCTTTTTCAATTCTCTTATGTATTGGTTTCTTAAAAAATTGAAATGAAAGAAACATTAGAAACGCTTTTCATAAAGCAACAGAACTTGATTGATGACTTAATTAATTTTAAAACTAATTTTAGTAAGAGCCCTAAGGAGCGTCTAGCTAAGGCCAGTCATCTTAATGGCCGCCTAGAAATATTAGAAAGTTAAATGATTCCTTTTCGTGAAAATCATATTAAGCTAAAGAAAGATAAACCGGACACTACATATTTTATTGAAAAACATAATGATGTATTTCCAGACATGTTTTTAGACTTTAAGTCCGACATTGTTGATAGAATTAAGGCAATTTCTTCTTCTGCTGATAAAGAAACTTCATTCAATCATAACACTTCTTTTGGTGATCGCAGTTTAAATGAGGAATGTGGTGTACATCTTGCAATCATTCGTCTTCCCGAGTTCAATGGCGATTATAAGAACTGGATGCAGTTTCGGGATTTCTTTACGGGAATGATTCATAGGAAACCGGGTCTAGATAGTGCTATCTTAAAAAATGTGTCTCAGGTGAAGCTGAGAAAATTATACACTCTATTCCATGTTCAGCTGCAAATTATGATTCTGCATGGCAAATGCTTTGCGAAAGGTTTGATAAAAAAAGTTTTATTATTGAATCGTATTTAAAAACATTATGTGAACAACCTATTATGAGAAGAGAGTCTTGTGATAGCATAAAGAAACTTCTTTATACTACCAAGGATTGTTTGACTTCAATCATAAATTTAAAGACTAAAACCGAATCATGGGATGTTTTAATTATTTGTATTCTTTATCAAAAACTTGATAGTGTAACCCGCAAGAATTTTAAGCGGTTTTTGACTACTAAAAGCTCGCAAAATAGAAATTCTAAATCGAATCAGTCTGGAATATATTCTGAAGATTATGATCCTCCAAAACTTTGAGAATTTTATGAGTTTTTAGAAGATTCTTTTTGATCATTAGAGGCAATTGACTCTAAATCAGCTTTAATTTTTGGTAAAACAAGGGATACATTTCCAAACAATAAACGAGCAAATTATGTAAAAACGTTTCATGCTTCCAATAAAACGAGTTCGTACCCAAGTTGTAATGAACCCCACCATCTTTACCAGCGTACAAACTTTAAGTCACTTACTCATGAAAGTAAGATGGATTTTTTAAAATCTAAAAATCTTTGTTTAAACTGCTTGTTGCCAGGACATTCTGCTATAAAATGTCGAAGCAAGTAAACATGCCGAAAATGTAATAAAAGGCACAACACAGTTATGCACATTGAGAATTCAAATCATTCATCCAATGACACTGCTTCCCATCAAATTGCTGGTTCTTCAAATCAAATTTCTCATGTATCAAACTGTTTGGGTTCAAATTCTACTTCGCAAATACTTCTTGCAACAGCAAAAGTAAAAATATCCACTCCTACTGGTGACTTTATTTTAAGAGCCCTCATAGATCAAGGGTCTCAAGTATCGTTCGTTACAGAATATTGTGTTCAAAAATTGGGACTCAAGAAATATCCTATTCATTGTGTTATAGACGGTATTGGCTCAATGAATTCCGATGCGTGTAAAAATTTGGTTGAGCTCAAGCTTAATTCGTGCATCAATTCCAAATTTACGCTACTTGTAAAGGCTTTGGTTATGACTTCAATAAGTATTTTTTTCCTGTTGCAAAACTTAATTCTTCATTTTATTTCGACATTGGAAACCTAACTCTGGCAGATCCTCCGTTTGCAGAGCCTGGACGCATAGATACTTCTTGGTGCAGATGTGGCCCATTGGCACAACAAACTCAATTAGGTTGGATCCTTTCAGGACCAATTAAAAACTCGAATCCTCAGAATAGAGACGTTCAAAATATTTTAACTTTTCACATTTAGGTGAACATAGACAACACTCTTCGAAAGTTCTGGGTCTGGGAACTTGAGGAAGTATCTTCAGAACGTGTGCAAACCACTGAAGAAAAGGCTTGTAAAAAATATTTCCAAGAAAGACATTATCGTTCTTCTTCTGGAAGATATATTGTTTAAGTCAAAAGTCTTAGATGAAGACTACCCAAATTTTAAAAACTCTAGTCATAATGCTCGAAAAAGATTCGATCATTTAAAACAGAGAATTTTTCCAAAAAATATGAAACTCAAAAATGAATATTATAAATTTATAAAAGAATACATTGATCTTATACACATGGAACTCTCATGTAATCTTAATGACCTTTCTGAGTCCGGCAACCTTTTTATTCTTACGCATCACGGTGTTTGGAAAGAGAGCAGTTCTACCACCAAATTGCGTGTAGAATTTGACGGCTCATCAAAGCCTCCATTTTCTAAGGCACTTAATGAAGAATTACTACCAAGTCCTATTTTACAAAACGACTTATCTTCTGTCATATTACGATGGCGTGCTTTCTTCGTTGTTTCTACTTCGGATATAGAGAAAATGTTTCGACAAATCCTGATACATTCTAAAGAAACTAAGTTTCAACAAATTATTTGGAGGGATGACCCTGCTTAGCCTCTGCAGTTGTAAAAAACTTGTAACCGTTACCTATGGTACAACGTGTGCACCATTTTTATCAATACGAGTGCTACAGCAACTAGCTGATGATGAAGCTAGTAAATATCCAATTGGATCTGAGATTCTTAACGAGATATATATGTGGATGATATTATTTCTGGAGCTAATGACATAGACAAAGCTAGAAAGATTCAATTAGAGCTCCAAAAGATTCTCACATCTGGTGGATTTAAATTAAGAAAGTGGTCTTCAAACTTACCAGAACTTTTATATGATGTACCATCTGAAGATTGTGAAATATCATTTAATTTTGATGGAAATTTCGATTCTTCTATAAAGGCTCTTGGTCTTTTCTGGAATCCTCATTGTGATAACTTTTTCTCTAAAATAACACTCCCAATACGAAGTTCGCATACAAAACGCACTCTATTGTCTGATGCTGCTAAGCTGTTTGATCCTCTTGGGTGGTTGGCCCCAACGATCATTCTTGCAATAATCTATTTTCAAAGATTATGGTGCGCTGGCATAGGATGAGATGACCCTCTTCCCCTTCCACTTAAGAATGATTGGAAAAACTATCGTAAATCCCTACAAGCCTTAGAAAAGATTAAAATTCCAAGATGGTAAGGAACCTTTGCCAACTTTTTTGGTGAAGTGCATGGCTTTTCTGATGCCTCAAACTCGAACTATTCAGCAGTACTTTATTATAGCTGCATAAAGGATGATAACATTTCTATCAATCTAATAACGGCTAAAACTAAGGTTGCACCAATCAAGCAAGTATCGATACCACGACTTGAATTATGTGCTGCTGTATTATTAGCAAAACTTTTCAAAAAATTCATGACGGCAATTGAAAGTCAACCACTAAACATAAAGCCATATTTTTGGACTGATTTAAAAGTTGTCCTTGCATGGATTCATGCATTACCAATACGTTGGAAAACATTTGTTGCCAACAGAGTAACTGAAGTACAAGAAATGACTAATGTTCTCAAAGATTGTTTTCCCATTGAAAACTAAGCCACTTAGACCAAATAGCTTTTTTATTTTAATTCAAGTGACTTTTATTTCCTGTAGATATAGATATTACATTGTATAATTTCTTTTCTTAATATAGGTAATTATTGTTTAACTTACATTTAGTTTTTTCTTACAATCTTTTTATTTTTTTATTATCAAGTAGGTACATATATAATCGCGGGAACTTGCTCCGTCTCGTTATAAGCTTCTTCTCCAGTGAGGTTATTGCACATTCACCTTTTTCTGTGCAAAAGCAAGATGGCTGCGCCGGATAGATATTTTTTAGTGCTTACCATTATCGGCATTGCCAGATAATTCTGGAACTGGCTTTCCACTATCGTCAAATTGGCCAACGTCTAGTACAGCAAGCTTTGCGGTGGGCCTGGTATAGACACCAGTCGACGTCTTCACTATTGCGCTTCTTATTTCACCATCTCTTCCAGGTATGGTTTGGAGAATGATTCCCTTGGGCCAACTGTTACGGGGGTTGTTAGGATCTGCTATTATTACAACATCACCCTCTCGTAAGGGCTTCGTAACAGCGAACCATTTTGTACGTCTAGTTAGATCTGGCAAATATTCGTTGACCCACCGTCTCCAAATCGATTAGCATACTGACCGCTGGTCAAGGTTTGGGCGTCAAGGCTTCTTCGTTTGGACTATCTAAGGGAACATAAGTCAAAGGCCTAGTATTAATAATTCTCTCTACCTCTGCCAGCATTGTCAACAGGAGTTCATCGCAAGGATTTCTTGTAGGTGTTATAAATGTCAATGTCCTTTTGACCGACCTAACTAACCTCTCCCAGGTACCGCCCATATGAGGTGAAGACGGTGGAATAAAGTTCCACTTCAGGTTTGGCCCTACAAAGTTGGTTGCCAATTCATCCATGTTGATCCTCTGCATAGCCTCTCTCAATTCGTTACTTGCACCACGAAAATTAGTCCCGTTGTCGCTAAATATTTCCAACGGCCAACCTCGCCGAGCAATAAATCGCTTCAAAGCCATTATACAGGAGTCTGTGGACAATGAGTGTGCAACTTCAATATGGATTGCTCGTACTGTCATACATGTGATGAGAACTCCCCATCGTTTCTCCAAGCGTCTTCCAACGGTGACAAATAGTGCACCAAAGTAATCCATTCCAATGAAGGAAAAGGGTCTGGTGAATGGCTGAAGCCTTGCGGCTGGTAGATCGCCCATCCTATGTGGTTGAGGAAGACATCTTTGGTTTTTACATGTTTGGCATTTAGTTTTTTTTTATTTTTGATATCAAGGAACGAAGTCTTGGAATAAAGTACTTCTGTCTAAGCTCATTTATAACCGTTTCGTCATTTTGATGGCAAAATCGTTAATGGTATGATGAGATGATGATTTCGGTTATGTAGTGATTGTTTGGTAGTATAATTGGTCGTTTAGTGTTTAGTGGTATTCCGTAGGCTGCGTCAATTCGGCCTTTTACTCTCATTGTCGAGTTTTCGTCTAGGTATGGTGAAAGTTTATAGATGGAGCTTGTTCTGACGACTTCAGCTTTGAACGGTTCCTTATCACTTGACTTAAGAGCTGATATTTCTTCAGGGAAGGATTCCGCTTGACATAGTCTAAATAGATAATTCTCAGCCTTAGCAAGATCGACCGAAGTTAGGCATGGAGGTGAATATTGAGATTTGACTTTTCGAAAAATTCGTTCCCAAGTGCTGAATCGTGTGTAGTCGACGATTTTTTCGAAACTTGTTACGTGGTGTATGTTGACATGTCTGATTTCTTCGTTCGTTGTCTCTGTGACTCTGAATTCGCCCGGCCATTCATCAGGGGATTCATAAAGAAAACTTACTCCCTTGTATCATCGACTTTTGGAACTAAATTCCAGATTGAACCTCCATTTTGTTGCTTCGTCAGCTACATTGCTCTTGCTTGGAATCCACCTCCAGTTTTTGGTTTCGGTTTCTTCTAGGATCTCGCCTACACGAAAGGCGACAAACTGTTTGTATTTTCTATGATCTGAATGAATCCAGTTAAGAACTGTTTTCGAGTCGGACCAAAAGTATCTTTCGTTCACTTCGATTGTTTGATTTTCAGAAATGGTTTTTGCCAACCTCACTCCCAGAATTGCTGCTTCTAACTCTAGTCTTGGAATTGACACGATTTTCAAGGGTGCTACCTTAGTCTTGGTAGCTATCAGGGTCACTTCGACAACTTTTCCATCTGTAAACCGAAGATACACAGCAGCTGCGTAAGCTGCTTCGCTCGCATCGACAAATACATACATGCATCTGCACTGTAAGCTCTTCGTCCACTATTAACTTGTTCGTGTATGGCCTTTCAATAGAAATCGCTTGTATTTGAGGAATTAGCTTTGTCCATTTACAACATTTGTCGAAATGTTGTGGTTGAATCTGTTCATTCCACGCAATTGCCGATGTCCACACTTCCTGAAGCAAAATCTTCAGCAGAACCAAGAGGTTTGCGATTAAGCCTAGCGGATCAAAAACTGACATTAGGACCTTAAGCAGCTCTCTTTTTGTTGGCCAACCACTTTCATCGGAAATATTGGTTTTAAGAAAATTCGTTTTATTTGCAAACGAGAATGTATCAGAGACAGGAGACCACCACATGCCTAGTATTTTGTCGGAATGGGATAGAGGATGCCAGCTATTTATTTTCTTTTCAAAGTTGGAAGAACTTTCACCTAGGTTTTTCAAACCTTTTTTGAGTTTGACAAAAAATTTCGAATCTCAAACCCTGCCTGCTTATGAATAAAGTAAACATTTTGTGTAAAAAGTTCTTTGACAGATCGTGTTGCTTCATTTGTTCATTTGTTTTTTGACGATATGGACATGGGCCATATACTGTCCAGCCCAAACGTGTTTTGGATGCAACTGGTTCGTTAGGCTTCCCTTCATGCGAACGTAGTGGGATACTCAGTTTCCAAGCCTAATAGGATTTGTGGTTTGGCATTTGTATACGTTGAGATGGGAATTCCTTTCAAGTGGCTGTGTCGTCGAGCTAGTTCTTCGGCTTTCACACTTTGTTTTGGTAGTTCCAGTGACTTGACGGCATGTAAGTTGGATATTTTTTATTTCTTGCTTGCGCTATTTGCTGAAATTTGAAGGTCTATAACTCTCGAATTCTTTTCAGTGCGGTGTGTATTGGCTGTCCACTTTAAGCACAGCGGTTGAAGTTCTCCTGTCACTCCCAATTGGTTTGCTAGCTCCCTCGTCAATTCTCAGGATACCAGCGGGTGGAACAGCACATTCTACTACAAAGTGGAGAGAGCTCCAGCCATCCAATTTAAACGATCCAAGTCAAAATTAGTTACGTTTTCCCAAAATGCTGTGTAAAGAGTATTCGTTAACCTCAACAATTTTCTCAATTCCTCATTTCTTGCTGCGAAGGTCGCTGGTTCAGATCCAGCTCGAAGGACAACGCCACGACAACGGAACTAATTTTCGTGGTGCAAGTAACAAATTGTCGTTGTCGTCACCACTATATTGGAACTCCTTCAAAAGGGCGTACTTCTTTTGGATGTACTCCTTGTCACGTTGAGCTTGCAGAAGCCTTTCTTCCTCCAATTGTTGAAGCAATAAGTCACGACGTTTTGAACACGTCGTCGTGTTTGTAGGTGTTGTACCACTGTCGATGGAACCGGAGGGTTGAATTCGTGGAGTTGATACGGCTGCCGATTGGCTACCATGCGATTGAGATTGGGTTGTAGAACCACCCTGTGGAGCTGAAACGGCTGCCGATTAAAGATTGGGCTGCAGAGCTATTATGTGGAGGGTTTGAATGTTGCATTGAATCGAACGTTAGTGGTGTGAATTGCCTGTGAGACTGGAATCTTGGGCTTTTTCTGGGGGAAGAGTTCGACAATTGATACAGTTCCAATCGTGGTCCCTGATTTCGTACATGCACCCAGCTGATTGTGCTTCACTTACTTATAAAATCATGCTTTGTGGTGGCATGGTCCTAAGTGGCTTAGTCTTCCTATCTCTAAATGGCCAATCAACGAGTTTCAGACTGTCAAACTGAACTAGAGAAAAAAGCTGATGCTAATTCTTTTTCTGCAAATGTTACTCCTACTGAAATATTCTTCATTAAACAAACTTCTTCGTGTAACAAGTTATATAACACGTCTCTTCAATTTCAAAATGATTTGATGAATATCTCAATCCCAATGAAATTCAAAATTACTTTTCTTGCCTCAGTAAAAAGAATCTTATTTAATCGAATTTTAACTTTTGAAGAAATTAATACGCTGTTAATTCAAATTGAATGTGTTCTTAATTCCAGACCTCTTTGCCCCATGAACGATGACCCATCCTATACCAGAGCTCTTACCCCATCGCATTTTCTCATCGGAGAACCATCATAGTACCGGAACCTTCACTACTGGATGTGAAAACGAACTATCTTCGACGTAGGCAGCAGATTCAACAAATGTTCCAAAATTTCTGGGATCGATGGAGAACGGAATATTTGACCAGGCTTCAAAACAGACCCAATAAGCTTTCGAAACGTAAGTGGAATTTTCGCGTTAACGATATTGAGCTCATTACTGATGAACGCTTTCCTCCAGCAAAATTGCCATTAGCAAGGGTTATACAAGTCCATTCAAGACAAGACGACGTTTGCAGAGTGGTTACGCTTTTATGGAATGGGAACCAATATAAACGCCCCATAACAAAACTATGCCTGCTTCCTACAAACGAACCGGTGGATACATCATTATCATCTTAAGCTTTGTTTCAACGAGCTATCGAACATAATACCTACATTCAACACGGTTTTTTTTTTTAAATCATATTACGGCGCATTACGTTACGTGTGATATCACGAACTAAGATTGTATTGGACAATCTTGCATTTCCTATGAATTAATCAAATTTAGTAATCCATGCAAGCACATTATCCGATGTTGTTGCAGCAGTTACTATTTTGGTTGTTTCTGAGAATGGAATATGTAGCTTAGCTTCCTATAGTATTTTAAACAAACAAACATAATTGCCTTGATTTGGGATACAATTAAACAATGCGATATACGATCTTAATTATTAAAAAGCAAGAACTACAGAAAATGTGTGAAGTTGGTAAAAATAGTACATTAATGTACATGTACATATGTACTGCTATTATTTATCCTTTTTTGAGGTCAGTTCGTAATGTTTCAAAGTTTATGCTTTATACAAAAATAAAAACAGAAACTTTATTTTTTGATTCGTAAAATAAATTGTCCGTATTTTCATAGAATGCAACTCTAATGATTTGTTTATCAAATGGGATAGTTTTTCGAAGTTGTTTATGCATTTTTAACATTTCAATAAAATAACTTGTTTGTTTTGTATAAAAAATGTTTCCAACTTAATATTCGGGCTATCAGCCATGCATTTTATGTTTAAGTGTAAGAACCTCCACTTAACATACAGATAAATTATTTATAACACAAATTCATGAATGTAAATACAGTTTTTTCGACAGTTTTTGTATCTTTTATTGGCTTACAATGAATTCTTAATCAAGTAAATAGATATAAAATGTAATTTGCGTTAAATTATAGTCTTTGTGCCTTTACTTAGCTTTCTTTCCGAAGAAAAACTATACTAAACTAAATATAAAAATAAATGAAAATAATTTTTAAAAATAACTATAGTTAGACGACCTACTGAAAATCTTGCATTTCGAGTAATTTTCAACATTGAGATTTTTATAAAAATTTATGCATTTTTAAGATGATTTTTTCAAGAAAAGTTGAACATAATTTCAGTTTTATTTTTCTACTGACCTGAGCAATTGTGTAAAGCTGACAGCTTAATTTTTTAACTTTTATCTTTTTTTAACTTCAAAAAAACGAAGAAGTTAATTAAGCAAACTTATCATTTTTTTAAGTTTTTGACTTTCAAGCTGCTTCTTTTTGTACTGCATAGATAAATATGTATATATTTGCATTACATTAAAAACAGATCGCAAATCAAAAACTAATTCTGACAAATCGTCTGTAATTTGTCGAAAATATACCAACGTACCAACAAAACTGGTTGGTTAACTTTTAAGTTTCAACTTCTCAAATGGCAGATAAAACAATTTACATTACTATTTTCCAACGTGTCGATCAAATTTCTTTTTCAAGTTTCCGTTGAACAAAAGTCAATTTTAAGATACATTAAACCTGGTGAAAGTTTTTGCGGCATCATGTCCTTCGTCTAATAACAATTACCCTCACGAAGCACACACCACTTAGGTGTGACCGCATCCGGCCTTACACCCCGTGCAATCAATCTATCCCTGTAACGATAAAACCTTGGTTCTACCAGCATTGCTGATATCTTAGGATTTGACCAAAGTCTCTCCGCCGCTGCTCCACTTCGGGGCCATACGCGGCTATCTATGAAGAGCAAACCGAAAAGAAAAAAACTAAATTAAATTTGTTTGCTTATAATTAGTTTCATACCCAAGGAATTTTCATCAACGTATTCACTCCACATACACACTTCTCCACCCAGCATATTTGGCTCTCGAATCAGTTGATTTCCATATACTTTCTGCCAGTTATAATAGTTGGTTTTGCCCCAGAACCCATGGTCTAAATACCAAGCATCTTTTGTCGAAACAATAATTCGATAACCCATCGAGAGAAGGTCCTTATTTAAGGTCGTCGAAGAGTCAACCCAAGTCTGAATGATATATCTTTCTTTTGGTAAAAAACCAGCTATAAGGGAAGGATCTGTCAAATGGCTTGACCATATTATAACTGGTTTCGGAACTTGAAGGTTTGGATGCAGCCTCTGATTAACATCGTCCCAAGATTCAAGATTTTTCACATGAAATTCAGCCCATAACTTCAAGAAGCTCAGTTCACTTCTATCGTAACCTGTTTTGAGCATTTTTTGTACAATTTCGTCAGTTGCATTCCAACATGGAATAAAGACTTCATCTCCGCCCATATGAATGGTTTCTTCCGGGGAGCTAAACTCGGCGATATCTTCAAAAACTTCTTTCAGCAAACCATAGATGTTATCATTTACTGGGTTAAGTTGACCACAGGGTGGTTGATAGCAATATGAACGCCATGGCTGTTTGTTCATGCAGACTGTCAGATTACCTAAACCTGCCATAGGACCCCATTGCCACCCCATTCCAGCATGTGACGGTCCATCGATTTCAACAAGCACTCGTATACCCCGGATTTTGGCGTATTTAATAAGGTTTTGTATATCAGTGCGACTGTAAACATGCTCGGGTGTGTAAGCTCCGAACCTGCGAAGTATGTGTCTTTTTTAAATAACTGTTACCAGTGACTTATTTGATAAAATTTATCAACTATATATAATAATACAAAAATATTTAAATCACAAACAACATTCATAAAACTGATTAGATGAATATTGTATGGTTTGGTGCATGGAGAGTTATATCTCTTGAAATTTAAAGATCTTCAAACTAGGGTTTAAATGAAAAGTTAATAACTTTATGAATAAACCTCAAACAATAAGTAAGGTAAGGTATTTTGACAAACGAAAACAATTAGTATTATTTTTTACCAATGGAGAAAACATCATTAATTTCCAATTACAACATTTTTTTTATTTAAAGTCTTTAAAAAAAAATATTTGCACTTACCTTTGTAGCTCTGGAATTCTTGTGATCTCCAACGGAAAACTCTGAGAGTCTGTGACATGCCAGTGGAAGACATTAAGTTTAGACGCAGCCATTGCGTCTAAAGTAGTTTTTATAAATCGCATTGGAATATAATTTCTCGAGCAATCTAGCAATAATCCCCGATGTGAAAACATTGGTCGGTCACGAATTCGAGCTCCGGCAACCATTATTAAACCATTCCTAAAATATATGTACACAGTTGTTTTTCAATCGTAGATTAATTATAAAACATTAGAATGTTGCATTCTATTTTAAAATCAATGTAGACCTGATTTCTTTTTGAATGAGTTATCTACAATTATTTTAGGCCATTCGCTTAATCAACCATACTTTTTATTTGTCCCCTTTTCGATTGATCTGCCTATCAGGAACAAAATTTTAGTTGGCTAGGTTTTTCCTAGGATTGACCATATTGCGATCGACGCCAGACACGCTTCCAGCATTACGGATGTACGAACTTTTCGAGGAACTAACATCGACTCGGTCCACTAACTCGTTGTAGCCAAGGTAGCACTTCGGATTTCCAGACCCAAGGCAAAACAGGGAGGTGCTGGGAGAAGGTACAACGTCGAACGGTTACAATCGCCAGAGATCGCCAAATCCTTTTCCGACCGAGTTACAAGTAACCTCTCTCTAAGTTCTCTGCCGCCAACACAATGTATCGAAAACCAGTGATAACAGTGCCAAGATGCAATTAGAGAAGCCGCCTCTGATGTGCTGGGTTCCAAACAGCCAACAACAAGGAACCCCTGGTTTGATGAGGAATATCGGCAGGCAAATGCAGCCAACTAACAAGCTCGTAAAGCAGCGCTGCATAAAAGGACGAGAGCTGCTCGTGAGCTCTATGAGCAGAAGAGGCGAGAGGAACGCCGACTTCTCAGAAGGAAAAAGAGAGGGCATGAGAAGCGTGCGGTCGAAAATGTTGAGAGGTATAAAAGCAGGAAAGAGAAATGTAACCTCAGTATTGTTTGCCCGATCCTGAAAAAAGAAGACCCTCTAAACCGCGCCAACTATAGAGGAATCAGTCTACTGAACATCGCCTATAAAATCTTCTCTGCCGTAATATGTGAACGTCTAAAGCCCATCGTCAACAACCTGATAGGTCCTTATCAGTGTGGTTTTAGACCAGGAAAGTCCAAAGTCAAGAAAGGACATACAACACCGACGTCTTGGTCAAAACGTTACAATCGACAGACGTAACTTTGAGGTAGTCAAGGACTTCGTCTACATATGCTCCGCTGTAAACACAGAAAACAACACCAGCGCTGAGATCAAACGCAGAATAACTCTTGCTAACCGCCGTTTCTTTGGACTAAGAAAGCAATTGAGTGGTAAAGTCCTCTCTCGAGGGACCAAAGTGTTGCTTTATAAGACCCTTATCATCCCCGTCCTGCTATACGGTGCAGAAGCATGGACCATGACAAAAGCGGATGAAAGCACCTTGGGTCGCTTCGAGAGAAAAGTTCTTCGTGTGATCTACGGTCCCGTATGCATCGAAGGGGAGTGGAAGAGAAGATGGAACGACGAGCTGTACGGGCTGTACAGCGACGTAGACTTAGCCAGAAGGGTAAAAGTCCAACGACTAAGATGGCTGGGTCACGTAGACCGCATGGAAACCGGCCCGGAAAGTCTTCGAATCCGCACCCACAGGACAGCGCAGTAGAGGAAGACCGCGGATCAGGCGGCGCGCACAAGTGGAAGGTGACCTTACCCAACATGGAGCGCGAAACTGGAGACATCTAGCTAGGGACCGAGCTAGATGAAGAAGTTTGTTTGGTGAGGCCCTAGTTCACACAGGACTGTAGCACCACCTTAAGTCAGTAAGTAAGGCTAGGTTTTCCTAAAAACAATGGCAAGAGTCATACGTTTAGCTTTTTAGTCTATACAATGTATATAGACAATTTTTGATCAATTCAAAATCAATGATAAAATATTCATTTCTTGAATACTACAAAAAAAAAACATTTCAACAGCTTCTTTTTTTTCATAACAAAATGAAGTAAGCACTTTAATTTACTATTTATTAACTACCGGTTCATTATATCTGCTTAAAATTATTTTAATTTGTAATACCAATTAATAATATGGTTTTTAATATTATTAAATTCTTAAGCCTCCAGTTGAGGCAATCATTGAAAGATTATAATGAAACCCGTTAGAAGAGACTGCAGTTAATTGCCCTTCGGTTCTGCAATTAATAAGCCGCCGCGCTAACATAACTTGGGTAAAAAGTTAGTTTTAGGATGGAGTTATTTATATACAATAAATTCCTCATAATAGTTTAAAATCGATCAGAAAACATCTTACCCCAATCCACCTGTTATTAAATTGCTCAATGTCTCTAAACCATGTCGGGCTCCAAAAATAGTCCTGGCTCTGATATCCACAAAAGTAGCCATTTCTAATAAAATAAAATAAATCAAATTACGTAACCAATTAGTTTGGTAAAATTTATTTAAGGGGTTAAAGTTGATCAGAACTTCTAAAAAATTTTTTTTTTTATTTTATTGAAAAACATAAAAACTTGTGCCTATTGAAGTTTTTTTTTAATTTCGATTTTTTTAAACCAATTAACTATTTTTTCCCAAAATCTGAAACGAAATTTCCCTGGACTGTCATTTTATTAAATAAAAAAGGCTTGGATCAGGCACAAAATTATAGATTAATTTAACACATTTCTTTTGCCCGATTGATTTTAGATGAATTTCCAAGGATTTGTGGTGGTCACTGCAAGGGACTTCTGTTTGAACTGGGTTAAACAAACACTGGTACAATTATTTTTTTTTTTTATTTTTAAAGTCAAGTCGAAGCATATATAATGATGCTATATTTTAACTTTTGTAAAATAAAATAGTTTACTGGCAAAAAAATTAATGTATATGTATGTGTGTATGTATGTATATACCCTAAAATAAACAAACCTGTAGTTCTTAAGTTCAAAGTATAAGATTCATCTGTGTCCCAGTCTAAATCTAAGCTTGTAGAGTTGACAGTTGTTTTAACCAGAATTTCTTTGCTATGAGCCAATGTGCAATTTCGAATGCATTCTTTCAGTGCATTACTTACAAATATTCGATTTGTTTCACGAATGAACTGCGATGTTTGTGCATTTGGTGCAACTACATTGAATCTAGATACAATTAAATGAAAAAGAAAATTAAACTAAACAAACAAGAATCTATATACGTATTCATAAAATTCAAATTAAATAAAACTTAAATTAAATAATACATTTTTGTTTTAAATTTATAACATAAATAAAATATCTAATTTCAAAAAAAAAAAAACAACTGCACTTCATTAAAAAATTGCTCTTACTGCTACTTTAATTACACCTCGTTTCTCTTATGGTATAGCTTCAGTACTGTACGATCAATTTTTGGATGTAAAGTACATAGAACCAAGGTTATCAAGGTTATCAAAGATTTTTTTTAATTAATTACTATTTTCTTAGTACAAGCAAATTTAAGTATATCGGTCTAAGATTATCTCGCCTTGACAAAAAACATATTAAATAAGCTGAGTTAAATTTTTCAACAAGCAACATATTCTGTAAACGAGACCATACCTTACTTTCAATGGATCAAAATAGACCCTCTCATGAGCAATGGTACACTCTTGAGTGGGCATTGGCCAAATTGCACCATATCGCCCACATGACATTCTACAATCCTTTTGGCTTTCAAAACTCGGAGTTTTTGATTCATCGCTTAATGGGTCTAATTGGCAGAGATTGGAATTATTGCACTTCCAATTCTTTTCAACAGCTGTACAATCGTTCAGTGATAATAAAACCGTTATCAGCCAAAAGAATTTAAAACAATTCAAATACATGTTTTATTTCTTATTTCAGTCTGTTTTTCTGTTTTGAATCTGAAAATATAAGTGTTTGTTAATTAGAAAGTTAGAAAGAAAATTGGCCTTTACTTCGAAAATTCACAGTTCACAAGATATAAAATTAATAACATTTAATTTTTTTAAAAACCATTTTTTTTTCATATAAAAGAATACAAGTTTTAGATTTGTTTAAATCTCAGCAAAGTCTGTATTTCAAAGGTTTCTCTGTACAGTAGTTTTTTATGTACATATATAGGCATATGTAGATACTATAAATGGAAACTTTAGTATTCACCTAATAAATGAAGCATTTCATATCCAAATTGAAAAATGCAGCATTTGATATCTAAATTTAAAATGTATGCGGTAATTTGTCTGAAGCCGTTGAAGCTAGTGCATTGTTTGCTTGCTTACGAGCAAGCTGCCCTTTTTGCTGCAGCAGCTTTCCTATCTAGCCTTTTCGAAGTTTGGGGTTTAAGATCCTCGTATTCTCGGACATCCGAAAAATGCTATTGGAGCAGTTGGCGCAAGAAGGACTCTCTAGTTTAATAAGTAAAGAAACAATGCACTTGTTTTTGCGGATTTAAATCAACCCAGAATTTACTTAGAGAACACATCCTCTGGCGTGCAAGTCCTACGCACCAGCCATTTCGCCAAGGGTAATATAATATACAATATAATATGATATACATTTTTTTGATTTCATGGAAATTACCAGTATTTGACATCATATTAAAATTTTGTTCCTAGAGATATCTTCTCGTTTTTGAGGAAGAAGATGCATTTTTTTGCTCATACTAAATATTACGGTGAAAATACTGGAGTATATAATATTAAAGCTACTAGTAGATTGTTAACGCGTTGACTCTCTGACGTAAAAATGACATCACGATCTATCCAAGGGTGTAACGTCATGTGATCGTCAACAACACCCTGTTTGTGACCTTGTAATGTGTGAGTCAATGCTATTGGAACACGATGACTCGTTTTTGTGACTATAAGTCATTGCAATGACTGATCACCAAGAGCAAGAGCCTTAAAAGATCTATCTATCTATCTATCTCATAATTTATTTATACCATTGTTGCTTGTTATTAATCGACAGCAAGGTCCAAATAATTAATTCATGAACTATATGTGCCCGAAATCCCACAATTGGCTTTTTATCCAGATGCATTTTAACATAATGCGAGCAAAAAGCGATCCAAGTATGATCAGTGCTGAGATTAAAGTCATATTTTTGCCTTAAATGGATGATTAGTTTTTTTTTGGGCCCATCTACGAGTATTAAGTCAAATTCGTTTTAAAGGAAAATTATTTTTAACTATTGATCAGGTGGAATTTTCATTAACATTCCACTTTTGGAAGGAGGTAGAGGTTTAGCTCAAAGAAACGACCGACAAATTCTAAGCATTAATTTAAAGGCTTTTCGAAACAAGTCTTGATGGATAGGATTAACTAAACGTCACGTTAACTCACATACGAGTCAACGCATTTTGGGAAAACATTGACCGGCCGGAGGATGTCATTCATGTCATAGTCAACGTTTTATGTATTGACATATGATTCGCTGACAGAGAAAATTCTGATTGCTTGGTGATGTCAACGATTTAACGCGTTGACTCTTTACGTTGACCGTGCAATTTTAGCTTGATCTCAATATAAACTTCTATTTAAAACCAATTTTATGAGAAAGTGTCGAACCTTCCTTTGAGTTACCGTCGCTAGGCACAATCTGGATAGACTGCACACTTTGTGGGGTTCACATTGGCAAAATTCCGACTTAAAATTTTACATATAACTTACGACCACCCTAGTATACATAATATTATGTTTATGTATATATACATACATAATGTACTCGTATGTATTGTACATGTTATACATTGGTAAACAAGGTTTTTTTGATATGCCAAATGGACAAAGTTTTTTATTGACCTTATTATATTCGTTTGTTTAAGATATGTTTGCAATTCCTCCTTATATAAAACAGTGAATCGCGTCAAGCGAGCAGTCATTTGTTTGTTTATAAAACTTATCTCTAGTGAGGTGCGTGTGAATCGATTTATGTTGCGGAGAGTTACTGAGATTCACTATGAGAATATTATAAAAATGGGGTGTTCAATCACGGAAGATATTAATTTTGAGCCACACTTTAGCCCGATACACTTGTGTCTTTTTAAGTCGTGGTGACAATGAGATGCCGCAAGAGCTCATTGCAATGCATTCTCGCGGTTTAAGTTCAAATAGTAAAATTTTTGTTAACAGAAAGTTAGCATATGAAGCTAAACGATGATTGATTCTAACAGATTGGTATTATTTTCCACGCAGTAAAAGAATGGCTCTTTTGTGTGAGAAATTTAATGGCCGTAATATCTCAAGTGTCATGCGTGGCAATGTCAATTTGCATTCATAATTATGTGTGTTTGAAAGCATTGAACTTCTTTGAAAATCTATTATTTATAGATGCTTGTAAATAGCTCTAACAAATATACCTCTCATTTAATGATAAAATTATTTTCCAACCATTTTTATCAGTCAAGATATGAACGTTATATGAAGAGAACACAAAAATTCTCTGTCTACAACTGCTGAATTCAATCAACAATATCTCATATTTCCCACGAACGTTTTTAAAAATATTGCTCCCATGTAACAAACTTACCTTAACCTTTCATCTGAGACCAATTTTGTTCTGAACAATACCCTATACTTTGAAAAAAAGGAACATGTAGTTCTGCTCGCTAAATTTGTAATGCACTTCGTCCCTTTTACAGCATTAAATGATTAAGTCGATTTCTGGTTAAATAGCTTCGTCAATACTAAAAATTGTCATATACGAAGCGAAGACAATATTCAAGCCAACCCAAAATTGACGCCATATTGTAGTTACTAATTTTAATGATCAAATAAATTATGTAACTCGTATTGTCACAGCGAATTTGGCGAACGAATCATGCTTAAAAAACAAGTCCCAGAAAATTATCTACCAGAATATAATCATACAAAATCTTGTATTATTATTAAAAATTCTTAAGCCCTTAAAAAAACTTCCCATACAGACAAATTAATTTAGTAGATTATTATATATGTAGTACCTTAATAATATTTTTTACAGTTTATGGGTACAAAGAATTTTAAAACTGGAGCTTAATTAATAGCTCCAATGAAGATAAATAATTTGTGTTCATATCTTAAAATTCTTAAGTGACAGAGCTGTCTCTGCTTTTATTGTTGGTTTTATCTTGGCCTTTCTATTTCTTGGATGAGTTTATTATACATATGTATGTACATTCGAAACATTTCTTGTATTTACAATTATATTTTAAAATGAATACAGTTCTCTTCTTACATTCAACTTTAATTAGTGATTGTTATTTGCTTTCGGTTAGTACAATATTCGAAGAAAAAAGCATAGGTAAACACAAAAATTACGCATATCTAATAATCACTGTGTCATAAAAATAAGCAGTCAAAGCTACATGTGTACATATTTACTAGGGTGTAGGACTGTAGGGGATGCTTAACCTTTTATCAGTAATCACATCAATAGAATAAATTGATCAATAATAAAGATTGTTTATAGTTAATTAATCTTTTTTTTAAAATGTAACAGAATGCACTATCAGCGATTCGAAGTAGAGTCACATTCGAATGCTTCTGTAAGTAATTAACAAGTTCAAAATCATTACTTAAGTCCATTATCCGGCGCATTGGCAGCAATCTACAACACAGTGGAGCAAAATGTGGGTAAGGGAAGTAAAGAATGATTATTCTGTAACCAATTTGCTTATCGTAAGGGGTTTGATAAAATTGTGTTTTTTAGGATTATCAATTTGAATGAGTAAACAGCAATTAATAAATTTGAAATTGGGTCAAGAACCTTTGCAATAATTGTTAATTGAGTAAATGAAAATTAAATGAGGTTTGAGTCTACTTGTATGCGATATACGGTACCAATAAAGTATGATTTCAAAGGGACTTAGATTGAAAAAAGCATTTAAACTTTCAAACTTTGAATATTGGCATTCAAATAAGTTTTTGATTTTTAAAACTACATACATACATATGTATGTATTTCAATCTATGAGGACAATATAATAAGTTATTTTTGAAAAGGGTTTCAAGTGAAATAAGAAAACTTGTTTTAACTTTTGTCCATTTGACTTGGGACTTTTTCGAAAATAACATATTGTTATAAAAAAGATCACCAAAATTAAAAGATATATGTATGTATTCATATTTATATATGTATTCACAGGGAATGTCAAATTATGAAAATCTGAAAAATAAGTGCAAACAAATCAGATTCAGTAACAGACCCAATTTTTCATTCCTATTGCGTTTTTCGCGTCTATTTAAATGAAAGGAATAGCGTAATAAGTGTCTATATTCACTTGACATATTTCGGTACACTTATTCTTTTTTTCTGTGTTCAATCTCGTATTAGATAAGCTTTCCAGGACATGTGGATGTGTACATACCTTATTTAACCTAAATTGAGAAAGCTGGCAAAACAAATCATTTCAGCTGCACACAAAAAGCACATTTAGATTTTGAGGTCGGATCATTTTAATAATTTACCGGGTTTTTACCAAAAAAATACCATAACAAATTTTAAATTAGTTTTTGAGTCCCTTCAAATTCAACCATATCACTTGTATAATATTGTATATTATATCAGAAGTCCTTGGATACTTTTTGATTCCTTTTTTGACATCGCAGCTGCTTTGGACCAGCAGCTCTTTTACATGTAAAACACTATCAAAAAAATATACGGCTACCCTATCTGTCTGACATTGAACAAAACAGAAAGTATCACAAAGTGACTCCAAGCTGACAGTTTGACAAAAACAGCTGATTCGTTTTTGTACAACCTGAGCAATACAATACCTAAGATTTGTATAGGTATTGTGGTTAGATGTGATATATTGGTTATCTATCTATCATTAGATTCAGAAGCCATAGATAACCAGGGAGGAACTGCTTCCGCATGTTATATCAATGCATGATCAATTAAGATTGTGGGAGTACTATTGTTGGATAGGAAATCATCTGAACCAAACAATTTTTCACTAATCAAATTTTGACTTCTCGATTGCTTTGAAAATATAAAAACCAAAAAATAGCTAATTTCTGCTTTAAATTATTTTACTTAAATTATAAGAAATTTATTTGCTTTCAGTAAAATCCATAGGTAAAATGTTTGTTTTTAGTTTTTAAACATGTAACAGATTAATTTCTGGCAAAAGATTGATGCAATAAAATGGACCCTATATTTAAGTATTTTTTTCAAAAAAAAACAATGCATTTATAGTTTTATTTAATTTATAAATCCATTTTAATTTTTTAATTATGAAATTTCATTTTACAGAACAGCTGACTGCCAAAGTCAAAAAAAATCCATTCAGTTTTACTGTTGGTGTTTTAATTTTGTACTGTTCCAATCACATCATTAAACATTTTACTGATGAAAGCAACAGTAAAAAAAATTGTCTGAGGCGCGAAGCTCGATGTTATGATCGAAAGAAAACAACATTTAGTGACATAAATTTACTGATTGCTATAAACGCTCATCTGTAAAACATTTCAGATTCCTCCTGTTTCAAATTTTACTGATGGATTTTACTGATAGCTATAACCGGCCCCTTAAGAGTGGAAAACATCATAATCAAAGAGCACCGTAGTGTTCCTATGAATATATTTAAAAACCAAATTGAAAAATTTAGCGTACGCTTCCCGTTAATGAAACTTAGACTTCTGACTTTCGTGGTTAAAAACACAAACCTACTTTTGGACTAGACTGTTACTCGGTCAAATGTGAAAACAAATCGTGATTTGCACACATAATGTTCCTAGAAAACAAGCTTACATTGCAACAAGTGAAATTTTATCCCAAATGTGAAATTTATGTTAGCACTTATTATTTATTTCTAGTAGGTAAACAAAAAACCTATAGATTTAATTTGTGCTGATCGTACTCTATGTATAAATTAGGCAAAGGATGACTAATTTCGTTTCGTTCGTTTTTAATTGGCTTACTCTTCAGCCCTATCGAAATTTCAGCTGCAGGGTGTTCGGAAACATTAAAGATACGAGTAGATAATAATTTCTGGCACAACTATTATAAAAACACAACAATATTCTGCAAATTGAGAACCGTGGCGAGCGATGATTCCGATTTGATTTGTATTTTAATAGCTTTTATTTTGAGGCACACACATCACCACTTTTGTTAAACAATTTTAGTTCGCTTTTATTGGAATTTGTGAAACAATTTTTATTATTGTGTCCGTTGCGTTCGCGTCGACTCACAACAGCCAACTGACTGACAGACTTTTGTGCCTTTGTGGAGCTCTGACTTAGAAAGTTCCCATACCCAGTAGTTCTAATTCTAGATAATGAAGTACCTAACCTACAACAAAACAATGTTGTGTGGTGAATTTAATTTATTGTTGTTATTGTGTCCATTGTTCTTATCTTAAAAAAGATACATAAATAAATAAATGCAATACTATAGCAGTTCAACAGTAAACAAATGTAACAAGACTTTAGATAAAGGGGCATACAAAAGATTTATATGTAAGTACACTTAAGGTGGTTTTTTATGGAATTACTATAATTGAATAATCTAAGAACATCTAATAATAGAAAGCGAATATAATGTATAAGATGAATGTAGGTTCAATTAAGAAAGAAAATTATAATTATACACATTTCCGTGAACGTTTGATCAAATACAAACACATATTTTTAAAATTCGACCATTACAATGTATCCAATGTAAATAGTTTTTGAAAACATATGTACATACATACTTAATATTTTTAAGTTTTTCATAAATGTAATCATATGCTTTATATAGATTAATACTCAGGTAAGATTAGAAGAAGTCCTACTTATCCTGTGGATAATAGAGAAGTATTATCGATGAACTATTTTTTATTACTTATTGATTTTATTAATAATATAAAATAGTAATGATTTTCATTATTTATTTTGCCCAACAAATATTATTTTCAACATTCCGCTTGTATGTGGACCTGCATATTTTGTTATCATTTGTCAATTTTTGAGAGTGAAACAAGTCCATTTGAAATTAAAATCTCATTTATTGTCTTAAATTATTAGGGTTATTAGTTTTTTAATTTTTTCTAAAATGTGCCAATGAACAAAAAAAATAGTGATCCGAAAAATGGACAATGCCTTTATATATACATATTTTTTATTTATAGGATAGCTCTACTTTTTCAATGTCAAGGTTAGTTTGTGATGACAGCTCGATTAGTTGTAAACTATCAAAATACGGTGGTAAAGAAAAAGCTACTCCATGTGACTTTAAGAACCTTCTTTGGAAACCTTCGAGTCTGTGAATATGAGTTGAGTAATAAGGGGCCAAAATTATTTAAAATTTTGTAAGGACATATGTTAAAAATGATGCATATAGAGTTTTAAGGACATAAGGATCTTCGAATTCCCTAATAAACCATTTTATAAAGCCTTCAGATATATTAGTATATGAAAGGAAAAGTGTTTTGGAGTTAACAAATTTTGTAATTAAAATTGTTTTGTAGTTTAGTGGTCATAGGACATATGAAAAAAGTGGGAATCAACAAAAGAAGAGGAAATAAAGGAAGATAAAGGAAAAAACCAGGATAGAAAGAAAAATCATAAATAAAAGAAATAATGGTGAGTGGTATTTTTTTTAATATTTTATTAGAATGAGTGGTGAAAGTACATATACACGGCCGCCGCAGCCGTGGTCGTGTGAGCAACTCATAAATACGTTACGAAGACTCACTCGATATCAAAAGGTGCCGCGAGTCTGGAAATACTCGATAGAGGGATGATCCGTCGACGTTCCCGGATCGCCAAGTAATTGCAAGAAAAGAAATCAATCTCACCTCATTTATTTAAACCCAACCAATATAAAATACATATTTAAAACCGCAGGAGAATACTGTGTATGTCACCGTATGCCTATACATATATTTACATATACATATATCTATCTGTATATACATATAATTTATATCTAAAAGTCAACCCAATAACGTTAATACATATTCTTTCGTTTTTGATTATATTTTTTTATTTAGGTATATTTTATTGTAAGTCCTTGAGTTTATGTGTCGGAAGCGCTTTTTTTGTGTATCGATATTTTAATTTAAATTCGGGCAGAGTTCGTCGGGGCGGCGGCGCGGCGTAGGTTCCCTAATCCCCTGCCTGTTGAGGTAGAGGCAATTTTTTGCATCTCTTTAGCTACCTATAGAGAGCTCTTGATAGGTAGGGTATAAGCGGAAGAAAACCAGCGTTTCCGAACAAAGGGAAACGAAGTAAATTTCTGGGGAGATCCCGGGGATCTCTCCCCCATACGGAGAAAGACCCTGTTTTATCTTAGTATAAGTGTGCAATGGGTACATAATCTGATAAGGATAAATATTAGTTTTCGATTAATTTCAAATTTAATTTTGTTTTATGTAACAGTTTTTTTTTCTTTATTCTTAACAATTTTTTTATTCATTCGTCATGTTTTATGGTAAATTTGTATATGTTGAATTTCATTTTTATTAATAAAAGGAAGATGTAAATGTAAACCCATATAAAGATCGAAAACTGCGTTGCGTTTTCTTTTTATTGTTGTGTTGTAAATCGAACCTCAAAACGAGGTGCTGATTGGTAATTTTCAGGGAGGTGTGGTAAGGTGGGATGAATCTCTTCAGCGAAGTAAGCATGTACCAGAGGAATCGAACTTCGGCTTCACACACAGTCAGAGTTGAGTTCGAAAGTAAAGGCCCGTCGAACAAGGGCGGATCACGACTTTTCATCAGGGGAGGGGGGGGTGAAACACTTAGATTCGTTTTTACTCTCCGCTTAAAAATGTTCTTTAAAGTTTTGTAAAGGAGGCTAACAAAATTTAATTTTAAATAACATAAATGACATAATCGGCCCTATCGAGGTAACCGTCGGTGGCCGCGGAATTAGGAGGAAATCCGAGACATTTTGCTTCAAGATAGTTGTCCGATCAGCTGATCGCACATTCTCTACGACAAAATTCAACGCATGCAATTTGCATGTCTGTAAAACTTCTTCCGATCACAGCTACCTCAAACCGGAATTCAATCTCCGAAAAAGGATGCGTTGCGTAGAAAGTTCCGCTCCGATGGTTACCTCGATAGGGCTAAATGTGTACGAGTATATTAACCTAACCTTTACACATTTCGATTGCTAAAATGGCAACATAGTTATCAAATTATTTTAAAACACTGTTGTCCAGCAAAGTATGATATAACTATTTAATTTTGATGACTCCCTTCATATGAAAGCATTCCTGGATTCCAAAAGTTTTCTAAATATGCCATATTTAACAGCTAAAATGCAATAGTTTAGAGGGTTTTTGCTTCATTCCACGCAGAAATGTAAAAAATTGTTTTGAAACGTAGCTTTTTTCCAAAAATAAAATATACGTTTCCTGTGTCCATTTCTATTTATGCAAAAAATTAGAAAATCCAGAAAATGAGAGAATATCTGATATGAAAAAATTTCGGGTTTTTTTGACGAAGTTTTTTCGAACTCAATTTTCGCTATCAGTCTGCTTACACTTCGTATTTAATTATTGGTTCTAAGGCATCCAAAGCAAATTCAATTCAAAAGTAGATTTATTTATTTTTTTAAATATTTTAAGATCTTTTGTATTCAACATAAATCCAATTTTAAAATAAATAAAATGGACGACTGGGTCGCTAGAACTTGCTTATTTCGTCAAACAAAATTAATATATTTTTAAAAATAAAACAAAAAATATTTTTGGTCAAAAAAATCATCATCAATTTAATTATTTGATCATCAAAAAGAGCTTGCACAGAAAGAGAAGATTTTTAAAATCGGTCCATTAGTTCTTGAGAAAACTTAAAAACAAAATAAAGGTTTTTGAGGGGTACCCTTCTGGAGCAATATCAAAATATGTTTTTCTAGTAGAAAGGAGCAGAAGAATGACACAAAATTTAGAAAAAGTTTTAGAAAAATTACATGTTATAACCAACAAATTTGTATGGGGACTGCTGTTATTTTTCGTATTAATAAAATGAAAAAAAAACGCCTTACGGTAATCGGCTGAAAACCTTATTTTCAATCAACACAATTGTTTAGACTTTAAGAGCCAGGAAAGACAGAGAGACGAACGGATCGGGGTACCCACTTTTTTCGACTTCTCTATCGTCGTAATGTCGTATTTGATTAAAAGCTCTAGTTCGAAATTGCTTACCAATGCAAAGCCTACCATTGTAGTTCCTATAAGTCGCAAGTAAAAATCACTTCAATGTACACTATTTCTGTGTGTCAAAAAATTTTAATAATAAAATTGAAGGCTAGTTTAAGGAATTTAAATGCAACTTAATATAAAATTGATGTTCTCTTATTCAAGGTTTCTTCTTAGGAACCTGAATATTTGCTCTTTTTTCTTAGAAACAATTTTCATGAAAATAATTCAAAGCATTTCTTAAGTTTTTTCAAATTCTAAATTCAGTGAAAACAAAAATTTTAGTTGTTTTGGACATCAAACCACTTTTGGGTGAATGTCGTTAAATAACTAATAAATCTATAGATGAAATCTTTACTTATACAACTAAACTGTATAAGCCTCATGGCTCATATGACCCCCCCTGGATCGTCAGTTGGTCAAAAGATGATGAATTTGTGCTGCGTTTTTGGAAAAGGCTGAATTTCCGATTCATACTATGTTCTTGGTCAGTCCTCAGTTAAAAGTAGTCCTTTTAGTAACAAAGTTTAAGGAAGTAAAATAGAAATGTTGTTTTGATATATAAAAAATAAATAATTTAAAATATAATGGGGGTCATATCCTTAACGCAATACGATTAGTTTTGAATTGAAGAGAATTCCTACGAAAAAGGAAACAAATTATCTCCCGGGGGTGTCGTAGGGGTCATGAACCGCCATTGCCGTCGAAATCCAGGTTGGCTGGGTACGGCCATGCTGCAACAACAGCCGCAGCGTTCCCGAGGTGTGTCAGGTCCGGCGTGAATGTCGTGTCATCTGGTGATAGTGTGTCTGGTGATGGTGTGTCGGTCGTAGTGCGTCGATAGTTCTGTGTCTGGTGGCGGTGTGTAGGTTGTCCTGTGTTTGGTGTTCTTTACGTGTAGTGCTAGTTTGGAAGTCGTGTTTTGGTTGTAGTGTGCAAGTCGTTAAAAATTTGTTTGTTCTTTTAGAGTTATGTGTTAATTTAATGTTTTGGGATCGTTTAAGTTTTTTTGTAATGGCATGAAATAGTAGTCTACGAAGGTAAGATCCCCCCTAATCCGGCGAGCTTAGCCGAGCATGCCATCGCCTTCGTAGTTTACATTCTATCCCAACTCCCATACCCCTTATCCCATCCTAGTTCTGGCCTATCCTTATGGAGTGGTCATTGAATCCTCCGCGCTCCTAACCTATCCTAAATCCCTTCCTTATTAACCTTTCTATTGCCTCTCATTTCAGTATTTTATGGGGAAGTCTTCAAATGCTTTGCAAAAATCTGTCGTTATCTGGTATGCTTATTGTACACAATAATATTATACTAGCGGCTCGGTACGTGCTTCGCTATGTATGAGTAAAAACAAAAATTATTATTAACTGCTAGCTATTTAAAAGTCCAAATGATCCAAATGATATGTTGCTTATATTATATTTATCAGTAAAGAGTAAAAACTAAAAAATAAAAAAGAGTGGGTTAGTCTAAGACAGTTGGATAAACAATATTTTAAGTTTTTCTATTTGGAGCATGAATAAATAAACAGTTGGGAGTACCGACCCTGGAACAGGCAATATAAAGTTGGGCATGTCAAAAAGATGATTCCTCCAAATTGACACCACAAACGCCAAGTGTTTGCCCTTGGGCCTTATTTATGAACATCGCAAATGATAAACGCACAGGATATTGTAATCTTTTGAATTCAAATGACATATCAGTTGGAATCATAGGGATACTTGGTATAAAACACACTTCTCCTTTTGATTTACCATTTAAGATCAAATTTGGCAATAACTTTTTCGCTTGAATTTAAAAATTATTGACATTTATATGAATGTTTTTCGGTGCTTTAATGGTGCGTTCTCTTAACCAATCATGATTTCTGTAATTCTGAAGAATATTCGGAAAAACATATTCGATCAACTCATCTATAGATTGCACAATTGTACAAAAATCGTTCGGTAAAGGGATCAATCCGTTGATAGTGTTGATTACTATTTTGCCATCACCAATTTCCAACAATTGTTTTGAAAAATCATGGGCAGTTGCATCATTATGTAGGTGAATACGCATATTAATGTTCAGTGTCAATTTTCGTACATATCTCCAAAGAACTGATGACTTCAAACAGGCGTTTATTTCATCAGCAGGAGTTGATCGAGGAATGACAGGCAGTGCTTGACAAAAGTCCCCCGACAGCAATATCAGAGCACCACCAAAACAGCTGTTGATTACCGCGTAAATCTTGCATTGTTCCATTAAATGCTTCTATTGATTTTTTATTCGCCATTGTGCACTCTTCCCATAAAATATTTGACGTTAATCGCAGAATTTCTCGGAGAAGCAAGTTAGAGTTTCAATCACCCGTACATTTAATGGCAATTTTAATGCAGAGTGGTGGTCGGACCACCTTCTAATAATGTAGCAGAATTCCCGAAGATGCAATTGCCAATGCAATTTTCTGTTCCGATCGAATAGTCGCTAAAATCAATGATACAATGAAAGTTATTATTATATTCGATTGTACAAATAAACGTATGTAAATCATTAAAGTTGAACTACTGAATTCACGATCAAAAAAATCATGTCTCTCACGATTTGGTGCGGTTAACAATCGTTTGACACATATCTTCCATTATTATTACAGCTTCGTTGTACATTTCCAAGGTACTCAACAAATCGGGATTTCTTTAAGTATTAGTACATTGTTTGTATATGGGAGTAAGAAAGATGTTGGTTTTACACCTTTTCAAGATTTTTTTTAAATTTTCTCTACGTACAAACCTTCTCTGGACTTTCACGAATAATTCAAGGCCAACATTAGCCAAATCGGTAAAGGCATTGTTGAGTTATAACATTACAACGAAAAGTGGCATTGATTTTTATATATATAGACTATGAAAATGTTTTATTAGTACTTTCCAAAATTAACAAGATGATTAGAAAACATTTAATCACGGATGCAGTTAAATTCTTAATGTTCTATTCTTCTTAAAACTCAAGGCCCACTATGCTTAAGATTTATAATAGGGATATTGATGGTTCTATTTGTCTGCCCGCTTTGTTATGAATTCGTCCATCCTAACGCTTTCGCCGTCCTCGTCAAAATCTATTTTGTTTGCTATTTAGTAATTGTATCAGCTCATTTCTTTTGCAAATCCTCTCTTTGTTGAGCAATGTGATTTAAATTAATGCTGTGAGCAAGGACATCTTGTAATAGATCTTTAGGGAAGTAACCCATAAACGATTGATGAGATGTTTTTTCAGGAGCTGAGTTGTAGCTTGTAGGTGTTATTTATTACCCATTTGAGCGGGAAATTTCATTGAGAACATAAAATGGAATGTCATAATTTATTCGATGAATGATTTTGATGCACAAGCAGTACATTCAACAACAACAACACTACGTGGTTTGTCAAATGAGTAAAATACAACAAATCATTCAATCATTTTCGTCAATGCTTTTTCTCAATGCTTTCATGTCAAATACTCCGGGTTGTTTGGCTTATTCAAATGGATTAATAGATAACGTGTCAACATAAGCCATTTGATTGCCAGTACGATATTAAAAAGTATTGTTGGAAACAACATACAACATACAACAGCGAGGGCTTCTTATTCAGAGTCCACTGGCCAACCGTAAGCTCGTATAGTCAATCCGATGCTATGAACGAAGTTTAGTTGGTATGCTCTTTTTTAATCGGAATTTCATAATATCCTGATACAAAATCCAAACCTGTAAGACGTACCTTCTTGTTTTATTATTTCCCAAGGACTGTTACATCTTTTCCAATTAAAACCGATTCAGACAGGACTGTATCACTAACTTTAACTGCGCAAATAGGAAAATGTGCATTATCATTATCACTCTGAACACATCCGATAGATTTATATTTTTCGAAAAATAGCAGCAGAATTATTTATTTGTGATTTTTATGCAGTTGCACTTGTTTTATTAACAATTGGATTATAAATAATCCACAAAAACAGTGTTTACTCCAAACTTCTTCTACCACTTTCTTTGTTTGGTTGCCATTTTTTTCCTTGGGTTGTGTTCACTGTCTGGCATAGTCTCCAAGTTACAGCTTACTGCTAACTGACTTTACTTGTTGAGGGTTTCATATCTGATTGGATCGCTCGTTGGCAGTGGCGTCTTTAGGCATTGGTCGGTGGGCCAGGGCCCCGCAATTATTTGGCCCCCAAATCCACCAACTCAAAATTAATGATCTATACAAGATTTACTCTCTATTCCTTTGAAATTCTCCTCCTCCATATCTTAAACTTCTGGCAAAATGAATCTTTAACCATACACCTGCACTGAACACGCTGTCAAGATTATTTTAACAACTCTGCTTTCATACCACTCTACAGTTCTGTACACATGTTGTCTTTTCAACTCACTCCATAAACAAACACAAAGTTGTCCCATCATGAGTTGCGAAATGATGAGTTGTACCATGATGAGTCAGATAGAACAATATTGTTTCCTTTCATCTTTTTGTTTACTCTCTGTTCAATGGAATTAATAAAAACTATGTTCTTTGTCTCTAGTTCTGCTCATCTTCACAGTGCTCAAATGTATGTCGGTGTTCGCTTGGGGTTGGTTTTATAAAACGAAACCATTGAGTCACCAAACAATGGAAATTATTTGATATGCATGGAACTTTTAAGGGAATTTGATTTATTCATCCCAGATCATTTAAAAAAATGTGGCAACTCAGGAAAGAGACAGGATTTCATTGATAAGCTAAGCCTGTCTAAGAAAATGTCAACCTAGAGTTCCTCATTTTAACAAAAATTTTGAGCACAATATTAGAAAGAATTCATAAAATCAGCAAGACTCTTCAAAAAGAAACAATAATGATTGGCGTTGTTACCAATTTGCTTGTGCCAAAATTCAGAATTTGGATTCTAATTATAAAGACTTCTTGCGACATATTTTGATGGCCTGCACCATCCGTCCAGCTAATTGGGAAAGAAAATTTTAAAATATCAACTTTTTTCCAATTATTGACACAATTACTATGAACTTAAAATTGCGATCCAATTGCTATGAAGAAATTAATGCACTGTTTGGCTTTTTTTGACGTTTGCAATATTTGACTTCAGTGGAGTTGCAAAATTCTTGCGAACAATTTAAAAAAAATTGGCGTAGATGTTAATGCAGAAGAACTTGAGGTAGAATGCATTTACCTCGTACAATATTTAAAAGAATTTAATAAAGATGTTAATGAAAATCTTATTACAATATCAAAATTGTACAGTCTAATTAAAGTAGATGAAATTGGGAACACATTTCCAGTAGAAACTGCTTGTAGAATGTTGTTTAAATTTTGATTTGATGGTTTCAAACTACAGCGTTCATTTTCGAAATGGAACCGGATAAAAAATGAGTTTCGTAGCACAATTCTATATGAAAGACTAAACAGCTTGTAAATTTAATCAATTAAAAATGAATTACTGCAGGAAATTGAATTTGATGACTTAATTCATGATTTTGCAACTGACAAAGTCAGAAAAGTATGCCTTAAATAATATTTTATATAAACTTAAACTTACATACATATATGTATATCAAACAAAAAAACAAATCAAAACAAATATAAAGAAATAAACTTACATACAATAAAAAAACATTAGTTAAATACATTAAATTGGGTGGCGCAACAGTAGGTTTGAGAACTAGGGCCTAGTGACTGACAACTCTCAACCATTCCTGTATGTGAGTATTGTCAGTGATGGAAGGGACCTACAGTTTTAAGCCGAATCCGAACAGCAAATTTGAGAAAGCACTTTTCATGACAAGAATTACTCTTGTAGAATTTATCAATTCCTCGCAAGAGGAAAAAAAACTTTAGGTGTCGTAGGCAGGGATCGAACCCAAGACAACTCGCATAACAGACTCTATTTTTTTTTTTAATTCATTTTTATTAGTTCGTTCTTAAACCTATCTTAAAGCTATACAAGAATTCATAAAACTAGCCTAATTATCCATAACTTACAAATAACTTAATGGTCCCATACGGACACTCTAAGTTAAACTAAACGTCGATTTTTTAAGAGCTTGAGAACTTTTAAAAAAGAAAAACGCACAAAATTTGCAAAATCTCATCGATTCTTTATTTGAAACGTTAGATTGGTCCATGACATTTACTTTTTGAAGATAATTTCATTTAAATATTGACCGCGGCTGCGTCTTAGGTGGTCCATTCGGAAAGTCCAATTTTGGGTAACTTTTTCGAGCATTTCGGCCGGAATAGCCCGAATTTCTTCGGAAATGTTATCTTCCAAAGCTGGAATAGTTACTGGCTTATTTGTGTAGACTTTAGACTTGACGTAGTCCCACAAAAAATAGTCTAAAGGCGTCAAATCGCATGATCTTGGTGGCCAACTTACCGGTCCATTCCTTGAGATGAATTGTTCTCCGAAGTTTTCCCTCAAAATGGCCATAGAATCGCGAGCTGTGTGGCATGTAGCGCCATCTTGTTGAAACCACATGTCAACCAAGTTCAGTTCAAAGTTTGTTAGCATTGAACGATAGCGATCGCCATTCACCGTAACGTTGCGTCCAACAGCATCTTTGAAAAAATACGGTCCAATGATTCCACCAGCGTACAAACCACACCAAACAGTGCATTTTTCGGGATGCATGGGCAGTTCTTGAACGGCTTCTGGTTGCTCTTCACTCCAAATGCGGCAATTTTGCTTATTTACGTAGCCATTCAACCAGAAATGAGCCTCATCGCTGAACAAAATTTGTCGATAAAAAAGCGGATTTTCTGCCAACTTTTCTAGGGCCCATTCACTGAAAATTCAACGTTGTGGCAGATCGTTCGGCTTCAGTTCTTGCACGAGCTGTATTTTATACTGTTTTACACCAAGATCTTTGCGTAAAATCTTCCATGTGGTCGAATAACACAAACCCAATTGCTGCGAACGGCGACGAATCGACATTTCACGGTCTTCAGCAACACTCTCAGAAACAGACGCAATATTCTCTTCTGTACGCACTGTACGCATTCGTGTGATTGGTTTAATGTCCAATAAAATAAACTGAGTGCGAAACTTGGTCACAATCGCATTAATTGTTTGCTCACTTGGTCGATTATGTAGACCATAAATCGGACGTAAAGCGCGAAACACATTTCGAACCGAACACTGATTTTGGTAATAAAATTCAATGATTTGCAAGCGTTGCTCGTTAGTAAGTCTATTCATGATGAAATGTCAAAGCATACTGAGCATCTTTCTCTTTGACACCATGTCTACAAATACTAATGCATGAAAATCCTAACCTCAAAAAAATCACCCTTTATAACACTAACTACTAATGCCTTTCGGCCCTAAGATCTATTTTACTTCAATTTATATTTTATTTATTTCTGTATTTATTAGAAAATTTTGAAAAAAAACTAATATTAAGATCCTTTTTTGTTTTTACTTAAAAACTACTTAAAATAAGGTCCTTAATATAAAACTTAAAGCTTACTGAAACTACCTATTCTACCTATAAACGACTTCAAACTAGAGCCACAGCAGCAAATCTAACGTATTTTGTTTTTATAATTTATTGTCATTTTTTTAAATTTTTCTTTTTTTTATATTCCATGTTTTTTTTTTTATTTTTTACTTTTGTTTGTATTTTGTTTTTGTGCCACCATGCCTATTCTACTTAAAACTAAACCCTAAAACTATAAAACAAGTATGTAAGCCGGCCAAGGCTTAAAACCCCATCCCGACTACCCACTATCAAGTGCCGATTGAAGCCACCAAAACTGGTTCTCCTGCTTCACCCTATCAGTTCAGTCCCGTTCGGACACAGCCCTACTGAACCGAAGGAGCTCTGCTTCGCCTTGTGCCATGACGTCCCGATTGTACGTCGTTCGGATAGAACGCACCGAAAATTAAATTGTTCGTCGAAGACATAGCTCTTGCAATGTGACCTCACGAAATCGTCAATTCTGTTGATTTGAGCCCAGTTGTATACAAGGGCGGATCCAGACTTTTCATCAGGGGGGGTCACACTTAGATGAGTTTTTACACACCGATTAAAAATGTTCTTTAATGTTTTGTAAAGGATGCTAACAAAATTTAATAATTGCTAAAATGACAACTTTAGTATCAAATTATTTAGAACACTGTTGTTCAGCAAGTTTTGGTCTAACTATTTAATTTGGATGACTTATATGAAAACATTCCAAGATTCGAACTGTTGTCTAAATATGCCATATTTAAGAGCTTAAATACAATACCTTAGAATGTGTTGGTGCATTTCGCGCAGAAATGTAGGAAATTGTTTTGAAACGTTGCTTTTTTCCAAAAACAAAACACACTTTTCTTGTTTTCATTTCTATTAATGCGAAGAAATCTTAAAAAATTAAAAAATCCAGAAAATGAGAGAGGATCTGATATGTAAAAATGTCGGGCTTTTTTTGACGTAGTTTTTTCGAAATCAATTTCCGGGAGTCTCTTATTATTATCGTTATTAATCAGCTTACTCGTATTTGGATCTTATAAAGGCGTCAACAAAACTTAAAAATTGTAGAGACAAAAAGGTTTGGTTCTTGAATTTAAGGAAATAGTTGTATTTAAGAACATGATTTGGGAAGAAAAGTTTTGTAGTACTCACAAATTACACGTTTCAAAGCTTTTATATCAATAGATATGAAACGTTTATTATGTTTTTTACTTTGCTATCAGTTTAACAAAAGTTAGACTTGATTTTTTGGGACATTTGTATTTTTGAAATTAAATCTCAGTTCTAGAGCATCCAAAGCAAATTCACTTTCAAAGTATATTTATTTAATTTTTTAAGATCTTTTGTATTGAGCAGAAAACCAATTTTGAAAGAAATGAAATGCACGACTGGGTCGCAAGAGCTTGACAATTTCTTCCAAAAAGGCTGTTTAAAAATATTGCTCTTCTTTTAAGATTTAAAAATGTACCACCAAAATAAGTTCTTCTCAAAAATTTAAATGCCCTTTTCTGGTCGAAAAATCTAGATTAACCTATTTTTTTTTCGAAAATCATTTTTAATTTTGTGTTAAAAATATTTTCGGTATAGGCACTAAATAAAGAGCTTATAAATATATGAACATTTTACATTTAAATTTCTTAAATGAACATTTTACATTTTACATTTAAATTTCTTAAAAAAATGTTGTCTCCTTTCTGAGGTATCGAGTTTTGTAAACAAAATTAGTATTTTATTAAAAATAAAAAAAATAAATTTTTGATCATAACAAATCATCATCAACTTGATTATTGACAAGAGCTTGCACTGAAAAAGAAGAATTTTGAAATCGTTCCATTAGTTCTTGAGAACAAAATAAAGATTTTTTTGAGGTATACCCTTCTGGAGCAATACGAAAATATGTTTTTCTTGTAGAAAGAAGCCAAATTAAGAAAACAAAATTTTGAGAAAGTTTAGAAAAATCACATGTTTGAACAAAAAAATTTGTGAGGGGACTGCTGTTATTCTTTGTATTAATAAAATGATAAAAACTCCTTACACTAATCATCTGAAAATCTTAAATTCAATCAACACATTTGTTTGGACTGTAGGGGCCAGGAAAGACAGACAGACGGAAGGAATCGAGGTTTCCACTTCTCTACCGTCGTAATATCATATTCGATTAAAAACTCTAGTTTGAAATAAATAATCACTATTTATGTGTTTCAACAAAATTTAATAACAAAATTGAAGGCTAGTTTAAGGAATTCAAAGGCAACTTAATATAATAATTGATGATCTCTTATTCAAGGTTTCTTCTTAAGAACCTGAATATTTTCTCTTTTTCTTAGAACCAATTTTTATGAAAATAATTTAAAGCATGACTAAAGTTTTTTCTAGTTCTAAATTGAGCGAAAATCAAAATTTGAGTTGTTTTTGACATCAAACCACTTTTTGGTGAATGTCGTTAAATTACTAATAAATCTTTAAATGAAATCTTTACTTATACAACTTAACTGTATAATCTTTTTGGCTCATATGACCAACCCCTGGATCGTCAATTGGTCAAAAGTTGATGAATTTGTGCTGTGTTTTTGGAATAGGGCTGAATATCCGATTCATATTATGTTCTTGGTCCAATCTTCAGTCAAAAGTAGTACTTTTGGCAACAAAGTTTAAGGAAGTAAAATACAAATGTTGTGTTCAAATACAAAAAATTAATAATTCAAAATATAATGGGGGTCATATCCATTAACGCAATACGATTAGTTTTGAATTGAAGGAAATTAATACGAAAAAGCAAACAAATTATCTCCCAGGGGGGGGTCAGGACCCCTACGACCCCCCCACCCCCCCCCCCCCCCCCCCTGGATCCGCCATTGGTTGTATAGGACCTCGTTGGAAAAGTAATACACATAAGAAGATTAGGATGTTCGATATAAGCCAGTACAGCGTCGTAAACACTGCCGCTCGAACACCCGAAACTTCTCCATCTGGGAAGAGGCAACGTTGAACCACACAGGACAACCATAAACGATAATTGGCCGTATGAGGGCCATGTAGCAAATTACATTCACTCTGGGGTCAAGCCGACTATTAAAAAACTGCCGTTTCGTCAGAGTGAATGCTCCTCTGGCCCTGGTCAGGCATTTATATGTCTGTCAAAATATAAATACTGATCCAACCAGATACCGAGGTGCTTCACTTTACACTTTTACTCCCTAATGGCTACCCTTAAAGATCAACGATGACCATCGTGCGCCAGTTCTTGCACGTATCCCTCGTGGCCCTAGCCAACGGAGTCCGAAACAGAATTGTCTCCAACTTCTGGACATTTATTTTCAGTTTCCAGTCGTCGAAATATCGCTGAATCTTGTCGAAATAACGCTACAAGAGAATTCTAATAACCTCAACCTTTCGGGCCGTTCTGTACGCAATTAGATCATCAGCGTACGCATTTGCCTTTGTAAGACTACCTATCAGATCGCTGGTGTAAATGCTGAAGAGAATCGGCGAATTCACCGCTCCCTGTTGAAGACCATTTTTAATTGAGAATGTTGTGGTAGAAGTTACATTGCCACTTTTGACAACAAACTTTCTACCGTTAAGCATATCAATATACAACAATGGATTGCTTATGCCAAGCCTGCTCAGTTTTAGGTAAAGACCCGCTAACCATACGGTGTCAAAGGCCTTTTCCAAATCAACCAGAACAGCACCTGTGCATTGTTGTTTTGATTTATTCCATTGGATATCAGAAACGAGTTTAGACGAAGCATGCATTGTGTCATGACCCGCCTTGAACCCGAACTGTTTATCCGGAATTATTTTGTTGTCCGCAGCCCACTTAGTCAGAGCCCTTTTAATGATTTTTTTCGAGAACTTTGCTGATGCTCGGAAGAAGACTTATCGACCGATTTGACGGGTTGGAGGTGTCCTTTCCCTTTTTCGGGAGATGATGAACCACAGCGGTCTTCCAATGTACTGGTTAATATGCATTATTCAGTGCATTATTAAAGAGTGTGGTGTAAATGTCAATTGCCTCCATCGCTAAATGTCTTAGTACAACGTTGGATATACCACGAACACCTGCTGACTTTTTGTTTTTTATTGAATTGAAGATGAGCTGAAGCTTAACCTTCGTCACCAACAAGGGACTTGGTCCCGTTTGCTCGGCGATTATGGCATTTGCCAAGGAATCGTCATTGAACCGCATGAAACCGCGGTTCTCAGATCGCCATTGTGTCATATCATTTCGAAGGTAAAAGTGATTAAGCAGGGCTCTGTTTTCCAGGTCGTGGTTGGAGCGAATATAAAGAGAGCGACATCGCCCCCTTCAGTGGAGTCTGGCCGGTCTCTTCTTACGACATTGTAATTTTTATGAGTCGATTTGTGTTTGTGGTTTAGCTTAGTTTCGCTAGCCATAAACACGTCGGACTGTAGTCTTTCAACAATTGGAACATATTGGCTCTTCGTTCAATCCTAATCACCGAATTTACATTCAAAGCTAGGACTTCAAGTCTCGCCTTCGGCAGCGCACCCATTATGATCCAAATTGCGCCAGGCCAGGCAACAAAGAGTAGAGATGATTTACCCTTTTTATGCTCCTTTATCTGACTTTGCAGTCCTGTTAGTTGACCTTGAATACTCAACAACGAGGCTACAATGTCAGGCTGCACCTCTGATGCCTAAGGCAGAGGGGCCTTTGGGGCAACCGTTGGTGGAGCCTGTCTATATTTTTTGTATTTTGTTTGTATTTTTTTTTCTTTCAACATTGCCCATTCTAATTAAAACTAAACCCTAAAACTATAAAACATGTATGTAAGCCGGCCAAGGCTTAAAACCCCATCCCGACTACCCACTATCAAGTGCCGATTGAAGCCACCGAAACTGTTTTTCCTGCTTCACCCTATCAGTTCGCTCCCTTTCGGACACAGCCCTACTGAACCGAAGGAGCTCTGCTTCGCCTTGTGCCATGACGTCCCGATTGTACAGGAGCCGCCTATCCACGGTTCTTCGTCTGACGTGGTAGCTTATCGGAACTGCCAATCTATCCTATATCAGACCGCATCTATCTAAAAAGAGGAATGCTGCTGGTGGAATGAAGCCGCTCAAACGTGCACTTTCAAGATACTCGTCGTTCGGATAGAACGCCCCGAAAATAAATTGTTGGTCGAAGACATAGCTCTTGCAATGTAACCTCGAACGAGTTCTATCACGAAATTGTCAATTCTGTTGATTCGAGCCCCGTTATATAGAACCTCGTTGGAATAGTAATGCACATAAGAAGATTCGGCTGTTCGATATAAGCCAGTACAGCGTCGTAAACACTGCACTCGAGCACCCAAAACTTCTCCATCTGGGAAGGCGCAACGTTGAACCACACAGGACAACCATAAACGATTATTGGCCGTATGAGGGCCATGTAGCAAATTACCTTCACTCTGGGGTCAAGCCGACTGCCAAAAACAGCCGTTTTGTCAGAGCGAAGGCTCCTCTATTTTTATTTTTAGGTGACCTGTAGTGCCCCTATCCCCCTTCGAAGACGTAGTTAATTTCTCCTTCTGACTCACTTTGTGACGTCATCTCTTGTTGTTTTGTTGGCTACACTCCTTGTCGCATCGCTCCGCGCATTGCAGCATTGTTAACTTCTACAAGGGTAGGCGTAAGTCTTTTCCTCTTAACATTTGTTGTTGTTAAGGTACTATCAGACTGGTGGCCTGATGATGCTGCTGTGAATTTGGGTACCGCTGATGGCACCACATTGGCATCACATGATGAATTTTCAGAGGTATCTTTCGATACCCTTGCTTTCCTCTCCTTCAAGATTTTTAGTGCACTCCGCACGGGATTCGAACTCACGACCCTTGGAGCTATTTTCGGACGCCCCTTTTTTTTAATTCATTTTTATTAATTTATTCTTAAACCTATCTTAAAGCTAGACAAAAATTCATAAAACTAACCTAATTATCCATAAGTTAAAACTAAATTAATTCCCATACGGACACTCTAATTTTAACTACATAAAACACTAACTTCTAATTCCTTTCGGCCCTAAGATCTATTTTACTTCAAATTAAATTTTATTTATTTTTGTATTTATTAGAAAATTTTGAAAAAAAAACTTACATATGTATATCAAGATCCTTTTTTATTTTTAATTAAAAATTACTTAAAATAAGGTCCTTAATATAAAGTCGAAGACATAGCTCCTGCAATGTGACCTCGAACGAGTTCTATCACGAAATTGTCAATTCTGTTGACTGGAGCCCCGTTGTATAGGACCTCGTTGGAATAGTAATGCACATAAGAAGATTCGGCTGTTCGATATTAGCCGCTACACCATAGGAAACACTGCCGCTCGAACACCCGAAACTTCTCCATCTGAGAAGGGGCAACGTTGAACCACACAGGGCAACATAAACAGACTGCTAAAAAACAGCCGTTTCGTCAGAGCGAAGGCTCCTCTGGCCCTGGTCAGAGCAGCATTTATATGTCTGTCTTGAAATATAAATACTGATCTAACCAGATACCGAGGTACTTCACTACACTTTTGCTCGCCAATGGGTTGGGTGCCCGTAAAGATCAACGATGACATTTTTTTTATATGGAGTTAATACATATGCAAGTTTATGTGCAAATCGCAGCTTGTAAGCAAAAAGAGAGCAACCGTGGAAGTTGGTTTTCTCGTTCAGTTTTTTTCTCTCTGGTCAAAGAACGGAACGAGTAACGACTGACTGTCAAACACTCTAACCGTCATGCCACGGGCACTACAGTCGAAATATATTGGACTATGGCATTATCGGTTAAGTGTATTTTTTTGCAAGCATATTAAAATCAAAGCAATAACCTTCTATGTTTCATCTGGCCATTGCACTCTCCTTATTAGTTCTTAATGCACTTTCACCTCGTTATATCTATGTATATGGAAAATTAAGCTTCCGCCCAATTGGCAATTGATTCGAAGACAAGGGTGTTCTACCAATATTTTGCTGGTCCAATTATTTTGGTTCAGTTGCCTTAAATAGAGGTGTTTCTAACAATATCCGAAGGAAACTATGGCTTGAGTCTTTGGAATTGTTTTCCACTACTCTTCTAGTTGTTTTTTTATCATGCTCAATGATTGTCTTTTGGTTCCTTTGATAGCCAGATTCATCTCCCTCAACTACTTTTGAAGCTGTTTGATTATTTTATTTTCCATATTAATATCTGTAATTACAAGGCGTTATGACAAATCGTATGAGTTTTGTTTTGAATAATTTAATTTAATTTTTTTTATAAAACGTACTCTTGCTATGAACAAATTAATTACATATGTATATGTATGTACATACATATGTAGTAACATTCATATATCTCTCAAAACATTGTATTCTTCAATATAATCTTTCGTATACCGAAAACTTATTTTGAAAACATGTCAGTAAGACTTTTTGTCTACCATTTTTACTGACCATTCGTGTGTATTACTTTAAAAAATGGAGTTTTACTTTTTTATTTTAAAAAGTGGCGTTTTCAAATAATACTCAGCTGATCGAGAACTCATTTGAAAAATCTTTTTTATGAAGCCCTTATAACCTTCTATAATTTATTTATACTTCGTTTGCTTCTTAAGCCCAACATATTAACATATCTTAACCAAACCAAAACCATTCATTTTTTATTTCTTGGAACGACATTTACTGCAACAATATTTTTTTTTCTATTTTTAACCAAAATATAATTGACTTAACCAAAAGATGTAGAGTGTACTTCTCTCGAGAATAGTATTTTGTATATCAAAACACAATTCAATATGAGCACCAACAACAGAAATTACCAATAACACAATTAAAAAAATAGTACTTATTCTATGACTTTACTTTTTTCATTAATGTTGGTTTGAAAACACTTGACTTGGTATATCACACTTCTGAAGCTATTAAACATTTTTATAAAAGTGTTTTGTTGTACTTTCTGAAATTAATCTCTAGGAAAGTTGAATTCTTAATGTCCTATTCTCAATTGCATTGCTATAATAATATGTAGTTTTAAATTTCATGTGCTAAGATTTTTGATGGTTGATTTGCTGCTTGCGTTGTTGTATTTATTTGTTCTACTGCGTTTTAAAAATAAAAAAAAATCATTAGAATTTAGAAAAAAAATGAAAAATATTAACATTTGATAAGTTTCACATCTATTCTTCAAAACTAAATTAGCCTTATTTTATCAAAAACTCAAATAAAGTATACATAGGTATAACGAATTTTATAAATGTTTTGAAGTGTAAAGTGCCTACATCAATTATTCGAGTGACATTCTTTTACGACCTATCACAATTTATTTTTATTAAGTTTGCTGTAAGATTAGGTTTTAAGTAATGTTATTTAGTAACATTCAATAAGGTCAAATCAAATAAGCTTAACATTGGTACTAATCATCACTGATTTTCCAAGATGTTGACTTTTAAAAGCAGCACAAACACATTTTTTGAATAGAAGTCCAATCTGCATACATATCTAACTAGAAAATTACTCAAAGCAAACAACCTATACTGGCATAAAATAGATTTGTTTGTAATCTTTCATTTGCAACCTAGGTTATTACCTATAGGCTACGTTCCAGAGTCCCTGCTTCGAGTACGAACTCTAAACTTAAATATCTTAGAATCATTACACAGGATTTTGCCAAAACTTTATACTCTAAACTCTAAGTCTACAATTACTTACTTTTCTATGTTTAATATTATATAATATATCAAACAAAGAATTTCCGCTTTTTTTACAAATTAATTCGATACGCTATTAAAAATATATTTATTATACATACATGTATATGTATAAATATATGTACAAATTTAAAATAATACCAACTTTATGTTTTTCTGAAAAGTATCATATAGAATTTCTATCGCATTGTGGCAATAAAACTACAATTTATTCTTAGGTTTACAAAACAAAAATCGGTTGCAATTTTTGAAAATATATAATAGTAAATAAAATGAACCATTGCAGTATTAAATAATAAAAATTTATAGTCTACAAATAATATCAAGTATACTTTCTGAAGTGTCAATTTATACTTACGAATATAAAGAACATATTTACTTCATACTGCAATAAAATTATGATAAGAGTATAAAACATTTTACGAAACCCACTCAAATATCATTGAATATATTCTTGATCAATCGCATGCTTAAACATATCTGCTATTCTCTTCCTCTTCGATTGCTCTTTAAATGGAGTTATGTTCCAAACATCAGTAAGTATAGTATTTTCTTTAATTGCATCCAAATCAGCAACTTCGTCATCATCAATTAATGACATTGGCAAGGATTCAATGCCCATGCCGCAACCAAATCTTCCAAATAATTTTAGCTCTGTCAATAAGTCTTCAAATGGAAGAACCTTCTTCGGGTCAGAACCAAGATTTTTTATTAAGTCACAAGCACTATCGTGATAGTCCTGAAATTAAATAGTAAACTTATATTGATTGTTAAGTGGTTGTTAGAATGGAGTAAACCTTTAATAATGTTGAATAATGTTGTTCTCTTAGCTCTTGACTTGTGCACGAGTAAATGAAAAATGATATGTCCAATGCAACCGAAGCACATCTAAAAATTTAACGAAGTGAAGGTTATCGGTCAGCTAGATTTAATCAATTTAACATGTACCTTGTCAATTGATAGTCGATAACTTTGACAGCCTCTGGAAGCCCATCTGCGTTGTATTTTGTTAGGAAATTCGGAGTCCAACAATCTCCATGACAAATAGTTGAGAGCCTTCCTGCAAACACAGTAATTATTTTAATACATAACATAACAGTAATAATATTAAATCTAAAATGCCTAAATTATCTTACCCCTAGTTTTCACAATTTGAATTTGATCAGAATATAATGAATCCTGTAGGTATTTGTTAGCTATTTTTTCGTATTTAGTCCCTGGATAAGTTTTTGAAACCGCATCTTTAGCTACATTTGTCGCAAGTTCCAAGAAACAAATATACCAACTACGTAATTTATCGGAATAATAAGTTTCTTCTAATTTTCCAACAGTTTCTTCGAATGCCTTGGGTTCTTGATCTGCAAATGCTAAACCAACACCATGAAGACGCCCCATTGTTCGCATGGTCATTCGACATTCATCAAGGGAGATATAATCTTGCCTGATTTCAAGTTGTCTTTATATTATAGAACTAAAATATAAATTGAATATTAGTTTTACCTATTCGGACATCCAAAACCTAGGAAACTAACGTCTTCTAGTGCGATAAAGTCATTTTCTCCATCACAGTGACACAAAAAACAGTTTGGGTACTCGGTGAAGGGTTTCGAAGGCTTTTTGCTTTCTTGGAACTTTTCTACTGCTGGAATAACTTTAGTGTAATAGTATATCTCATTACGGAAAAAGTCAGCTGATCGAAATAGTTTCCTCCGTGCTGCATTGTCCGGCATGGATTTTATAATCAAATTGACCTCTTGTTTGGTTCTAAAATGTGATTTTGTTAAATAAACATTTGTATGACAGAAAGTACTATGTTTATACATATGTATGTAAACCTACCCTAAAGTTTTATTTTCTCCATAGACACACAACCGGAAAACTTGGCTCAAGTAAGAGTCGCCCTTCTTGAATCCTTTGCCAAACTTAAAGGAGGTATGGTTAGTTCCTCCAGCCTTTATAATTATTTCATCAAGGGACTTTTCAGTGAAAAATTTAGAAATTTCCGAAAGACTCATCACGTTCTTGTTGCAGGTTACACTTTTTTGATACGAATGTTCACTCTAAGCTATCGTACAATAACTTAAATAAGGCAGAAAATTGCGTTCCTCTTTAAATACTATCATATTAAGGTAAACACTACAAACAAACGCTGGATAGGATTGGAAACAAAAACTTCCGTCAATAATACATCTCCAGCTTTGATTCGCCACAATCGCACAATACAAGTTGCAACACACCATTGGCTATTTGCCACTCAAAACCAATTGAAAAATAACAACAGATTTGTTCCAATACTTTTTTCTCTGAAGAACGTCAAATTAAAAAATCTTCCAAACGGGGAAGAATTTGTTTTATTGTTTGTGATAGGCGCAACCTTCAGTGAGGTCATTATTTGTTTTATTATTATTAGTTATTACTATTATTGTAGTAGATCTACACTTCCTTTAAAAAAAAAAGAAATTTAATATCGTTGAATTAAAAATATTGACCACAAATATTGGTATCTGTCATTCATGATTAAAGCTTCGTCACTGATTCTAAAAGAAGAAATTGGCTTATGTAAATCATTTTTTCACTTCTATCGTATTCCATGACATTGAGTCAAGTCAATATATTATGTATAGGTATTAGAAAATACAGATTTATAGTAAGCGACACAATAAATTTTATCGTAAAAGACAAATCAAATGCTTACTGCTGGTCCTTGAAAGAACTTGTACCCATAGTCAGTATTGAAAATTATTATTATGCTTAAGCTAAGACAGGATATTAGCCAATATGTGTTACTAGAAAATTTGAATAATTAATAAAAGCGGAAGGGCTCGAAATAAGGCAAATAAAATAATTTAATATAATAGCGCCATATGCATTAAGAACTTTAAATTCTAGCCAAGAACATTCCGGCCGTGTGAAGAAAAAATGTATTTGTGACAGCTTAAAGTTTCGTTTAATAACCCGAAATATCTATGACCTGCGAATACTCTTGGGCAAATAACAAAATTGTATTGCTTTTATCGGGTCTTTTAATAGGAGTTTAACAACTCTGAATTCAATTTGTGAACGCACTCCTTCACTACGAATCCAACTACCATCTTTGTATATAAAATCCTATACTTCCATTGAGTTGTTTTTTAACGTTCGCCGTAGCCTCTAGAAGGCGATGGATGTTTTATTTAAAAAGCTAAGTCAACAAAAAACTAAAATAGCTAATGTCACCGTACCCACTTGGTACCGCCCTCGTCGACGATGACAGCACTATAATAGGTTTGATAACCAAAGCCTTCATTGTCAATATATTCAGTAAACTCAACATTTTCATGATAGTGATATACACGAACGAGCAACGTCTGCAAGGAATTTTTATCGAAATTCGAAGTCAGTGAGTTTGACCTGTCAGTGAGACAACGGTTAAGTCGAAGTGTCAAAAAATCTTTTTAATTCAGGTGTCTCTAGCAAACTATCCAAACCAGTCAATTCCACGGCATTCTCAAGAACTGGGTGTCGCTCGGGCAACCTTTTGGTGTATTTTTCGTTATAGCCAAACCACGCATTTTTCGCATTAAACAGTGGACTCTTATGAAGCAATCTGAAATATTAAATCAACTCCTAAGCTTCGGGTTAGCTTTAGATCGCAAAGTATGCACTCAACTCCCGAATATATCTGTTTTCTATTTTGTAACTGTATTTTCATTGCAATTTGTTTTGTTTTATTTCAGAATCTATGTCTTCCGTTCTGCTGTATTATTTATAAAATAAAAGAAATGCAAATATCTAGGTAATTTTTTTTTTCAACACGCGAGTTTAAAAGCTACAATACGTTTTGCAAATTCTTAGGTCGCGTTTTATGACACATGCGCCCATGTTCCAAATTCGATCGAAAGTGAATTGAATCAATTTTCAATTTCACGTGAAATGAAATTGCATGTTCGTCAATTCGATCGATTTCGAAAACTTCGAACTGTCAGAACTGAAGGATCATCCATTTTTATTTTGTTTCTGAAGTAAAATTTTTGCTGTTTTGAAGATGGATGCAATATTACTGACAATTTTAAGTAAAACAATTTAAGAGAACAAATAAAAAGACTAATTTTTCCAAACAGATCAAATATAATAAGTGTGTGAAAATTATGTAGAATTGTTCGGATAAATAAAGTAAATTCTTGATTTCTCCTTTAAGCTTTAATTATAATTTTAGATTAAACAAAGATGATTTTTAATATGTTCTAAGGAAAATAGAACCTTTTATAATACCTTCATCGAATCCTTCAATTCAAAAACTTGCTGCAATCCTTGGATTCCTAGCAGAAGAAACGTATCAAAGATCAATTCACAGAAATAAAAAATGTGATTTGAATGCGATCAAAAAATGGGACAAACCGAAATACAGAACATCCATTTGTTTGTTCGAAAATCCAATTCGAAATAGCGAATTGTGGTACACCCAAACTCACTTCGCAAAGTATATTTTTAATAAGTGAACTGCAGAACATGAGCAATAATATCGTAAAAAATCGTCAGCCCAGTAAGAAGCCTGTCCGACTTAATTCCTGGTTGTGGTTAGGCATACATTTTGTTTTGCAAATGCCAAGGTCGCACTTTTGATTGATTGATTTGGACATAAGGATCGTCGTTTAATCTCATACAAGATCAAGCTGACTCAAGAATTAAAGCCGTTGAAACATTTAAAGCTACATACGTTCTCACACTTTGGAGAAATTTTAGTAATTGATTAACGTTGAGAAGAAAAAGTAAGCATTTAAAAGGTTCAAATACCTAAAAATGAATTTCAATAAATTCATTGTGACAAAAAACTTTTTATTCCTCGAATTGTCAAACAAAATTCGTAACCCAATTTCTAGCTTATAAATAAATAAATGTTTAGAAATCCAATAAACTTGAACGTGCAAAATTATGTTTATGGTGGATTATTTACTACAATTTAAAAATTCTAATACTGACTCGACAAAGTCACACCACACCTGCCTAATTGAATCGGTCGTTCATGGCTTTTAATGAAAATATTCTATTTATAATCTCTGATTTTGAATTGTCTACTTCTACATTATTATTCAATTGCGAACTTTTATGTACAATTTCAGATCAGTTTTGGTATTGATAATCTGGACAGCCCATTTCTATTCCAAAATAATGTCAAAGACTAATCACTAACATTTTTATTAAAAACAAGATTTTAACAATTGGTCAGAAATATAAAATGCAGAAGTCCAGAATCAAAATCTCACTTGGTTGAAAATTAGGGTTGAGGCACTGGCACCTTTAGCAAATACAACGTTTCAGATCATTTAGGTTAGGTTAGGTTAGGACACACTTAGGCCAGTTTAATGGCCCATTGTGATACCACATGAATCTTGAGGCTTCCTCCTAAGCACAATGGAACCAGTTAGAGTCCCTTACGAAACGTGAGAGGCTGATTATACTGATATGATTTAGATCGTTAAAGAAGAATTCTCCTAGGTAATTCTTGCGTTTTCGAGCTAGAGCAGGGCATGTGCAGAGAAGATGAAGAACCGTTTCTTCCTCTTCCTCGTCCATACAGCTTCTGCAAAAGTCATTTGAGAATACGCCTAGTCTCGTGGCGTGCTTTCCTATTAGACAGTGTCCGGTTATGACACCTATTATCGAGCTTATATGCGATCTGCTTAGAGAGAGCAAGCACCTTGAACGTTTTAAATCCAGTGTTGGCCAGATGTTTTTTGTGGCTTGACACGTGGTGATGTTGGTTCACCTGGTGCCTGCCCTCCTCGCAGCGTCTTGCATTAGTAGCAGTTTACAAGTAGCGATTGGTATGCCAGTACTTGCCAAACGTGGTAGGATGGGCTGTACTGTACCGTTCTTGGCGAGTTCATCTGCCTTACAGTTATCTATACCTGGAATGTCTCTATGGCCCGGCACCCAGCATAGGTGAATATTAAACTGCTGCGCCATCTCCATTAGAGATGCTCGACAGTTATGGACTGTTATAGAGTTTGTAGAGACAGAGTCCAGAGATTTGATAGCGGCCTGGCTGTCGGAGAAAATACGGATATCAGATGTTGATATCACGTTTTCTTTGAGCCAAGACAAGACTTCCTTAATAGCCAAAAGTTCCTCCTGGAACACGCTACAATGATTGGGAAGGCGTTCATTTGAAAATGAAAGAACTGTATTAATTTAAAAACAATTATATATTTATGTACATACATATATAATTAAATTTATAGAGAATATTTGACTTTTTCTAAGATACAACTCTTAATTTGAATCGTAATTATTAATATTATTATAATGGAATGTTATTTTATTTCATTCTAGATACCAAAACTCCAGATTTATTTGGTCGATAAAGAACTGTCAGGATTTCTTACTGACAAAGCAGTTATATCATTAAGAATTTCACTTAGATGACGAGCATGCGACTGCTCTCGGTACAATTTGTACAAATTCTGTGATTCATTACTTTTTGCCTTCTTAAACATGGTTGTTCTTAAGCTATCTTTTCTGCGAATGCTTCTAGCAGCGTTGGCATGTTGTTTTTGTCGCTCATCATTTGGAGAAGTATTCATTCTGGAATAATTTGGCCTCAAGGAATCACTTTTTTTGAATGAATTGACATCATTCCGATAAAGGATGCCACTCGTTGAAGGTGCAATACCGACAGACTCAAGTAGTCTCTCTGACTCGCACATCTCATCTGATGTGATGAATACATCTGAGATCGGATTTTTCTTTAGGGACTTTTTGGAATCTGCAAGAGAATCTCTGAACTTGGACAAAACAGAACGGAGAATCTTAAATCGCTTGATAACTCTTTGTGAATCGACTTGGTTAAGACAAGCCAGAATCGCTTGACACTCTTCCAACATCAGAATAAACTTCTCGTATTTGGTTTGTTTATCTGCATCCTCTTGAAGTTGCAAGTATCTATAGTTAAGATGGAGGTGGTCCTTTAGGATGATGCCCATTTCTAGCAAGTCTGATAACTGTTCCTTGTCCAATTGCTTACTATTTGCCGTGATAACTTCCGACATTACTTCCAGATAAGATGTGCAAAAGGCGTTGCTGTCGATAATTTTCTGAATGGCCACCTTGAACTTTTGTACCTCTTCGTTGAAATGCTGTTCCAAAATTTCCGAGTATATGTCAGAGTTCGACTGCAGCGAAGGGATTATGCACGAATCAAGCGATTCCAGTGAGGCCAAACAACTACGGACAGCAGTCTTGATCTTAACATTTGGGGCAAAGGCGATGGCGAATACTCCGATTTGGGTAGTTCTGTCGATGTTTACGTCAAAATCAGCAATCACTTCGTCGAGGAGAGAATCATCAACACTTATCTGCATGGCCTCGCGCAATTTTTGTACCGAAAGTTTCGAATAATCGAGAAATGTGTGGAAGACAAGTCTGAGAAGACTCTCATTTATAAAATCTTCAAGTTGATAGAGCGAATTTTCTAAAGACATTGCTTTGAGCTTCCGCTCATTTTCGTTGATCTTTGTTTTTTCTTCGGAAAGCGAACACTCCTCTTGGAAGGCCATGCAATTGCGAATGGTCTTTTGACACAAAATACTGATGATCTTCTTGTCGTTCTTCAGCGCTACATTAGCAAAGGCTAAGGTGTGACTCAGAATCTGATCAACGGTTGATCGGATTTCTTTGCTAGCAAACATAGCTTCGGCACATTGTTCTGCTTTATTCGAGCAAACGGTGCCCTCTAAGAATGAACTGAATGGAGCTATACTCTCGAGAACTTTGTCCATCAACATGACAAAATTTGATTCTTCTACAATTTGCGACATGCTACCTACTGAATTTATTGTGGTTTTAATGCGATCCAAGCACCATACAATTCGATCAAGAAAATGCTGTCGCGAAGCTGAGATGGCTCGTCCACCAGACTCCTCCGACTTGATGGTCAGTTCCATGTGTCTTATGCAAGTGTTGATTTGTGTTAGACAGAGGAACATAGTTTCAATTACGTCGTCGTTCTTGCAGCATTCGAATATAAGAAATTTGTGCAAAATGTTAGCAAATTTTATAAGTTCCGCGCAAAAATTATTTAGCCAGGGAATTCCACTCGAGTTTGTACTTGTGTACCCGTTGTAAATAATGTTTCGACATTCCAGGAGCTTGTTTTGAAGAATTTGAGTTGTTGTTTCCATTGCCTTGGAATTTGTTTTCACTCTTCTTAAATTTGGTCTTAATTTTTGTTTTAAATAGAAAGATCTATGTATTTTGAAATTTGAAAACTGACGTTTTTGAATACTAATAAAATTTCGAGACTCGTATCGAATTCAAAGTTTTTGCTGTACAGCGGCTAAACTTGTGTACAGTTTAGCCCAAACTTAGTTAAAGATTCTGCTGTTTTCAAAAATGAAATAAAAAAGGAGGCATCCGTATCACTTTTATAATTGAAGAAAAGTGAAGGAGGTCATCAAGACCACCTACTTCACTTTTTTACATACAAAACACACAAAAATGGTTGATTTCAACATTTCTTCCTTGTTTTTTTCAGTGTTACCATACTTGCTTTTTTTTTGTAGGGGATTTCTTTGATTTTAGTGCTCAAATGCAAAAAGTACTTTGGATTTACCCAAACTCGCACCAACCCCAAATCCTATAGTGATCCCAAGCAGGAAGGGTGCAGGGGGCAGCATGGCCCCCCTTACATACCTAGCTGTTATTACGCCGTGCTATCAATTAAAAAAAAATCTTGTTTAGGCTCAAAAATGCAATACAAAAAAAGTAGGGTTAAGTACGAAAAAGAAAAAAAAATTTTTCTATGACTTAAAGTTGTTTCCTCGCCTTAATATTTAAAACATGTTCTATTGAGACCCCCACATAACTGTAAAAAAAGCAGAAGGAAATTCGTGCTGCGGTAATGGAAAGTCACTCCAAATGCTCTAACTTTTAAATATATACCTTGTTAGCTAGCTATACATGACAGAGCCAAAGATCCAAATCGGGATTTGTACTCATTGCAGAGCGAGCGACGATTTCAGACAACTTTGAACAACTTAAGGTTGATTACCTTCATTTGAATTTCAAATGTCCATATCCATACTCAATGAAAATTTCATAGTTAGGCTACGCACACCATGCAACTTTTTCGAAATCAAATAGTTCGATCGTTAGTTGCCCAAACATCGCGCACATATGCAACTCCGAAAGTAATCGACAAAATGAAGCAATACACAGGAAACATTTATTCACCTTGAATAAATTTTTCTCTCTCTTGCACTTACAGAAAATTATTCACAGATTTAGTTAAATGTCGGTGCACTTAACTATAATTCCTTGTGAGGAATTTGTTCGAGGTGATTTGTCATAAACAAAGGTCCCCCAATGGTTTCTGCATGTGCGTGGACTCTCATAAAAGTCTATAGTTCTCAGTTTAGAAACCAAACAGTTTCGAAAATAAACGTCGCATGTGCGCACCTAGCCTTTTAGAGCTCAGTTTAGGAACTAAACAGTTTCAAAACTAAAAGAAGCATATGTGCGCCTAGGATTACCTTAGTATTTATTTTTATTCGGCTTTATCTATTAAAAATCCTCCTCAAGAATATTTTAGCTAACCAAATTTAACGCAAAGTAAATAAATTAATAAATTAAAATGTACAAGCTTTTAGGGAACAAATTAATCAGTACAGTAGCATGGCTCTTAACACTCACTTCATTAACTTAACTGTTCGATTGTATCGACCAGGGGTGGAATAGGCCAAGGTGATAGCCAAGCTGACTATCAACTAGCTTACCGAAAAGATTTTTCACAATTCATTGTTGCTATGGTGAAATTTTAAAATGATTCCTTTAAAAAATCCAAATCAAAGTATAAATTGGCTGTGTTTTAATAACATTCTTACTTTTCTTGTGTTTTTTCGAATGTCATAAGCTTTGACGGGCACAAGAATATTATTTTTTGACAAACAAAAGTTAAAGAAGAAAATTGTCCATTAGTTGCTGTAACCGCCTATTAGCTCTATTCAGAAACGATTATCACCTTAGGCTAGGCGCGCACATGCAACTTTTAGTTTCGAAACTGTTTGGTTTCTAATCTGAGTACTATAGACTTATACGAGAGTCCGCGCACATGCAGAAACCATTCGGTCGCCCATTCGAGCAACTTTTTAGTTTGTGTTTTGACACAAACTAAACGATCACCCCAAACCAATTCCTTAGTTTGTGTCTCAAGGAATTTTAGGTAACTGCGCGCACTTTCAACTAAATCGTTGAACAATTTTCTTTAAGTGCAAGAGAGAAAAAGAATTAGTCAATGTTTTCCTTTCACAAAAAATTCTGAGGGAAGAGTACCACCTTACATCTCAATTTCACTAGTTTTCTCTTTCATACATTGATTGCAAAAATTTATTAGTTGCTTAAACCCATAAAAAATGTCTGTATCCTACTATGATACACGTAACTGCGCGCACATGCAACTAAATAGTTTCTTTCGTATGTTTGTATTAGTGCATTTCAGTGGAATGATTCTTTAAAGAGTGACGAGGTTAGTAGGATACTTCCAGACTCGCAGAATAATATAACCTTCTCGTATGTTTGTTTTCATAATTCAATTTGCTACTTTTTAAACGTCAAATGTATTTATGTACTGAAAGGAGGTGGTTATTATTATTTGTAACTCAAAACAAAACATATTTTTTAATTTTTATTTTATTTTCAGATTATTATGACTTCAATCGTATCAAAGTGCGTCATCGTTTAAAAAAAGGAATAAAGCACAATTATTTCAAATGATGTTTCGCCTCTCACAAATGGGAATGGCAAGAGTAAAACAACGCTGTCGCCGTCGAATGCTATCAACCAGACTGCAAATGGAATTGTATACAATAAAGAATAACATAAACAACACTGAAATGGAAAAGCACCCACGGGAGCAGCAGTATCAGGAAGAGGAGAATTCTATGATGATACTAATCGGAGCGAATCTTCATTCGAAAAAGTTCCTCTACACACAGCCTTCCTAGTATATCTTGGCTTTTACCTGCTCATAATATTGGGCTACATCAATCAATTGATGTGTGCCCCAAAAGTAGCTAAAGAAATTAATCGAGAGGTAAGATGACGATTTGAATCGATTTGAAATCAACGAACTGACTGAGTCTAAAATTAGATTTTTTTCAGGGTTATGTTACGCTTTACGATGCCTTCGAGAGCTTCTAATCACGCTATATCTATCGGAAAGCTCGAGATTGCTGGAATCCACCGATTTGCATTGTCCTGGCGGAGGTAACCCTCAACGATCTCATAATCAAGGACTACGGTTGGACATTCGAGTTCAATAGAACAGAAACACGATGTCTGAACCTGAATTACAACTACTTGGGAAAAGAATCATGCATCGATTATACTTGGCATTCGATTGTCAGAAGTTACAACAAAAGACACAATAACATGAAAGATGTGGACAGTGTTCTGCGACAATGTACAATTAATGGTGAGCCAAAAATAGGCAAACCATGGAAAAAAATGTTGATAATTGTCGAAGGTGTTTTCAGTATGGAGGGTTCAATTGTCCGATTGCCTGAGGTTATTGCATTAAAGAAGAAATACAAAGCTTATTTGTATTTGGATGCGGCGCATAGTGTGGCAGCGATGGGACCAAATGGTCGCGGTATTATCGACCATTCTAATGGGCTTTGGCAGTGCTGGCGGTTAAATTGATGAAGTGATTCAATAGTCCTAAATTATTTAAGTTAACCACGAGATCTTAATCTGATTACTTATTAAGTTAAAAGGAATAAATAAATAAAGGAATAAGTTCATTTAATAATTCATTAAATAAGAATGTCATTTATTTGAGGTATGAGAAGGTATAAGCATAAAGTTAGTTACTGAAGATCTATTATATCTATTTGTATCACTAAAAATAAATAAGTAAAGTAAAATTAAAAGATGTTTTATTTTAATTGAAAAAAGTTAACATCCATCAAAGCCACAATTTTGTTGGGGGTATTTTGTTTTGTTCCAATTTGTAAAAATCCATTTCCAGAAATTTGTATTGACTTATGATATTAAAAAAAATATATAATTTTGAATTCCAACAATATATTTACTCTTTTCTTTCATACGCAAAAGATAGGACAGATCTGAAACAATTTCGTTTCGTGTATATGAGATAGAAAAAGTGAATAAATGTTTCCTGTGTATTGGTTTATTTCGTTGATTGCTTTTGGAGTTGCTTATGAGCGCGATGTTTGGGCAACTAACGATCAAACTATTTGGTTTCGAAAAAGTTGCATGTGCGCCCCTAGCCTTACATAGATCAAACTCGATTATTTTGATTGTCATACATCAACAATCACCTTAGCCGATTCTACCGCAAATCTTATTAATTTACTCACTGTACTCTTCTACTCTTTTGTATATCGTAGGAAATATATCTCGTTTTTGTATGAAAAGCTTTTTATCTGTCAATAAATGACCACTCCAACGTAACATTATCAGTTGTCACATTTGCCGCAAATATATTTGTTTGTTTTTGTTTATATTCTTGTAGTGCGCAACAAGTTCATCAAACTATTTAATTAATTTGTTAAACAAAAACAGCAAAAAATTGCCAAATGAATCGCTATACAGTAAGTTTGTTGATTGGTGAAGGTTCTTTTGGTCGCGTATATCGAGCAACTCGCAAGACAGATGACCAAATTGTTGCATTGAAAATAATATCAAAAGTGTGTAAATAAATTCGAAACATCTTTAACTAAACTATTACTACATAAAACTTAATATTTATTTTGTAGCGTGGACGTTCAAACAAAGAATTGAAGAATCTTCGACGAGAATGTGATATCCAGGCTAAGCTGAAACATCCAAATGTCATAGAGATGTTTGAGTCGTTTGAGACAAAACATGATTTGGTTGTGGTGACTGATTATGCCCAAACCGATTTGCATCGATATTTGGCCAAGAACGGTGCGATTTCAGAGGACAAAGCTCAAAAACTCATTTGTCATTTAGTGTCGGCTCTTTATTATTTACATTCCAATCGAATTCTTCATCGTGACTTGAAACCACAGAATGTCTTATTAAACGACGATTTGCATGCTAAACTGTGTGATTTTGGGCTGGCTAGAAATATGACCATGGGCACGCATGTGCTAACATCAATCAAAGGAACTCCACTTTATATGGCTCCTGAACTGCTCGCAGAAAGACCTTACGACCATCAAGCTGATCTCTGGTCACTCGGGTGTATTTCCTATGAGACTATGGCTGGACAGCCACCATTCTGCACAACTTCTATATTGCACCTGGTCAAACTTATCAAACACGAAGAAGTGAAATGGCCCAGCTTCTTATCAAGTGATTGTCGTTCATTTTTGCAGGTATCTAAATACACATATTTATTCTTTATTCTTAGGCGTACATTTTGTCTTGTTAAGAATGATATAATAAATAAGTAACGTAATTTGTTTAAAGGGCTTACTTGAAAAAGATCCATCATTACGAATAACATGGGCACAGATATTGTGTCATCCTTTCGTTGACGGAAAGATTTTAATATCTGGTATTGTTGCTGATTCGCCCTTTATCAACCCCAAAAAGAATTCTAAAGCAAACAAGCAAAGTATTTTAAAATCATCTCAAGACAGGTATAATTGTATTAAATAAATATAAAATGTTAACAAAACTATATATCTGTACATCTCATAGATCAAATGAGGAAGCCGAGAACATCAGTAAGAAGCTGGAATCGCTTTCTATACAGAGTGGTTCACAATGCACTGAAAATCTAACTTCATCTCGAGACAGCGTCAATGCTATTCTCCAAAGTGACATTGAGAATTTGGAAACTGATGTCGAAGATGGTGGCAATAGAGTAACAGTTCCCTTTTCCGACAGACCATATACAATGTGTGTTGATTCACCTGCAAAATCCATTGATCTTCTCAAGTCTAATCAACATCGAACAAATCAAATAACAAATTCAAAAGTTTGTTTTGTCACAGATAACTCAAATCTTGTAGTGAATCATCTGAATGATAACTTTAAACAAGACCTGCCTCAAAATGATAGCCCTGCTAAATCAAAAGCAAATCTTTCACTTAATATAAAAAAATCACCTCTTCCAAGTGCACCCGAAAAGACCAACTTGCGCAATAAAGATTTAGAGAAGAGAAAATTAAGTCAGAATTTGGATAATTTTTCTCTTAGATTAGGCACTAGCGTAGATGTGGTAGAAAATATTAAAAAGGGTGGAGAAAAAAAGGAAAAATTGTTAAAAGTTAGCACTCAGTCAACGGCGGGGACGGTCGAAGAGAAACAAAACGAGTATGCTTAGATAATAGTGATTGTAGTGTCTGCGAACATATTTTATAGTTTTATTAAACTTCTAGAAACATACCTCCTTGCCTGCTACCAGGATGGGATTCTTGTGACGAATCACAAAGTCCAGTGATTGAGAATGAAGAATGGTTGGCGTTTCTGCATCGATCAATTCAAGAGGTTCTCGATGGAGAATTAGATTCCTTGCAGCAACAGAATTTAGTAAGAATTCAACGAACGAACGGTACTAACTACTAATTGTAACTTTGTCTTTTTAATTTCGTCCATAGGTTAGTATTATTGTTGCACCCTTGCGAAATACAAATGCTACACCAAAAGTTGTTGAAGGTGTGGCCCAACTGCTGAGTCTGCCACTAGTGCTTGGAGGTCCCCCTAGTGTAATTGATCTTATTAAAACGGTAGGAAAATATTAGCTTTCAGTTTTGTGATAACTTTCTTTACACTTTGGGAGCTATTTGCAGAAATAATAAGTAACCCAACGTAAATATTGTGAGAGCAACTTTTCACTCGGAATACAACGCGGCACAGACAGTAGCAAAAAAGAGAGAAATCTGATTTTATGCTAATAATGTAACTCATCATTCATTCATGGAATTCCAGGTTTTTTACAATAGGTCAAGTTAAAATATTCGTGATTGCTATCCGTCACCGTAATATGCCTCGAAAAAGGAAAGTCAACAGCGAAAAGAATAGTTGAACCATCGCCCCGTGAAAACGTTGTACCGAAAATTCTTTCTGAAAACTGTTGGCCCGGTATGATGTAAAGGAATGATTCCGAAGAAATTAGATATAAATGGACTTGGTACCAAAAGGATAAGCTGTCATAATCTATAATATTGATGACTTTATCGACACACTTAGATCAGTGTAGATCCATTGTGATATCCCGAAGTATTTAATTTCCCTAAAAGTGAATTAGGCATTTGGAGGCTTTGATAGAGCCTAATGGGCTGTTTTTTCAAATGTATACCAGTTCTTCATGATTATTTAAGAATTTTCTGCCCAAAATGTATATGTTTTTAGTGTTGCATAGTGCCGGTGTCTTCTTGCTCTCTAGCTTCAGAAAACGCATTCATTGAGACGTATTTTGCAGCGCATGCCACTGCTAATACCTCGGCTTGAAAGACACTGCTTTAATCTTGAAGTCTGAAGGAGTAAGCAAGATTGAGTGTCTCAGAAGAGGCATCTACTTCAGCACCCATTTTCTTGCTTTCAGTATAATGTCGACTCACTATGTATCGAGTACTGCTCATACATTCATTTTTATAAGGGAAAATAAATGTAGCTTGATTTCATAACATAAGTGGGAATTTATCTATATTAGCGATTACATGTTCTGGTATTTCCCTCTTATTTATAAACAGTACTAGGTCTGTTTCGTTTAAATTTTGGATATTACTTTGTTCAGTTGTTCACTTATATTGTACTGATTTGTACGTTGTTGACAGCCTCTTCGGTTAAAATACGCGGACAGTGTATACTCACCAAGCAGTGTACTGCAGTTTTTACACTTAACGGCTTTAGAATAGAAGTGTTTTGAAGGTCTGTAGTTTTGAACACTAGTGAGTGAACACTTACATATGCATATTAATTAATTTCAATCGCTCTATAAAAAACTATAATTTTTATTCAAACATCGTTTTTTTATTTGACCATATTATCCAACTGTTAGAAAACAAGAAGGATCTCAATTCATCTTAAACTTTTGTGGTTGAAGAACATCAAACGAAAAACTTTCACTGAAATTAGAAGAAAAAAAAACAAATATCGAGACATTTTTAATTATCTATTAAATTCTCAGCTAATTATTTTCGCAATTTAATTTAAGGTGTACGCAGAAGTTAAATTGGTTCCTAATTTGATGTTTGCATCAAAACTACTCTTGAGCACAAAATCCATAAATGACTCTAATTCTTCACTGCCTACCTATTCCAATACAAGAACTTCAATTCGATCCGTTTCGGAACTTACGAAGGAAGAAATTGTAACCGCATCCCGTCTTTATGAATTAATATGTCATTTGGTTCATTTAAAGGAGCAATTTCTCTCACAATTTTGTGATGCAGTTGTAATATTGTCTGCCGATGATCTTTTGATAAATTTCTTAAGTCATGGTTAGCTTTCAAACTAAAAAATGCTGACAGTTTTTTTAAATACACTTTTTTTTCTAGATATTAAAAACAAACACACTATAAGAATTACGAATTGCGTAATAGCTCTGCTGTGTTGTGTATTGCGTGAACTACCAGAAAATGCCGACCTAGTGGAAAAGATTATCTTTAGTACTAAACTGGATTTGATTAATTTAATAAAACAAGAAGATCAACTACTACGAATACGATTATGCATGTTGTTTCGATTATTAAGTCGATTTAGCTTGCGGGGTCTTCAAAATATTTGGTCATCTGAAGTCAGAAGAACCATCGAGTCGTTTATCGATGATAAAAATGAAGAAGTTCGAATGGTAATGTGAATTATTTGTTTTAAAAAACTTTGGCTGTAATTTGATTGTTTAATTTTTCTTTGTTTTTTTTTTTTCAGGAAGCTCAATGCATGTTAGATGAACTTAAACATTTTTCCTTTTACGCATAAGAAAAGTGTTTCCATACATCAATGTCTAATACTTACAAAAATTAAGTGGCCTATTTTCTTTAATGTATGTTTTGATTAAAACAACGACTGTCAATTTCTAAATTGCATTAAATAATTAAGCTGAGCTATTAAAAATCTAAACCAGAAATTGTAAAATGTAGGCAATAAACACTTTTTTATTTTCCTAGAAATTGTTGGAAGAACTTTATTAACTCCTGCAGGAAATCGAAGTTTTCTTCAGATGATTCATCATCACACTCGCCATCGTACATTTCGCTCAGTTTTTCGATATCTTTTGGAGAAAGACCTTTTCGCTGACCTATTTTAACTCCACTTCTCTAAAAAAAAGAACACCAGACATAAATACTATATTTTTTTTACAATCATAAGAAACTCACTAATGGTACTATCGTAGGGTTTCCATTTTTGGAAAATGCTTTTTCACTATAGTGCATTATACTTCCGAAATCATATCCAACATCGAAATCCGTAATACGATTAGCATCGTATTTGTTAAAATTATGTTGATGCTTTTCGAGAATATTCTCCCACTGAATTTTAACATATTCGTCTCGATCAGTAGCACTTTGTTGATGATAGAACCCAACTGCATGAAGAAGTTCATGTATAACAATACCATGTGTAACACACTTTGGAGTACTAAGATTTAAAACCTTAACAACAAAAAGAATAGACGTATGTACATATGTAAATGTGTTATGTAGACATTTTTACCTGTCCACCTTTCCGCATTCCAACGCTAGACCAACATCCAGAATAGTTTCCTTTAAAAACTATGAAATTAGAATCTCCTTCTTGATAGGGTCGAAATCGTATACAAGTATTTTTATGATATTCTTCGAATGCACCCAATATTGTTCCAATTTCACTGCCATCTGTAAAAAAAATGATTAAAAATAAATTAGGTGGCGCAACAGTCCGTTTGAGAACCAGGGCCTATTGACTGACAACTCTCAACTATTCCTGTGTGCGAGTACTATTTTCAGGGATGGAAGGGACCTACAATTTTAAGCTGAATCCGAACGGCAAATTTGAGAAAGCACTTTTCATGACAAGAATTACTCTTGGAGCATTTGTCAATTCCTCGCAAGAGGCAGTACTCGTGAAAAAAACGTAAGGAGGCTTAGGCAAGGATCGAACCCAATGCCTCTCACATGATAGTCCATTGCACTAACCATCACGGGTACTAAAAAAAATGATCAAGCAATAAAATAAAAAAGTGCATTGTATCACTTTTTGTGATATAAATGATATGTATAATGAATATACATATGCTTGGTCGTCTTAGAGATTAACATGCATACGTAAGTTAACGACACATCGCACCCATAGAATGAAAGTGACCTAACTCAAAAATTGCAACTTGTGGGAAATGAACAAAAATTCTTCAAAAAAGTTTAATTTTGAGTAATTTTGATTGGATTTCTCACATACATATTTTAATGAAAGTTAATTATTTACCAAATTATGTGAGAAATACAATTAAAATTACTCACAACTACACTTTGTTGAAGACTTTTTGGTTATTTCCCACAAGTTGCATTTTTTGAGTTAGGTCACTTTAATTCTATGGGTGCGACATACGCTATACAATTATAAAAAAAAGCCATATCGTCGATTCTTCCGTTCCCATGGGAAAACAATTGGGCCAGCAGTTTGCTGACAAAGCGCTTGGAATCAGCTTTCGCCGCACGCAGTAGTGTCTTATAATAAGTTACTTTAAGTTAAACTTAAAAATTGTAATTTAGTCTTAAGATAATCTTGATTGAATTAAGACTTTTAATAACGTGTAAACATTTGATTGGCAACCAACTAAGAGCGACTCTGAATGTGAATTATTATTAAAATAACAATGCATAAGTCAACGGAATGAAATAATAACAACAAGGACCAGCTTAAATCAAGAGTCGATGGACATTGAGGACCGCGAAGGACGGAAGAAGCAAGGTGAATAATACCCCAGTAGAAAAAAAATAATGTTGCTCACATCAGCGTTCCTGGTTCTATTAAAGTACGAACCTGGCAAAACCAAAAGACCACCGATAGATAGCAATGTTAATTCTTTAATAATAACGCCAAATAGTGGTGAAACGTTAAGAAAACCAGATCATCTTTCTACGGTTTTAAAATTATTTTCCCCACTTATCACAGACACCCTGTAATAGATTCGAAATTTTCTAACACAAAAATAATTGATATTTTTAATAGATATTTGAATCAGTTCGATATTCATGGCTTACAGAGAAGGGAACGAATCTTAGGCAAAATGTATAAAATTTGCCTCATCCATTTCAAACAGTAAAGAATTAAATTTGCAAGAAAATCAGTTATAGATTAATTTGAACAAGAATTTAAAATAATAAAGGAATAATAACGAGAATAGTAAAGACAACATTATTTTCTAGCAAATGAGTGCAAAATATGTAAAGAACACAAGTATGATAGACACCTTAATAAACCCTTAAGGGCTTATTATGGATCACAACTCAACTTAGTTGAGTTGTAATCAAGACAACTCAATTTGAAGACAACTGCAAAAAAAAATCGTATTATGGGAGACAACTTTTTTCAGTTGAGTTGACCAAATACGTTGCCTACTTTTATGTGCTTGTTTCGTGTCAAAATCAGCTGTGTAAAGTAAAATACGTAGAAATTTCAAAATTTTAAATTCAGTGCAAAATTTTATAAAAAGACAAAATAATAGGAAATGGAGAGTTCTATTGATTTGTTTCTTGGAAATTCGGAAGAAGAAAATCCCCTGAATGTTGCGCTGATGAGAAAAAATATTCGAGATCACTCCAATCCATTGGAACTTCCAAACAAAAAGTATTATTTATAAACGAATTCTTTGATGAGTGTTGATTTTAATGTCTTTGTTTTGTTTCAGATTTATAAGTTATTTTAGACTCAACAAAGACGCATTTGTTTATGTGCTAAATGAAATCAAAGATCATTTGAAACAACCACAGCGTTCCTCCGCAATCCCACCAATTCTCAAACTCTGCACTGCCCTACGTTTCATGGCAGAAGGAAGTTACCAAAAGTGCAGTGATAATGATTTTAATTTAGGCCTTGCTCAGCCAATAGTTTCGGTAGTGGTAAAAAAAGTGCTAGACGTAGTAGAAGAACGTATCTGTCCACAATGCATTAAGGCTCGTTTGACAAATGATGAGATGAATTTATCAAAAATTAATTTTTACGAGAAAACCAGATTTCCTGGAGTAATAGGATGCATCGATGGAACTCATGTTCGAATCATAGCACCAAAATATGGTGGTCTTGATGGTGGTCCAATGCTATTCAGTTGAACAGCTATATTTTCCCATTCTTCGTCTTGGGTTCTTTTTGTGGAACCGAATTGTCCCTTGCCTCTGGCCAGCTCAGGTTTCTGCTGCAGAACCTCAATCAACCTCTCGAATTGGGCAGGTTTAGTTATTTTTAATCTAAAAAATTATTTTCTTACAGATGTTTATATTATTATTTGTAAAACTTACATTTTTTTTCCCATTTTCTTAAAAAAAATTGGTTTTCAATGAACTGTTGATGCCTACAGTTATTTTTTTGTACACATAAATGCACTACACAACTAGTAAATATCAGTTGCTGAATTTTGACAACAATCACAATTGAGAGACAACTCAACTGGCTTACATAATAACCCGAACACACTTAAAAAGTCAACCATTTTTTAGTTGACTACTGGTTGACTTGTGACAGTCAAATAGTTGTGATCAGTAATACCGATTGCCGGATTACAACTCAACTTTGTTCTTAGTTGTCTTACATAATAGGCCCTTTAATACAACCATCTCCTATTTATTTATATTACGAACACGAAAATTATATTGAACGCCATAGACAAGCTTTCAAAATATTCATTGTTAAAGATCCTTAAATCAACCATATACAACAGCTCTATTCATTCCACTACAGGAAAAAAACACAACAACTTTGAAACAACAACAACTTATTAAATATAATAAAAAAGTTGTATTAAATGGACTTACAATAGAAAAGATAAACGGAATTACAAATTTAACAAACAATGCACTTCAAAATGTAAACTAAAATATAATTTAGAATTAATAAAAACAGTAATTGTAAAAATTGCTTACGCTATAGGTATACACTGCGAAAAAGCCAATATTGTTGTATGTATAAATACAGACGAAGCTTTAGGATTTGCAAATATCAAAATTGATTCTAATAATAAAAATATAATTTATATACATACATATTAGAACTACCAACAAGCTATAATAATTGTTTGTAGCAATTTTATATTAAAGCCGTAAAAAGAGAATGTCACTAATAAAATTCCATACGATAAAATGTATGAAATAATTAAAGAATGTAAGAAATATAATGCATTTTATTTAACAAAAAAATATAATAGATAGTTACCGTAGGGTTAATAGGATGAAAGAAATAAATACTGTACAAAATTCTGCTATTGAACCAAAGAATCTATAGAAAGTCTTATCAAGTTTTTTTAACAATAATACGGCAGAGGTTCAGCGTTGCCGCAGGGCTTCACGAAAGTGTAACACGTTTTTTTTTTTAAAAAACGTAACAAAAGCGAAAAAATGTAACAAATTAAAAAATAATGATTTAAATCGAAGAATGCTCTTGAACTCAATTTTTAATTTTTAATAGGAACATAAGTTTTCTTCATCATAGTTTTTAAATTAAGTACGAAACTATACATTAAATAATAAGTTTATAAATTATTATAAGTGAGACACATTTTAAGTTTTGCATAAAACATGTATAGGCACATTAAGAGAATTGATCTTTTATTTGTTTTGCAAACATTATTGATTCAATGGTATTCAAGCGATATCTATTGGTTAAATCATTTTTTGTCAAATTTATTCGAAAACCTTCAGCTTGAAACTCTACATTCATGGTTGTAACAATATCAAGTAAATGGGAAAGAAAAAATAAATAAATTTTACAATTTGGATTTTCAATTTTTTCAGCTATTTCTTTTGACGTGTTTAATCCATCCTCTGCAGCTGAAGAACCAAAACAGTTGAAGCACTGTACACTGCCTAAATTCTACCTACTACTTTCTTAAGTAACAGCCACAAAGTTCCAGCGTTTTTTTTAAATTGTATGGTTTTTTATTCCGACATAATGTTGAAATTATTTAAATTCAAAAATTCTTTTAGGACTATACGAAAAAAAAGTATAAATATCGCGAACCACCTTTTCAACTTCAATTGGTAATTTCTTACACACAAGTGCAGAGAATGGCAAACACACCTTATATAAAATATATCAGAATTATAGCTTCTAAACTTTGCTGCTAGCCCCTTTAATTCACTTTGCCATTACAGTTGCATTATCGGTTGCTAGGCCGTTTATATTTGAAATTGGTATTTGCATGTTTTGTAAATGCTTTTTATGCAATCAAAAATTAATTGCGCATCTGACCGATCCAGCTTCAGAATTCCGAAACATTTTTCACGCAGTCTTTTTTCTTTTTGGCAATAGAATCGAGCTACTTACATACATCCGTTTTTTTGTCGGCAATCAATGAGAATGGTGTTTTCTGAATGACGTATGCCAATTCCTTTTTTGCTTCGACTAAAAAATGATTTTTTACAATTCCAGTGGCCTTGGTTCTCGCGCATCTTATATTTTTAACAATTAAGGAGTCAGGGAAGCATTTTCGGCAACGTATCCAAAATTGACATTGGAAGATGGTGGACGATGCAAAACATCACCAGACAATATTCGGCAAATTTTGTTTTGCTTACCAAACTGCTTTCTTTACTCGCCGATATAATTGTGTCTATGGTGGTTTTCAATTCGTCGCCTTAGTGACACAAAGACGTATGTCAATATTTGCTGATTTTTAGGAGAGACGATTTTGTTATTTTTTTTGCCATTTTTCATTTATATGAGTCCCATGAATACTTTTGTAAAGTTAACTTTTAAAAATTTCAAGATTAACATTCTATAGCTATAGAATAGATAAAATATTCTTAATTTTTTTGTGACTTTAAAGATATTTTATTCAATAAAGTGAAAATATAGACTGTTACGTTTATTTGCCTCTAACGATAGTAAATACTTTGACGCTTTTTGTTTTGTTACGTTTTTGAATAGAATAATAATTTTCAAAGAAGCTTTCTTATTTATTTTGTTTTATAATTTTTTTCTTTTAATATAAGTACATAAGCCATTTAAATCTAGTTATCACTTTCGTCATCCAAATCGGAAGTAATGCGAGGGTATTATACCTTTGTTACAAAGGTCAAACAAATCACTATATTTTTTAGTTTTTATAGACTTAGTAAAACATTGAGTTAATTTTGGTAACTCATCTTTCATCTATTGCCGCCGAATTATTTTTACAGCTTTGAACTCTTCCAGATCCTTGTCATACTTAAAAAAGATGTTATTTATATCAGTTTTTCTAAACCCTTAAGTATCAACCTTACGATTTTTAATCAAAGTTGAACTTACTGCTTTGAAGCTAAAGATACCCTAGCGTCCCATTTCTACCACTGTATATTTTGATTGTTTTGATGCCATCCTTACGACAGTGAACCATCCAACGGGGTCAAATATTTTAATGTTTTTTTTAACATCGTTCAATATGGACATGAACGGAATCGCCTACCATCATAGAGTGTCCAGGTTCAAAATAACAATGATCTATTTTCGTAATGTCAAGTGATTGAACCGAGTAGAGAAGCATTTCTGAAATGTTAACGTTTCAATTCTGCCCCCCACAAGTATCGCTCATCAGGACAAATGCTTTGCCGTCGCAATGTTGCCTAATATATATATATATATAGACAAGATGCCACTTCGTCCGAACCTCTTCCAGCCATTCCCTCATGCCACATAAAACAGGTAGCTTCTTTGGTTCCAACATTGTATACAGCCAGATTGTTAACTGACAAACGTCTTTTATAAAATATGGCTTTCGCATTTGAGCTAGGTCAGTATCTTACAGCTTCCAAATCAAATTCATTAAAATGAATGTTTTTGGCAATAGCATCTACTTTAATTTATCATGGAATTCTCTAGCACTAAATTTTCTCTTTAGGTGTTGCTCATATTCATCACGAAGCTAATTTTTTTCCTCCTCATAAGAATTTTGAAACCGAAAGCATTTTCACAGTGTGGAATTTAAGGTAAGTAACATTCGTACATTTTTTGTAAATAAAGATCCGAGGGCAAGTACTCATAATTGGTTGACTTTCTACAATAATGAGAAGGAACTTTTGAGAAAGAATTAATATTTTTTTATAAATTCTCTCGCATCTTCAGGCCGTTTGATTCCAGATAGATGACAGCCTTTTTTTTACTAAAGGCAACAACGTTACAATCTGATCTATTTTTTAACAATATTTCTCACAAATGTTTTAGAAAGGTTGAATGTAGCAATACAAAAAAACCTTAACAAACTTGAATTTTTACACCATTTTTAACAAGGAAAAACATCTTCGTGTTTGAACGTCGTAAATGTTGAGCTGGAGTTCTAACTGATTTTTTAATATTATAAGCCGTATTACATTAGTTTGTTTTATGTTTGCTCAGGACTAGATCAGAGCTTGCATGGTGCATCTTAAATTCACGCTGAAGATGCATTAGGGCCAGTAATGTCTATTTAATACGTCTGGGAGACGTATGATTATCTTTTATGAAACTTTTGTGCACTGAACAAAAGTATATGGGGAAAAACTTTTTTTCTCACAAATTACTAGCACTATTTTTTATAGTTAGCTTACCCCTCAATGAACTAATTTACCAAATATTAAGACTCTAAGTCAACTCAAAGGTTTCTTTAAAAAATAAAGAATTTTGTTCGTTCTGTGGTGGTTCAGATTTTTTATAAATTTTGCTCAAATTTTGCTTCTTTTGTACAATTATTGATTCATTTTACTTAAAATAACCCAAACAATAAATTAAACCACAAAATAATGATGAAAAATCAATGGTCATCTTTTAAACGCACTTGATAAGTAGCATACGTCTCTGAGACGTATGATTATCTTTCACGCACTAAAAAATATGATTATTTTTAGGGTTAAACGCACTTCACACAGATTAAAAAAAAATAATAAAATAAATTTTTAAAGAAAAAAAAAAGTTTGGAGAAAAAAGTATAAAAAAAAGAAAAAAAAGTAACAAATACAAAAAAATTAAGAGAAGTGTAACACTTTTGTTACACTTGTAACATTGTGGCAACGCTGCACTGGTTATGATCATGTTTTTGGTACATCAAGGATTTGTGGTTCAACGCTTGAATGCAAAAACATCATTTCTTAACGGTGACCTAAAGGAAACCATATACATGTACATATGATAGCCAATAGGTTTTAAAGTGAAAGGGAAATAGAAGTTTGTTTGCTTGTTGAAGAATAGTACCTAAGGATTAAAACAAGATGCTAGGGCATGGAAGAAAGCAAGGCATACAGAACTATACTCTGTCCAACAAAAATTGTCAGTATACGTCTTATGGGAGAGCTTTTTTCTTGCAAATGTGCCAGTCAGTGGTTTTATGAGCTTTTTACCTACTGAAAAAGAAAATTCAACCACTGACTTACACATAAATTGTTGTTGTAATTAAGCTTCGACCAGCGTACATCCCCAGCCCCACGACCTTTACCATGCGCAGCCATCAAAGCCACAGTGCCACACTGATAAAAATAATGTGTTCACAAACAACCCTCTTCATATGTATTGAAAATAAGCAGGTTGTTATTAGATTACCATTTCTACGTTAATGCAAATCATCGTGGATTTTTCTTCGGATTTTGCTTGGGAGCTTTCAGAATGTGTGCTTTTTTAAAAGCTTTTGAGAAAAAATATGGGAATGGTTTTGTAGCTTGCTGTTTTTCGGTAAGTGAAGTTTATTTATTATTCTTCGGAAATTAACCCTTTGTTCCCGGAGATGTCAACTTTTTCAAATATTTGTATAAAAACTTAAAATTTATATAGAATGTGTATAATGAATAATGCATTTAAATAAAAAAAATAATATTCACTAAAAATTGAAAAAAAAAACTGTTTTTATTTCCTACTGGTTTCACAGCAAAACCACATCCAATTAGCTTAATAAATGGGCCATATTTCATATATTGTCACAAATTATATTTCTTATAACAAAAAAGTTAAATATTCTTGCATATATGTATTCACTTTACTTACTTTTAATTATAAAAAAAACATTAAATAATTCTAATAATCCACAGCGAAAAAAAGCATTCCAAATGATACGAACGATCAAATTATGTGCAAAGTATTACTTACAATGCACCGGATCGGAAACAACCCTAATCATTTTTTTTTACGGTTTTAAAAACAATTAGAGTTCCTATAAAACCACATGGTTTCATCGTGAAACCAGTTGGAATATAAAGAAAAAATATAGAGAATGTGGTTTAATTGCGAAACCACTAGGAAGCAAAGGGTTGAGTTTAAGAGTGAAAAATAGTGATTTTCCATAAAAAAAATATTCTTTGAAAAAGTGTTTATTTATACGGTGTTTTATAATCAGTGCCAAAAAAAGAACTGCTTTTATCAAATTATAAATCTGTGCTGTGTTGTTTATAAATTGTGTATTTGTGAATATTGTGTGATACAGAATCTAAAATAGCGTCAAGTTATTCCAAGGATTGAAGTGCCGACAAAAAAGAAAAGCCACCAAAAAATTTAACGGTAATTTGAAAAATAAGACAGAATCCGTAAAACAAGCTTCGGAAATTTTTTCTGCAACAGAGCGAACTGTCTACAGACTAATAAATGAAAATAAGACGAAAGGCCACAACTCATCATCAAAAAAGAAAAAAAATTCTGGTCCCAGAAGAAAGAGCGATGATTTCGACAAATGTGCAATCAGGCAAATTGTTCATAATTTTTTTTTCTAACAACGAATTCGGTTTTTGAATTCGGGATTATGTACATAATTTTGAAATTTTCTTAAACAAAATTTATTTTAAACTTTCAATTTAAAATCAAAAGTTGGTAGCCCTATTAATATTTATCAGAGCTTTTTCGAAATGTATAATGGACACTACGGAAACCTTGTAATATTTGCTCTCTCTCACAGCTTAACGAGATTTCACTTCAGTCAGAGTGAGAGGTAAACGTCCTATCTTCTCTGTACTGCCAATTTTTGTTGGACAGAGTATAGTAAATATTTCTATGGATCCAAACCAAATTAGTAGATAAATGATTCAGAAGCAATGATGGGTAAATGCAAATTTGAAAAATTAACCCGATATTTTTTATATATTTCAGTGAACAGAAGATCAGATACATATATCAACAAGCATTTCAATTTCAGTACAAAATGTCAATTAGCCTAACAAAACGATTGGAATAACATATAGTGAAGTATGTATCTTGAAAAAACTTCGAAAGTTCAACTGCTATTAAGTAAAATTAATTATATGAAAGGAAACACTTTGATGTGCATATTACTTGATTAATTAGATTTTCCTATGTAAATTTTAATTTTGTTTGTTCTAAGCATTTTCATAGTTTGTTTAACTTTCTTGCCAATTTGTTTAAAACATTTTTTTTTGAAATTATTTCCATCGTTTTTGTATCCAATCGAATGTTTGTAAAAGAATACATTTTCCTGTTCAGTCACATGATTATGAAAAATTACACACAAATGAAAATTTTTTACATTTACAACTTGGGTGATATTTGTTTGCAGTCTTCATTTAAGTTCGATTACTTACCAAAGAAAAGGCTGGGATGCGACCTACACATGATAACTTCCCGTTAGTACCCTTTGAAATAACTAACTTCAATACATGTACATACATATGTATGTACTATGTATGTATGCAATCAATAATTAAAATTTTTTTAATTTTACGAAAAGTTGACAACAATACTTTGTTTAAGATGAAATAAATTTAAACTCAGTCTTTTTTTCTTTTTCAAGACATTTGAATCGAAAAAAATTTGTTTGCAGTTTGTGTTAGTGGCTTCGTAGGTTTTTATTTTTGTAAGAAAAACTTTCAATTGTATTTTTCTTACCAAATGATAAACAAAATTTGTATACGGCAAAATGAGTTTAAATTCAATGGGCAGGTTATGGCGGCATAAGGGACTTGAAGGCAACACAAGTTCCTATTGCCTGATTGCTGTCAAAAAAATTGCCTTCTAATTAAGGCTTTATTGAAAAGTTGACTCGAAGTTAAGTCAAGAAAAAACTCTCAAGTCTACTTATGTCAAGATAACAGTTGGTCATGTTTTTCCATTCAACTGAAAACTGAATTCTACAACTTTGTGATTTATTTATTTGATGCACAATTTTATTTTAGGTTTTGTGTGAAAGAGTTCCTTGTCGTATTGGAAAGGGAATAAGAACTTTTTCTCTGCAGTACAAAACACAACTTATGATGAACTTGTCACCTGTGTTTAATTTTTTTAACACAGTTTTTATTTAAGTCAAGTTTAGTTCTAAGTTTGAAATTAATGATATCTGGAAAATTAACCAGCTGCCTTGGTCTTATTATAAGTTCAAGAAATGTCGTAGTGCAAATTAATTACCTTTTAATGTCAGAACCTCACAAATGTCTTTGTACGTTGTCAAGATATTTAAGTCGGAAATCAATTTTAACCTATTCTTAGTAGTATGAGATATAAGATGAGGACGTTAAAAAGGTAAACCGATCATACGGACGTATGGTCATCGGTCGAGAAATGCCTAAACGTCCAATCGGATGTATTACAACAACTTCGAATGAGAAGTTTTTAAAAAGTTTAAATTATAATATTGCTGTATGTCAAATGCACACAAATAAAACAGCATTATGCATTTTAACAACGCAACCAATAGAGTCAAGTACCTGATGTTTAACATCAAGTACCTGAAAATTAAGCTGTGATATAAATGTCTTTCTCGTCTAGTTTAATAATTTATTTTTTTGCTTGGTTTATTTTATTTTGTATTTGTTATTCATTTTAAATTTGTGTCAGTGCTGTCGGGAGGACGCAATACGGAGTTTTTAACAATTATAATGTGATTTAATACAAGTATTGAATAAAGAACAAAAAAATCCTCTGAAGAAGTAAGGAATTCTTACGAAACGTTGGGTAAAAGAATGGAATAAAGTTTTTTATTTATTCGCATTCCAAAAACAAAAAGACCAAAAGAGCCTAATAAAACATAATAAAAACTAAAGGTTATTTATACATAACTCACCGAAATCCTTGCTATCTATGTAGAAAGGTATAACTGCTTTTGGCCAATAGTAGCTTTCATTAAGCAAGCCATTTCTTCGGCTATCATTATATAGCATTATATCGCCTTCGAATAGTTCACAATGTTCCCAAAGATTAGTCCCACATTCTTCAGACCAATCGATAAACTCTGGACCTAGAATATCAAAGAATACATACTTCACACTCCTTAAAATATTTGTAACCATCTATTACAAACCTCTGCTGGAGCTGAATAGGTCTCCACCTACTTACTGTTCTTCAATTTTAACATCTTTGTATTGGGACCATATCGAGGCACCGGAGGCATCACAGGATTCCAACTCTGCATAGACGCAGATAATATAATGGGCAAGGCAATTACGCTCAGAATATATCCACAAAAGACATACATTTCCTTAAAAGTCACAACGTCACAGTCGATACCGATGCCGCTTCCTCAGCGATAGACCTTTTTCCAAATAAACACCGCCCGCGCACTTAAGAATAATAAATATCTCCGTCATTAGGCAGGGTCTTTTATAGCCTCAGTCCAAACGGGCGCGATTACCTATTTTTGTGTCAATGATATTCAAAAAAACCGATTTGTGGGATCAATGCAAGACAGCTTATCAATATCCAAATCGAAGAGAATTGGAAGAGAATCATACATCGTATAGTGATCGTATAGTCGTAGTTGCTGTCGTGTTTGCCATCGTTCGTTGCGTGGATCGTTGATCGTCGATCGTCGACAATGAAGTTTTCGTCTTCAAGAATTTGGGTTAGAACACCGTCATGCATACGAACCGAAGTTCAATTGAATCGGGTAATATTCTGTATGGAACACCCTAATCGTTCGTGGTTGCAGATAGAAAGCTCAGATAGCACCAAAACCTTCGGCTCTAAACAATGTACAATGTACATATCTACCTATTCTAAGCAACGAATGATTCATCGTGCAAAGAACAGCGAAGGAAGATATACTGCTCCACTGTCATCATCAACTTACCTTCACCTACTTCCTGAAACTCTGTATCAACCAGCTTCAGCAAAGGCAATGGCAACAGATGCCGCGCAACCATCATTGAGTGGCTTTAACCTTTTGCTACCACTCTCCAAGCAGTCACCGCCATCGCCATTGCCACTGCTCCGCTTGAAACATAAAATTTCTTCTTGCTATTACTTTTGTTGATGCTATGCTTCTACACTGAACACTGCTGGCCTAGCCTGGCCGAATGGTGTTATTTTACTAACCTACATTGGCGCCCTCAAAAATTCCCCTGCATGCATACAATTCGACATCCGCTTTCGTATTTTTTTGAGCTAAGCTGGTCCAAGTGGCCCATGCAGATTGTAAAGGTTGCCTGATAATACTGGGCTTTCCCCGTGCCTCTACTTGTTGTTGTTCTTGGATTCAATAAAATTGCACCAACTTAAATAGACCGCATTTGTGAAATTTGGACCGATGCACTCTAGTAACTTATGGTGGTGGTTCTGGCTTTGACGGTGGGAGTCAGAGCTGGCAATGGTCTCTCTTTGGGCCAAAAATAGAAACCATCCATCTTGAGTGGCATCACTTTCCCCGACCAATCTAGAAATTCTAAGAAATTCAAGTGCCACTTTGAACAGCATTATGGCGAAAAAAAAGTGGAAGAAAAATGGATATGCGCTATTAATTGATTCCGGAAGGAAACTCATCTATCTAGTTTCCGTAAGCGCGGGAAATCGTTGCAGCGCTAAGTGCATGTATGGCAGATGTAGTTACACATGACTGTGGTCAGTGATGTGGGCTTCTTAACTTTCGCGTATCTTCTATGTTTGGCGTTACAAGATGTACTTTGGCTCTGTCGCATCTCATAATTCCAGTTCAAGTGTTGAATGGCGTTTACCTAGATAAATGTTTGTGCGTTTTATTTGACAAATAGACGTATAACTAGTCGGATGGATGGGTAATTTAATGCACGTCGTCTTCTTTGGTCTGATAATGTCTATCTCTCTATAAGATTGCTATTTGCAATTCCGAGCGACTTTCTTTTGTTTGCTGCACTTGATTTTGCTTAACAACAACATACTTGTATACGTACTTCAACATTAAACATCTTATATATTTTTTTTAGGTATACAATTTTCGTTTTAAGCAATGATATGTTTAAAATATGTATGTAGATACAAAAATTGATGATTTTTGTATGCATTCATTCTTTTTTTCATTAAACGCTTTAAACAAACAAATTGGACTATCTAATATATAAACACATTCATATGTATATATGTACATACATATTACATATAAAAATGAAATGCTAATGAGAATGGATGGACCGATTTTGTTAATTTTGATTTTGAATTATTTGTTTAAAAGCAAAATTGTCATTTAAAGAACTTTGAAAATATGCATTCAAAATTGGAGATTGAGTTTTTTTTAGCTCAAGATAACCGGTTAAAATATTATTTTGAAAATAAATTTTCAATAGGATTTAAACAAAATACAAAATATTAATAACAATATTTTGTATGAAATTTAATAAGTTTAAATTCAATTTACACATTTCTATTGAACGTAGAGCATCTAATATTATTATCCGTAAAAAAATCATTTGAAGTCTGTACCTTTTCTAGTTCTTGAGCTTTCCTACCTCAGCTGAAAAAAATCGATCTTTTTCTGCTAGGACAGTCATTTTTGGCGATCAAAGCGATTTTCGCTTTTTTTTAACTACTGGTCTCACTTTTGATAGTGGTATCCGAACAGCATGAATTTGATCTGATTTTTGTGAAACCAATTTTCAGATGAACCAAGATGTTTGTAAAACATTTTTGTTCTGATTTTATATGATATTTAATTAAATTTAGTTAATAATTTAAAATAAATGTTGGTGATTCAAATCAATAGGGAAGAAATGCATTTTTGTTTTAAAAGATTGTCACATGACAATGTACATATATTATATGATATATATGTTTACGTTATTAATAATTAATTCTTACACATTTCTTATAAGTTAAGATAGTTTTAGTAAAAAAAGGATAATTTGGAAGTTAATAATTATTGTTTTAACTACGTTATTTTCAATAAATATAATTATTTATGTACGAGTATGTCCATGTGTATATTTCATATTCCCACTTTAAATAATAGTTGAAAGTAAAATTATTTTATTTTTGTATCTTTTTGAAACATCTCGATTTACTTACATTTTTATAAAACTAAAAAAAAATACCAATATAGTTATAATATTTATAATATGACAATTATAATATTATAATAGACATTAAGACACATTTTTTGTCAAAATACTATGTTATGTTAGGTTATGATTCATATTCAAAGTATTTATCAAATTTTATAGTATAAATACAATTTTCGAAACATAAAAATTAAAGTAACGCTAACAAAAAAAAATATTAGAAGCAATTTACGGTTCAATCGAGTGTAAAATAATACATACCTAAATAACCAGGTGTGTGTGAGGTACATTATATTCTGCACACAACCGTAACTATGGCTTTCCAAAACCATAGGTGATCAAAAAAATATCGAAACCTAGGGAACCACCATGAAGGAATCTGGTTAACCATTCGACATCAAATTCGTGATATGAACTTATTAGTTCTGAAGAATTTCCATACTTATAGTGTATTCAATTATGGCTAAGTTACTAGAAAAATGGTACTGGAAATTAAATTTATTCAGTTAACGCTTCGTTTCTCACCTAAATTCGAAATTTTCAAACCCTATACCCAGATTTTGAAATTGTACAATAATTGATAAAATCAACGTTCTTGAGTTTGTTTAAAGACCTTATGGTGAATCCATATTTTTTAAGTGGATAATAAATAAACTAAAATAATATTCATAGGTAATTATTCGATTTACAAAGGTATGAAAGTTTTTGTCTGAAATTTAAAAGAGAAAGTTAGAGAATAAAAAACAGACAAATGTATGAAACGAAAGCTAAGTATTCTTCAAGCCATTACTGAAGAATAAAAAGTTCTATCTTTATATAAATTAACGTATTTAAAAGATAAACTTACAATTTTTCTTTATTTTTTTTTAATTCAAGACACCATTTTCTCACGCGACATCTTCCATAAAACAAAATAAATAAACTCTTGGATTCCCATCATTGTCATATCACTACAACAATTCAAATCCACACCATGGTTTCTTCAACTACTCGTAAATGAAAAATGTGCATGCATGTCTTGCCCGAACTTTATTTCTCCTTCGCCTTCGCAAGCGGACATACAACATTTACTTCCACTGTGCAGTCACTGCCCTCTATTGAGCAACGCAAACATAAACATTTCGTAGAAACTCAAGCCAGAGTCAACTACATCAGACCGTTCGTCATGGTGAAGGTACATGAATGATCCCAAAAGCACAAGCACACCATCGCACATGACGTAGGTAGATTTTTTTTTTATATTTTGCACTTCCGAAGACTGCGACTCCATCACGTCCGTATAAACACACAAAATAAATACACACTTTTACACTACTGATCGATCTTGTAAGACCACATTACTTTTATGGTTGCCATTTGAAGCAAACTTTCAAAGTAAAATTAACAAATTCAGTGGAACATTATTAAAGTTTAAACTAAATTCACAAACTTAACATTTTTTGGTAGCGATACTGATCGTTGCTTAGCTGATTACGATGTGATGCTGATTGAAAAAAAGTTTTACGTTTAAAACAGCTTTTGCCGGCAATCAATTCACCTTCTTTTTAATCTTGTTAATTTGTGAGCTGGTAAGATATTCTCTGAAATTCATGAAATTATTTAATTTATAAACAATTTAGAATTTGATTAATTAATGTTCAATGTCTTTTTCCGCCATTTTCTCCAAATTAATGTAGATGCATCAATGAAATTCTTGGTGCTTTTTATATTTATATTTGCGCCCCAATTTTTCGAACTTTGCAATAATGAACAATTGACATTTTAAGTGATGGCAATTATTTGTGAACGTGCTACAGGGATGATTACGAATCATATCTGCAGTGATGCGTTTGTGAACTTACACTATTATACAAAAATCAACAACAATTTCTTCTGAGTAAATATATCATAATAAGCATTATCGCAAAAAACAGGCCGAGTTTTAGGAACACAGTTTTGAACAGCACGTTCAAATGATAAAACTTTATTATCAAAATGAGTGTTCTTTAACGTAAACGCTGCGCATCGCATTGTGCCCATTTTATGCTAGACGTGGTGACCCTTCACAGTAGATTAAGAGTAATTGAAAATTTAAACTCTCGGATCTATGCCACCGTAAGAAGCCGAGACGGGTATTTGAATGATGTCATATTCCACACTTAATGGCATTAATGCGCATTTCAAATAAAACAATAATTTTGTCAATACCTCACACAAAGCTTGTTTTATTCCATTTCCACATCTAGCGCCCTTATTGAAAATCCCTTTACAACAAACAATCCATCGTCTATCATACGATATAAAAAAACTTCGGTATGTTTTACCTTTTTGATAAAACAAAATAAGAAACAGAGAGTTTCTACATATTATTATTGTTACAAATTACAAAATGAAATAAAAAATTACAATGTGACCAATCGATATAATAATGACCAAAGCGGCAACCATGATTGCTATACGCTATACGTCTGCTTAAACTCAACTACAAATACATAGCTTCTGCCAATACCATTAAACAAGGCCTGCGATCAGCTGTCACCTAGTGTTCCACTTTCATAATATATGGGTCAAATGGTGGGGCATTGATGGGAGGTTCAACGACCGCTGAACGTAATCAAATCGTGTTGTTTTTCCTTATGTCTTCTTTCTGTTTTACTACTTCTTTTTATTTTCCGTTCATGGATGATGTCGATGCCATACTGTTGCGCTTAAACTCAAACACACAAACACAATTACACGTGCTTGCTTTCCCCCTCATTCAAGAAGCACTCTTACGTATTGTGTACAGAGAAATTTCTCTTTATAATTTCACTTTGCACTTGCGCAAACAAAAACACACAAATTTATTTACTCTTTATACTGAAATTTACTCTTTTGGATTCCTAGATGTCGATTTAAAAATCGAAATGGAGATTTGTTTGTGTTTGGGGGAGGGGGGAGGTGGATGTAGGGTTGGAATGGAATCAGAGGGAATAATATAATCTCTTCCTTCAGTGTTATCTAACTTTGGGTCTTAACTAATTTATTGCTCATTTTGGAAAAAATATTTGTTTGACTTGCAATTCTTCTTTAGGGGCCATTTAGCAATTACTGGGGTTCTTGTGACATGTCGATTATAACAATAATTGAAAATTTCTATCTTTAAAAAATAAATGTAAAAAACTTTAAGTATGATTATTGAAAGAAAAACTGATAGGTGAGAACACAAAGTATGAGACCCCAGTAAAAATCAATCCTTTAAGTCGACAATTATATAATGGCCAATTTATAAGTCGTTTGAAGTTTTGAATAGTATTTTTCGAAATTATATTTATTTATTTCTTAAAAAAAAACAACTGTTGGATTTATCAAGAACATAATCTTAAGTTAGTAAAAACTTTTGCATGGAATGAAACAATTTTGAAGTGAATACTTTCTTTTATTCGAGATATTCAAATTAAGCATCACTTTTTTCTTACCAAGATATTCGAATCGAAAATCAATTTATACTAACTTTTAGTAGTTTCTTTGGGAGTATTTATTGTTTGTAAGAAAACCTGCATTTTACTACATTTCAAAAACGTTATTCTTTGTATTTGTATAAAAAGCAAAATATTTGTTTGCAAATGAAAGACTAAATATTGAGCATAACATTGAATTTATAATTGTTAAATAATTAAATAAAAAGATTTTCAAAAAAGAAAGTAACTTCTCTTGAATCAGAATCTAATAATTCGGTAAATATAGCAATAATTGTATTTGGATTGATTCTCTTGACAAAAATTGTGCTTATTTTGTAAGACACCTTTGAAAATGCATATGGTGAATGGATTCTTACTATAAGAAAAATAATAAAATGTATGTATTTTTTTATTTTTTGATTAACCACTTTTCAGTTTGTAATCTTTTATTACTCACTTACTGAAGACTTTTATTCTTAGAGACAAACAAATAAATTTTCTTCAAGCAGACACAAAATTTGTATTTACAATAAAATGTTCTATAGCATTATATTTGGCACCTGGAGAGTGGAATGAACCTTTGAGAAATTCTTTTCTCAACCACGGTTGGTTTGGTATTTGATTTCTAAAGTTATTATCTACAAAGGGTCCTTATCACTTTTTAAATCATCTCCTTTTGACGCGCAAAACACGTTCATAAAGACAAAAATACTATATTTCTACGTTGTAAGTATGCCAAATAAATGTGGGTCATAACAAATAAACAAACAAATTCTTATTCCTCATCACGATTCTACAAACCAGCATGAGGTCAACCATTTTATCCGTTTAAGGAATATTCCTGCAGTTACCGCGGTACACTATATATGTACGTATGTAGATACAGAGGTACATTTTAAAGCCTTTTGGTTTAATGCATCGAATTATACCTATCTATGTAAATAATCGAAGTTTATCAATTTTTCTTGTTTTGTCTTGTCTTAAGAAACATTGCAGTATTATTCTCTAGTTCTCGTGACAAGGCCACGAGACGTTGCTTACAGTTATTATATATACTTATCTATGAAAACAACTACACAATCATCAGTATAAATTGTATACGTAAATTTCGTTATTATCTTCTTAAACTTTCGATCAGAGAATAATTTCATCTTGTTTGTAAACAAAATCAAAAGGGTATTTATTTGGTTGTTAAAACCTTGTTTACAGTTAAAAACGTACGTAGCACTGAGGAGGTGTGTTGGAAGTAAAAAAGTAGTTTCTTTTAAAATCAAACTTTTCCTTTTTTAGTTTAGATGCCATGATTTTTTTGAGACTCAAATCTAAAAGTTTTTAATTTGAAGATGAACAATTTTTGATCTGAAATTCTATCCAAACAAATGGAACTTAAAGGGATTGTCGTTACTAAAATGGAAGTTTTGACTCAATTGGATTGATGTCCTGTGTAAATATTATGTATGTATGTTCTTTCAATTATAGCGGTTAAACCACTATAATTCTATTTAAATATTGAGGTGCTATTCATCCAAAAAGTAAAACGAAATCCAACCATACGGTCTTGGTTTCCATAGGTACTTGTTGACCTACTGATTTATCGCTGTCACTCGTTCAGTATTACAAAAAAATATTGATAACAAAATGATAATTATTTGATAAGCTTGCAAAATACTCAATACAAATAATATAAATTATTTATGTATGTTTTCAACCAAAATAATCTTCTTCTTTATTGGTTTAAACACATATCACAAGCAATAAACAATTATTATTCAATAAGAATTTTAACATTTATCAATGAAATTTATGATTAATATAACTATAATTATTAGTTATAGGATATTTACTTATCAAAAATAAAATCCACAGTAGTATAGAATTTAAGGCAATAAATTCTGTAAATGTTACGGAAGATTTGAATTTTCCGTCAACTATGTATTTAAGTTTTACATAAATATTTTTTGTTGAAAATCTTCAGAACTAGCATTAATTTATCCCTTATTTTCTTATTACGAAATTCATTTTTACATTTTAGAGTGAAATTAATAGAAATATTTTATATCGAATGTATGATGAAGTCTATCCATAAGTCACTATATAAAAATACTATGAATACTTATCCTTAATGTTCTTTTGAAAAGATAGTATTGTCAATTTGTCACCACACTGCATATATAGTTTGTAAAACTCGGAGGAAGTGAAAGTCTAAGAATAAAGTCGTGCCGCAAGCTATTTGCTTTTGCTGCAATCCAATATTTTCGTTTGTGCCAAAAGGTGGGTCATGTTTACGCTATTCTGATGACGAGAGAAATGAACGAAATCAACACATAAACACCAACATTCAATCTAAACCCAGCTATCTAGCTTTGGTTTACTAAGAACTCTTAGATGGACCTATAGCTGTGGGTTATGTTTCTATTCGGTGTATTTATGCCTTCATTGCTTACCGGCTATAGTTTGTGAAATAGTGTTTTTTTGTAAACAATTGTTTTATTTTATTTGAAAATTTGTCAGTGAATGGCATCATTTTCTAAAAAAAGCAAAAATAAAAATTAATTTTAACACATTATTAAAGCCTAAGAATCTTACTTTTAGTTTAACCATTAAGTTAACTTAAAAAAATGACCCTTTTTAAATATCTTTTATAAATTATCTGTTTTTAGGTGTTTATTGACTGGAAGCACAATTGAATTTGAAGACATTGGAATTTTAATTTTGTTTCTTTCTCGTAGTTGTTAATAAACTTAATTAGAACGTCTTCAGTTTAATCATCGTTTTCTAATTTATAATTTAAAAAAGTGTCAAAGAACAATTCGAATGGAAATGAAAATTATTTAATTGCTGTTAAATTTTCAAATTAAATATATCAATACTTTGTTTGAAGCATTTATCCTCGAAATATAAATATTGTTTTGAAATTTACAACATTACGAACCGAATTATACAAGAAGGAATCCATATTGCAGTAACAATAACAATTTACTAGGCCAGAGAGTCATTTATATCATAAATGTGAACTTGCACTTTGTGTCATTAGGGCGTATATACATAAACACAAATGTATTTATAAAAATACTGCAATTCTGTAAGGCTAACTGCAACGCTCAATTATTCAGAATTATTATCATTTACTGAAATTAAACATACTTAAGCTTGACTCTATAGCGGAAGAATGAATTCAATGCCATGGCCCATGGGGTCTCTTGGCCGGCAGTAGGCCATGAAATTTAGTAGATAAAAATAGTTCATTGAATTGGATGGGGGCCCTATCTTATAGCGTTGTCAGTTTTAAATAGGAAAATCTCCATGCCTTCACTTCTTCAAACATTAACTTTTGTAACACTTTAGAAAGTTATATTTTTTTGTATATATGTTATTTGGTTATTTGAATGCTTTTTCTCTCTGCTTTTTTTTGTCGATTTGTTGTTGTAGGCAAAACATAGATTTGAATTAAGTGTTAAATAATTTGAGGTCGACGACTTATGGTGAACTTTCAGTTTGAGGTTGGTGCATAGTGTGCAGATTTCTGTGTTATGAAAAGGTCGTAGAACAAGCTTTCAAAGCCGGATTCGGTAGATAATTTTTAAGTTAGAAGTTTGTATTTTTTGTTTCAATAAATGATAAGTAATTATTTTATTGTGACAATTTGGCAACTCTGCATGTGTAGTAAATAAATATATGTTAAAAAAGAGTTAATAGATTAGTTATAAAAAGAATGTTGTTGTTTCATGTACTATTTGGTACGAAGACCTTAAGAAACAATATTTTAGAACCGGAAGAGTTCATATATAGGAATTCATATTTCCGTTTTGAACAAAAACATAACCATTACAAATATTTTAATAAGACCTGTAAGAATGCTCTAAAGCTATTATAATCATAACTTGTATTAGGGTTCCTAGGGTGGAAACGCAGTCCTTTTCGGATCATTATCATTTTCCTTTCAATAACTTGCACATGTTTAAAAAAGGTATTAAACAAATGCTCAATTTTACTTTCAAACTCTTAAATTAGTTTTTTTAGATTTTATTTCTCAATTACTCTCTATCACCCAATTAAAACAAAACAAAAATAATTACAAAGCTACAATTTTTATTTTAAATTGAACTAACTTAGAATATTTCAGGAATATAAACTGGCCAACTAAAGGACTAAAGGAAAATAAAATTTTGACCTTGACGTATTCGGACTTCTAATTTTTTCTGACTTTTCTTACCTTGTTCTTAAAAACATATAGTTTACTAATTAAATAAGTTGTGCTCGATTGACCTACAAATTCAAAAATCAACTCAGAATTACTTTTATTTAAATCGAAATGGCGTTAATTTAAGAATAAAGATATGCCACAAGTTCAGTTGTTGCCCACGGCCGGCAGTTGCAACAGAGTTCTGCCAATAACTTTTTAAAGTAGATTCCGCTTTCACACACAATCTCTTTAGGCTTATATTGTTTGTTCCAAAAACAAAAGAAGACTACTTTTCTGTCTAAATGGAAATAGATAGACAAACATTATACAGATACACGAATAGATCATGTTAATTTTGTGTTTCTATTTTGGCAAACATACAAGTACAGACAGTCAGAAGTTGAATGAACCCCAAAATATCCAGACTTTCTCCAGTCAGCTGAAGAAAACGTGGTTCACTACCCGATGTCATCGGCACTTATACAACTACACAAAATGAAATATCAGGTGGTGAAGACACTGAGGCTTGCGAGATCTAAAAATAGTTGAACATTTTTTGACCCTCTAGCCCAACCCAGTCGCAGCAGTGGGCAAATTTAATAACACTTTTTTAGTTGAAAATCTTATGTGTATTGTCTTGTACCATGAACAACTTTGGCATACTGATTTTTTGAACGACTCATATAACGTGTAGGGGACTGTCGTATCGTCTTGTTGTTACCCGTAGTCACTGCTGCCCAGCCTTTGGACTCAACTATGTAACAATGGCCATGCAACACAAATTTCTACATAGCCAAGCCACGCACAGACCTAACCAAGAGATCATTGATCTGCAACTACAAAGCCAGACTTCGGTGAAGAAATTTGGAAATTTCGGTCAGTGGCACTGACCATTCTTTCAGAGAAGCAATGATGATGATAACTTTGACTTTATGCGCACCTCGGTCGGTGGTGGAGGTTGAGGTTAGGAATATGCGGCATGTGCCTTTCTGCTATATTATGTTAAATAAGCTTTAAAATGCCTTTCGTCGTAGGAATTCCCAGTAAGATTTTGATTATCTTTGATTATGCACGAGATTTGAATAATACGAAATTAAATTTCAATTAATTGACACATAGGCCCTTTTATTATATTATTATAAGACTGTTTCTCCTCGAATATAAGTCGCATAATTTAAATAACCAGTGATTAATGGTGAACTTTTGCATTTGTTGGCATAGAAAACACTTGATTTGAATCTTTTTTCATTTATTTTTAGTTTCGGTTTTACGAAAGAAGACAATGAACCGTCAAATTTCTTTTCCTGATGATTTAGTAAAAAGTATATTCTGAATTACCTTTTCGATTAGTTTATTAAATTTTGAAAATCATTTTGGACTTTTTAGTCTCTTTATATTGAATTTGACCTTTTTATGAATTCATGTAAGATGCATTTCACGTGTGCTGGCAGTACTAATTAATCTCAATAAAATATGAATTTTGTATCTATATCTATATATTTATCTTTTAAACATACCTTATTATTAGTACAATTTTTTTATTTCAGCTAATTAATCAAATTTAATTAAATAAAATTAAGTTGTAGAAAATAACGTTATTTGTGTATTTTGACAATAGTTATAAATTTTCCCATCATAGTAAAATCAAACTTTTATTTAAGGTTCATTTTAAGCATGTATAAACTCTTTTTAAGCATGTTTAAACAGGGCTTAACATTGCATTTCGACTTATTTTTGTTTTCATTTAAATTAAACCTTATAATTCGCTTTTAGAAGTATTGTGCACACAATTTGTATTATGTTTTACATTTATTAGTTAAGACTTAAGAGTAGTACTTACCACATACTTACCATATACTACAAAAATTGGTATGAAACAAGAAGTTTTACTGCTCGCATGTTTTAATTTATTGCAGATATGATGATTGATAATTTGAGCTAACTAACGAAAACGAATCGAAGGCAAGGCACGAGTACGATAACTTTGGTGACAAGATATAATAACGGTTTTTGGTAGAGGGCCTTGATACAAGCATTTTTTACTATGGGAGGGGGGGGGGGGTTCTATCTCCCCCCGTTTAGGCAGTAGGGGCAATTTAAAAAAATATGTACATTAAATGGAAAAAAATTACGGTAATACTTACAATTGAGTATTATATTTTTTTTTAAAGCCAACATTTTTGTCTATTAGCTTGTTTTTAAATCAAGTCAAAACTATGCATAGTTTTTGAAAAAAATAGTTCTAAAGTCAAAGTTTGTGCAAAAAAAAAGTAAAAAAAAGGGTTAAAGTGTAATTTTTCAATACTTCAAGATTAATTACCACTGTTTTTATTTAGAATTTATTGCTCTTATTTGTTTTTGATCAAAAACTGAAAACTAGATGATTTTATGTCTTTCAGTTTTTAAGAAAATTGAAAATAACCACAACTACTATTTTAATTTAATTCTTTTTTTTTTGCTTGACTGGTCTTATTTTTATAGTAACAATGGTAGGTGTGAGTTTGGTGGTATGCAACAGTGGGATCTGCAACCCCCTGCTTGGTTACACTATAGGATTTGGGGTGGGTGCAAGTTGAAGTGCGTGCAAGGTAAGGAGGGAGCAAAGTTCGGTGGGTGCAAGATGATTGATTGATGGAAAAGAAAGTGTGGGTCTGCAACTAAAGCACTTCGACCCCCCCGACGTTCGCAGTGAACACCTAGAAGATGTGTTACCGCCAAAACAACCTTGGCTCTTGACCATCAATGAAGAACTTAACGAACTCCACAGTGACACAAGAACGGACGATGAATTCACTGACGAGACTTACATACCTTCAACACATTGAAAATTCACGTGACTAATTTTTACTAACTCCTGACTTACTTAAAGACTAACTGACTGGGACGCGGAATTCAATGCAATTCTACCTCCTCCTGGTGCATTCTGGGTTATGCTAAATGAACTGCTTTACTTGACTTTACGATGCAAACAGTGAGATGCCTGCAACCCCTCTGCTTGGCTACACTAAAGGATTTGGGGTGGGTGCAAGTTGGAGTGCGTACAAGATGAATATATCTTAATCCTTATTCGATTATTACTATCAAAATAAGCCTACGTTAATACTTAAGCAAGGAAAAATTATTTAATTGAAATATTTTGTTTTTGTAATTTTCAATTTTCTCAAAAACTGAAAGATATAAAATCATCTAGTTTTCAGTTTTTGATCAAAAACAAATAAGAGCAATAAATTCTGAAATAAAAATAGTGGTAATTAATCTTGAAGTATTGAAAAATTACACTTTAACCCTTTTTTTACTTTTTTTTGCACAAATTTTGACTTTAGAACTATTTTTTTCAAAAACTATGCATAGTTTTGACTTGATTTAAAAACAAGGTAATAGACAAAAATGTTTGCTTTAAAAAAGGTATAATACTTTATTGTAAGTATTACCGTTAAGTTTTAATTATTTTTTTCCATTTAATGTGCATATTTTTTTAAATTGCCCCTACCGCATAAACGGGGGGAGATAGACCCCCCGTCCCCATAGTAATTTTTTTTTTTAACTGTTCTATACAAATCCGTCATCAAACTTTGTCGCCAAAGTTATCGTACTCTCCCCGAAGGCAATATCTCTTGATAGTGCGTTTTTGAAATGTTTATATAAAGATAGAAACTTAGGATCCACAACTTGTGGATCAATATTCATCGTATTTGCTCATATGTGCATAACATATCACATGATCCATTCAGTTCATTAAGTGAGCATTCTGTGTTATAAATTTTGTACACACTGTGAATTGGGCAGTACATTAAACTTTGCATTTTGGAACATTCTGATTTTCTGCTGAAGAGAATGCAACACAACATATAGCAGGAGCGACACACGGACCAAAGGAAAGACAAGCAATTTATGAACATGATCAGGCTTATGACAGTTCATAAGCACAGCAGAGTATGCAAGTGAGTATTTCTTAGCTTTATTATTTACTAGCCGACCCGTGCTCGCGTTGCTTCGCAAATTGTAACCACGAACATTTTTTATTCATCTGCTCATATTCAGTGCAGCGCAACTGACTTAACCTACCCACATTTGTGTCCTCTTTTTATCGACGTCATTGTAAGTACCTTCTTGGAGTTCTTTGTAAATAAAATTTTAACTTAATTTCAGTTTTATTGTTCGAGGAAGTGATACAAAATTGGTAATTCAAGCTATTATATTTTTATTTTTAAATTGGAAGAATTTTCACTTCCTCGAACCAGAAAAATAAAAAAAATCTAATTTTTCTTTAGATAAATCAGCATTTCATATGCACGGCACTGTAGTTAATTAAATGTCCAAAGTTACTTAAAAAAAGAGCCCACATTGCTCAGCGAAGTGAAATTAGGCTTAAAATTTGCGAAACAATATTGACTTTATGAAGCAATGCTAATATTTGTCGATTATTGTATAGGTTTTAAGATATGAGTGGTTGTATAAGTCAACTTATGAAAAAAAATGGACAAAAAATGTAAAATTAATAATATTTAAGTTTGACAAATAAATAATGAAAACAAATTAAAGCCATAAACACTCTCATAACAATATAGAAAATAATAAAATATATTTTAAATAAATCGGTTGACTACTTTCTGAGATCGTGCGTAACAAACTTTAAAATGGTTTCGCTTTTATATATAGATATAGATTAGCCAATTCGAAACCAATCATTATTTTTATATCTTAATCTCGTGTAGTTCTTAAGATCAGTAAACCAAATAGCCTTGTTTCATCTTTTAAATTAGTAACGAATCCCAGATTCTTCTATTCTATTTGCAATACAAATATATGTCCCGCAGAGAGTTTAGTCAAAGAATTTACACAAAGTCAAAAACGAGGTGTTTCTTTGAAAACGAAGCCAAACAATTCAACACACTTGACCTCTTCTACCAAAAAGTAAGGGGAAACGTTTACATTTCTCCAAAAAGTTTCGAGTCTATTTATAACGAACTCCGTTGGTATTAGACTTTCTTATCAATTTGTCCAAGTCTGACACCAATATTTTAATTCTAGTCTAGGTGATTTTATTTTACCACACATTGGAATTACTAATATTGATAAATATCACATCCCTTTGGACATTTTTCTTGACTTAAGTAACCACCTTACTATACGCAGTAATTCCTTTGATTGCTTATATAATTTTGATTTCAGAAGAGCTAATTTTGAGTTGTTGTATGAAGATTTAACCATTTCTGGAATTGCTGATACATTAGCATTTTTAATATTGACGAAGCAGTATTAAATTTTTATAAGGTACTTAATAATTGTTTGGAGAAATCAATTTAAAGAAAACAAGAAATACAAATTTTAGCCACCCTTGCTACACGAAAGAATTGGGTTTACTGCTTAGCAAAGAAAATAAGGCATGACAAAATTATCTCAAAATCCTGTCTCCAATCAACTTCTCTTTAGTGAATTTAAGTCGCTTTCTCTTTAAAAGAGAATCCTAAAAAATGTTGGAAATTTGTAAACTTACAGAAAACCTCAGATGGCTTTCTAGTTAACTTCACTTGCAAGAACCTTTCATTAGATAAAACTGTTGATATCTGTAACGCTTTCGCAACAAATTTCCGTGAGTCATTTGTTAATTGCCCTGAAAAAGTTGATGAAGTATATTGTCATAAACTTCCCTCATTTTAGCAAAGTAGCTATAGTCACATCTAAGTGCTACAAAGTAAGGTCCTCGATATTTTATTCGCGTTGAATGGTCCCGATGGTGTTCCCCCGATAGTATTAAGAAAGTGTATTAATGCTTTAGTTGAACCCTTTACGTTCTAATTCATACTTTCTCTTAAAACAGGCACATTTTTCCGTACATGGAAGAACACCAATTTTCAAGAAAGGTAACAAGGCGGATACAACAAACTACAGGCCCATTGCAAAGCTTTCTTGCATTCCTACATTGTTTGAACAAAATGTTTGTGAAAGTGTACAATTCTTTAGTTAAAATCTTATTTGCGAACAGCAACATAGTTTGTTAAAAAAAGATGAACCGTTACAAATCTCCTGACATTCTCAAACATATGTTCAAACGCTTTAGAACAAGAACAACTGTTTATACACTGACTTTTGTAAAGCTTTTGACCAACTAAGCCACAAAATTATTTTATTTAAACTTAAAGCTTTTGGTTTTCCAAAATTTTTCTTAGCTTGGATGAAATTATACCTTGAAAACAGAATGTGTGAGGTAAAATTTAGAAATTGTCATTCTGAACCTATTGTTGCTCAATCTGGTGTTCCCCAGGGAAGCCATCTTGGCCCTTTTCGGTTCATCCTGTCTATTAACGATGTATCGTCATGTCTACCCTCATGTGAAAATCTCATTTTTGCTGATGACATGAACATTTTTAAGATAATAAAGTCCACCCGTGATTGTATCCTTTTACTAGCCGACATTGATAGTTTCACATTTTCGTGTGGGAAAAACAGCCTTGTCCTCAACCTTTTAAAATGCCTGACGATAACTTTTATTAAAAAACTAATCGGTGGTGTATTTTTATTATTTTATATCACACCAACAATTCTGGCTCGTCTTCACATTTAAAGATTTAGGTGTTCATTTCTGTTCCAACTTAGAATTTACAAATCACATTTATTTTATTGTTATTAAAGCAAGTTCAATGCTGGCCAAAGGAGTTTAATGATCCCTATGTTACTCTTTCTTTGTACAATTGTCTTGTTCGTCCTCATCGCAGTTATGAATTCCCTATTACGAAAATCAATTCAACATAATTTCATTTGCTTCATCAACTCATTAATGGTGAAAGTAAACAAAACGTTCGAAATTTAATTTTTTTCTAGCCAGTTGCAGTAGTGGAGGCTTCCGTTTCCGATTTTGCTTCTATAAGTATTAAGTAGGAATTTTCTGGTAAGGTTTGGACTACGGTTGCAGCAGCACAGTCTTTTCATTAAATTTCACAAGATGAATCTGTTTAATGTCCTCGAACGCTTCACGAATTCCATCTTTAGATGGGCATCCTTGACAAGGCCCCCAAAAAAAAAGTAAAAGTACATATATCACCATTATGTTAAAAATAAACGTTGTCGTCCATATCAATATTTTCGAAAAAAACAAAACGATCCAATCAAATCTCAATGGCAATGTAACAAGTTGAAGGAGGATAGGCTTCAACAATTTTATAAATTTTTAGAGCTCTTAATGTGACACTTATACTCATTATAGTAGCCTCCATAGTATATAGTCGACTAGCTTAACTTCTATTTTTAACTGAATTCTTAAGACCTAAGTCCTTATGCAAAATATGTTGTGATGTCTTTTGTTTGTTATTCCAAAGATGAGAGAGAAACCGACAAACCTAAGTTTTCTTCATCACAGACAGAAACATTATTTTTTGTTTGGCGACGCACACGACTTTGTTTCTGCACATCACTAACTTAACCCAAAATCTCAAATTTTCACATTAGTCTATTGTCAGCACACAAGATACTTTAGCAGATTTAACTATGTTTGGAGGGCATTTTAATAATTTCAATGTGTTATTGAAGCGTTCATTCCATTTCAAATAATGAAGTAGTTTTCATTTTGTAAAATGTCAAAAATTTACAGCGTCAAAATTAAAATGAAGAACGTAAGTTTTGTTGACGTATCCATTTTTATTACTTATTGAGAACTCTATAAATAAGGTAATTAAAAATTAACTTTTAAAAATAAATTTTCCATGTTCTTTTAGCATATTAAAGTTTAAACTCGAAAAATAAGTTTATATTGGCTTGATCCATCCAACAAATGTAGATTCGTGTTATCCCTATTGTAAGCAGTATATTTTTTTTTTAATACATTTATGTAGATCTAATGAATTAGTTCTTACTTAATAAATGGTTAAAGCCATTGTACTATGTAAAGATTTATCACAAACTTCAAATATTTACTAATGTACATATGTATGTATGTATGTATATATTTTAAAACAACGATATAAAAATGGCGCATTAGTGCGTATAGGAATTTTTCTTGTTTAGAAAAAAGCATTAAATACATTCATTAATTAATAATACACTGACTGTGTGCAATGAGGTTTAAGCTATTCATTCATATTTCCAACGTTGCAATCTTATCAAGAATTAGTTGATTTAATGGATGGAATGGAAAATAGGACCTCAAATGCATAATAAAAACAACCAGTATTTTTAGTTCATGCTATAAAAGATGAACAGGTTAAATAAGTAATTGTTTCTTACATACAATTAGTATACCATAAAATCCATGGCGTTATGATTATATTTCCCATGCATAAAACATAGTTATTATTTTCTCCATTAACTGATATACTTTCAAAATGTTCCTAAATTAACCATTTTACTAAATCAATGAAAGCGTAGGAAGATGCACAACTTATTATATCTCTTTATTATATCAGCTTTTACTTATCAAAGGTTTTTAAAGATTTTATTATACTTTAAGTTGCTAAATTAACGCACAAAGTAATTGCCTTCCTATCAAAGATTTCAACAATAAAGTGACTGACATCATTTCCTGAAAAGTCTCAACCGATGCTCTTGTGCGATGCCCAAAAGTCAATAATTAAACTTTGTATGTCGAATTTTAATTGAATACGCAACTGTACCCGTAAAACACTAACCTATCCCAGTTTCCACTCATACTGTGGATCTGGGCATGGAGATGGGATGCATGGATTTCACCAGCAGCAACAGGACAATTTGATTGCTTGTGCTTGTACTTTTTCCCTGTCCCGTCAACTTCTTACAATTTTTGACATTCCAGTTACTGTCTTCAATGAACACGCCTTAAGCACCGACAGATGTGTAATTATGTCGAATGCGATGCAATAAAAAGACACTCATCCGAACCACGTAATGCTTCCAAAAATGCACTGCAAATGTAAACGAAGCATAAAGAAGACTGCATCCTCGTTTTGGCGCTTTCATTTGTTTTTGCCAAAAATACCTACAGAAAAAAAAATGTTTACTATATCACGAAACTTTTACATGTTGCTCACAGTAGAATTCGAAAATATTCAGTTGATTATATTTAGTCCGAAGCCGAAGCATTACAGCAGCGACGACAACGCGTTTAACGCACAGTTGTATTTTTAATGAATTACAAAATTTAGTTTTTTTTTTAACTCTTGTGCAACAACAATGAGAATGTTCTGTTTATTTATTTCTAAAACATCGTTTTGTGAAAAAATAAAAAGATCATTACATTGTTTGAAAAATCAAAAACTTGCAATTCAACAGAATTTAGATTAATAAGATGATCGTTTCTGCTATACCCCACTGTAGAACGATGCAATGCGACGACTGCTAAGTGACTCCAAAATACTTGACGCATCATCAAAGTGGAGTTTAGTATTATTATTTTTCGAATTTTATTTTTATTTGTGGCACTTTAAGTTGTAAATTATCAGAACTGAAAAAATGGGGAAAGATTCATAGCATTAATAACCTTACAGCCCTGTACAGAGATTTTATGCCTCTCGACGGGCAGCTGTAATCCAAATTCGTTTTATTTAATTTTCTTATGGCATTTTGACGATCGATAAATGGTAAACAACTTTTGCAAATCAAAGTGACAGTTATATTCATAAATCAATGATCAGTGGAAAATTGATATAAATAGGGCAAATAATTGTTCTTGTCTAAACATGGATAAAGTAAATGATTTTTTGAAATTTGAACCACAAAACTTGTTGTGTAACCGTAGATTAAATTCCTCCATGGCACAATTTTAATCAAGAACCAGTTGAGCAATCATGTTTGAATATTTGATATTTACTTCAGAAACCCTAATTTATTGATTTAGATAGATTTCCTCATGACAAACCAGGGTTCAGAAGGCATAAAATTGACCGAGGAAATCAAACCAACATTAACTACAGGCTATCTAGACACCCTAAACAAAACTTGAACTTCCACTGTGGCCGAAGTCTATCCCTTTACATGATGCACTGAATCGAGTTTTAAGCTTGGTACTTTGTTGATAATATGGTTTTATATTTTAAATTATTTAAACTAGAAAAAATATATTTTGTATGCCGTGCAACACAATGGTCTTACATAATAATGTATAAGTTATTTATCTATAAAATTCCTTATTCCGTTTTGGACTAGATTAATAAAATTCTTTTACATGTGAGAGAATGAGCTATTCTATATAATAGAACTATTTTAACTGAATATTTAAGCAATTTGTTTATGTATATAAACCCACACCAATTGCTCTCATTGGATTTTGAGGATCTGTAAAAATGTTAGTATTTACCAACCTCAAAAGTTGCTTAATCTATGCAAGTTTTTATTTCGAGGACACATGCAGCTCGGTTCGATTGAAGGTGTTTGGTTGCTGTATAGATATCATTTAGACTTTTGAAGCTGATTAGAAGGATGAACACCAACCTATTAAAACGTATGTACCAAGAAAGCAAAAAGACATACAAGAAACTCAGGAGGCCAGAAATGAAAAATTAATATGATTAATACAATATAGAACCAGTGCAATCATTCTTGAAGGCATTTTTAAACCTTCCTTTTCCGAGTTCGAACAATTTATACTCATCATGAAATTAGTTTTAACCAATTACGAACGACGAATTTGGTGAATTATAGAAATGGATACATACATGTGCTACGAATGCACACAATATCTGCCCATATATTGAATTTAAAAATTTGAATTAGATGCATTAGTTGGAAAAGATAATTCATCTAACGGTCAATATGCAAAGTAGGATTATGATTGTTTAGAATATTTTTCTTTTGCAGAGTCAATTCCAATTTTTTTTTTCACAGATAATTTTAGACAAACCTACAATTAATTGCATTGTTACATTTCCTTAAATGCATTTTAATGCCTCTACTTACCGTGTCGAATAAGGTTTCTTTTTAAAGAAATTCAAGCAAACAAATGTTTGGATTCTTTTTCCTTCCACAACTAATTTACAACAAAAAGCTACAATTAACTGCATACTCAGTTTTTTTTTATTTCAAAAAATGTAGTATTAACTTGACACTCGTCTATCTTTTAGGGCATGAGCTTAGAAAATCTTCATGGTTTCTTGTCGTAAATATCCAATCCTTAAGAAAAATATTCGACTGCTAAATTATAATTCAAATATTGGTTAAAATTCTATATGAACATATATTTTCTAAGGGCTCGACTTGTAACTTCTTAGTAGGTAAAATACTAAATTAAAATAAGCTTTCTTTACTTAAAACAAACCGTATTATATTTTTTTTTCTTTAAATTTTATTTCTCTTAGCCCTATACCCATATTTTATATTACCTAAATTACCTTTCTCTGTTCTTTCAATAAAGTTTGTTAACATTTTTTTATAATTCTAAAACTTTTTCTTCTTAATTAATTCTCAATATCAATATATTATAATTTTGATAATTAATGCAATTTTGATCGATGACATTTTAATAATAGGTTGAATGATAAACTGTCACATCAAAATATAAGAGAAAAGAAAAATGTCAAAACGAACAAAATTTAAAACAAACTTATTTGTATTAATACACCGAGTTGATGCTATTTATAAGTACTTAAATGACAATCTGTGAACACAAAAAAGTTTCTTTTCTTATGTAAGAACACTCTATAGATACCCGTCATCGAGAGCAAAAGATAGACCTTAGGCTTAAGTTGATGCTAAGGAAAAGATTACCGTGATGTGCATCAGACACAATTTCACCAAAAATTATTATCGAAGATGGTAAAAAATGGTGATATTTGCATAACAAAAGTTGTACTCTTTTAGACCTATGCCTATAATACTGATCATATAACCGCTTAATAACTCTTGAGCCTAACCATAAACTATATACATACACGTAGTTTTGCTACCTGAGCTTATAGAAGCAGGTCAATGGTGTAGACACATCTGTGGACTTGTGGTGATTTTGACACAATAAACACGTGTGGTTAGGTCCGTGATGCGTGTTAATTAAATGCAGATTTGAGGCGTCTTCGGCTACACTAAACTGTGCATTTAGAAACAACTTATAACCTTTATATTGGGCTACTTTATGACGTAATAGTCTCTGGTACATGTTTCGATTACCTATACCAACTGTATACCAATATGCCATAGTTCAACAGGTAGCGTTTGCATAAATATAAAATCTTTCAATGAGTTCTTATTATCTGGGTTTTGTTTTTCAGTGATAGAGTTTTAAGTCAAAGTTAGTTTTCTCAAGAAAATTGTACAATGAACAAACACAAAAAATAGATCCAAAACTTGGATTTTAATGTGTACATTTTTTCTCGAAATAACTATTTCTATTTTTATAGCTTCAGTTTTAATTAAAATATTTTAATGAAACTACAAAGATATGAAGATCTTTAACCTGCCTGTATATAAACAGTGATTAAGTCTAAGTTAAAGTTTTTTTTAATTTTTTTTAGCCCAAGACCCATGTTTTTTAAAAAATTAAAATTCTGAAGAAAATACATTAATATTCTCGAGTTTTTTATTTAAACAAAACTCAAATTTTATTATTGCAACAAAACGTAACAGACTGTAAATAGGTATTTTATATCCGGAGACTTTTATTTGTGAATGGACTGTGTGATTTTATTTCGGGTTACTTATTGCAGGTAAATTTTAAGTTACCGTTGTGTTGATAGTGGAAATTTTCGTACGTATAGTTACTTACATAACCTTAAGGAATTGGTATAAAAAAGATGTTAAAATTTAAGTACGTTCGTAAAGTTTATTTTGTAAAAATACAAGATAATGATATTAATAAGGTCACAATAATGTTTAAGCTTTAATGAAGACTATTGAATTTTGGAAAGTTATGTATGTAGCTACGAATACAATTTATAAATTGTATGAGAAATTGTGAAGCTTTAAATTTGTTTTCATTATTTATTGTCAAAAAATGTTTTAAGAATGACAATTGTTCTAGTTAATATTTAGAAATTGTATTAAGTAATTATCTTAAACATTGTCTTGGCTTTAGCAAAAGAAGTTTTAAGTTCATCTAACCATCTGACTTTCAATTTATAAGAACTCCTTAACAATTGAAAAATAAAATAAAACAAAAATAATAAAATACATATCTATTAATAAAAAGTATTGCGTATTACCTACAATACCTTTTTTGTTAGAAGTGTTTCAAGATACTATATTTTAACTTTTTAAAGGAAGAAGTAGTTTTTAATTTCAATTGTTCAATACGTAATCCATATTCAAAAATACTGCTTAACAAATGCTATTAAATTTACATTTGTATATACATATATCTATGTGCATTTCACGATGATTTTTACTTTTGGATATGTTTCCATATTACATTTTATTGGAGAACTTAATTTATGCGACTTTTAATGAAAAATTCTATTTACTTGAACAGCAACCTCAAACATTGAAAAAATGTAACTTTTGAATCTAAATTAATCGTTCTCAGATCTTCTTTATATTAAAGTTAACGTATAAAAGACACGAGAACTCTTTAACTAAAAAGAAAAATTGTATGAGTTTTAATAAAAGTAAAAAAAAAAAAACACAAATACCACATCTACCAATCTCGGCAACTTCTATTCTCCTATATAATATTCACATGCATGAAAACACGAACGAAAATCCCCTTTCTTCTATTCAATCGGTAACTGTTTCCTCCATTCTGTCTTCTTGGTTGTCTTCGTCGAAATAAATCCACTATTTCATCCTGTACGCAGCGCATATATCAGAGTATGGTTTTTGTACTCTTTGTGCAAAAGGAATATCTGTTATTTAATAACGGTCATGCGGCACACCACAGATACCGGAGTCCTTTATATTTTGTATAGAGTTTTTTCAAAGTTCCTGTAGCTGCAATCCCTTAATTGAAAACCATTACAAGATCTCCTAAGTTATATTGTTTTACTTTCTTATGTTTAGAATCAAACTATTGTTTTTGCTTGTCTTGGCTGTTAGCTATAGCTTCAGAACCTTGACGACGTATATCATCAATAGTACGTGACATGAGAAAAGGGATGGAGGGGACTTACAGTTTTGCCGAATCCGAATGGCTAAGTTGAGAAGAGGCAGTACCCGTAACAAAAATTTTGATGGCACAGGCAGGAATTGAACCCAAGACCTCTGGCATGAAAATCCAATGCACTTTTTTAATTTTATTTTAATTCATTTTTATTAATTCATTCCTAAACCTATGTTAAAGCTAGACATAAATTCATAAAACTAGTCTAGTTAACCATAACTTACAACAACTTACTTACTGGTCCCATACGGACACTCCAAGTAAAACTATAACACTTAATACTAATGCCTTTCGGCCATAAGATCTATTTTGCTTTAATTCAATTTTATTTATTTTTGTATTTATTAGAAAATTAAAAAAAAAACTAATATCAATATTATTTTTTATTTTTACTTAAAACTACTTTAAATAAGGTCCTTAATATAAAACTTAAAGCTAACTTAAACTACCTATTCTACATATGAACTACTTAAAACTAGAACAACCACATCAGCAAATCTAACTTAGGTATGTAAGTTTTTTTTTATTCCATGTTTTTTAAAATTTTTTTTTTTTGTATTTTGTTTGTGCCACCAAGCTTATTCTACTTAAAACTAAACCTTAAAACTATAAAACAAGTATGTAAGCCGGCCAATCTATTCTGTATCAGACCGAATATATCTAAAAATAGGAATGCCTCTGGTGGAATGAAGACACTCAAGCGTGCACTAAATACTCGTCGTTCAGATAGAACGCCCCGAAAATTAAATTGTTGTCGAAGACATAGCTCTTCAATGTGACCTCTAACGAGGTTTATCACTAAATTGTCAATTCGGTTGATTCGAGCCCTGTTGTATAGGACCTCGTTGGAATAGTAATGCACGTAAGAAGATTCGATTCATATCTCAAGAACCAGTGGAGATGTCGACTATGTCGATAACAATGCAGAGAGGACTTTTAAAAAAGTAAGTCCTTTTTTTACTATAGTAATTTAAAAAACAGTGAACATTTTGGTTAACGCAAAATATCTCACGAACCAATAACGTTAGCGACTTGAATTAAATGTTATATTATATATTGTAACGTGATATTAACCGCGTATATTTTAAGAAAAAAAATCAATTAACGTTTTTTCTATATACATATAAAAAAACTGAAAGAAAATAATAGTCACCTCAAATATTTTACGAACAAAAAATAATGTTATCTTCAAAACACTATATGCAATAAAGAATAACGTTTTTGATATATAGTAAAATTTTGAGAAAAATCGAAATTACAGTTTTTTTTACAAAAAAATAAAAGCGTAAAGAAAATATCACGAAAAGTTGATAAAAACTGATTTTCAACTTGAACATCTTTTTAAAAATTAAAAATACTTGAGTCAAACCAATTTCATCTTGTAGAAAATATTGCGTTCACTAAAATGTTTATAAAAATCCGACAGTCAGTATTTTTTTTCATACAAATTAAGATCTAAAAAGAATAGAACGCAAAATTGGTAAAAATTGATGTTTGATTCTCGGTGTCTTGTGAATAAATGAAGGTATTGATTTCAAAATGATTTCATTCTGTGCTAAATTTTCGTATAAACATCCAATATAAATATAAATATAAATATAAATATAAATATAAATATAAATATAAATATAAATATAAATATAAATATAAATATAAATATAAATATAAATATAAATATAAATATAAATATAAATATAAATATAAATATAAACAAATACATAAGAAATAAAAACATTCAAGAAATACTACTAAGATTGGTAGAAATTGGTTTTCGACTTAAAATCTCGTTAATAAAAATAGATTTTGAAATAAAACTTTTTTATCATATGAAAAATATTGTTTACATATTTTATTTAATTACCTAGAAAATGAATACTTTTAAACAAACCATGAAAACCCTCAAAAATAACAAACAACTTTTAAAAGAAATGGTTTTTAACTCAAGTAATAAAAGAACGAAAGATATTGACTTCAATTTATTTATCTTTTGGAAAATATTGTTATGAATATTTACTTAAAGTTTTAAGCAAGAAAAGTCGACAGAGGGAATTGAAAATTATCAGTGTGGGTTGGATGCCAGCCTCTTTTTCTTCTTACTTTTTGAATGGCAAGCTTTTTTAAAGAAAAATTATAACTGGGCCATTATTGCGGAAATGCGAAAACTGCTCTTGAAATCTATAATATTCAAGTATGTAGATACCTGTCTTATTAAAGTTTATTCTTTGACAATGTAAGAAATCAAATCTGCCTTGATATTCCAAATTTATAAAGTTTAAGAAAAGGAGTAACTCACTAACTCCTTCTTAAAGGTTCAACTTGATTTTGTCCAACGACCTCAAACTGTCATTTGAATCTAAATAACGCTTCTGCTGATTGAAAATATCTATACTCGTAAATGTAATTCCCTTCAATGCCTCTCACATTAAATTTAAAAAAGAGACGGAACTGCATCAAGTAAACTAAGCGAACACCAAGATATTCGTTGTCGACGGTCGCTCGCTGCCACATCGTCATCGTAAAGAGAAAGAAACATGCTGGGAAGTGCGGCAACATAATTGTTGATTTCTACGGCGGCACAGGCAGTGTTGGCGGCACCAGCAACGGCAATGGCAACCGGTATATAAAGTCTTTAAAAAAATGCGAACCCCATACTAATACGCTTGAAGTAGCAAGTCAGGCGCAATAATAACTGTAGTTTTCGTAGCACTCCATTCAGTCATCATTTATATGCATGGGTCTGCGATATGAGTTGACTTTGGTTGTATATGTAGGTCTACGTCCGATAATACTTTCACTTTCAAAAGGTTTACGAACTTAGTGGTTCTGGTGTTTACATGCGGTAGGAATCGTGCTAATGGAATCAGCACTTTAAACTCAGTGGAGCGCGCGCCGCCGCGCCGCCGCTCCGCGGCCGCGCCTGCGCAATGTTAACCGAAGGTCTTTGTGCTTTTTATTATGTTCTATAGATAAATAGCTTGATTCTTCTTTGTTCATCTTTTTATTTATTTATGTAGATTTTTATTTGAAGTTAAATCTGTTGTTTTTATTTTAGTTTATGGTAGGTATATGTATAGGTACGAGAAAGCAGAGAAAGAATTACAATTTTTAATTGCCATACCAGGTATGAACTAGCTAGGGACTAAGTATTACATTGGAACACAAAAATGGAAACAGAAATGGTTAAAAGACATTTGATACAAAACTTTTACTTAAGAACGGTTTTTTAGTTTCTGTCGTTAGCTTTTAAATCTTTATAAGTAGAACTTTAGAAAATTTGAGTCGTCTGAAAAATATCGTACTCCCACAAAAATAACAAAATTTGATTTGTTTGAAATAAAAGAAATCGACTTAAAAATTACATTTATTCAGAAAAATAAACCAAAACCTATAAATTATACAATAAAATTACCTTTTTAAAACGTTATTTCTTTTTTATTTGTTGATATTTGCCACTTAATTTTGTAACAGCTTTAATGATTAGCTTACTACCCATCTTCATTGAAATCTATAAATTTTACAGTTACAATACCAATCATGGGTTCTCAGATTAGGTCTTCTTGTTTTTTTTTACACTCTTTATGAAGACAATGAAACAGACAAATGTTTCAATTGACAGTTGATAAATATCACGGTTTCACATTTAATTATATGTTAAATAATGTAGCTTAGCGAAATAGATTCGACTGTGAAGTTCCTACGGTCTCGAATTCTGGACGAATTATTGTTGGAAAATCAAAAACATTCAACAAATTTCAAAAATAGTCATAGATATTTGACACACCTACAACACTTATAAATAAAACAATTTAATATAGCAGAATATGATCTAATCAAGCTAGAGCTCCTTCAAATAATAGTTTTTGGCTGCCAACCAACTTTAAGGTAAACATTCTAATTGGCAATAAATTGGTACGTAATACATATAATAACTAGAAATAAATGAATAAAAATTCACTCCGTGCAAAAGTTCCCAAATTGAGACACTACAATTAAGAGTGCTGCCAACTAACACGCCATAAATTCAGGGCATTCGCGGTAAACTACCAATTCAATAGTTTAATATATTTATGAAATCACAATTAGCACCCGCAATATCTATGACAAAAATTCAAAAGATGTCAAGAAAAAAATCCCCTCAGTCTCATTGTACTAACAGTGATGGGGGCGTATAAGTATTGATTTAAATGTAGTAAATGCGATTGCGCACGAGGCTAAATTAACTCCATCTAACTCTGAATGGATTAACCCGCCACTTTACCCCCACATTGAAACAAATTGCACCGACGCATACAACATAAAATGAGAAGGAGTTTGAAAGCAGAGGGTGGTGCAGCAGTGTACGACGTACAAGTTACAAGTAGACGCTGATGTCTTTACTGCTACTAACATAATGTTGGTCGGTCATTGGCCGCACCTTGTGTGCCAACATTGAGCCGTATTACATGTGCAACCCGATTGTGTTCAATGAAATTTCAAGAATTTGTATTCCATTAGAGGAACCCCCTATGACAGTCAAAAATCTAAATTTTCAATTTGTATGTATATATGAACAACAACACACACAATAGTTCAATTTTTGCGGCTTTACCTTACGTTGACTTGACGCTGCAGCAATGCAAAGTAAACGCGAAACAGCAAAACGGCAGGAGCACGTATTTGCTGCTCCGCTTGTCTTTGGCCCCACCGCAACACCGCGTCCACAAACTGCAATAGCAATAGTGGTTATGTAATCAAATGGAATTTGCGCTCTTTTCTTCAGGTTTTGTGTTACAATGAACTCGCGCGACATCTGTAATGACACCACGCAAAACGCAATGTGTAAAGTTGTGTCCAGTGTTCCGTCTTACTTCTCCATTAGTTATAATGTTTGAGTGAATTTTCAATATTGGTCACATGGGTGGGGGCGATTCAATAAAGAGTGACAGGTGGAATTGATCAGACGTTTTTTAAAATGCTCAAAATTCAACTTTAGCGAGGCAAACCGCAAAACTGCGAGTCGCGAGTCGCGAACCACAAACCTCAAACTCGCCCAAGATCCCAAGGGAGTAATAATTGTAAATTATGATTGTCGCATATCAAATAATTTCACTCAAGACTCAAGAGAGTGTTGAGGCTGAGGCTCACCACACTACACCACACCCCACCCCACCACACAGCACACGTTGATTTTGCTTACTTGTCCTAACGTAATGTCTGCAGCGCGGCCATGACGGGGGGAGTAGATCAAGCCTACATGGGCGAAGTCAATGAACTTAGAGAACGAGTCAAACTGCATCGGCATATCAGCTGCCTCCGTTTATTTATTTATTTGTATTTATAATTTCGGGGAATGTAGGTAACCCAGTGCAAGAAAATGCAGCAGTGTGTATGTGCGTGTTTGTGTGTGCGAAAGATGTATGAATGTGTAGAGAAGAAACAAAAATACGATTAAAAAAGGTATGTTGTACACACAAGGTAAAAGCAGAGACTCCGTGCCTATTTTGTGGGGCTTGACTTGGGCATATGAATGACAACGGACTGCATCTTGCTGCATAAGAGAAAAATATTGGCACAGTGGCCTGGTGGTAATGATTCCGGTGCTGCCACGAAGATTACTTTTTCTATTATTCGACACACTTCACACATGATCAAATATTAATTTAGATTCAGTTTCATATCATATAATAACTGAATTGGTGTAAAAGGAAATTTCAAAAAAAACTCTGTGCATTAATTTTAATCGGTGATTCGGCCCACACAGGGCTCCCCATTAGTATTTAAATTAGAGCCCTCAAAGTGCGTTTGTGGGCCAGTTGCTTAAGTAATAAAAAACATTGGACTCTTTGGAGGCTACCCCTGTTGGCATTTCATCTTCTTCCCACTCAATAAAAAAAAAACAAGAATTTCTGCCTCATGCGAGAAACCAAATAAGTCAATTGATCTATATTTGTATACAAATCTTTTCAAAATGACAGTTGTCAATTATTCTGTTTATGATGGATTGACGTATATGTATGTATGTATAGCTTAGGGAATAGTAGGAAGAATTTGAATTTAATTTAGATTTGTTTGTTTTTAAGTGAGACTTGAAATTAAAACACATTTTATAGCAATAAGTTTAATTAGTAACCTGTACATTAAAATGTTGCTAAAATTGTAACCTTAAATTGAATTATTTTCAATATTTGTATACTAATCTACCCTGCAAGCGGCTGCGCTTGATCTTTTTCCATAAATGAATTATGTAATTAATCGAAAAACAATGTACATATGCAAATTGCAAACATAAAACCACACCCTTTTTAATGAAGGTAGTTTAGCAAATTCTATAACCACATTAAAAAAAATCCCCAATGACTTTCTAGTTAATATTATTTAAAAAAACAAAATGTTTTTCATATTCGTGCACCAGCACCAGCACCATTTGCATTGCGTTGTGTTAGAAAATGCATTGTATTATTTTTTTTTTATAAAAAACAACATAATCCTTGAACAGCTAGTATTAATATCACAGACAAGTCCTTGAAGTGAGTGCAAGTACATTGAATTAAGTATTGTTATGTAAGGCTGACCGACTAGGTAACCACAAACTACGAATCAAATTTCAATTTGAATGCCGACAGAAAATATTTTGTTAAATATCATCAACTTGCCATAAGACCCCTCTGTAGAAGGACAAAAGTATCTAAGATCACTACTTAGAAAAAAAAGTATTATCTAACCTATAAGATTATTAATGACAATGAATAGAATACTAAAGTAAAAATACAGCTAAATTTACATGCAACCCATGGAATAAAATTCTGAATTAAATTATTTTTGCATTCTTTTATTTAAGTCAAAAGTTATTCCAAGTTTGAGAACTAATTCGGGCTGAAACTATGTACAACAGCAACAACAAATAATAATAGTGCTTTTAATTCAGAAGTGCTTTATACCACTTACTTGTTTGATGTTGATGCGGGGTTAACGGACTACGTATTTATAACTCTCATAAAAAAAGTATGTTGGCCATAATGCGTTCCATTTGACGGTGTGCAATGCAAGCGTCAAATCATTTGGCTGCCACATAGCATGTGCAAGTGCTTTTTGTGGTTGGTTTTAAGCCTGTCTGCATCTGCATACTGAGTTTCATTGCTGTCTTTTTAGCTGCTTTATTCGTTATCCGCTAAATTTCAAGTTGCAGTAGCAGACAAACGAGAACACTGAACATTTTATTATATTCCTCAAGCAATATGTTGTTGGTGAGGGGATAAATGCTTAATAGGTTCGGTTTGTGATTACAAGATAAATGAGCTTCTATGGTTAATATGACATTCGCATTAATAAAATACAACCATAAAAAGAATAATAATTTTGTGTTCTGGCAAAACCAAAAATAAAGATCTGTATACTTTTATACCCTACAGGTAGGGCCACATACAAAAATACTAAATTTAAATGCAATTATATTAATATAATATGAGGACAGAAATTAAATAAAATAGCATTTTAAATTTAATGTTTAAAAGTAATTTTTAAATACGAAGGTACACATTTAGAACATATGAACTATGTATACATGATTAACATACATATTGGAGGTGATTTATCTTTAATTTGTAAATAAATAAAACACAAATACAGCAAAAATAAATGCATAACGATTGAGTAATTTAACATTTTCGTTTACAAGTCTAAAACGCACTAGCTAACCAAATAATGTTGCCATGAATGGAGGGAATCACAGTTTTAAGCCGAATAATTGGAGAAAGCACTTTTAATGACAATAGTTACTTTAGGAGGATTTGTCAATTCCTCGCAAGAATTAGTACCCATGAAAAAAACAAACTTTTGATGGCACTGCGTCTGGCATTACAGTCCAACGCACTTTTTTGTGCATGTTTTCTTTTAATTTATTTTTATTAATTCATTCTTAAAACTATCTTAAAGCTAGAACTATAAAACTAGCCTAATTAACCATACCATACAACTAACTAAACTATAATACGTAATACTAATGTGTTTCTGCCCTAAGATCTATTTTACTTCAATTCAATTTTATTTAATTTTTTTTTTTTTAATAATTTAAGTATCTTTTTTTAAAATTTAAAACTAACTTAAACTACCTATTCTAATTATAAACTACTTAAAACAAGAACAAACATAGCAGCAAATCTAATTATCTAACATTTTTTGTTTTCCTTTTTTTTAACTATATATTTTTTAACTTTCCATAGGAAGTTATTGTAATCGGTCCGATTTGTCAAATTGAAAATTTTGACATTTCTCGACGTTTCAAGGTCCCTAGAGTCTAAATTAAAGATATTTAGAGAGATTTCTGTGCGTGCGTGTGTACGTATGTACGATCGTACGTCCAATAAGTGTTTTTCGTCGGCCATAGAGATATCGACTTCAAATAAACGTTATTATTCAGATAATGATGCAGAAAGATGCAGAAAGGGCTCAAAGAATTACGTGGGTGTTTTTTTTTTACCATAGCAATTTAAAAAAAAGGTTAACATTTTGGTTAACACCACATATCTCACAAACCAATAACGATATATGCTTGAATTAAATTTTATATTATATATTGTAACAAGATACCAAACAGCTTCTTTTTTTTTAAATATAAAACCTAAAAAAGACATTACTAAAAGTTGGTAAAAATTGATTTTCCAATCAAATATCTTTTCCAAAACTTAAGAATATGGCTTCAAATTAATTTTGTCTTAAAAGAATATTGTTTTCAACATTCGTCAAAATTTTGAGAAAAATCGAATTGACAGTTTTCTTATAAAAAATAAAAACCTAAAAAAAACAATACTAAAAAAAATCCTAATAAAAATTTATTTTCGACTCAAATATCTTTTCAAAGTATATGGAAGAAGTCATTTCTAACACCAATTTTCAAGAAAGGTAACAAGTCGGATATAAGCAACTATAGGCCCATTGCAAAGCTTTCTTGTATTCCTAAAGTATTTGAACAAGTTGTTTGTGAAAGCGCAGCATATTTTAGTAAAAATATCATTTGCGAACAGCAACATGGTTTTGTGAAAAAAAATCAACCGTTACTAATCTCCTCACATTCTCAAACATATGTTCAAACGCTTTAGAACAAGGTTATGAAGTTGACTGTGTATACACTGACTTTTCTAAAGCTTTTGACCAACTTAGCCACGGAATTATTTTATTTAAACTTAAGGCTCTTGGTTTTCCACCATTTTTCTTAGCTTGGATTAAGTCATACCTTAAAAACAGATCCTACGAGGTAAAATTTAGAAATTGTCATTCTGAACCTTTTGTTGCTCAATCTGGTGTTCCCCAGGGAAGCCATCTTGGCCATTTTTTGTTCACCCTGTCTATTAACGATGTATCGTTATGTCTACGCTCAAGTGAACTTCTCATTTTTGCTGACGATATGAAGATTTTCAAAATAATAAAGTCCAACCATGATCGTATTCTTTTACAAGCCGACATTGATAGTTTCACATTTTGGTGTGGGAAAAATAGCCTTTTACTCACCCTTTAAAATGCCAGACTATAACTTTCACTAAAAAAACTAATCAGTAACGTATTTGACTACTGTATATCACAGCAAAAACTCTGTCGTGTCTCCACATTTAAAGATTTAGGTGTACATTTCTGTTCCAACTTAGAGTTTACACATCACATCAATGTTATTGTTAATAAGGCAAGTTCTAAGCTTGGTTTTATAAAACGCTGGGCAAAGGAGTTCAATGATCCCTATGTTACCCTTTCTTTGTATAATTGCCATGTTCGTCCTCAGCTTGAGGACGAACAGGTATGGACTCCCTATTACGAAATTCATAGAAAACGTATTGAATCAATTCAACATAATTTCATTCGCTTTGCCCTAAAAGGTCTTCCTTGGGAAGATCCCTATGATCAGCCTCCCTATGAACATCGTATTCTACTTCTTCAAATGCAATCTCTCCATCAAAGGCGTGTTAATAATGACTTAGTATTTTTTCATCAACTCATTAATGGTGAAATTGATGCACCTTATTTGCTATCTTGTGTACATTTAAATTACCGGGGCGGAACTCATCACCTGCGCACATTTGATTTTATATATATTGACTTCCATACAACTAACTATGGCAAGAATGAAGCTTTAAGTCGAATGAGCATTTTATATAACTTAAACTGTTCATCGATAGATTTAAATTTAAATAAGGTGGGATTAAAATCATTGTTTAGAACCAGTGCTCCACTATCGTAAACGTTCTCATTTTATTTTTTGTTCTGTAATAGTTGAATGCTAATTTTATTTTGTATTTTGTGCGTGTGTTAGGCTATATTTGTATTATTTTTTACTAACAACTAACACATGCACTTATGATGAGCCTCTGATCGTAGTTTGACGCTTGCTATAAGCTTACTACTTTCTGAAATTCTGAAGTGTAAAAAAGTATATACAAATATTTGCTTCAAACTAATTTTATCTCTCAGAAAATATTGTTTTCGGCATTCAGAACATTTGTAAATTTTTACAAATTAAACAGTCCGTCTTTTGTTAAAAAAAATAAAATCTACATAAAATTGTAAGCAGGCTTGGGAAAAATTGATGTTCCATTCTCGACATCTCGTGAATAATAGAATAGCATCTCAGCCACTTTGTTTTTAATTTTTGTAAATATTTTTTTTTGTTCCACCATGTCTATTCTACTTAAAACTAAACAGTACAACGCACTTACAGTTACGCCACGCATAGTACTGATTAGTATCCTAGAATATCATTTATCATGCAATTTTGCATGTTTTAACACTTGTTAAAAAATTCGATTTATGTGGATATTATTTATTAAAAATCAGAGAAAATTACATATAAACTAGAATACATTAAAAAGTACTCGATCGATAGTTGTTTATTTACAAAAACACTTTTATTATAATCACAAATTAGTCTATAAATCGATGTGTTAATTAGGCAAAATTCTATGAGACGTTAGACCTAACAATGTTCAGGGAAAACACTCATTCAAAGACCATTTGTGTGTAGTTTTTACTTGCGACATATAGGAACTATATGGCAAGTTTTGCATTCGTGTAAAATTTCGAACTCGAGATTTTAATCAAACATGATATTACGATGGTAGAGAAGTCGAAAAAAGTGGGTCCCGCGATTCCGTCCGGTCGGATTTGTCTGTCTGTCCACGCTCCTACAGCCTAAACCATTGGGTCGATGGAGTTCAAACTTTGAAGTTAAGGCTTTGAGCAGATTCGCGTTAGGCGTTTTTTATTTAAAGTTAAATTTATATATACAAAATTAATTTAAAAAAAAAACGGCCAAACAAAAATTTGAAAAAGCAAAGGTTTTTTTTATTTTTAAAATGGCATTTAAATTTTGGAAGACAAACTTATTTTTCGGGTAAAATTTTTAATTTTAAAATATTTTTTTTTAATTATTTTGTATTTTTGTATTTAAAGTAAACTATTTTGACAAAATTTTAATAACATTCCTATCTTTTATCCAAATTAATGCATTCGGTACATATTTATGTATTTGTATAACTATAACTATTGTAAATACCAACGATGGCTTTGTAGCGCTACTGCACCGGATTAACGAATATGATATGTTTAATCAACAATCTATTTTAAAGTGTCTATCAAGAAGTATTTTCTTGGTACCTTTGTTACATGATTTTAAAATATTATTCTTTAAGAATAAGGTTGTTTTACACATATTTTACTCGCCTGTATAAAAGAATAAATACTTAGTACTAGTTAAAGAAACGTACAACCTCTACATCTACTGCTTACGTGTCACTTCATAGCTAAAATCCAAAACGCACAAGAGCCTGACCAACACATGAATACCAATTTCTTGTACTTTAACAAAAAATAAACTATACGTAATAACTCCATGTTTGCGCTGAAAACTTGAAGGAAAGAAGGAATGTGATACAATCGAATCCTTCGTACCTTCTACCTACCAATAACATTATTTCACTATCATCATAAACATGTCTTTATCTATATATCTGCATAAAGCTGAGCACCCCAATTCGAATTAACTATTCTTTATCCGTTTTAGATACATACCGAACTACACAGCCAATAGGCGATAGCTTCACATTTTAAACATACATGTTCTGCCTCTTTCTTATCTTTAGATAATTTATTTTCCATCCTGGTTCTGCTACTATGAAATTTAAAATAAAAATCTATCCAAAGGAAAAAGCTTTGAACGAAATAGTTGAATACATAACCAATTGTCAATCGTTAAGTACGCTTACAAGTATATTTCACTTGCGGGAGGAAATGTCCTAGGATGAGTTGTGTCTTGGGATAAATTGCTCGTTTTTTTGACAAATTAAATGGCATTTATATCTTTGAAGACAAACTTATATTTTTTATATTTTGAAATCTTGTATAAGTACTTTTTTAAACAGACTTTTTGCATGCAGGAGCAAGTTCGTGAGACCCAGTCGAGCATTTTATTTTTGTTAGGTATCTTAAAATAATGTTATAAAAATTGTTATGATATGGATATTCTTTCTTCAAAAAATTATCATTTTTAATAAATGTAAACTCAAAAAGAAAAAATTGTTTCGAGCTTATTTATAGAATTTCTAAATAAAGATTTTGTACGTACTGAATGCTGTTACAAATTGTTATGACATACTGGATATGGCCCATACAATATATCCACCCAAACCCCTTAAAACATTCTTTATATAAATACTTATTCGGTTTTTTGTTATTTTTAAGACTGTAAACTAACGAACGAAAAAAGAAAAAAGATATTGGAATAATTAATATATATTATAACAATGGAATTAATGGCATAGCATAGCGAAAATTCTTTTAAACTAAAAGACGTATTTTACTGGCAGATCATAGATATTTAGCCAAAAGGAAAAGATATACATCCAAATTAATAAAAAGCGATTATTCCACCTTTATTCCGCAAATTTACTTTACTAAACCACTAAGAGTTAAACTGTAGGTTAAAATGTGCCATGAATAACATGTGACGTTTACCAAAAATCCCTAATACAATAGATACGATTCCTGTTTGGTAACTTGAAATTTCCAATACATTTCGTAAAATTGGGTTATTTTCGTATGGGTATTGACAGCAAATTATGATTAATTGTAAACACACCTAGTAATCCTCTTGTTTATATGATTCTGTCAAAAATATTATAATTTTTCAATTGCTTGTATTATGTCACCTTCAAGAACCGCAATAAGTTTCCTCATATTTTCCGTGAGAAACCTACATATGTATATTTATTCCTGAAATCCTCCTCGCTTAGCACTTGCGCTGTGTCATGCTTGGTTTTGTATATTTCTCTTATTTTGTTGGTTGATGGCTGAATAATTGGGACTGTTTTAAAAACTCGACAAATGTTGCACACTTTTTTATCAGAATGAATACAACACAATTGGATCTAATTCCTTCGCGAAACCACCTTCTTCGGTGGTTTAACTTAGTAAACGTCACTTAGTAGGAATTTTGTTTTATTCATAACTTTTTGAACTTATTCTATGGAATGATATTTCACATTTCCTTTGTAAGACTCCATTTTCCGGCTGTAAAATTAAATCAATTGTAACAAATAATGTATCATTTAGAATTTTCTGTAGACTAAGATGCATTTATATTATGTTTATTATTTTTTTTATTTACTATGAAATACTGCGAAAATAATGTATCAAAGGAAATGGTTTATGTACATATTTTAAAGAAATAATCCAATACACAAATCCGTTCTTCGATACGTTTCCCGGTATTTCCTATTTTTGGGATGAGTTCTTTCTTGATTTATGATAGTGGATTCAACTTTGCGAAATGTTTTTGTGGGCGTTGTAAATCAACGCATCTCAGCGTTTTTAACAAGACTTTTTTTTACCCTTATGGGTATGTTTTATTTTGAAACAACCAAAATGAAAAATAATATATTTGTGTAGATAGATATGTATAGGTACATTTATGTATTTATATAATCAAGCAAGAATGTATTAACCCAATTCAATTATTTAGGAATCTTTAAGGAAGGTGGGATGTAATAAGTGTATAATTATATATGCTCTATTGAGTTTGGGATGGGAAAATTGATTTGTGGGAAAAGCACTAGAGCCAATAATACTACTTGTAAACTTGTGCTTAAAAACAACGAAAATGCAAGTGTTGCAGACTAAAGATACATTTTTGACCAAAAATTATTTACGATTTTGCTAACTTTATTAAAGGCAATCCGAACTAAGATTGACTATCAAATTCGGTTGCGGGAGTTTCCGAACGGATATGCTAGTAGCATCTAATTTGGGTATAAAACATATGTCATAAATAACAAGTAGTAAATAAATAACGCAGAATATTGAATGTGATAAATTGTAAGGCAAATCTACATTTACATGATTGTTTTTTTTTTTGATAGAGCATATAACAACAACGTTCAAAGTTGATTTTTTGTCTGATGCAGCTTAAAGCAACGACATTTTGCGTACGGTCAATGAACGTTGGTGCTGTCCCACTATGGAGGTGTTGTTGTTGTTTGGGTATACTCTTTTATTTGGTTGGGGTGCGGGCACAACGGTGTGCACAGTAATTTTGTTTGCAAGTTTTTTCGAGAGTGGATACGAATTACGAACAACAACTATGGTGATCTGTGGTGTTACATTACACGTTTCTGTGGCGCGTCGCAATTGCAATTTAACCATTCAATTTTTTAAGGCCAATTTTGTGAGTGCAATTTGCAGCTGGATGGTGATGGCAGTGGGACAAACATCTACTGCTTGGGTGCTACTTGAGGCTGTTGATCTTTACTTAACATTTTTTCTTCCTTAATAGACTATGATTTGTGATTTGATGTTTTTGACTTAAACAAAAAATAAATTTGAATAAATACATAAAATTATGTAATTAAATAATGTAGGTACACTAAATATTATATTAGGGATTTTGTTTTTATGTAGTAGTGCTAAATAAGAATCAAAAAGAAATATGAATCAGGAAGTGAAATCTGCAAATATGCACGGTTTGCTTGTTTGTTTGAATAATCAAACTATTTTCCTTAACAATTCCAGAGCTTTGCATGTTTCCATTTTTTTAATCTTTTATTTTTTCATAATTTACTTACAAACATATTATTGAGTATTGGTTACTAAAGCACAATTGTTATTGAATTAAACGATTTAATATTCAAAACAGTGAAACAGAATTGGCTTCCCACATTTTATTTTCCTACTTTTTTGAACATTTTAGGAAATAAATATATCATTTTGCTTCTTAATGTGCTGTGAAAAACTTGGTTCTTTTTTTTACAAATTTGATGTTCACGAGAAAACGTTTTAAAAAAATCAACAAATAAATGTATTTTCTTGTTTTTGACATCTACTGTTGTGGTGATTTTCTTATTGCATACTGGTACCTAAAATATATCTTTTTGTTAAAACTTTAAAAAAAGACATTTCTCCTTTATTTTTACAAATACTTTTATGAACGAATGAACGAATATTGGTCTATTATGAATTTATTTAATATATTATTCGTCATTATACAACAACATAATACTGTAATTAAATTTTAAAGTTAAGATGCGTACAATCATTTTATTCGTTTAAGTGCTTATAGTTCATTCGTCGGTCATATCTTGTCTGCAACTTCTAATGTCCATAATTTAGCTTTGATTCCAATTTCGGACATACTGTGAAGTTCAGAGATTCGTTCTTTACACGTACTTTGTGAACGTAGAATATACATATACATATAATTACAAAAATCTTGCAAAACAATAGGAAAGGCCGTTTATGACCATTTGCAATTGTTCCTGGGATTTTTTTTAAAAGTATTTCCTAGTTATGATTTTTTTTATAAATGAAAACTCGCAGATAAATGTCTACATTGTTAGCTTTAGGTCTACTTTACATCTAATTCTGTTAAGTTTTATGCTGAAACAACACATTGTGATTAAAATCAGCATACGAAAAATATAAGACAGACAATTTTATAAACAAAACATTCTTTAACGTGTCACTCAACAATGAGAATCTTGCGACAGAAATTAATTCTGTACAGAAAACAAACAGTTTGGATTATATATATATATATCAGACTATGCGTTAAATCATGTAGTTCTCTTATTTTGGTTAATCGTTTTGATGTTAAATAAATAAATAATAATCAAGGTTCCAAACACAGGATTCATTCAAACTGAAGAATATTTTACAAGCTTGAAATCGTAGATTTTATCTTTGGTGAAGAAAAAAGTCCACCAGCGTTAAAGACGGCAATACCAAATAAAAGGCTAAGTTTTTAGGGATTTTGTCATATTTCTTATGAAGAATAATTTAAAATTCAAGAATGATCAATTGTTTATACAAATCCAAGTGAAACCCAAATATCTCGAAAACAAGGGATAAATTGAATTCAAACTTATTTCATTTTATACAAAATGTTTTTACTAACGTTTGGACATTTTTTCTTTAATCCAATCGACAATTTTTTATACAGAAAAATAAAAATTTTGTCCTTAATTCTGTTCAATTTCTTGATTATCTAAACCGAAAACAACTGAGATGGTTCAAAAACAAAAGAAGGGATTGGTTGAGGTGTGTACTTTGAACGACTGAAATTATATCTCTCATTCGCCTTCCCATTCATTGTACCGTGTTCCAGGCGGAACTTTAGGCGATAAAAGTCCTTGCTAAAGAAAACGTGATATCAACATCTGATATCCGTATTTTCTCAGATAGTCAGGCCGCTATCAAATCTCTGGACTCTGTCTCTACACACTCTATAACAGTCCATAACTGTCGATCAACTTTAATGGAGATGGTACAACAGTTTAATATTCACCTTTGCTGGGTGCCGGGCCATAGAGACATTCCAGGTATAACTGTAAGGCAGATGGAACGGTACAGTACAGCCCATCCTACCACGTTTGGCAAGTACTGGCATACCAATCGCTACTTGTATACTGTTGCTAATGCAAGACGCTGCGAGGAGGGCAGGCACCAAGTGGAACAACATCACCACGTGTCAAGCCACAAAAAACATTTGGCCAACACTTGATTTAAAACGTTCAAGGTGCTTGCTCTCTCTAAGCAGATCGCATATAAGCTCGATAATAGGTGTCATAACCGGACACTGCAACTGTCTAATAGGAAAGCACGCCACGCGACTAGACGTATTCTCAAATAACTTTTGCAGAAGCTGTATGGACGAGGAAGAAGAGGAAACAATTCTTCGTCTTCTCTGTACCTGCCCTGCTCTGGCTCAAAAACGCAAGAATTACCTAGGAGAACTTGTCTTTAACGATCTAACGATCTAAATCATATCAGCATAATCAACCTCTCACTTTTCGCAAGGGACTCAAACTCTTTCCATTAAGCTTAAGAAGCCTCAAGATTCATCTTGTATCACAACGGGCCATTAAACTGGCCTAAATGTGTCCGTTTCCATCTTGGGCAGCCACTCTAACCTAACCTAACCTAGTCCTTAATTCTGTTGAATTTCTTGATTATCTTGACCGAAAACAACTGAACCTTAAATTTTGATTGCATACATTTTGAAGTTCCTTAAAAGATAATCTAGCTTTAAACTAAATACCATTTATGTAGGGACACCAGTGGGAAGTTATCAAATGTATCCCATCCCAGCCTCTTTTCGTTATTTTAGTATCAGTTCATTGATTTTTTGTAAAAAAGCGTATTTTAGCTAGTTTTTGAACAACTAGCATTTGTCTTAAAATCGTGGAACACAACAAAAGAAAAAGGCGCGAAATTTAAGCGGGTTTTCTGAATTTTGACCACGCTGTTGGAAGTTTTGATTATCGAAATCATTAACAACACACCAACAAATTAGAACTACAGGATTTACAAATGGAAAAGTTACTGGACTAATACCTACAGAATTGGATTTTTAACAAATAGTATACCTATATAAACAAACAATAAATTGTGTAAAAAGTTACAAAGTGAACTGAGTTTGTTTCAGTGTGAATGTTAACTTGATGATCTCAACATAAAATATTTATACCGATCAAGTCCATTGAAAAAGACTCAAATCCTTAAACGTAAAAGCAATAAAACGTTATGTACATAGGTATCTTATCTACATGATTCAGTTTTTTTACTCAAAAGTCAGTGTCAGTGCCCTGTAAGCCCTTAGGTCTTAACAAAACTTGTACCTGCAGCCACCTAGTAAAGCCTACAATCTACATATATACATACATATGCTCACCTTGGCAAATTTATGTTATTTTTAATGGTGAAAAAAGAGAAAAAATAACGAACAATAAAATAAGAATCTGATCATTCATCGAGGATCAGGACACAGAGTTGAATAACCTTCTGGGCCATAAGAATTTTTGTTCGGTTATAGAGTTAACTGAGTTTTTCTAGTTGATCAGAGTTGTATAAAAATATATCTATAGTCACCAAAACATTTTCACAGAATAGTTTTAGGATTATCTGAACGTATATGTTTACTCAACGACTTCAACTGAGGTACAAAAATTACAAACTCGGTTTAAACTGTGGTGGTATGGACCAAGAAAAAGCATTTCAAAACAATGTCAATGACTCGACGGATGGTGGTCGATGGGCTGAAATTCTGCATACATTCTCTGCATTGTTGTCGTCTCTTCGCTGTGGTTTGTATATTTTTGTGAGATGTTGGTTGCATTGCATTCGGAATTATATTAAGTGGAATATGGATTTGATTTATTGTGTTTTTTTTTTGTTCATGATAAATGTTTGTATGGTTAGATAAACCTAAAGAAATTAAGCCAAATTTTAACCTGGCTGATATAAAAAGCAATTATTATTCTTAAATATTAAAAGATTGAAAGGGCCTAGTGCTTTACAACCCTCTAGCACTGTCACTGTTGTTAGGGATGGAGAGGACCTACAGTTTTAACCGAATCCGAACGGCTAATTTGAGAAAGCAATTTTCATGACAAGAATAACTCTCACCAATTTTAAAATATAATAATTACACATTTTAACAAAAAATACTAAATTTATTTAAAAACACGCTCTTAAGGTTAAATACATATTCGGTCAATACTTAATTTTCTTTGATTTCTTAAGTATTCACATTGCAATACTTATGTGTGTGACACACTAAATATCTTCTATCATTGTGTGATAAATAGGACGCACGTATAACAACATAAAATACAATTCGCTCATTTACCTGAATATTGTCATAACTCGAAAAACGCGGTTTTAAATTACTAATGCAGCTAATGCAGAAAATTCTGTAAAAATGATGGATGTTCTAGTATCTAAAGAGGATATGCTGTTAATTTAATTTTAAGAATACCAATTTGTTTGCTGATAGGGCCGATATTTACATAGCTCAAATACCGTTGTAAGCATCAATTGATGAAGTTGTTTATAATGTTCCTTTATTTTGAAAGTAAAGGGTTGATTCCTTTTCTAGACTAGGTGATATTCCATTGAAAACTTGAAAAACGTTTTGCACGAATTCGGACTTTTGGAATTATGACAGTTTTCAAGTAAATGAGCTAAACATTTCAGTTCTAAGTAAAGTGAAATAGATTTAGATTTGGATTTATTTATTATTATATTACAATTCACAGTAAAAGTACACTTTTAAATTTATGGAAATTAAAAATACTTAAATTACAAAGCTTTACAATATAACAAAAAATAATTAAAAGATAACAAAATAATAAAAAAGAAGAAAATACGACTTTTTGCAATATCAAAGATGATAATAGTAAACAAAAAAAACATATTATTATATATTAACTTGTTAAAAGTTTCAATATCCCTTAGTAGGTAAATTTAAAAATAAATTATTCAAAGGTCATCATCTTAAATTCCGCATTCGATAAATGCCTTTCTTACTGCTATTAAGATGGTGTTCTGATGCTAAGAACTTAATATAATTTACATTATATTTAACTAAAACTGTTGAGATTCTGTAAAAGTCACCATAAGATAAATATAAAATAAATATGTACACATTATTCATTCGAAGGTAATTTATGATTGGCCTTTTGGGGCTCGTTCACCTGTTCAATCGATTTTGAATCTAAAAATAAACAATCTCATCTATGGTTAAATTATATTTGTTATTTGTTTAAATTAGGGCCAACGTTCATGAACTCATTTATTTATTATACAACCTCGTTTTTGTTTGATAGAATGTCTTTAAGTCCATCAAAGTTATCTCGCAACCAATTTGACCCACAAATTTTAAATAATTCCAAGATAGGAAAACAAGCTGTTTTTGTTTAATAATCATATAAACATAATACAAATGGTATTTGTATACATAGTGCCCTTTTCTGAGATTTTAGTTTCCATTAACAAAGTTAAATTTCAATTTTCATACATATTTTAGATTTGTATTGCCGAAATTTCGAAAAATAATGTACTACGGATATTACTTCTGAAAGCCCGGTTTTTTACAGGATAATTCATAGAATGAACTGAACCCTTTTGCAAAGGCTTCGTGTTGCTATCTTTTTGCGTGTGTCTATGAATTGAGACCATTTGCAGACGTTACAAATTGTTTTGAGTAAATTCGCTTGCAGGAATTATTACAGAAATCATAAATTTAGTACAATTTAAAGCCTGTTGCAAAATCAAATCAATTGAGATAATACAAATCTGGCTATGGTTAAGTTTTAATATAAAAAAACAACAACAATGTCTTCGAAGATCATTTTTAGGCTAGGTAAGAAGAATTTGACCAATTAATCAGCTTTGATACTTTACTATTCCCATATAAGAAAATCAAATAAATTAAAAAACGACAAAAAAAACACTCCTAGTTGTGTAAGTCAGGGGAATCAATATATCAATTAAATTATATAAAGTTGTATACCCGCTAAGAGGAATATCCAGAACATCAGGGCTTATAAGTTAATTTGAGAACTGATTCATTTATTTTAATTTAAAAAAGCAGCTGTTGAGTTGAAACTAAAGCTCATATACCCGCATACAAGTTTGTAACTGACAACATGCAAAGAGTTATCTTTAAACCATCTGCGAACTTCAATTTTCCACAATGATCAAATCACCTTACCTTTAAGAAATAATGGAAGTAACTTATGTGCACTAGTGCCGATGGCATCACATCATCCATACTGACGGGCGGTGGCAGCCGCTGCGCGTCGCCGATCGACCTCAAATCCATGTAGTGTTTTAAAACACCTTACCATGGACAATCGTCGTCTTCATTGATGCTAGACAATTTGCATCAGTCTAAAAGTTCCAAGAACTCTACAGAATGGAGCCATTGGATTTCTGAACTCGACTATGGTGGGCATAGCTGCCACTGGCTCGTCTCTTTAGTTATCACAGCAGCTATATGCAAAGTAGTATACTGCCTCTTTGGAAAAGATTGAGTCGAAAAGTTGCTGTGGCAGCCAGTGATCGGATGAAGTCAGTGCACGCGGTTCTCAGTTTCGTTTTCATTTATTTGAATGCACTTGCGATATAAAGGCTATAATATGGTGGGGGCTAAAGAGGTGGGGAGGCAACATGAAAATATATTTTCCTTGATAGTTTCTTAAGCTGAACTTTGAGAAAAAATAAAATTTGATCTTGCTACACGATTGTTGTACCTCTATATATATATATAGAGATATAGATAGATATATTCTCCAGGGCAAATTCACATTTTCTGCATTCAACGGGGACTTTGAAGTGTAGTGCTCCAGATAGACTTTCTGATTGGACAACTATTCAACTGTGGTTCCGTGATTTTGAATTTTTTATCATAAACGAAAGCATTTATTTCCTTTGCCTTTGAGTCGCTTGTCGACAATGCTATATGCGACATCAACATTCGACTCCTGCAGTTCATTGACTCAAGTCAGGCGCAAGGTTCTTTTACACAGTCTTTTTCAGCGTCAGTCTCAGGCTCAGACTCGGACAGTCTCCGGTAAATGTAAGCAATTTTTTCTTTCAAACTTTTTAAAAGCCATTGAACTTAATTTCTGTGTGGTGGTGAATAGCTGTAGGTAGGCATGTGAATATTGGGGAGCTGAATTTATCATATTCTGCAGAAGGTGTCAATTAATTCGTAAATCTAATTTACAAAATATTTGAATGTACAAACATTCTTTCACAAGTGGTTTATATTTATAATAATTGATACACCGATAATGTAATATTTTTTATTAAGAAATAAAACCCGGCAGATCTACATAGAATTCATAGAATAATAGTCCAACTTTGCAACAACTGATTGATCTGAAGATGATATACGATCGTTAATTTTACATTTTAATCCTGGGGCATTTGAAAATTGTCAATTGTAGACGATTCACCCTGAAATTTAAATGTTGGGTTTTTTTTTTATTTCAATAAACAAGTAACGAGTTTCATCTCACCTAAGTTTACTAGGTGAAATGAATTTCCAAATAGTTGAAGTTATTTCAATTCCTTCAATTCAAATAAAATCTAGTGTGTAACAAAAGGATATTTATGTTTATATGATTTTTTTTTTCAATTTAAATACGACTGTTACAATTTTGTTCAAGTAAATATTGCATACATAATTATTTTTGATTTGGTTTTCTGATATATGTTTGTAGATATGTGCATAAAAAAACTCACTAATCTAAAATCCAGGCTTATTTGTACATGAAATGTAGAGTTCTCAACATTTGAAATTAAATTATTTCAATGAATTATTCAATCTATGTACACGATATGACTGCTCCGTTCAGTACTCAGGAAAGGGAAGGCGACGGCAACCGTTCAGACAAAAAAAGGCTTCGATAAGAACGAAGAACGCCAGGAAGACATCTTTTCTTAAGTTGCGTCCGCATTGTTGTGATTAAGCGTTTTGAGTTTTGTTTTCGATATTTAAGACTCTCAGTTGGTGTTCTCTGTTTTAGTGTCCAGCAGACTGTGTTCCAGACAGTTCCGCGAAAGATTTTGTCCGGGTTTTTATTCTTCCCTTTTTATTCGTTTATTTATTTTTGTCAAAGTATAATATAGAGTGCCTTTTCGTATAAAGAATTATAACAAGAAGAACAACAGAGATGTTTGTAGCAGTGGTAAGTAAATTTTTAAATGATATCAAAACCATAACAAAATAATAAATGAGAAAATATTTTCTAAAAAATATCTAAACATGAAACTTTATCGTATTTAAAGTGATGATAAAACAAGAATACTTAATTCGAGACAGCCGACTTGCTTTTATTTAGTAGAAATATTTATAGCATATGATTGTCTGTCATTTGCTTTGGCAGATACTATGAACATTGTTATTGTTATATTTTGTACTGATTTAAAAATCACCTCAAATATCACTTTTATGATACGTTAGAAAAAAATGTATGTTTGCACGTATGTATATGTATCTTATTACAAATGTAAATAGTAAGCTATTGATAAAACGTACAAACAAGGTGAAATGTTGCTTGCAGGGATTTCAAGGTGACGATATACTCGTATGTACCTATGTACATATGTAGTTTTATTTTTCTCCTTTATTTTATCTATTTCTTGTCGTTTAAATAATATATTTCGATTGCAAATTTCAAACATCATACATTTATGAAATAAAATTTAAATATGTAACAATTATATGACTGATTCTTGTTCATAAATTAAAAGTTTATTGATTTTATATTTATTTCATTGAATTAATATTACATTAAAACTGCAATGAATTCAATTCGGTTTGTCTCTCTGTATGTCCCTCTGCCTCTCTGTTTGTCTTTTTGTCCCTTTTTCTTTAAGTCTCTCTTTTTCTGTTTGACTCTTTGTCTTTCTTTCTGTCTGTCTATTTATCCATAAACAAGCTGTGTCCATTTTCATAATATGTATGTACATACATACATATATCCAAATCAAAATTATGAAAATGGTAAGAGTGGAAACCTGTTTTAAATCAAACTTTAGAGTATGTACGTGATAAATATTTGATATAAAACTATCATGCGGATAAATTCTGCCTTCGCTTTTAATTTTTTTTTAATGATTTGAATTTAATTCTTTTATTATTTTTTATTGTACTGTTGCTTATAAAGCTATTTTAAAATGTTAAAAGGGTATGAACACATTTTCATTAAATATTTGCACCACATAAAGTAACACGAATTGTACATGAAAAGATGTCTCTTATAGATTTTGCTGATACTTACAGCAATACTATTTTGGAAGCTGCACCAAACTAAAAACTATCCGCCAGGGCCTTGGGGAGTACCAATACTTGGGTATTTGCCATTCTTAGATGCTCGCGTCCCTTACAAGACTCTTGAAAAACTATCAAAAAAGTATGGTCCCATTTACTGCCTCTCATTAGGGAACATCAATACTGTAGTACTCTCCGAGGCATCTGTGATTCGAGACTTTTTCCGTCGTGAAGAATTCACAGCCAGAGCCCCTCTTTTTATCACGCATGGCATTATGGGTGGATATGGTGAGAATAGAACCAGTTAACAAAAGAGCTCAACAACAAACCTTATTTTACAAAATACTCATTTTGAATACTTACAGGAATTATCTGTGCAGAAGGACCACTTTGGAAAGATCAGAGGCGTCAAATTATCGACTGGCTGAAACGTATAGGAATGGTTAAATTCGGAAGTTCTCGGGGTGTACTTGAAAAAAGAATTCGAATTGGCGTGGACGATTTTATCAAGGTGAAAATGAAAAGGATATGCGCATTGCGCCGTCTTTATGACTCATGTACTCTCTAAGATATTTTTCTTTATCTAATTTTAATTACATATCTACTTTCTGTTCCATTTTCGTACTTTTTATTATTATTTTATTTTTACAGACTTTGCATGAAAAGTGTTCAAATTCCTTAGAAATCAATCCAATGCACGCGCTGCTTCATTCCATGGGCAACGTTGTGAACGATTTGGTATTTGGCATCACATACACCAGGCATGATGCCATCTGGAAATACCTGCAGGAACTGGCTGAAGAAGGAGTCAAGCACATAGGAGTGTCTGGTGTGGTTAATTTTCTTCCTTTCCTCAGGTATGTAGGTGTAACGTGATTCGGGATGGTGCGCCTTGACGCCGGATATGATGCAATAAATACCAAACTATAGACTTACACAACTTAAAAAGATACCTTAAAGCCTTTGTATTGGTTTCGCTTCAGATTTTTACCTGCGAATAAAAAAACAATACGTTTTTTGCTGGAGGGAAAAAGAAAAACTCACCGCATTTATGATCGCATTATTAAAGATTGTGCCAAGAGTCTAGATGTGGATGCCAAATCTGGCACTGAACATGTGAACATTCTTAGATGCTTCTTGCAAGAGAAAAATAAACGGCTTGCAGCTAATGATCCTAGTGCAGATTTGTACAGTGATGACCAGTTACGACATTTACTTGCAGATTTATTTGGTGCTGGCGTGGATACCACATTGACAACGTTACGCTGGCTTCTTTTGTACTTGGCCAAGTATCCAAAGTACCAAGATAAGCTAAGAAAAGTAAATGAATATGATTTAATATCTAAGGTTCTAAATTTTTTGTGTTTTTTTTTCCTTTTAGGAACTTTCTGCATTTGATAAGGATGGCATTTGTTTAGATGACATTGATAGCATAGACCTGATGAGAGCTTGTGTCTCTGAAATTGAGAGAATTCGGGCAGTTGTTCCATTGGGAATACCACATGGAACGGTAAAGGTAATAAGTAAAACTTAATGAACAATAACAACGAATGTGCTTGTAGAAAGCAAACTAATGCTTAATAAAAACAATTTTTTATTTTAAATAAACTTAAAGAGATGCGCTGTTCAGTTGAAGCTTTTCAAATTATCTTACAAATTTGTATAATTTTCTCTTACTATTTTAGTAGATAATGTAAATAGTGACAAAAAAGTCATACATTTATGAAAAATATTTTTTTGCTACAATAGCCTTTTAATTTTTGTTTACAGGATATGATAATAAATAATTACAAAATCCCAAAAAACTCAATGATAATTCCTTTATTATGGGCAACACATATGAACTCAGATTTATGGCAAAATCCTGAAGAATATAATCCATATCGTTTTATCACTACGGAAGGTAAATACTTCTGTCCCGCCTATTTTATACCATTCCAATCAGGTAAGGCTTTAATTACTGTTCAAAATTAGGTGTGTTGTGTATACATATGTATAAATTAATAAGTTTGTCTTTCAAAAAAAAGGTAAACGAATGTGTCCCGGTGAAGAAATGGCCAAAATGTTGCTCTTCCTCTTTGTCGGTTTGACATTGATAAACTTTGAAATTTCCATTCCTACAAATGCCGACATTAACATGGAAGGTGAATGTGGAATAACTCTTACACCTTCATCTCATAATTTAGTATTTAAACCAATTGAAAAATGAAACCAGTTGAATTCGATTAATTCTTTTATTAATATTCATTAATTTTATCATTATTTTACTTTATTTCGTATTCCTTTTCATAATAACAAAGAATCATTATAACAACAATTATTAAAAAAAAATATAAACATTGTAACTAACCTAAGTTTATAAAGATATTCTTATGAATGATTATAATTATAATTATAATATCTTATAACATTTTAAATTAATGAACACAAAAAGAAACTAGTTACATAATTAGTTTAGAAAATAATGATTTTTTTTTATAATTAATTGGCACTCAGAATTGTGTTTTGTTGAATTTATTTATAGAAATCATCTGTTCTATAAGCAATATTGAAGGTACGTGTTTTTGTTTGTACGTATACATGTTTAAATATTATGTACTTAATTTTTGTATACAAAAATCAGTTTTTCTAAAAAAATATTAATTGAATATTGTTAATTTAATGAGTAATTTATATAAATGGCTTTTTTATTTCGTGATATAAATTTGATTTTGTTTTCTTTTTTTTTTTGTATAATGAGTGATTACATAATAAATTTTCTAAAAACTAGAACCACAGAATTTTGTTTTTGTTTGTTTAAAAATAAACTGAACACAGCGCGGAGGTGGAGAAAATTGGTAAGTATGTATAAAGGAGCCTTTGTTTTGTAATGCTTCCATCTCGTTTTTTATTTTTTGTTTGGATATCGACCAGTGTGTGTGTTTTGATCTTAGAAGCGAGCAGCTCTGGGATATGATTACAGCATCCACCGAACTCAAGATTCGCTTAGAGCCATCTACACGTCGTTTTCTTCTCAGCAATCGTGCTTTTTGAATACATTTGTATTTATTTGTATTTTGAAATGAATCAGTATATTGATTTGAATGTGTTTGTATGTAAATTTGTTTTATGCAAGTTTTAGGAACAAGACCGTGCTCTGAAAAATCGGAGCCACTTTTCACTTGAAATATATTTCCTTTGGAAATTTTCTGCACTCAGCAGCGCTTTATTGCGCTGTTATGCGCTAATGTAAGGATTCAATGAAAACCAACATTTCTTTGATGTAATGGCTCAGGATTGGCGAGGGTAAGAGGTCGGCGGGTCAGACAAACTCTAAAAGCTTCGGGTGTAATCGTAACGCCAACATTTCCTTTAAGACTGGGTAATGGTTTTCCTTCAGGCAGACTTATATGGAAGCAATGCATAAACGATGAAAAGAAGAGGAAAAGCTCCATGCGAGCAAGTACATCCCCAAGACACATACGACGACCAACGCCAAATGGAATAAAAAATTCAGGCTTGTGGACTTTTCCGGCACTGTCAATGAATCGACGCGGGTTGAATTCTTCAGGTTTGTCCCATAGATTAGGGTCCATGTGCACTGAATTGATAAGCGGTATTACATGTGAGCCTGCTGGTATTTTGTAACCATTTACTTCCACGTCCCTGTAACAATAAAAAAATTAAATATTTAGAAATATGTAATAATAAAATAATTATAAACTGTTATCGTATCGTGAATTCTAGATATTGTCGGAATTAAATAAAATTTAAAAGAAAGTGTTGCAATCTGTATCTGTAAGACTTATTATTATTACCAAAACCTAATTCTAAGCCCTAGATATCAATTAGCGTCATTTTAATAGTGCAGACTCGGGTCCAGTAAGATACTGTCAAGCAATTTCTGTAAGAGAACTGCTATAAATTATGTCTAATTTCTTTCCTCCTACCTTCCTTTCTCTGTTTGTAAGTTCTCCATTACTAAATTTGGCGCGAGATTTAACATATATACATATAGATAAATATGCTCAACTACCACTGCCGCATCGCTCCCACCGATATGCTGACAAAAGTTACCTTTATTAAACAATCATTTATAAAGCAAGCATTGCATTACTCTCCTGTTCAAGCCATTTTTCTGGCTTGTTTGCGTAATTTTTGCTTTGACTTTTTTTCATCTTCTAGCAAAATAAAAACATCGTCGCTCGACGACGATCTTAGAATTGGCCTGGTTTTAACACATTCACAAAGTTACTTCAAAGAAAAATACACATTCTATCCAAAACGTGTAAAAATGAAAAAAATAAATAAAAAGAAAACGAAAATACTACTTCTATGGCAAGGCAGTTCATTAAACTCTTGAAGTGCATTTCGAAAGGCATCAAGTAAACAGGGGTGTACTTCTAACGTCAAATCATACAGGCTATACCAAAAAAACACAAGCTTTGAGTTTTTAGCCAGAAGAAAGCAAATATGATTTTAATAATAAATAATAAAAATACGTAGGTGACTAATTTCCAAATGAGGTTAGAATACCAACTTAACTTCATCTACAAATGTTAAGATAAACTTCGCTATGAAGTTACAAAATTTTGGACAGACCATTTGGTTATTCTGAACACAATGTAATACATAAGCCGTTACGTCATTACAGAGACTAGACAAAGATCTAGCTGATGGTTTGGGGCCCGGATGCAATTGTTTATCGTTAAAAATGTGCCCCCGTGTATCAAGATACATAAGTAACATTCATTTTGTCTACTCTCGACACCTTTACACAGCCGGTGCGACTAATTTTAATTGGCAATAAGAAAAAGCCCGCGTGCAAATGCAGGCGCAGCGACAGCGGCAGCCGCAGCCGCAACCACAACTACAATAACCACACGTGAATTACATGCATGCGGTCTCATTTACTTGAGATTTAAAGATTTCTATATGCGCACACGAAACACAACAAAACATAATACCTACTTATATCGACAGGATGGTTCATAATAAATAACAAAATGATTTATATATTTTAAAAGAAAAAGCTTTAAAATTAAATTTTAATTTCAAAAATCCAGAACTAAAATTAGTGATTTATAATAATACAACTTTTGACACATTTTTAATGTCGAAAACACATGTTCTGCTAAACTTCTTTCTTTGTATTTGGAGCCTTATTTCTTAAAAAAGGTAGAAACATATTATGATCAAAAATAAATAAACATTTATTACGACACGACTCGTTTTTCTTTAGATGGTTAAAACAAAGTACTGATTCATCTGAATCACCCTATGCAATATAATAGAAAACAAAAAAAAACTACACAAAATGTATGTCTTACCTTGTAGGCGAATGTGTTGTAGCCAATGGTACAATGCTTGAGCGGCGCATTGATTCCAATATTGTTGACTCAGTCACGGGCAAATATTGCAAATCCTCAATAGATGGCAATCGATGGCGGCCAACAACCTGATCCAACTCTTCTTGAACTCGACGCATTTCTTCAGGGTTGCGCAGCATAAATACATTGATCCATAGCAAAGTGGTCTTGATCGTTTCCATACCGGCTGAGAATAAGTCAATAATGACTTGGACGATTTGTTCTTCTATTTATTTGTGTATAGTCGTCAATATGAAAGAAAAGTGAGACAAAATTTTGTTTCAATTAGTATCCTAATGATTGATTAGCGAATACATTCCCACAAAAATATGGGTCATTATTTTATTTTATTTTATTTTTTTTTTTTAAACAAAAACTCACCATGATCTTTTCCATCGAATAATTCACCATCACGACCCTCTAGTTTGGCATTTTCGATCTCCGCAATATACACATCTATCAAGTCGCGAATGTTTCCAGCGTCATAAGTTCCCTTATGGTCATCGATGACGTCACGGTAAAATCTTTGCATTTCTTCACGATTCTTGGCAATTTTGTTCTTTGCATTCAAGACACCGGGGAAGTACTGAACTGTTGGAATATAATCGACCGTATGGATTTCACCAAACAAACGCATTCCTTCCTCGATAAGAAAATTAAAACGTCGAAATTTAGGATCATCGATGGAAAATCGAACAGACATCATTATGCCACATATGACATTGCTTACTGCTACCGATATGGCTGGGGCCATGTCCATGGGTTGGCCTTCGGAGGAGTGCAAATTGTGAATATACTCATGTACTTCCGTCTAAAATAAAGAAAACGAAAATGATATTATTAGCAGAAAGCTTTAAGTACAATAAGTGAGAAATAGAAATAGGTTCAGTTTCACAGTTCATGGTTTCTTTAAGCTTTAAAACAGATAGGAAATCGTTTATGACTTATATTTTTAATATTTTTAGTTTGCATAGGTTAATAATTGCATGTTTTAGAATGTTTTCCAAAAAATCACACATTTTAGACTATCAGACTAATGATTAACTAACGAGAAGTGATCCACTTTCACAAAAATCGAAAACAAAATGATTCACTATTTTGACCTTTTTTTACGACTAAGTTTTATTATTTATATGTATTTCTTGGAACTTAAATGTATATGTTTATGCATATATAGCTATATACCTATGTTTCTTTAAAATAATTTTTTAAACTTCTTTTTTTAAGTATAAAAAAAGTGTTTGTTTTAAGGAATATTATATATATACAATTCAAATTAATTCCAAGAAAAAATAAAATTATATTAAAAAAAATACAACTTTTTTTAAAATTTTTTACATGGAAAACCGTTTTAATTCTAAATAATATTTAGAGCAGGTATGGTAAAAAAATGTTTGCTATTTTTTAATTTACGAGTATATTCATATATTATATTTTTTAAATAAATTTAAACATATACCTATAACAATGTTTTTTAATTGGTCTTAATTAAGTACTCGTTCTTAAATGTTATTATTTTAATTTATCAATGTTATTTACTAACCATTATTCTCGTTTCCATCATATGTTTGCCACTTCCCATATAAGTCATACCTAAATGGCGAAGTTTTTCATGCAAGAATCGACGTTGATCCTTCCACAATTTTCCGGTACTATTGACAATTCCTTTAAATATACAAAAATACCATACACGAACACAATTAACAAAGACGTTCATTAAAGAAAAATTTTAGAACATCACATTTCATTAAAATAAATAAAACAAAATTATATTCTCTTTACAAGTAATTATTTTTCGGATTTTTTTTTAAATAGTAATAAAAAAACAGAAATAACAAATCAAATCGAATTATGAAAATGTATAAATAAAACTACTCTACTGCCCTATTTTCTTCATGTAAATAACTATGTTAGTGGTGTTCATAAAAAATAAACTCGTGCTACGAATTTTGTAACAAGAAGTGTTTAATTGCAATAATTAGTAAAACTGCTCCGTGTTTTTTTATTTTGGATTAACTTATTTATTGAAAACTATTTTATTAAAAAAATCTACGAATTGGCATAAATATTATATTAAATATTATATATACAAAAATAAAAATCAACCACACAGCAAAATAAAACAAAACAAATAAATCAAACTTACCGAATCCATTCAATGTTTGCATAAAAGGTGTATCCGGGCGACCAGTAAATTCTTCCCGGCGGAAACACTCCCTTATCAATTTATAATCACTCATCACAACAGTTAATTGAGAACCGAGACGCGTTGAAAAAAGCGTCCCATATCGTTTAGCCAATTCCATAAATCTGGTATGTTTTTCATTTCCCATAAAGGCTAAATACCCAATAACAGGCAAGCCCCATGGTCCTGGAGGCAAGGATTTTAATTCCTTGTACAAATTCATAAGCCACTGAATTATTTTTATCACTGATATTATGCTCAAAAAAACTAACAGTGTGTGTTGCAAATCATTGCTTTTCAATTGGCCAAGTAGCAATTTTATAAAAACCGATTCTGATAACATTTTGAAAAAGTTTTCTTATTTATGTTGTAAACTTCAAACGTATTTATAAAATACAGAGTTCTATTTTTATTTTCAAAAATGAATTTTATATTATTATGTTTAGTCAAAAAATCCGTAAAAAATTACAATCAGTTAGCACTACTATTTTTTGGAGATATTCATCAGACAAACAAATAAACAAAAACACAAAAAGTAGTGTTAAATTATTTAAGCTCTAGCGTCGAAACTGCGCAGCGTTAATAATAGATTTCGACTAATGTTCAGTTCATATGTCCTTGCTACTTTTATATATGCCGGCGCACACGATCGGATCATTCACTACTTGCACGATGATCGAGGGCTATAGTAGAGGGGGCGCATAAACAAACCATCCACACACGTTGAAGATGAAAATCGTAGGTAAATTCTGTGCTGAGAGTTTTTTTCTTCGGTTTTTTGAGAGCTGAGTGCCATAAAGTTTGATTTAAACCAAACCACCACCAATACAATTAAATATTGTAGAAATGTATATTGCTTCGTATATGTATGCATTCATGAGCATTCCACGTTCACGTTAATCAGACTCAAAGTGCACAGCCGACGATCGTGAAAGAATAATTTAAGAAACAACACACAATACCAACAAAAATTCACTCTGATAGGTACTCTTTCGTTTTCGTTCCATCTCTTCTTAACCTTACAAGCGCACCGGACGCCACCAGGCCAACGATGAAAACGACGATCGCTGTCTTCTTTCATATCTCTCTTTTATTCGTCAAAGATACTAAGACTAAGACTTTGACGCGACCGACGGCAATAACGATAACGAAGACGACGACCACGTCCACGTCCACGACGCACGGACTTAATCAACTTAAGCGACAGCAGAAGCAGAAACATTTTCCTTTTCCCCAAAACAACCGGTGTCACGTCGCAGAGCAGAAAGAACACAAAGCGCATTCAATCATGAAGCCCGTCCAAGCTGAGATTAAATGTTCATTCATTGGGGAAGCTGATCGTAGCCTCTTGCTCACTTCACTTAAAAGAGAATTAAAGCAAGAGAACGAACCCCCACTTGCCATGGCTTAATAAGAAGAGTAAATTTCAATGTTAGTTTATTTTTATTATTTTTTGTTAAAGTTAGAAATAAGTAGGGAAATGAATGTAATATGCTCTTTCCACTTTTTCTCCTTGACTGACTAGTGAATTTTACGATATTTGGATTAATTTCATTCACAAAATTACAATTAAGAGAAAGCCATGCCATGTGCTTCACTTCAAGAGAAAAAGAGCTAGATACTTTATTAGAGCCGGATGACTGGTAGTGTGTAGTGTATTGTGATGGGATCTCATCATGTCATCTGTTCCACAGGTGTCAATGTGCCAGACCAATACCCCTCTACTCATCTTCAATCATTGATGCATCGAACATCAAACAGCAACATTTATTACAATATATGTACCACTGATTACATAATTTTTGCTTAAATAATAGTTTTATAGTTTTAACAAATATGTTTGTGGTAAAGTTTGGATTTATAAAATGGACCAGAAACGAGATAAATACGAGTATCGTTTGGTATATTTGTTAAACAAATATTTAATATATTTATCTGAACTACTTTCAGAGGAAACCTTCTAACAGTTTATAACTTTTTCATTCAGATCATTCGGATTGCCTGAAAATAGAATTTGAGTGCAAAAAACACATAAGGGTATATTTAATATTTACTACATACATATGTATTTAAATTTCACCAATTATTACCTGTATATTATCTTTTATATATGTATATATAAGTCCTAGTAACGGGGCATGGAGGTTAGTTGTTGGACTGTCTTGCCACTAGTCTTGGGTTCAAAACCCTGCCTGTGCTATCTAAAGTTTTTTTTTACGTGTGCTGCTTTCTGCGAGGAAATGACAAATCCTCCAAAAGTAGTTCTTGTCATGAAAAGTGTTTTTTTTTTTTCAAATTAGGCTGTCGGGTTCGGCTGAAATTCTACGTCCCCTCCATTCCTGACAACATTATTCGCACACAGGAATGGTTGGAGAGTTGTTAGTCACTAGGCCCTAGGCCCTAGTTCTCAACGAATTGTTGCGCTACCTAATTTAGTTATTTTTGTATATACAATTCTACTGTGTGTGTATCACAGAACTCCTCCTAAGTTTTTGTTTAAAATTTGAAAATATATTTGTTACACTAACCTCTTTTGCAATTAACTACACTATTCAATTTCACTGCATGTCCTTTCCTACTGACGAATCAGGCCCGCCTTGGGATAATCGTAGACTTCGATCGCTGCGTATTCATCGCGAATATTTTAGGATGTCAATGAAAAAATTTAGCATCATATTTAGATTAATTAAGAAAATCTTACTTTCGCAGCCTTCAAGCTTAAGAAAAGATGTAATTTGTGCCAAAGAAAAGTTTGTTATAACGCTACAGTAAGATATAATAAATATTCCTCAAACTTTTTTGCTAATTGTACATTATCTGTAGATTTCTTGCTACTGGTGCAAGCTTTTTGTCGATTTAATTCAGAACTAATCATTACAATCTACATTCTCCACCAAAAAGACATCATCGTTCATCCTCAATCTATTTTACTTGATAATTACAACGTCCGCATTGGTTATTTCGGCTTCAGGAACTTGCACATTGAGCTAGAGACATGAGAAACTTCTCCAACGGTTGTGAGTCAGGCTCATTAAGTTTGCTTAATGCTTCCAAAAATTAGTCGGTGTGTGATTTTTTTTTCTTGGTAGGCTGATGTGGTTGTCTTGAATGGACGGAATTGTTCGGCCGCTTACTAGACGATGTTGGATCCTCAGTTCCATCTACTTCGAAGAGATCAACCAAAGTATTCGTTGTCACGTGCCATGTTGCTGGTTGTTTTACTTAAAATCCAATACAAACATAAGTAAGACAATTAATTTAATAAACATGAAAATATTAATTATTACCTTCGGACTTCTACGTTCGGGATGAGGAAGTTCATCATCTCAAAGTAAGGAAATTAATTTTTTTTTTGGAGTGCCTGTGATCACCTAGGAATGTTTTTTTCTCTTTTAAAATACTTTTCAAAAGTATCCCGGAGATTTTGCCAACGTTAATTGCAGAGTTTAACAGAATCAAAAAACAAACTTTAATACTAAATGAATAAATTAAACAAAATATTGGTATATTACCTGTTCGGTTCTTCTTTTTTGTACCTTCAACAACAAATGGATTGTGGATTACTGTTTTGATTGTCAGGGTCCGGACCAATTCAACGTCACTACTAAAGGCATAACACTAGTAGTGAGGTTGTATTGTAAAGATATTTAAATAATCTTTTGATTTTAAGATTTTTTTATATTGCAATGACTGGTTATTTTAGAGTAGATTATAGTAATGTTCGTGGGCTAAGATCGAATTTTCTGTCTGTAACATCCACATCAATTCTAACAGACCAGCTGTTTTGGCATTGAGTGAAACCCAAGTAGGTGAAGATTCCGATCCTGCTGAATTTTTTATTCATGGGTATTGCTTAGTGCCATTATTCTTCTCACACCATGGTCTCGCCATATATATTAGGAATGATGTTGCATATCAACTTTTACCACAATACGGTCATTGTACCAACTCCCTTTTTAATTTCATGTGGTTAAAACTTTCCGTGAATAAGCACATCATTCACTATTGTTTTCTTTATCGGAGCCCAAACCTGGACAGAGTTTCAACTTCTCAGGAATTTGATGCTCTGTCTGACTCCATACAAAGAATTGTCTCCCAGTATCCTCACACTGAAATCGTTATTACGGGCGATTTCAATGTTCACAATTCTTCGTGGCTTCGCCATTCGGGCCAGACGACGCCCGAAGGAATGTGTGCTGAGACGTTAACGGCCGAGCAGAAAATACCCTTGACTTGTTTCTCACTTCTGATCCTGATAAGTACACAATGCAATGCAATGTCCCAAAGGAAGTAAGAATTTTTGGTCATTTGTAAAAAACATGAGGAATTCTTCCTCTTCCTCGGTTCCTACGCTTGTTGTCAATGACACTCCTTTAGTTAGCTCTATTGATAAAGCTAACTTATTTGCAGCAAGGCAGTTCGCCGAAAATTCCACCTTACCAGATAGTGTCATGACTCCTCCAGTTCTTGAACGCGTAAATGATTCTATGGGACCAATCTTTTTTCGTAATCGAACTGTGGCGAGAGTTCTTAAAGATCTCAACATTCATAAATCCGCTGGCCCAGATGGTATCCCCGCTATTATTCTGAAGAGGTGTTCTTCCACGCTAGCAAAACCACTGCGTAAGCTTTTCCATCTATCCTATTCTTCTGGGCTCGTTCCGAGTAGTTGGAAAACTGCATTTGTTCAGCCAATTCCAAAAAAAGGCGAATCTTCTTCTCCCACAAATTACCGACCGATAGCACTAACGTCCCTTCTTTCTAAGGTCATGGAAACGCTGATTAATTATCAGCTTAAGAAATATCTTGAGGAATGGAAGCTTCTTAATGACCGGCAATACGGCTTTCGTAGCAATAGGTCCACTGGTGATCTCATGGTTCATCTCACCGAACAGTGGAACAGATCTTTACATCGTTTTGGAGAAAGTAAGATTATTGCACTTGATATTTCAAAGATATTTGATAAAGTTTGTCATCTTGCTCTCTTATCGAAAATGCGTGCTTTCGGTATCGACGAATCTCTTCTTCGTTGGATTAGAAATTTTCTTTCGAACCGTTCAATACAAGTTGTTTTGGACGGATTCAAGTCTAAAACTCATAAAATAAACGCTGGTGTGCCCCAGGGCTCCGTTTTGTCTCCGACCCTCTTCCTCATTTTTATAAATGATCTCCTGTCTGCTACTTCTAATCCAATACATTGTTTCGCTGACGATAGCACTCTTTTCATATTCGCTTCCAGACTCAAAACCCTCCTCTTCGGATGTGGAACTGCAACGGCAAAATATGATTAGCTCATTAAATTCCGACCTACACAGCATTGTACAATGGGGAATAAAAAATCGTGTGGAATTTAATGCTTCGAAAACGCAATGCTGTCTTGCTTCTTTAAAGCGAGATAAACCGTCTTTGCCACTATCTATGAGTGGCACTTGCATTAACGAAACAGAAAATCTTGACATCCACGGAATGTGCATCAGCAACCACCTTTTGTGGAGCGATCACATACGCGATGTTGCCAAAAATGCCGCAAGATGTCTAGGTTTTTTGAGACGTTGCAAGAAATTTTTTTCTCCGTCTGATCTGGCTACAATCTACAAAACCTATATACGTCCGAAACTTGAATATAACTCTCATCTCTGGGCTGGTGCTCCAGTAACTTATTTAAGCCTCTTGGACAGTATTCAAAAAAGAGCTTTTAAAATGATTGGTGACATAAACATCATCAACTTGCTTACATCACTCGAACATCGACGCAAGGTTTCTTGCCTCACCCTTTTTTACCGTTATTTTAACGGACTATGCTCTAGTGAAATAGCCAGTTGTATTCCTCCCCTTAAACAATTTAACCGTAATACCCGCTCTTCTAGGAATGCCCATCAGTTTGCCCTTGAGCCCAACTTCGGACGTATTATGAAGTACAGAGATTCTTTTTTTAGCCGTACTACGCGAATGTGGAACGCCTTGCCACGCTCTATCTTTCCCTGTCATTGCAATGTTCAGAAATTTAAAACCAATGTACACCGACACCTCCTATCCAACCCTTCCCTCTTTTCCTAATGCTCACACTGTGTCTTTGGCATATTAAAGGTATAAAAAACCCTTTTAGTGTTTGCTAATTATAAAAAAAAAAAAACCTATCTGAATAGGAAAAATCGGCCTTGTTGTGCAAAGATGGATTTGCTTCCACTTTTAAAATTATTCTTTCATCAAATGCCTAGAATTATTTACACTATTTCAGTGTACATAATTCTTAAGCATTTATATAAATTGTTATTGTATATAAGTTACCTTTTTATCCATGTTTGTTTCAGCCATGACCAATCAAGTAAAGAAAAACAAGAAAGATTTTAAGGTAAGTTGCGAGCGAATAATTAATTCGTTGCAGTGTCGATAGTATGTGGAAGGCATATAAAGTTTGACAGTTTGTAAAAATCAGATTGCAATTCGTGACGACCAATTCATTTTTTCAAATTTCACTTATTTTCGCAATTAAAACATAAATTTTAATATTTTAACATGAATTTTATTAAGGTTTCTACGATTTTGTCTAGTTTTAGTGAAGGATTTAGTTGTATGTTTGTGTTTTAAATCCCATTTATTTTTTTTTACTCGCCGGCCGATGGTCGCTCTCACGTGAATAGTCCTTAAGCACCTTGTAGTTTTCCTTAATTTAAACTATCTATTTAATTATCTCTACCAAGAATATTTACATACGCATATAAAACTCAAACTAATCTTGTCAACGATCTCAAATCCTTCTCTCATTTCGTTAATCACAAAATAAAGTCAGATACGGATCCATCCTCATTGTCCTTCAGTAATGAAACTTCCAATGATAATGTAACAATAGCTAATAAGGTTGCATTATATTTAAAAAATTCATTCTCACAAGTTTCATTTACACCAGTTCGAACCTTTTTTTTTAAATAAAATCATCTTTTATAATTCCAATTCATAAGAATCGATCTAAAGGGAGGAGGTGATTAACTATCGACAAATTGCTAAGCTTTCTCTTATCCCAAAAATGTTTTAAAGCTTTTTATATAAGCTCCTTAGCTTCCGTTGCAGGTATCTTACTACCCCAGTATCCTAAACAGTATCCTAATACACTGAGAGACCGCCTCCAAAATGCACTCAATATGCTCACTGGATGGGCTGATCACTGCGGACTTAGTATTAATCCTCAAAAAACAGACCTCGTCCTTTTCACACGGAAATACAAGATCCCTGAAATTGTACCTCCTTCAATAAAAGGTATACCACTAATTTTTACCAATGAAGCCAAATACCTTGGTCTGATATTGGACAAAAAATTAAGTTGGAAATCTAATATACAGGAAAGAGTTAAAAAAAGCTACAGCAGCTCTTTTCCTTTGCAAGAAACCTATAGGAAGCAAATGGGGTTTTCAACCTCGCATAACCTGATAACTATACACATCGGTCATCCGACCAATACTTATGTACGGGGTTGCAGTATGGTGGACTGCACTGGAGAAAGTCACATACTACGATAAACTCAGCAGAGTCCAACGCACTGCATGTCTCTGCATAAGCGGGACATTGAGAACCACACCCTCAGCAGCGTTAGACACTCTCCTCCATCTGACACCCCTCGACATCTTCAGTAAACAAGTGGCAGCGAGTACAGCGATAAGACTCGACGTCTCATCTCAATGCACCAACAACAATGTGGGGCACTCCATCATATTGAACCTCTTTGGTTCTATACTAAAGTACATAGACTACACTATTTCTAAACCCCTATTTGGAAAAAACTTCCAGGTATCCATTCCATCCAGAGATGAATGGGAAGACAAATAACTCCTGGATAACAAAAGTATTCATTCGTATACAGATAGATCCAAGACAAATGAGGGAGTTGGTAGTGGTGTGTACTCAGAAAAGCTTAATCTAAGCATCTCATTCCACCTCCCTAATCATTGTAGCGTCTTTCAAGCGGAAATTTTAGCGATGAATTCGCTTAAAATGGAACCGTCATACCTATTTCACCTGAAAGGGAGAAGATAGGTATACCGATAGCTACATGTAAAAAGAAACAGCTTTTGCGATAGCAAATTCTAGGTGGCTCAAATTACCAACATGCTTAGCCACAAAACTCATATGGCCTTCACTGGCCTAAAGCGCTCTAAAGACTTGTTATCTCAAAGCAGACTTCATATAAGCTCCCTAATAGGTGTCCTTACGGGACACTGTCTTATAGGCAGACACGCAATACGAGCCTCAAATGACTTCTGTAGGAGCTGTATGGACGAAAAAGAAGAGGAAAACATCTCTCATCTCCTCTGCACTTGGCCTGCTCTTTCACTCAGACTCAAACTTCATCTGGCGGACTACTCTTTTCATAATGCCAGTGAACTAGCTAAAAAGGATATCAAATATCTTCTTCGCTTTATAAAAAGCTCAAAATGGTTCGACTAGTAAGAAGTAATTCTCTAGATTCATGTGGTATCACAATGGGCCTTTCTCTGGGCCTAAGTGTGTGGATTTTAATCAACAGCCACGTTAACCTAACCTAACCCCAGTACAGCACGGCTTCATAAAAAATAGATCTACCACCATAAACCTTGTAGAGTTCGCTTCATTCTGTCTAAAAGCCTTAGAAAACGCAAATGAAGTTGATATGGTCTCCAATGACTTCAACAAAGTGTTCGACAGTATTTTTCATAATCTTATAGTCTTCAAATTCTCCTCCCTAGGCTTTTGAAACTCTTTTCCGAAATGGAACCCTTCTTACCTTTAAAATCGTGAATATTATGTCCGATTTAGATCCGCTCATTCCAATCCTATTCTAGGCACTTCAGGTGTTTTCACAGGTAGTCATTTCTTTATCCTTACAATTAATGACATTGAAATGGTTATGAAACATTATCAAATATTCCCTTACGCGGATAATACGAAATCAAAATCATTGCAACTCATGAAGACGTATTTTCAAAACTAAAAAATATTTTTTTTTAAATCTTAGACGATGTGAAAATTGATAATTTAAAAAGTGAATGACCAATAAGCCCTAAATATCATTGAATGTGGTAGTCAATCCTATTTTTATTTGCGAAGTGTTTAAGTTTGAATCTCTTTAATATAGGACTGATTTTTAAAAATTAAGGAACGAAGTCCCATAATAAACTTTTATTTGTTTAATAAAGTCACTATCATTTTATGACATACATATATTTATAAATATCAGGGATCAACCAATCAGTGTTTTTTTTGGCAAAAATTTCCGAAGTGGAGCAATTACAAACTCTTCACTGCAGATGGATCTAGACCAAAGTGACATTGGTGGACAAAACCATCGATTAATAGATTGCGATGCATTCAACATTCTCTTTGTTTAAGATCGTCAGAAGCTTGTATCAGAGAAGGCACCGCATTCGTTTTAGCATTCCAAACGATTAAGATGCGACAATATGATAGAATTTGGCATTGGAGGCTGTAGGCCAAAACTTTATACGCTGTTGCTTTCTGGATGTGGAAAGATGTGGGTGCATGCTACTCTTATCAGAACGACAAGGAAATGGCAACGCTATTCTGAATTTTGCCAGTTCTACTCCTAAGCCTTTGTGCCTCAGAAGAAGAAGAATCTGAAGTTGTGTCAATGGCGATTTCGGCAAACGGTGTTGAAAAGGAGAAGTATCCAAGCGTGCGGTTAAATGGTGTGAAAACTGTCAAGTCACTTGCCTTGTCGCAAGATTTTATAAAGAAGTTCCATCACTTCAGCCGGCTGCCGTTGTTGCCATACAACAAGACCGTTGCCGTTGTTGCCATACAACAAGACCGAATGTGGCATTTTAATCGTACTGAATACCAAAAAGGCAGCTGTGGCATTGAAAGTTCGCGAAGGCAAGTGAAATGAAACAATTGCTCTGGAAACTAGATTGGGTTGGTGTATCAGTGTTGGTAGCGAGAGTGATTACCAATCTTATGGTCACTTCCAGATTTGCGAGTGCGTGGAGAATATACACAAATTGGTAAAGCGGCTTTTTGTTTTGAAAGACAGTTGTGTTTCTCAAGTTCAAGTTTCAATAGAGTCAAAAGATGACTTGAGCAAAATAAATTAACGCAGCTTCAACGAAGCGAGTCGATGGATCCTTTGAGTTTGGACTTTTGTGGCGGTATGAAGACTTTGGTATGCCAAATAGTTATAATATGGCTCTTTAGTGCTTTTGCTGTTTGGAGAAAAAGGTACGTTCTGGTCCTATGGTTATTTCTAACATCAATCAACAGATTGCCAGTCTTATGCAGAAAGGCTATGCGAGAAGATGTAACGGAGAAGAAGAAGAAGATTATTTATCGTACACTTTGGATAGCCCGCTCTTTCCAAATCTTTCAATTTTGAAGCAATCACAGCGAAAATGCTGTGAAAATTTTGCAAAGCCAAGGAAGCAATTTTGCAAGAAAGTTTTCCAGAACGTGTTATTTCTGTGATCAAAAAGGTAATCTTTTAATTTAACGCCTTTAATTCTCTACACCTCAAAGATGGATTTCGTGAAGTTGCAGCAGCAAATGCACTCGTTATTGAAATTTTCATAAAAAGAAGATGTAGAAGCCATAATAGCTGTGGCAGTCATTTGGCTGATATATTGTGTTCCATTGTCAATTCCTTTCTCTAAGTACATAAATAAACAACTGTTGATTTCTATTAAAAATACAATTTTTTCAACCTCTTTTGGAGAACCTTATGCGTCAATGACTAACAATACGATTTTATAATTTCATAGAATTTGTTTAAAATGCAATTTACCTTGTAACAATACTTTTAAAATTAAAAATTGCAAAACTATAAAACTTAAAAAAGAGTTGCATAATCAAAATCGGGTTTCTCAACAAAAACATGTTTTTAACATAGTATTTAAAAATTCCAATAGCTATCACATTCCATGGATTTCTAACAAAATGCTTGGCCATCCTATTAAATTAGAAATTATAAGAAATGTTAGCCATTTTTTTTAGATTGAATTGATAGCCACTACATACATATATAAACTAAAAAATACCACTTTTTCATGTGTTTTATAGAATTCATAATGTAACGTCTAATTTTTCGTTTTGAAATCATAATTCGTACTTGAATCATACTCGTGTTCTTATTGAATGAAAATGAAAATAATTCGTGATGTTTTGAACATGGTCGCTCATGGAAATGGCAATAAGCTCATTAAAAGATGAGCAAACAAGTAATTAGAGTATTTTTGAACGCTCTATCTCGTTGTCAAAATTAAATAATTTACTAAGCTAGTCAATAAATTTCTTACAAAAATGGGTTTCTATATAGAAGCACCGGGTATGTCGCACAACAGGGAAAACCAAATAACTACGAAGGCGACCCTGATGAATAGTTTTTTCAGTTTGTCTTAAATTTGATAGATATCCAGACATTGCTTGAAAACCTTGTATAAAATAGTTATGTAATTGCTGTGAGCAGATCAGTGCTATAATTCCGGTAAACCCGCTATATATGTATATGTGGCCGATCTTTTCTATTACGAGTATTATACAGTTAAATTATATATTTAATTACCGATAAAATATAAAAACACTATATGAATTTCTTATTTTGTTTTATGAAACTCTGACACTGACTTTCAATTTTAAGTTCGAAATGCAAACGATAAAAATAATTTTGAAAAATAAAATCGGCTTAAAAGGAATTATCAGTTTAATGTTTCTGAACTCCTACAGAAACATGAATTATAAGGAGGGTTATCAATATTTCTAATAGCTAAACATTATTAAAAAAATTAATAAATAGGTACTTCAATTGGTTACTTTAAGCCATTCCTGTGTGATAGTTTTTACAAGGATGGAGGATGCCTTTAGTTTTAATGATGAGTCCGAATGCCGTATGGCTAATTTGAGAAAGCACTTTCTATAATATACTCTTGGAGAATTTTTGAAAACACTTAAGTTAAGCACATGTAGCGATTGAACCCACGCCACGATTTCTACTTGTTTCTACCTACACATTTATTTTATTTATAATTTATCTCCCTATTTATTAATTTTTATCATATAGTGTGTTGTACCGAAAAGAATATCAATTATAAACAAATTTCGTTAATATTTAACATATTGTCCGAACCTGCTCTAAAAAACCGTTTGCCCCTGGTCTCAACACAATTTTTTTTTGACTTCGAAACTATTTTAATACATACGATATTAGTTTTTATTAACTTTTTACATACATACATACAGACACCGATCTATGCGCCTTTAATGAACTTAACTCGGTTATGTATGTATATCATGAGATAAACTTAAACAATCTGAGTTTTATTAGCTTACTGGCCTCCGATCGAGTCATTCATACTTGTTATACTCGTAATTGTACTGTGTCTATGCAAATATAATAGATATTGGATTGAATCATATTAAAAATGCCTGATTAAAAACTTGCATCATATTAAAGAATATCTAATATAAATAATTTAATTCAAGTATTTTAATATAATTAAAATTAAAACAAAAAACATGTGTGACTGAGTTCAATGAACTTATCCCGATATCTAGCTCCAATTTTTCTGAAAGAATTTTGCTGTAATCGTTTGATAGTTATAAATTAACTTAGAAAAAATCCGTGATATAATTTTTGATACTAATGAATATTTCTATCTGTGGCTTACTGCCCTAAATTACGTGAGTTTAGAGAAATGTATGCGTTTGTCTGCATATTGAAGTGATTTTGAATTTCTTAGAAGAAATTTTGATACTTATTTATCATAGTCTAAAATGAATTTTAAACTTTTATCACAAAATTGCTGACCAATATAAACAAGTTGAACAGTAATATTTTTTTATCAGCCTTCATATTGCGTCTCATACACCTACATATTTTTAGCAGATACAAAATGGAATAATTTTACTTTCCTTATTTGAAACGTATAGGACGGTGATTTTCTTTTAATATAATGCGTAAAATATACGTCTTTTATTGGTTTTCGTAATTTCAAAGAAAGACTATTAACTTTGGTGGACCTCAAATTATTCCCACAGACAAATGTTTGAAAAGTAAAATAAATGTTTGAATTGTTTTCCAAGAATTATAACGTATGTTTTTATTTGGAAATTGTTACCAAGACAAAACAAGATAATATTTTCCTTAGGTACCTATATTAAAAAAAAAATTACTGATGCTTTCTCACGAGGTCATTGAACGCCGCACATCGCATCTATATATACATAGATACTATACCTATAGGCACAATTATTTTCCCTCAACAAGGTCAATCACTCACACAATCCCAGCATGTGTAAACTGGGTACATTTCCATCGAGATCTCTCACAGGATCAGCCGCACTAGGTGTGATTATGTAGGTCGTTGACTCGTTAAATTAGCCCTGAGAGCCTTTATGTTAAATTCTTTCGACGCGACGCCAACTCTGAAAATTATTGATTCCAAGAAAGTCATCTCCTCTCGTATCCCTAATGTCATTGGTTCAAAAATAAAAGCAAGAGTCATAGATATATTAACAACAACTGCTATCAAGTTCAAGTGGATCCATAGTCGTCAATAGAACATCGAGGTCAATGGCATACCATAGAGGTTGGTAGTTGGCAGTCATTTGCCACACTCGTAGTAACCGACAAACCCGATGCAGGTCATTGTCGAGAAATTCCTTTTCACTTCAGCCATCAGAAGCAAACAACCTCTCTTGAAGATGTTTTTCATTTCTAGTAAAGTTGCAACTATGGCTTGTCACCTTCCTACGTGCGGGTCCATCGTTTTTTGTTTGTTGTATTTCAAGGTCTAGGTTCTGGGATGACGTTCTCAGAAAGGAATAGCTTCGTCGCATTCGTACGTGGTGAAGATAGTGTTGCGATCATGAAGTAGGTATAGGAAACAAACAATTTCATCAGGAATAGCGAAAAAATAAAAACACTCCAAAAAGATCATGTGCTAACCACGTGTTTTTTTCATGAACCGGATACGAGCATGAAATGATGAGTCAGGGCTTAGAGTTTTTTCTATACACGTTGGAATTTGTTTTGTTTTCTGCAATATGCCCTTCTGGATCCTTCTATATAATTTTTCTTGCTTTTTGTTTACCTTTTCGAATGCTCGGTTTTTTTTTAAATTAAAACATACAAGGTAGACACATGCATATGTATGTAGTAGTTTGACATGGATAATGGATATATTCTTTTTCATCTTCACTCTTATCTAACCAAAAAAGTAGAAGGTATGTTTTGTGGTAATAGAGCGCGAACTAATCATGTGCATCGTGCGCATCCCTTTTGCTTCAGAAAATTCTAGATCATTTAATTATTAACGCATACTTATATAATTAATAAAAAAAATATGACAAGCCAAAACTAGGTCTTCAATTACGTAGTCTTTAGATGAACTTAAGTATAAAGCGACTAACGGAATTTTTGTCTAATAAATAAACGTAAACGGTGCACCAGTAATACTCAAGCTAAAATCAAACAAATTTTCTTTTCTTAAATCAAGTTGTTTTTTTTTTTAAAGCGGCTAAGCTAATTGAGAGCATTCAATTTATTTCAACAACGTGATCACCAGTCTAAGTACATACAATGGTATAGATCCACAACAATCTATTAAATCTTTGCTAATTATAAGCTGCAACACACCATCTTTTCTCATCTTCTAGCTTATGCATCATCCAGATGATATTGGCATGAACGATTTCGAAGTTTATAAAAGAAGTTCTTCGCTGATTTGAAAGAATGAAAAAAATTCTTATCGACAAGTTAAAAGCATCCTCAACTGACGTAGAGAGTAATGATGATTGATCTCAGGTGCAACCTGCAAAATGTTTTAACTTTAATTTTGAGACATTTTAAAAGAAGTTTAAAATATTCGCTCATACCAAATCATAAATTTAATTTGAACAAACAAATAAAAGTTATAATAATAATAAATCTTCCTCACATTCATTTTCTATTGTTATTATTTTTATTATTTCAAACAAATATGGGACCAAAATGCATTCTTGTTGTTGATTAAATAAATGTCTGGAATCATTGCAACAAAATTTTTATAAATTTAATCTATTTTAGATAATGACGAATGAGAAAACAATTTAAGAAATTGAACTAAAAATAAGGAGGATTGAAACAATCCATGCATGATCCAATACGAATAAACTTCTTAAGATTTGAAAAAGTACAAGCATTTTGCAGTTTTATTTTTTGTTGAAGTCAAAGAGCTTTTTAAAGCACATAATTATTTGTGAAAACTACAATCCTTTTTGTGTACAAATGTGTGTGTTTCTGTCTGTTTATTCTTATGTAACTCGTCATTTATAGGATCTCACTTACTAAACTAACTAAAAAGCTCACTTTTTGAGAAAACATGCTTGAAGCAATCCTTTTGAAACGTTGAAATCATATAAAATGAAATGAAATGTCCGGAAATATCCCTAATTATTGCAATGAATAAAATATGAAATAGATATACAGAGTGCCCAAAAGTAATGTTCCAAATTGTATACATGATGAATGGTCAGGTCATGACCTACCAGAATTTGGTAACTTGTCTATACCGCATCTCAACGGTTGTTTTAATGAAATTTTCAAAAACACCTACTTTTAGTCGGTTTTTCAATCACCCTGTCCACAAATGATTTTTGTTTTTACTATATGTTAATATTTTACAATTTTGAATAAACATTCAATATTGTTGCATTTAAAAAATCTCAATTTTCGGCCCTATTTTGCAAAATTTTAGTTTTTTTAATTCATTCTTAAACCTATATTAAAGCTAGACAAAAATTCATAAAACTAGCCTAATGGCTGCCCGTGAAGATCAACGATGACCATCTTGCGCCAATTCTTGCACGTATACCTCGTGCCCCTAGCCAACGGAGTCCGAAACAGAATTGTCTCCGACTTCTGGACATTTATTTTCAGTTTCCAGTCGTCGCAATATCGCTGAATCTTGTCGAAATCACGCTGCAAGAGAATTCTAATAACCTCAACCTTTCGGGCCGTTCTGTACGCAATTAAATCGTCGGCGTACGCAATTGCCTTTGTAAGACTACCTATCAGATCGCTGGTGTAAATGCTGAAGAGAATCGGCGAACTCACCAAGAAGACCATTTTTAATTGAGAATGTTGTGGTAGAAGTTACATATCCACTTTTGACAACAAACTTTTAGTAGTTAAAAATCATATTCTTATCAAACTTAATTTTTTACATCGAACTTTAAAATAGTTTTATTAACAAAAATCATATTACACAATACTGGTTATTATTTTTTTTAGATTTTCAAAAAGGTATATAACATTACAAAGCTAGCTTTGTTTCAAAAGTTATAAGCATTTTAATTTAATAAGTCACCGTTTAAAAAAAAAAAAAAAAAAAAAAAAACAAATATAAAAAGAAAAAATGTGTTTCTGTTAGAATTTTGTATTACATCACTAGAGACATCTTGTTTCCAATTCATTGAATTAGTCTTATCATTTGAGTACACCCAAACTAATTTTTGTTTAGTTTAGTACAGGCAGCACTGGCGATCTTTTTTCTTTTCAAGCAGCGCTTCTTAACGACTACTACTACGTCTAGTACTTGTACTAACACTTTTATTATTTTAACCGGAAATAACATGGCTGTTTATATTATCGCCATTTTTAAACTAATTAAGTTGTTAAGCTATTAAAGTGCGGCACCTTATTTATTTCATAAAGAATAAATAATTTAAGAAAAAAAAAACTAAAAATATTCAATGTTGAAGAGCGTCATATTTTGTTATGACCGGTGATTTGTAAACCATGGGTAAAACAGATTTTTACTTTTAAGACTATACAATTCTGTTTTAATTTTTAACGATCTTTATTATGTACTATAAAATCTGTGATAAATGATAAATATAAGAAATGGTTTATGGATTTTGTATTCCATAGTACTTATTATATATTAAGGTTCTACAATGTACATGTGAGTATTTCACTGAAAGTCCCTACGATAGGTACGTCAAAACATGTTTATACCGCAAACTGACACTATGAACATTGTAATTCTAGAAAGTAGTTAGTCAAGTGTCAATCTACGCTCGGAGGCTTTTCATAACATTCATTCAAATTGTAGAATGAAACAAAATTCGTCTTTGTTTTATTTAAAGTTGGAAAGCATTTTTTTATTTTTGGTCGCTTATATAAGGCAACTCCTATCGTTTGGTACAAAATTCAATTAATACTCATAAATTATTACATTATTTAATACCTGATCGTTTTCATAAGTCTCGTTTCCTGGCACTTGATACAACAGGTTCCTTACATTCTTGCCGATCCAACTTTGTTTTGTTTTGACGTTGAAAAGTGACATATTGAAGTTTAATTAAGTTCTTATTGCTGTAGTAGACATTTTGTTTTTGCATCATGGATAAAGAAACAAACTTTGTTTTGAATGAACATCAAAGATAAAAATACGTTTCAGAACTTCCATACAAATGAATGTGATTGAAATAATTGCCGAACTAAAACATTATTTCAATTTTAATAAAAATATAATTTCTACTTCTTAGTTACTTTTAAACATAAACTGTGGTAGACTGACGACCAAGAATTGATTTATATTTTTGTTTGGATTCTAAATTCCACTACGATGACATTTAAATATTAATTAGTATCCAGAAACCAGATTTTCAAGTAGATTAACGACTTCTTTCAAGTAAACAAACCTCTTCGTATCTACGCACAATAACATATCCGCCATATACATAGATTTTTCTCTAGAATCAGTGATTGAAAGGCGCCACGCTTATGGTTAGTAAACAAATTAAGAATATTCGTGGAGTTCGCAGAAGCTAGCAGTGCTCAGTGACTAGCAAGTGACCACCCCGAAATGTAAATGTGCGAACCCCAAATTGAAAACAATTTTTTGTTCTATTGAATTTTGGCGGTGAATAACCCTTTAATTCGATATAATTCGAGGTCACTTGTGATATAAATTCCCCCACCTATTTTTGTAAATTCCATAAAGCCCCAATATCTTCCACCTATATTTAAGGGTGAGCTTAGATTCGCTTACTCTGGTCTCTGGTTCATTGTACATCCGAATCAGCCTTGAAAAATCCATTAGGTGATCTACCCAATCAAAAAACATACCTACATACATACATTTCCATGATTACAATAATTCTAAACATCGTACATACACAATATTTTAAAACATTTCACGCACCAAACCGATATAATATTTTACTCGTACAATTTATGCTAATTGCCGCACAAATTAATTTATACTACGCATTTATATGATATAAACTTATTCGCAACATTTGATATGTTTGCAAATAGTTCTATAAGAACCTGAATATTTTATGGTTCATTCATTACGTCAAAGTTCTTTGCCGTAGGTAAGGTACCCCGTCAAGATACCTAATTAAGTCAAAGCCGCAACTTATGATCTGTATTTCGTCAAGCGTTGTCGGGTCGGTCGGCACCCGTTGCGTCGTGTCTTTGTCCACGCTGCTGCCAGAAAGTGAGTTTGATTGCTCGTTCTATTGGCAAACTGTCGCTTTCTAGAACTTCAAGCTTAGGTACGACTTGAGAATATCATCATAACGTGAAATGTGAAGATATAGACGCAGCGCCCGCCATAGGTTGGCTTGTTTGCTTTTTTGTTTGTCGCTGGGGTTCCATTGATTATTATTGGAAGAATGAAGATGCTTAACAAAATGTAAATAACCTCTTATTGTTTTCCAACAGGTGGTAACTCCTCTTGGTATACGAATAGAATCTAACTCACGGGGTAGGTATGTGGACTATGAACGTGTCATGAAATCAGTGCGGATTTTGTTTTGCTAAGCACATTTTGTTTGTGGCTTAGCAAACAAAACGTGATAGAGATCAACAGCCGACCTTCCAAGCTTGTAGATAGCTGATTGTGAGTGATTTGACTTCTTTTTTTTCCTTGCAGTCAATGACCGAAGAGAGTGGTGTGACGCAGCACTGGTTAATAACATGTGATTTCTAGTTTTAAAATCTGCTTAGTGAGATGATAAAAATACTTAGAAGTTTAATTTGAATAAATCTTAGCCGGATAATTCTAAGATTGGTCAAAGGAACTGGATCAGGGTTTTTGTTTTAATGCATAATGAGAAACCTTCAGACCTTGATTAATTGTATCTTGCATATTTGTATATTTATCGTCTTTTCGTTCTTTTTACTCGTCATAGTATATAGGTTATGTCAAATCTTTATACATATAGGGATGGCAATATCAAGGTCCTTTTTTCATCTCAAAGCGAAATAGTAGAAACAAGAAGAATAAGATAGAAACAACTGCAATTTTATCCCAAAAGAATTACAAAACAAGGGATACACTTTGCGGAACTATTTTTAACCTCCTGGAGGAGTATAAATTCGATTATGAATCTAAGTCTGACAATGTTGAGAAAGAAAGCTTATTAAACAACGCTTTTAAACCAACGTGTGAATAGGATTTTTCAATAAGGGCGGGTAGATGTTGTGTATAGATGTCGTGACGTTTGCTGTTGTGTGGCACGTAGCGCCAGTCTGCTTGAAGCACATTTCGTCTATGTCCATATGGTTCAATTTGGGCCATAAGAAATTAGTTATCATCGTTATGTAGCGTTCGCTTTTGACGGTGACCGTCTCATTAACGTCGTTTTCAAGAAAAGTACCGACCAATTAAGCCGCCAGTCTAAAATCCAAACCAAACGATAACTTTTTGAAGATACATTATCTCCTGGTGAACCTCGCGTGGGTTGGTGTAGTCCCATATACTCCAATTATGGGTGTTCACAAAGCCATTCATCCAAAAATGCCTCTCGTCACTAAAGATGATTTTTCGGTCATATGGTCATGAACTTTAAGTTCCTGTGTCAGTTGGATCTTGTACGGGTGTAGGCCCAAGTCACGACACAAAATTCATCAAGTTGAAGTCTGCGAAAGGCCGAGTTCTGGTGCACGGCAAGGAATATACTGCCTCGGTTTTTGTTGTACACTTTCATGGAACGTTGAGGAGTTGACTTAGAAGGGCCATAAAATGGGCGCAATGCGCACAACGTTTGCGTTAACGAACACTCATTTTGCTGTTCAATCGTGTAACTTTCTATATTGATCAGGGCTCAGAGTTTTTTATAGGCAAAAAATCAAAATTCCAACGTGTATAGACACGATTTGGTTTTTGCAATATGCCCTTCTGGATCCTTCTATATAATTTTCCTTGCTTTTTGTTTACCTTTTCGAATGCTCGGTATTTTTTTAAAATTAAAACACACAAGGTAGACACATGCATATGTATGTAGTATTTGACATGGATAATGGATATATTCTTTTTCATCTTCCCTCTTATCTAACTAAAAAAGTAGAAGGTATGCTTTGTAGTAATAGAGCGCGAACTAATCATGTGCATCGTACGTATCCCTTTTGCTTCAGAAAATTCTAGATCATTTTATTATTAACGCATATTTATATACTTAATAAAAAAAATATGACAAGCCAAATTACGTAGTCTTTAGATGAAAATAAGTATAAAGCAGGAAGAAAATAATTGTTAGTTGAAAAATTATCTGCACATTTTTTTAAAAATGTAGGTATTCAGATGTAGAGCAAAGAATCCATATCCAAGACTAACATAGTCATAATTTGACAAAAAAATTGGTTATCTCACTGACAAAGCCTAAGTGGCAGACCATTTGGACATGACAAAGTGGTTGCAGACGTCTTTAAAGCCAAGGCATTTTCAAGGAGGGCAAACCTACCTCGTATATTCCTTACGAATAACGAATTGTAGCTGAAGCTATTTTTTTTGAAATCATCAAAATGTTCAACCGATTCGGAAGAATTTTTGTTACATTTTTTTGTTTCGCATGGTGAGTTTGATTTTGTTTTTGATATTACTAACTGTTAATAATAGTTTTTGTTTAAGATTAAATGAGTTAATATCTTACCATGCTATCTTGCATATTCTCAAAATATTTCATTCGGCCTTACTGTCTGTTCAGTTTTATTTTAATTAATTTCAATTGTACATAAAGTTAGTGAGCAGGAGCTAATTAATGCTCTGCTTCATTGCATACCTACGTCTAAACTATAAAATTTGAAATCATTTCATACGTACTTTTTTCAAATTTTAGTGAAGTAAACATTTTGTAGTCCTAAAAATATATTATTTTTATTTTAAGTGATCCACTATAGAACAACGTTGTTTACACATGTATACATTTTGGCTTGGTAAATTGTCAAACTATTTTTATTTGTATGGTCTTCACCATGTACCCGTGATGTGATAGCCAGTGTGTTGGACTGTCATGCCAGAGGTCTTGGGTTCACCTCCATCACTAGCCACCTAATTTATTTTGTATGGTCTTCACCATAATTCTACACATATGTATGTACATGGCGTCAAATTTCAATCTTGCATATAGACAACATACACGTACAAAATTTAAAATTTTTCACGATTTTGTTAATACAATTTTGTTTGCTATATAATGCTTCAACTTTGCTATTCTACTAAAATAAAAGGGTATAAAATGAAGGTTGTGAATACCTTACAACCGGAATTATTGACGTCAGAATCAGAAATAGAAAGATACGGTTGAAATGGAGCTGGGCAGGTCATGTATCTAGACTTCAGGACCAAAAATGACATCGAAATACAGATCAGGGAACAAGAGACCAGTAGGACCACCCAATTAAAGATAGAATGACGATCTATCACAAATGAGCACAAACAACAACAACGAAGCCGAAAATAGAGACACTTGGATAGCCTTGGGAAAGGCTTATGCCAATAACCAATATTATTAACTATTTTATTTTTAAACTCAATACAAAAAATTTTAGACTTATAATGCATAGTTTTAATATTGTAAGTTTTTAAATTTTAACAAAAATATTTTTGTTCCTCTTAACGCTTGAAATCATATAGTTAATAAAATTGTAAACACCAATAAATGTAATCAACAAACGGAGGCAATAATAATAATATTATAGTGAAACAGTAACTAACATAAATAATCCTTTTAAGCATATGACTTGCTTGTGATGGTAAATTACTGCAGGTGTTTGAAACAGATCGGCCTAAACCATCATCCAAGATCATAATTTAATTCATTTTTGTTCCACAAACAGTCAGTGTTTTTAATTTTAAAAACAAGAACTTCTTGATTGAAAAGGTTGAGTTCAATTTCAGATTCAGGATGTAAAATACCTATACTTAACAGGCATTTATTTCTGTGATGAAAAACGTGTGCACTTTTTGAACTCAAACAAAATTGGAAAAACATTAATAAATCAGGTTATTTCTGTGGCGTGATGGTTAGTATTTAGGGCTATCACGCCAGAAGTCGGGTTCAAAACTGTAGGTCCCCACCATCCCTGAAAACTTTACTCGCACGCAGGAATGGTTGAGAGTTGTAAGTCACTAGGCCCCAGTTTTCAATGGACTGTTGCACCACCAAATTCATTTATTTTTAAATAAAAAATTCAATTGGAAATTTAAAGAAAATTCAAAATTATAAATTAAATATATCATGCTGGGACAGTGGGCACCTGGTTACACGTTCACCGAAACTAATCCAGATCATGGTTAATTTCGAAAGTTATTTCATTATTATCAGAGAAACCAAGAGTCAATATCGGAAAATAAAGATTCCACACCTTAATTTTTTGTTGATGCTATTTCAATTACAATCGTAAACATATACATACATATATGCACAAACAAACATAAAACTTAATCAATGAATATTAATCCCACTATCATGTAAGAGGATGGCAGATACAAGTCGTATGAATGTAGAAACTTCCAAAATATAATAGTGTTAATAAGTATTGTTTGCTAGTTTTTAAATTCGGCCAATCTACCAACCTCAACTGTGTGCTTATTAACATGCACCAGGTATTCTATAATTGAAATCTTCGATAAAATAGTGTTTGCTTTTCAAGGACTTTGTGTTATTCATTTATTGATAAAAACATTTGTTTTGTTGTACAAGTTGTTGGTACAGTTAGCTACATGATTAAATGAAGACATCTGAAAATTTGTTCATTGTAAATATTGGTCGAAAAATATCACAACTGCTCTGTTTTTGTTAAATTGTGTTGCCATTGATGACAAACTGAACACTGAAATGAAGTGATGATGAAATATTTATATTGGACATGTTAATTATTTAAAACAAAACAAAATTCCAAGCATATTAAATAACTTCCATAAAACTCCCGCCGATCTTGTGTTTTTGATTTCTGTATAAAGTGTTTGCAATAAATACTGACAGTTTAGGATATTACAATTAATGGAAGTTTGTTGAACATTATATAAAATAGTAAGAGAATTTGTTATATTATATACAAATTCAATTTTAGCAACTATATGAAGAGTTATTGGAAAACTCGATAAAATTGTATTGATTGGTTATTTAAAGGTGACTGGTTAAGTAAAACAATCTCAGGTGAGGTGGGCCTTATTAACAGGTAGGATTATAAAGCTAAATTTGTTTTATTAGGATGTAGTTATAATGCCGAACGGCTCATTTCCCACAAAAACGTCTCATTGATAACCGACTTTATTTGCAAACTTAATTCGGCATAATTATCAGCAATATTCGATTAATTCCCAGAAGGTATTCACATACATTTGTATGGAATTATAATGTTGTCTCTCTGAGGCCCCCCTGGACCGAGCTTACTATAGGACTTTGGGTGAGTGAGAGATTTAGTACATGCACAATGCAAAGAGTTAATGTTTTTATTTTATTTTTTTAATGCATCAGAAGAACCCAATTAAGGAGATGGAGTCTTTTCCACTTGGACAAAAAATATGTGCGTCTTACTAAATTAGTAATATTATCGTTTTTAACAATGATTTCTGTATCTTATCACAAATTACTGTAATAATCCTCCATTATTATCAAAAACTTTTTAAAGTCGTCACGGCATTGACTCTATTAATTTCGGCATGTTTGCTGGGGTAACCATTCTCTTTGAACCGCTTCCCACAGTTGGTTTCCATAAGTGAAATATTGATCACCTAACTAACGCTTAAGCTCACTCCACAAGTTCTCGATAGGATTGAGATCAGGTGATTGACTTGGACATGGGACAACGGATACTTGTTTCTTTCGAAACCGATCTTTCACAAGACCTGCGATATGTTTAGGATTGTTGTCTTGTTGTCGCAAGGGCACGTTTTCCTCAGAAAACGGTAGCAAGACATCTTCCAAAATATCAATATATCCGTATTTAGTTAAGATGTTATTCAAACAGAATATAGGACCTACCCCGTACCAGGAAAAACAACCCCACACCACTATATTCCCTTCTGCGTGTTTGATAGTTTTTGGTGTATAGCGGGGGTGGTAGTCCCTACCTTTTGGTCGCTTAAAATTGAGCATAGAATCCGATAAAAACAAATTTACTTTTGTTTCATCACTCCACGTGATATTTCGCCATTTTTGTAAACCATGCTAATTGGAACGAACCATCCAATTAGCATGGTTTAAGGCAAATAATTTTCTGAACCTTATGTTGCTAGCCTATCGAATGGAACTAGGAGATTCGAGTTCTGAAGCCTTCTTTAGATCGAGCGTGCACTGACCGCATTATCAATTGCAGCACCTATAGTCCTTGACGAAATAAAACGATTAGATTTAGCTACAAATAGTATGAGGCGGTCACTGGTAGCTGATGCTTTTTCGACCGACCCGTATTTTCGCGTTTTCCTCTGGGCTTGAGAGCATTTGTTATTAAATTTTGAGAACTTCCTAGGACCTCCGCAATAAATTTGTAGGTCTTGCCCTCATCTCTAAGTCGACAAACTAATTTCCTTTCGTCTAGCGAGCAGTGGACTTTACGACCCATATTCAAACAGTAATGAATAAAAAACTATTGTTTGAAGCTAATAAAATGATTTTAAACAACCCACCTCAAGAGTTTATACCATAAAATAAAGAATATTATAAGAAGCTTGGATTTTATTTGGAACACACCTATTTTTATGGCCAACTTCTAGAACACACAAAATCGTATTCATCACAAATAACTTATCTGCTTAGCATTACATAACTTAAATACAAAAAGTTTAGCATCCTCATAGAGAGAACTGTTTTTCATTTAAAAAAATGTTGATTGCATTGCTTGCATTCAAAACAACCGCTAAACAGCAACAAGTCAAGAGTGATTATCAACAATTTTCTCACGCCTATTTTTTTGATCAGCTGTGTATATGCACCGACAGAAATAGCTGACGACAAAGAAATTATCAAATTTTACGACATTCTAAAAGAAACATTCAAACACAACAAAATATAGTTAATCTAATGAAACCATCTAAGACAATACTGTCCTTAATAATATAAACAGACTAGTAAAATAAATACTTGGAAAAAAAAAACAAACGAAAAAAAAGCTCTTATTTTTAGAAGAGAAACCTTAACAACAAAACCACAATTACTTAACCAAGAAAAAAAAACATGTAAGCGAACAGAAAAACAATTAGATATGCAAAAACATATTTCAATAATAAACGAGAATGAATTACAAGTATGAAGAAAAAAAAAACAGCTTACAAAACAAAACGAAAAGACATCAATAAAAACGAAATTAAATTTTTTTTTTAAATTTTCACCTCAACTAAAAATATCACAGAGGAAAATACAATAGACACCATAGATTCAATACTTGAACATATTATGCACTCTTATGTTCAGCAAAGAAACTATAAGAAAGACAAATGCACCGGAAATGAAGGAATATCATCAAAAATGTGAATTTATGGGAAAAACTTCCTTTCCAACATCCTAACAACAACGATATAATATGTAGCTCTTATTTCTACAAAAGCTAAACACATTCAAGACATGTTGACGGAACTAACTACCTTGTGTAAAAATTCAGGACTTCAAATAAACAAAACGAAAACCAAAGTCATGACAAATCACACAAAAGACGATATAACGTAGGGCGAAGAAAAAATTGAGTGTGTAGTCTTCTACTATAACATATAATTGGGACAGCTAAAATTATTTAAGGACCAAGAAAATAGAAGAATAAAAAGACAGACCAGTAGCTGGAAACAATTCTGGAGCCTTAAACATATTTAACAATTGGACCTACCGATTCTACCAATCCTTACTTACGGACTACAAACAAAGAGCTTGACTGCAACAACACTTGGCCAGATAAGGATATTCAGACCAATACGAAAAGAAAAACTCTGAATACGACCAAGTCAAATCGTACGAAATGAAAATATTGGCAATAGAACCAGAATTATTGACGTCATAAATAGAACAATAAGGATGCAATGGAGCTTGGCAGGACATGTATCTAAACTTCAGGACCAAAGATGGACACAAAGTACAACATAATGGAGACCAGAGAACAAGAGACCAGCAGGACGACCCTTTTAAAGATGGAGTGAAGATATGTCACAAATAAACACAAATAGGTGGCTCAAAATCACCAAGGTGCAGAATTGGATTTACTAGCAATTTAATGCCTTCAATCTTGACTAAATTAAAAAAAAAATAATAAAATAATAAAACTATTTTATGTATGTATTTTAGAGAGGATACTAAAAGATTATTTATTTTTAACTATAAAAATGCAAAAATAGAACATATCGATAATCGATCAAAAATAATTTTAAGTAAATCCAGCCATTGCGTGTCAAACGTCAGTAGAGGAAGAGAACAATAACAAAGCCGGCTGTCAGAGTATTTTTCGTCAAATAAATTATATTTAAATGTTAAGTACCTTTCTATTCATTATTCGTAGAGCGTACATCAATAGTCCGTCATTCAGTGAACGTATTTATTAAGTAATAACAAAGAAACCTCAAATATGTTCCTATTGACAAGTCAGATCGCATTTAAGATAGCCGCCGTATAACCAAAGGACGATCTTATTTGAAATCGTCATTTCGTGAACGGTCATTTGGGGAACGTTCCCGCACATGATTTGACATATTTTCCTTGTAGAAGATTTTTGATGTATTGTTTTCATTATTGCTTATTTAATATAGATACATAATACACCCATGTTATAAATCAAAGCTTAAATTATGTGCTTTGTTTTGTTCTTGTTGATTTTTTAAAGCTTAGAAATACGTTCTCGAATTGATGGTTTGGATAACATATTTAAAACTTAAAAATATTTCTAATAAAGTATAGAATTCTGTGCGCTGCCCTGGCTAATAGCTAATAGTCATCATTTTAGCTTGCAATTTTGTTTGTCGTAAAACCAATATTGAAATTCGCAACCTTGGTGATTTTTAGGCAGGTACAACGAAGCCAAAAATAGAGACAAATAGAAGAAGTAGAATAGAAGGGGAGGCTTATACAAGTAACCAACATTTATAACTTTAATTTAATTCTTTTATTGAATTTTAAATTATATTTATATTCAATTTGAAATCAGTAAGTAGTAATTAATAATAATTTCTAACTTAAAAAAAAAAGTTTGTAAGTGAGTATTAAGCGTTAAATTTTAATAGTTTTATTTTGCATCTAAAATGTTTTAAAAATATGGTTATTAACTATTAAATTAACTTAAATTTAATTAAAATACTTTATGCAGTAAAAGCTTGTAATAATAATATTAATAAGTTTTTTTTTAAAGTAAAATGATTGCAATATGATTGCATCGTGATGAGTACGCTTTTAAATAACAACACAACTACTGGTAACATAAATACTATTTGTTCAATTTATTTGTATTATCGTAGGAATAAAAGATTATGAATCTCATTTAAGTACGTCAAACAATTTTTTACTACATTCTAATTGCATGATTAAAAAAAGATAACAATAAGAGAGATCATCAATTAATAAATAAGTAAATTAATGCACGCAATTCACGCGACGAAATACTAGAGTTAGTTGTACGTGTTTACGTACGATTTTGTGCATAAATAAGAAGTTCAGAAGCTAATTGAAGAAAAATACCATGTATATACATTTATTTGATGAAGATTTCTAATCTTAAAATGTGTTTTGTTATTAATTAATTATAAAATATATTATAAGAATACCTTATAAATGCGGTTGTATGCAAATCTAAAAAGATCACATAATTCATTGATTTAAAATAATATGCATGTACTGTTCATATGCAGGTACATATGTACATATGAACCTACATACATATGTATATATATTTAATTTTTGATACCAGTTGAATTATGGTTAAATAAAAACAAATTTAAGACTTTTTAACTTTATGTAGTCTTTATTAACGCATATTTTAGAATAATTCTTATTCTTTAAATAAATAAATAATTTCCTACGAAAAGACTTAATTGGTATAAAATTCAGATAATTTTTTATAATAAATTATTTTTGTTTTGTTGTATTTATTGTTTTATTTATAAAAAAATAGACTCACAGTTGTAAAAGTTGTATCAAACTTTGTGTCTGATTGTAACTGAAGTCTGATCAAGTTATATTTCTGAAATTATATATTCTTGTTAGTAAATTATATCGTATTTCGGCTAAAATACAATGCGCTTTGATTATTAATTTAAATATTCTTTTTAGTTAATAATATTCTTCTCAAAATCACTTTTCTTCATTTATTATTTTTTTAAATCTTATTTGTTCAAATTTTTGTTCATGTTAAGGTATCGAAGGGCTTATATTTTGCCTTCGTTTGCCCTAGTTTTCACTGGACTGTTGCTACGTCTATTTTATTTTATTTCTTTTCATTTCCTGATGGTTTTCTAATGTCTTTAACGAAAAATGAGCACATATAGATTCTCTTGAGTCTGCCATCTGAAACCACAAAGCTTGCGACTACCATCCTCGCAACCAAGCACCCAAACCATTGCCGGGACTTTCAAATATGTTTCTCAAATGCATTCCTTAATCATGATTGCGTATTTATTTAAGACTAATGGACTACAGTATTTTAGATATGAACTTTTTTTTATTGGATCTTAAAAAAAAGTGTTCGGAAATTAAGTATGAAAAAGGTAATGTTTCAGAAACATACTTTTTTTAATTTTTGCCGAACAAAAAAAAAGTAGAGCTTTATGCAAACAATTTTTGAGTTTAAAGTTTGTATGAAAATACAAGGCCAACAATATAGGCTTGGCTGTTGCATAGGTGTTCTTTATCAATGAAATAAATGCATAAGCTGCATGTCATGCTTGATATTTCTACTACATATGTAACCATACACCATAATGTAGGTTTGTAAATTTTCATTGAATTTTATTGACTTTTGATAAAGAGCGAGACAATTTGGCGTTCTTGGAAAATAATTATGAGTTTTCTTCTTGTCATATTTTTTTCTTGAAACCTGTGGCTGATGTAAAACGTAAAAACATTAATATTTTTACTTACTCACAATTTCCCACGAGTTCAGAAACTGAATTTGAGTTCAAAGTCATGTTTTTGACATTCAACAATGCTGATGGATCATTTTGTCAGTATTTGCGTCGTATTTACCTGTGGTGTCTATGTCTGATAAAAATGATTTTAACATAATAAAACCAAACAAAATCTCGGTCATTCACTGCCTTTTACTTCCGGCCAGTATTATATATAAAATATTTCCATAATTTTAATATAAAAATAGAGTTAAGCTTCAAAATAATGTTCTGAGAGCTCTAGGTGGCGTGATGTAACAACAGATGGAAAGTTTTTGGCACGAAAAATTGTATCAACCATTTCATACAATTCTCTTCTGAAATTAATTTATATTTTTTGTTTTCATTCATTGCTCTATTCCCGTATTCAGGTAAAGTTTTTTTAAATGTTCACTTGTATTTAAATTTATTTCACAATGTCTGAACAAATTTGTTTTATAGGAATTCTAAGTATATAAAATAATAGAAACAAATTAAGCAAAATGTTTTAAGAACAAAACAAATAAACAAACATTAGTTTAAGTAACATGAACTATAAAACTGATTTTTGAATTAAAATGGAATCGGACACCCATTGTTCTCTTCTGTGGCAATGATTGCTAGACACATAGTCTAAGGACAAAAATTCAAAGCTAAAATTGTGCTATTCGCTAGAGGTTCCTGACGCGAATAGTTTATAGGTACATTTTATTATTTCTACATTCATAATGTTAATTTAAGTTTGTAAGTGCTCATTCATTGCTTATTAATTTTTTAAATGCGCATCGTAATTCTCTCAAAAATTCTGAATAACTACTAGAGATATCGAAAGGACTTTTAAAAAAATTGAGTATTTAGTTTTGTTTACTATTAAAAAAAAAAACTGGAAATTTTTGTTAAAAACATCTCACGAATCAATAACGATAGTGATTTCAATTAAATTTAATATAATATAAGGGGATGTAATACCATTAAAAAAAAATATTTAGCGATTTTTTAATTAAAAAAATTGTCACAAAATATTTGAATATTTTACAACAATAAGCTATTTTACCTCCAAAAGGATTGTATCCAACGGAGATTAACATTTTTGACATCTGGTAGTATTTTAAGAAAAATCAAAGTGATTTTTACAAAAAAAATCAAACTTACAAGAAACACTACTTTAAGTTTGGTAAGAATTGATTTCGTTTCGAATATTTTGGCAAAAATTCAAACGTATTTCATTTAAATATTGTTTTCAGCATTCAGTTAATTTCTTGTAAAAATCCAACAGTTATTTTTTTCATAAAAATTAAAATCTACAAAAAATACGGACAAAATTGGTAAAAACTGATGTCCGATTCTTATATAAGACATACAAAATAATGCTACTAAAATCGGTTAAAATCTCGAAAACAAAAACAGATATTGAAATCTAACTTTGTCTTATCATATGCAAAACACTGTTGCTAACTTTAAGTTAAGTTTTAAAAAAAATCCATTGACAAACACGAAACACGAAACACGAAAAACACAAAAACTGATATGGTTTTCGATTTAAGTATTAGAAGAACAAAGAAAGATATTGACTTCAAAATTATTATCTCATTCAAAATATTTGTATTAATATTTGTTAAAGTTTGACAGATGGGATGAAAAGTTATCACCGTGGGTCGCATCCAAGCTTCTTTTTTACATAAGCCGTTAAGATGTTAATGCCAAATATACATACTATTATGTCATATGTACGGAGCAGCAATTAATTTTATTTCGAGTATAAATCTAAGAAAAACTGCAGCAATAAAACCGTTCGCCAAAAAGTATGCATCTAAACAAAACAAAGTGTGCTAACACAAAAAGCCCTAAGAGTACGCAATACAATCGATCAATACAATTCTTAAAAATTTAAAACGTGTGATGATGAATGCTCCGCCAACTGTAGCTAGATTGAAAAACAAAAGGTTTATTTATTAAAACAAATATTTTCATGTATTTAATTTGGCTTCAGTTTAGCTTTTGTCACATAAGTTTTGATATAGAAATTACTAAATAAAATCATAAAAACAAAGTTTTGCGCTAGTGCAAAATAGAGAAATTTAAATGGATACCCGCAAAACTCCCCATTGATCAATGGATACAAGAAGAATCCCGTTAGAAACACAAACTGTCCCATTTGCATTAAAGTTATGTATTTTTTCCACCAAATGGAATTTTTCATATTCGGGCTAAGATTCGATAGAAAGTAGTAAAAGTACATAACTGTATGTACAATACTGTTGATGTAGCCCATTACACCCATATGACCATTTGGATTATAATGATAGACTACAGGAGCTAATAGTGCTAATAGAAGGTGATGATAGAAATGCAGAAAAGACACCTGATTGTAACGTTTTCTCAGCACAAAGAAAACAGTGTCTAAAAGATCAAGAATTTTAACCAAGCAGTATGTATAGCTAAGCCATAATGTATATCTTTCTGTTTCAGGATTACTTTCGTCGACAGAAAAACATCGTCCAGTCCATATGGATCGCCCCAGTATATAAGGTGAGGCCTGTAAATGGATATGAACAAATATTAAAAATGATAAAATTATACAGTTCATCTTCTTTTTAAAACTCAATATTCACCTTAAACACCAAATAGCCGTTTATGCATATTTGAGAAATGTTGTAAATTCTTATAATCGTTCTCAACTCGAAGGGTTTTCTATTTTTCATCAAACTGGGACCCAATTTTTTAACAAAGAAAGCATAACACGCCACAATGAGGCAGGTTTGTTTAAGGGATCCAATAAGAAACCAGTCCGCAGATCGTGGATCTGTAGAAAAAAGAAATTTTATGAATTCATTATTGTATTCTATTGGTCATTAATCATTATATTTTTTCATCTAAGCGCAATACTTTATTAAATTTTATCTTTCCACATTGCATACTACTCAGCGAGCATTTCGTTTGCTTTCTTTTATCCATTATCCTTAATCGCTGATCGCGAAGTTGGCAAAGTTGCAATTGCAATAAGTTATAATAGTTCAAGTTCTATACCATGTTATTTTCAGTTTTACTTAAAACCCAAGCCGAGTGGAGAGAATATAACGAAATTGAAATTGTAGCTAACGTGTTACTACTATTGAACCAAAGACACTCAATAAGTGCTTGCTTGACATTTGTAAATACATAATAGTTTATCAAATGTATACAGCGTAGAAAAATCGAAAAAAAAATCTTAGAAAATAATTTTAATTCCCTCCATTAATACATATTTCAGTTTTTCGTGCTATCAACGCACAATTTTCTTTCTCCTGTCATTTGTCATGACACCGGGTTATCTATCGTGCCATCGCACTCGTTGACTTAAGCTAAGTACAGACGATTGTCAGACAGTAACACATGACACATGTTCCAATAAAAGATTGTCTGGTTACACGGTTGGCAGATTTTACCCCAGACGGCGAAATATACCTAGCCAAACTCAAACAACAAGACTCGGTAGTGTGTGGATGAACTTACAATTGTATTGTCATTGAAGTAATTATCAGTAATTGTCAGATGTCTTAAACAAAAATGTCTGACCATTTCAAACTTCGCCTCACAATAGCTAACAATGACGTTTCTGGCAATATTGTCACACAAAGTTGTAAGGCATTTGTCTTGTGGCAAGCAAAAATAACTGTAACTGATTACAATTTTTCTGTGTCTTCGAGTCAATTTCCATTCTGAAGCATGCGCATTATTGGAACTCAGGTCCACTTGTGAAATTTTCCGATATTTTTGATTTGTTCGGTTTAATATATCTGGCGTCTTTAAAAATGGCTTGAAACCGCAGACCAACACATTGAAAGTTCAAAATAGACATTTCTGTTCAATATGTAACTAAGTTCTGGATCAGCCATTTAATTTTGATAATTAAAACTGCACAAAAATAAAAACTAATTTAATTACCTTTTAAATACATTTGCACCCTGGGTCCCAACTCCCAACCAAAAATTCTTTATTAAAAATTACATATTTACAATTATATGTACTTATGTAAGTCAAGATTTTGAAAGCAAGAAATATTAAAATTAAAAAACAGAATAAAAAAATCTTTTATTTTTTAATATTATATACTATAAACTGTATTATTGGCTTGATTTCGCTGTTGACCTATAGGTCTTAATATAAAAATTACTAAACAGGTATAGCAACACAAAGTTTTGAAGCAATGCAAATGGCAATAACTTAAACGGATATCCACAATTTTGCCCTTTCATCCAAGGATACAAAATGTACAATGATACAAACACAAACTGCACCATTTGCATCACTGTAATGTATTTCTTCCACCAAATTGATTGTTTTAAATTTGGACTAAGGATGGATATTAGATAGTAGACGTACATGATTGTGTGCACAAAACTGTTAACATAGCCCGTTATTCCAAGATGTCCATTGGGAACATATCTGAAGATAAGGCAAGCTGCTGTGCCGACCATTAAATGATGATACAAATGAAGGAATGATATTTGTTGGTAATGTTTACGTAGAACAAAGAATATTGTATCGCAAAGATCAAGAATTTTAATCATGCAAAATAAATACGAAAGCCTCATGTGAAATTTTTCAATTTCGGGGTCGGTCTCGTCGATTCTCAAACAACTTCCGACCCAATCTCTGTGGTACAGAAGCAAGGGAGTTGCCTATATTTATGAAAATTGAAGATACAATACGGGTTAATGTTAGATTTTTGAATTAATCTGAACTTACCGCGTAGACTAAATAGCCGTTGATAAGAACTTGAAATATATTGTAGACTATAATGACAGCTTTTAGTTCAAAGGGCTTCCGGTTTTTCATCAACAATGGACCCCATTTCTTTACAAAACAAACATATATCGTAAGAATAATTAATATCTGCAGAGGTGATCCCATAAGATCCAATTTTATTGACCTGGGATCTGAAAAGTAAAAAAGCAATCATATAAAATTATGTGATAGGGAAAGCTTATATTGTGAATTAAGGTAACTGAATATAATGGCACATTTAAAACCATCAGTTAAAAATTTGAGCTAAAACGCAACAATACTCGCCCAGAAATATTTTTGCCATAAAGGGGTCTAAACAAAAAAAATTATATTGGGCAAAATTGTATAGGAGTTAGGTATAAAACCAACCAAATTATAATATACACAAAATACGTATTTTATTGTTGGGTGATTGTACCAACATATCGGAGACGTTTACCATTGAAACGTTAACTTGTTTTTTTATATGTTTTAATATTCCTCCATTAATACTTAGAGGATTTACATGAATAAAAGGTAAATTGTATGTATATCAAATAAAAAGTACATACATATATTTCAATGCGGATGTACAAAGGTTCCATCCTTTAAACTCTTTTAGGAAATTATATTAGTCTACCAAGATGTATGATGATCACTGAAAGCGTACGTTTCATTGTATACCCAATTTTTTCTAAGAAATTAAGCTATGTTGCAATTCGCATAGATAGCTATGGCGAGAACATTGAATTCAGGAGAAAAATAAAACTAAAAGAAAAAGCTGAATTTTGAATACTGTAAATATTCCATAGTAAAGTAATACAAACAAATTTAGACTTCCTATTCATGTCCACTCCAACCAGACGCCTATGAACACAGCCTTAATTACTTAATTAGTCCAGGATTTTGTAGAAAAGCTTTTAAAAAAAATTATTTTGGATGGTGACAGATGATAAGGAAAAACATCGTGTCTTCATGGGATAAGTGCCTACACATATTAGATGCCATTGAGTTAATTCTTTGCTATAAGACTAATATTTAAAATCAAACTTTCAAAACTTTATTTCTGCAACTGGCTAAACAGTACAAGTTACTCTGTAATAACATTCAAATTTTGTACAACTCAAGTTTTGAATTATGAGCAGCTTTGACTAGTAACAACGAATTTGTCATTTCTATACATACATATGTAATTTAAGATTGGTGATCTTAAGTCACAACATTCTGTCGAAAATTTATAGGATTTATTTATTTTTTGATTTAATAGGCTCACTATAGTACCCGTGGCATTATGGTTAGTGCGACGGACTCGATATTGCGACGACTGGAAACTGAAAATAAATGTCCAGAAGTCGGAGACAATTCTGTTCCGGACTCCGTTAGCTGGGGCCACGAGGTATACGTGCAAGAATTGGCGAAAGATGGTCATCGTTAATCTTCACGGGCAGCCATTAGCGAGCAAAAGTGATCAGTATTTATATTTCGACAGACATATAAATGCTGCTCTGACCAGGGCCAGAGGAGCCTTCGCTCTGACGAAACGGCTGTTTTTTAGCAGTCGGCTTGACCCCAGAGTGAAGGTAATTTGCTACATGGCCCTCATACGGCCGATGATCGTTTATGGTTGTCCTGTGTGGTTCAGCGTTGCCCTTCCCAGATGTACAAGTTTCGGGTGTTCGACCGGCAGTGTTTACGACGCTGTACCGGCTTATATCGAACAGCCAAATCTTCTTATGTGCATTACTATTCCAACGAGGTCCAACGAGGTCAACAGAATTGACAATTTCGTGATAAAACTCGTTCGAGGTCACATTGCAAGAGCTATGTCTTCGACCAACAATTTAATTTTCGGGGCGTTATATCCGAATGACGACTATTTTGAGAGTGCACGCTTGAGCGACTTCATTCCCCCAGAGGCATAGATGCGGTCTGATACAGGATAGATTGGCAGTTCCGTTAATCTACCACGTCAGACGACGAACCGTGGATAGGCGACTCCTGTACAATCGGGACGTTATGGCACAAGGTGGAGCGGAGCTCCTTTGGTTCAGTAGGGCTGTGTCCGAACGGGACCGAAATGATAGGGAGAAGCAGGAGAACCAGTTTTGGTGGCTTCAATTGACACTTGATAGTGGGTAGTCGGGATGGGGTTTTAAGCCTTGGCCGGCTTACATACTTGTTTAATAGTATTAGGGTTTATTTAAGGTAGAATAGGCATGGTGGCACGAAAAAAAAACAAAAACAAATCAAATACAAAAAAACATTAAAAAAAAATAAATAAAAAAAAAAGACAACAAAATATGAAAAACAAAAATGTTAGATAGGTAGATTTGCTGCTGTGGTTGTTCTAGTTTTAAGTAGTTTATAGATAGAATAGGTAGTTTAAGTTAGTTTTAAGTTTTATTTAAGGACCTGATTTTAAGTAGTTTGTAAGTAAAAATAAAAAAAGGATATTGATATTAGTTTTTTTTCAAATTTTCCAATAAATAGAAAAATAAATAAAATTTAAATGAAGTAAAATAGATCTTAGGGCTGAAAGGCATTAGTAGTTAGTGTTATAGTTTAACTTAGTGTCCGTATGGGACCATTAAGTTAGTTGTAAGTTATGGATAATAAGGCTAGTTTTATGAATTTTTGTTTAGCTTTAAGATAGGTTTAAGAATGAATTAATAAAAATGAATTTAAAAAAAAAAGTGCGATGGACTGTCATGCGAGAGGTCTTTGGTTCGATGCCTGCCTATGAAACCTAAAGTTTTTTATCACGGGTGCTGCCCCTTGCGAGGAATTGACAAATTCTCCAAGAGTAATTCTTGTCATGAAAAAGTGCTTTCTTAACTTTGTAGTTCAGATTCGGCTTAAAATTGTTGGTCCTTTCCATCTCTGAAAAACAGTACTCGCACACAGGAATGGTTGAGAGTTGTCAGTCACTAGTCCCTAGTTCTCAAACGGACTGTTGGGCCACCCAATTTATTTATTTATTTGGGCTCACTATAGAATTTTAAAAACATTAAATTATATCAAAAGTTGAGTCCGTATTACTTATCTCGTTTCCCCAATACTATGAAACCAACTTTATTAAGTTAATTTTTGTTTCCCTGCTCCTTACATTCTAAAAGTATACTTGTACAATTGCAATGCACATTTGGGAAAATCCTTTTCGATTTTGCAGATTTTTCTTTTTTTTTGAATTTTGCATTTTTATAAATATTGAAAATAAAATAAAATTAAGACAGACAAAACAGAAAACATTTATACCATACATACATATAGGTTTAGTTTTCAGGGCAATAAATATAAATTTGTAGAAGACGAATGTTTACAAATGTTTTCCTGGCTTAAAAAGTTTACTTTTTTGTAAAAAAAAATGTGTCTATATTTTTACATACATCAATTTACTTATGTTCCTATGATTATGCTATCATATGCCAAACACAATCAATCTATAGCGATAAAGTAATAAATCCCTCAAAAAGTAATCACCACAATTATAGTAATTGATCTAGCTACATACAGTTGAATTCTCTACAAATTTTTTTAAACATTTTTGGATTAACTAAAAAATCATCTACTTAAAGGGAAAGAAATGTGTTCTGTAACAGGGTGGCGCAATAATACATTTTATTTTAGAAATCTAAGACTACAAATCTAGGCATTATAAACATTAATATTGAACTATGACTTTGCGGTGCTGGTACAACTGAACAATATTTCAAAATTTTCCTTTTAACAGAAATCTCGCCCATATAGCACATTTATGTCAAAAATTTAATAATGAATATTTCTTCGTTTGTAAGGATTAGTATAAATTATTTTCAAAATTAAAACCATTGGAAACTGCGTACTTATTTTTAAAAAAGTATGAATTTTAAATCATAAAGTTTCATACAAAATTGATTTTAAATGCGTAATACGGGCTATTTAAACATACACTTGTGGAATTTGGAGTCACCTTTAATTTGTTTTTCCAGTTTTGTTCACAGTTTTATACAGTCACGTGTATTATATTAAGTTATAAGTTTTTTTTAAAAGAGAAATAAGAGTAAATAATTTGTAAAAATCGCACTTTTAGTTGGACATCATGCTACCTCAATTATAAGTATCGTAGTTTAATAATTTGAACTAAACTTACATCATGGTTGCTTAATACTCACAAGATATTTCAAAAATATTCAAAAACCCAATCAAACACTTTTATCTAAAGAAAATAATCCACACATTCACCAATCAGGAAAAAAATAATTTTTAAATACCTACCTGGGGTCACATCGAAGTATTTTTCTATAAAATTCACCATTTTTAAATCACGCAAAGTTTCAAAGCTCTTTATTGAAAGTGGAATGTGAGTACCTTATAACTTGAAGGAAGAACAACGACAGTCCATCGGTTTTGATAATGCTATTTGAATTGAATATTTTTATTTTACTGCAAATCAAAATTCGAATGTACTTGTGCCTCATTTATTCCAAGTGTGCACATAATAAATATTAATAAGGAATTTTTGCACTGCAGACTGCATTTTATCAATAAAAAAAGAAAAAACAGTGCAATTCAATTCAATTATTATTTGCTAATATTTATGGTTTGTGATTTAATAGATGGTCATGAAAAGTTAAACAAACTTGTAAAAAATTTGTTCACATACGATTTTTGTAAAGTTTCGAAATAGGTACGACTTTAGGAATTAAAGAACGTAAAAAACGAAATGCAAACATTTAGGCGGAAAATATAAATATATCAATATATCGTCATACGATGACATTTTTAGACATCAAAAGTTTTTACTTTTGATTTCGAAGGTATTTGATAACTCTTTAAACATGATTAACTCAAGATCCTTTTCAGTTTTAAAATGAGTATTATTCTAATAAGGTCGTAAAATAGCTCGCTTTGAAATTCGAAATAGTACAAATCAACCGTTAACCCCGGACTGACCCTATTTTTCACAAACAGAAGCTTATTGGTTAGAACTGTAGTTCTATAACCCGTGATTCATATCATCTAGTAAAACTAGTACCAAAGGAATATTTTTGAACATAAACGTTTAGAAGTCAAAGTAAATCAAGTTGTACAATAGTGCAATTTTTCTATTTATTTCGGCAAGCTATGTTTTTCGGACTTGAAAGTATATTATGTCCAGCCCAGGCCATATTTTCAATTTATTATTCAAATTCAATACAGAATTCAGTTTTGCTCATTGTGCTCATTTTTCAATTTTTCTAACCATGAGACTAAGAGAGTGTTGACTTTTGTGTGTGGGTCCTTTTTTCGACTCTTTCAAATGTCATATGGATTTAAAATTTAAATTCTGGAAGCACTAAGGAAATGGGAAGTCTATGAGTTTTTTTTCTATATGAAATGTAGCCCACTTGATAGTACATTACTTACCTGCAAAAAAAAGCACATACATCTTATTTTTAGCATGTCTTGTTTTCTACCTTGAGCTTTACTGAAAAAGTAATATTAATTGATTGTTTCCTGTTGATGTCATTGAACTTTAATGAAATTATTTCCCCGCATATGTAATTGTACGTTGATTGACTTAATTATTACTTGTTATAAATGATTTAAGAATACAAATATATTTGTATATTTTGTTTGCAGAAACAATATAAACTTAATATAAACTTAAAAGACAGTTTGATTTGTTTCTATTTAGTTTAAAATATATTGATTTATTTCCTTTCTTTTTTTAAACAGGTATAATAGTCTATACAATATAATATATTCATTCCTTCTTCAGATAATCCAAAGAAAGTGTAGATAATATGTAAATGCAATTTTATAATTATTTTTATAATTTCAACAAATGTAAAAACTATACGTGTAAAACAAATATAATAATACATAATAGATTAAATATAATATGTTTGTAGTAAATAGGTACAAATATTGGCCACAAAAGATTTCCATTAAATTCTAGGTTTGCTATTGAAATACAGTCTTCAACAAGTTACGTAATATTTATAAGGGATGTGTCGTCAGTTTCATACAAATTGTATTTGATTTACATATAATGATATTTCAAAGTGTAGGTATGTTATTTAAGTATAAATATTCTTGTAAGCCCGTTTGTATGTAAAAGTAATAAAAGTTGTGTATGTACAAATTAATAAATTAAATGATTTTTAATCAATATTTTCAACACTTGTAAAAAAATATAGTGTTAATGAAGTCCAACATACACTAAATTATTTGAAGGTGAAAATAATTGAATCTATTTTAGGAACATATAAATTAGCGAAAGGTGATTTTAATGAATACCCACCAATGAGATCACAACTTGATTGCAACAAGTAACACATTAATATTTACATATATGAAAATTCTACACTAAATTTTTGATTTTTTTAACTTAATGAAATATCGCGATCCATTTTTAAGCAGTTGATGGATGGTGATACAACAAAATAAGACAGAAATTCTGATTAAAACCAAATACATAACTTTTTTGGACATGAAGTTAAGTTAGTCCCTGAGGCGTTGATAGGTTAAAGCTAGACGCCTTCTATTTTATACCTGCAAACACATAATTTTTTCTAAAAACCATATCGTGCAAACTAATAAACAACATATTGGTGTTGTACGATTTCAGCAATATTACCGAACCTTTGGGCGTTATAATTATATTATAAATAAGATATTGAACACTTCATATCGCCGAAAAAAAATTTCAGAAGAAAATTGCGATAAAGCACAAAATCAATGCCATATTTCCCAAATCAATTTTTAAATCGTTTTACAAATTGACATTTAGCCCAAATAATGTCATATGTTTCAACATTTGGGCATTTTTGAAAATGAATCATGTAAAAAACAAAATTTATTAATAAATTATAATGAATAGGAACTCATTTATTTCAAAGAACAACACCCCAAAACTTTTATGTTGACCAAGGTTAGTTAAGTGCCGTAAATTAGATTTACATATATAATTGATCTTCCGGATGAATTTAATTCTACAGGCCTCTAAATTCTTGACCTCTTTTTGTCTAATAGGATTTGCTACTAAATTGAGATTTCTGCTATACTTAAACGCTTATCCATAACTTCGAGACAACAAACAAAAATTCTGCATTCTTGCATTACAAATCGGCTAACACATGCGACTTCAAGCGACCTATAGCTGTAGTTGCGGATACTGCAGAGTGTATTTTCACCTCCATTGTTTTTATATTTAGTCTGTTAGATACCTCTGGTAAGATTTTTCATAGATCCAATCGTATAAATTCAAACCTTAGTTCTGATAAAGCGTGTTTTTCTTTTAAACTTAGGGTTAATCAATACACTTCCTATTGAACTTGACTTTGAAGGATGGTTCTTTTGACAAGGTAACTTTAAAACGGCTTGGAAATTGTATGGACACAGTGAGAATTTTTTAGCCCAAATTGAGATAAATTTATACCTAACAAATTTTATTTTTATCTTTTATTAAAAAAAAGTGATAGGATGGATACATTAAACACGATAATTTAGTACACTTAAAATTGTATAAAAATAACATTCAGAGTGGTTTTGCTTTTAATTAAATGTATCCATGATTTGAATTGTTAAGAACTCTTTTGATGCATGCTGGAAGAAAAAATGTTTTACACATTAAGGAGGTGACCATTAAAAAAAATAAAGGCTAGTTTTCACTTAAATTCGATTATAAACTATCTTTTGTTGTCCTTAGTGTGGAGTAATATTAAAATAATAGCTTAAAATCAAAAATTTATTTATTTTCAATAATCATTTGCAATTGCAGTGCTAGACTTCTTGCTAGTTGAAGTACAGATTGCGCATTGTGACGCTCTGCCATTTCTAAAAATTGAAAATATAGTTTATGTATATAAAATAAAATTATCTTTAAAAAATTCAATTAAAAGAGCAATAAAGTAACCCATTTTTATATTTGGGGAATCATAAATGACATTTAAGTTTTCCATTAAGATCGAGACCAATTTAAGAGAAAAACTTTAGTCATGTTTTTTTTTTTTTTTAAATGGGTTACGTTACTCCTTTTATTAATAACCAGAATAAAATAATTTCTACGTACCATTAAAAAATTTTATAACATCCGTGAAATCCATGCTATTGGAAAGAATTATATCGCGGTAAGTTTCTAGCAAAGCTAATGCCAAGAACAATACAAAATGGGTGCTTGCAACATGTTTTGCTGCCCAAATTACTTCCCACGTAGAAAATACATCTGCGTATATGAGTTCTCGTTTAAAATCTAACAGGAACCAACGATAACAGAAGTAGAAGTGAGTATAATCGCCATGAGAATCCATAAGATCATACATTTCTGAATCAAGAATTTGAATAAGTGATCTGAAAATAGAAAAAAATATATATTAAAAGGCACCGAAAATGCCAAAATCTGAGGTATTTGAGATTAAACTCGGTTTTTGTAAATTGAGCATTTTTTGTGCAAAATAACGAATTTAAAAAAAAGGATTATTGTATCAACTTCAATGTTAATCAAATGACACCAAAATCAATACTATCAGATCTTTCTACAGAAAGCTTGCTTCGTCATCAGTTTATCTGTCCGTATCCGAGTCTTGTTGGTGCTTCGCAACTAGGATATTTGTACGTGGTTAGGAAATCACCCCAACGGCAAAGCCCACAACCTGGAGGACCACATCCTTAGTATAACTCCAAAGGACGGGGAGCCAGATAGACCGCTTCTTATAGGCCTTGGCACCGAATATGTTGCAGAAGCCCTATAAAGTGTTCACTCAGTAGTTCAACCTAACGGGAATTGTAAATGCCGCCACCGTTGATTCCATTTCGAGAATTCGTCTGCTGCCGTATGGATAAAGAGAGCTGCCTTAGTGGAAACACCTTTCCTCCCTCTTTCATTTGTGGCCCACAACAACTTTCTGGGACTAGAACAAAATCCTTTGTTTAACTACCAGGTACCCGATTTTCACCGCGGGGAGGTGAGAGTAGAAGTTGATATATAGTTGATATAGAGGTGGTTTTTGAGAAAAACCTTTGGACGCTTTTGTCCTCTTGTATACATATGTCTACAGTTTGAACATTTTGCAACTGGTCTGTCTAAATTGTTTCATTTATTCTTATCTCAGGGAACATTTCCTCCAAAAAACACAGAAAACATCTTTTATAACTCCAACTCACAAGAAGGGACTGAAAGCGGAGGTGATAAACTATCGACCAATTGCTAAAATTTCTCATATTCCAAAACATTTTCAAAGCATTCTATATGAAATTCCGTTGCAGATCTCTAATCTACCACCACAAACCGTGCAGAGTTTGTTTCGGAATTTTAGTTGATATAGGCTAAACTGACTGCAGCAAAGCGTTTGATAACGTTTCTTACAATCTTATAGTTTCAGATCAAATGTTAAAACTCTTGGATTACTATTTATAATTGATTGCTTCTTACCTTTAAAATCGTGAATCCAGTTTAGATCCGCTCCTTCCAATCCTATCATTTAGGTCATTTAGGCCCTCCCCTAAATTTTATTTTTAAAAATAATGACATGGACATCGTCTTTAAAAATTGTCAAATATCCCTTTACACGATACGAAATTCTGCAAAATCATTGCAACTCATGAAGACTTATCTCTCCCCCAAACAGATCTCGACAATTTTTCAACCGTGTGAAGCTCAATATTAGCATTAAACAGCTTCCCCGTCAAATACAAATTTAATAAAGAAGCTTAGATGCTACCAACACTGATAGCTTCCCATTCTGTCTGTCGATTTGTCTTGCTTAAAAGGTTTGTAGGTTTTCGAGTTTTGTTAAAAAAGTTGTCAGTTGAATTATTCCAAAAAAAATTTAAATTACTCTGACGATGACCAATGAGAGGAAGGGATAAATATATCCGGCAAGAAGGAAATACCCGCCTTCCAACAACATTCACAGTCGCACGATTACTTCTATTAAGAACGTGGTGCAAAGCAGACGTATATATTTTAATTCGAAATAAATGATTGATTATTCAAAGTGAACTATTTTGTTGAGTCAGTGTAATTATTTTATTTTCTGAGTTTAAAGGAGAAATCTGAGTTTAAAGAAGAATCTGAGTTTAAAGAATCAGAAGTGGATGAACCTATAAAGTGTGAAGTTAAGTGAATGGTAACTTAATATAATTATTTTATTTACGAACTGCAGCAGTAGCCGCAGTAACGTATTTATATTGTTTTGAGTTTTAATACTAATTTGGTCAGCAATATTGATTTCTAAATGGTAGAAGTAGTGTGAATAATTATCTTAGTTACAAAGCGTTGGGACATACCGTTTTGGAGATTATAACGGTCCATCTGATCAACACTATGTATACTGGTGTATGTGTGCAAAGGGAAACAGTTGTATTTTGTCAATGCGTAGGTACCTATGTATATAAGTGTGCGAAGAGAGTAGATGGATAATCAACTTGGTGGAATGCAATGCACATGTGAGAGACGATATTTTTGGTGTACGAAAATTTCGAATTCAACTTGCACAAACACCAAGTTTAGTGAAAAATATGAAGAGGACGGATAAATACTTCCTACATCCGTATATACTTTCGGTATACGAAAGAATAACACGATGGGTTGGAAAGAAATTTAAAGAGGATGAATAAATACATCTGTGTAGACTTTCGGTGTACGAAAGGACAACACGGTGCGTTGGAAGAGATAAGACGAAAGTATAAATGAATACAGCTGGATAGTCTTTCGGTACACGAAAAAGTATCAGATGTATGATAGGGAAACGTAAAGAAGATGCATAAACAAGATGATCGCACTTCGACGAAAAATAATAATAAAGGGAGACAGGAATGTTTACTCCAAGCGATTCGATATCAATGTCGGCCGGTAATTGGGTGCACCGGGTAGAGACCCTAACTAAGATATACGAATGGGAAGAACGGACTCTTCTTATGGCAGCAGCATCAAAAATGAAAGGGCCTGCAAGGTTCTGGTGGGACACTACTCAAGAGGGTTCCGGATCCTGGACACAGTTAGTAATTGGGCTTAAGGCGAATTTTCCTTATCAAGAGAATGAAATTGACATACACCAACAGATGGCACGCAGAACTAGACGTCAGAATGAATCAATTGAAAATTTCTGTTTTAAAATGAATATGATGGGGAAAAGAATCCATCTTGCAGATAGAACCATCATCCAGTATATTTTAACAGGCTTGAATAATCCACAATTAAGTTCTAGTCTAGCTGTGTCAAACTTTAACACCATTGCTGAACTCATCGAGAAAGTAAAATGGTCTGAAAGTATCCGTGAAAACTCTCGCTACAAGCCATCGTCCACAGCTGGAATTCTCAGAGCGAGCAATGCGAACCGACAATCAATTTACGAACAGCCAAACTGGCGCCGTCAGCTAACGACAAACGAAAAGGCAACACCACTTAACCGACATCCCGTGCACCAAAGGCCATTACTCGCTTGTTACAACTGTAACCAAACCGGACACCTCGCTCGACAATGCAACCAAAGTCGAAAGAGACCGTGGAATACTAACCAAGAAAATAGCATAAAGTATCCAATAAAGCGCAAAAGCCAGAACGATAAGAATATTCGAATAAACACTATCCATCGGCAAGAAAACTCGGATTGTTTTAATAAAAGAGTAACCATTAAAGGCAAAGAGTATGCAGCAATGCTAGACTCTGGTAGCGAACAAACGGTAGTGACACAGACAGTCGTGAGAGAAACAGGAATTCCTATAAGTCCCTGCAATGTTACCCTTTATGGCTTTGGAGGCGGAAATTGCACAGTATTGGGAAGAATACCTTGTACTATGGAGATTTGACGATGCCAGCTTTAGTGTCGACGCGGTAGTTGTCCCAGATGACTCACAAAACCAATCTTAATTGGGAAGGACACATTAAGCGACCCAGCATGTGACGTCTCCAAGGAAGGCGAAGAGCTTATTATTAGGAAGAATGATACAGTCAGCCGTCAACAGATAACTGTAGGTGACCTTCAGATTGACGAAGGTCTTGATTCAATGGATTTAGTTAACTTACTCAACAAGTTTCGGAAGTGTGTCGCCATGGAACAGAGAGAACTCGGACGAACAAGCCTGGTTGAAATGGAAATCGAATTAACAAAGGCAGATCCTATATCGCAACACCCATATAAAGTTCCTTATGCTAAAAGAGAGGTTCTGAGTTCGATGGTAAACACACTACTGGAGTGCGACATCATACGAGAGTCTAAGTCTGACTTCGCAGCACCGGTCGTACTAGTTAAAAAGAAAAATGGCGAAGACCGAATGTGCATACACTATAGACGCCTCAATACTGTCACAAAAAAGGTCAGCTCCCCGTCCCCGTATATAGAAGAGGAACTTAACAATCTGTAAGGCTACAATTACTTTATTGTGCTAGATCTGGCGTCAGGGTATTATCAGATACCCATCAAAAATGAGCATGTACCGTATACAGCTTTTATCACCCCGGACGGAGTGTTTGAGTTTAAGGTGATGCCATTCGGGCTAGTCAATGCCCCAGCTTATTTCAAAAAGTTAATGAGAATCATCAAACAAAAAATGCTTCCAGAGAAAATCGTTAGCTATATGGATGATTTTGTTATTCCAGTTAAATCCCTCCCGGATGGAATGCGGAAGCTGGAGAAATTTCTTACTATCTTAGGTGAAGCCAACCTAACACTGAACCTAAAGAAGTATGAGTTCTTCAAAAACGAGATTGAGTTTCTGGGCCACATTATTAAAGATGGGAAAATGCAGCCTGGTAGGGCAAAGACTCTTGCCGTTCAAGAATTTGAGACACCGACCAACGAACATCAAGTCAGACAATTTATAGGGCTCACCAGCTTTTTCCGGAAATTCATCAAGAATTATGCTCTGACTGCATCGCCACTGACGGAACTGACGAAGAAAGACCAAAAATTCATATGGGGAACAAAACAACAAGCTGCTTTTGATCAGCTCAAAAAGTCGTTGGCTAGTGAGCCAGTGCTGATTTTGTATAATCAAAATGCAGAACACGAACTTCACACAGACGCCAGTTGCAAGGGACTCGCTGGCATTCTCCTACAGAAAGAAAGTGAAAGCCTTCACCCGGTTGCTTATTACAGTCGCAAAACAACCAAAGAAGAATCAATGTACCACAGCTATGAACTGGAAGCCCTCGCTGTGGTTGAAGCAACAGATCGATTCCGACAGTACTTGCTTGGTAAGCACTTTCTCATAGTCACTGATTGTGAAGCTTTAAAAACTGCCAGTAAAAAGAAAGAAATGGTTTCACGAATCGCCCGATTGTGGTTGCGTATGCAGGAGTACGATTATGAGGTTTCTCATCGAGCCGGTAAGAAAATGTTACATGTTGATACCCTGTCTAGAAATCCGTACGAATCAGCACAGACACCTGAAGTAGTAGACATGAACGCATTCAAAATCAACATTGAAGAAACAGATTGGGTATACTCTCTAAAACTACAGGATAAAGACGTAGCTGATATAGTCAAAGTCCTACGAAGCCCACCAATCAGCGAAACCGACAAACAACTACATCACGATTACTCACTCCAACACGGAAAATCGACGGCGAATTCAGGCTGTTTGTGCCAAAAGGATCGAGGAATAGAGTATTACGGAAGAGCTATGACTTGATGGGACATTTCTCTGAAAAGAAAACCATGACACATTTACGACTACGATACTGGTTTCCTCGGATGAGCCAGTTTGTAAAAAAATATCTGAAAGCATGTGTCGAGTGTGCGTTCAACAAAAAGAAAAACCAACCCCGAGGAGAACTTTTTCCGATACCGAAGGGAAACGTGCCATTCGACACAGTCCATATCGATCATCTCGGACCTTTTCCTAAATCGACAAAAGGAAATACCTACCTCGTAGTATTGGTTGATGCATTCACCAAATCCGTCCACATCAAGGCTCTGCCCAACACCCAGACCAAACCGGTGATAAATTTCCTTATGGATTTATTCTTTACGTTTGGCATTCCCCGTCGAATAATATCAGATAAGGGAACTGCATTCACTTCACACGCTTTTGAAGAATTCATTAAAGGTTACTCGATTCAGCACATCCAGAATGCGACAAAAACACCACGCGCAAACGGTCAGGTCGAACGGTATAATCGAACCATTCTCCATGCATTATCGGCAACCGTTGATGACGAAACCAGATGGGACCAGAAGGTACGATATGTGCAGTGGGGTATCAATAATACTCAAAACGAAACCACTGGTAAAACCGCACATCAACTACTAATGGGTTACGTGCCCCGTGACCCACTCAAGGATGTTCTCGCCCCATTTGTAAACTTAAACTAATCGAATCCCAGTATTGACACTCTCCGAACGGCTGCTGCCGAATCTACCGAAAAACGGCAAGCAATCCAAAAACGCCAGCACGATACGAAGCATAAAAAAGCAAGAAAATACCAGGTAGGCGATCTAGTGATGTCAATAAATGACGGAATTGCAGCGACCGGAACTTCTCGCAAGCTTGAGACCAGATACCGGGGACCATATTGTGTGACTGCTATCCTTCCACATGATAGATACCAGGTCGCCGATATGCCGTTTGCTCCTAGGACACAGAAACCATATTCAGCTACATGGTCGGCGGATCGAATGAAACGTTGGATTGACCTGGATCTAGACTTCTACGAGGACGACGAACCCTATCAGGATGGTCGAATCTGTGACGATGACCAATGAGGGAAAGGGATAAATATATCCGGCAAGAAGGAAATACCCGCCTTCCAACAACATTCACAGTCGCACGATTACTTCTATTAAGAACGTGGTGCAAGGCAGACGTATGTATATATTTTAATTCGAAATAAATGATTGATTATTCAAAGTGAACTATTTTGTTGAGTCAGTGTAATTATTTTATTTTCTGAGTTTAAAGGAGAAATCTGAGTTTAAAGAAGAATCTGAGTTTAAATTACCAATTGTTTTGAAAGGTCAGTCACCTTTTTTTGTTATTGTATTTTTGATATTTTTGATTTATAAAAAAATCATTAGTTGTTTTTTTTTAATTTCTATGGTAAAAAAAACCACCCACTCCAAAAAGTCCTTTCTGCACCTTTTTGCATTATTATCTGTATATCAAAATTTATTTGAAGTCAATATGTCTTCTGGTTCTTGAACTATGGACGACGAAAAAAACTTCGCGAATGAAAGGGCATACGGACATACAAACGTACGTTCACACGCACGCACAGACATATCTCTTAAAATCTTTTACTTCGATTCTAAGGACCTTGAAAGGTTAAGAAATTTCAATATTTCCAATTCGTAAAACTGGCACGAATACAATAACTTCCTATGGGAAGTTATTAAAAGTTTAACTTGTCAACTTGCTTACCTCATATTAGCAAAGTGCATATCCATTGCACCACCATTGGGAAAGTTTTCAATCATTCTCTCCATTAATTTACAAAAACAGCTGTAACTCATGGATTCATCATCGAATATAACTAAAAGTGGTGCTACTAAATCACACATTCCTTGCATGTAGCCAACTTCCAAATGCTCCCAAACATATCTAAAATTAAAACAAAATTCTTGGTTAGGTTATCCTTATGTCTTAGGGCTGAAGTCCTATAATGATTTTCGGATTGTTTAGCGTTAAAATTTTTAGTGAAAATATTTTCTTATCCACTTTTGCCAAAATGGATCCCTCACAATACACATATTTTAGGTAATACTATTAAAATATCATTGGTATTTTAATTATTGTTAGGTGTAGGTCAGCATTTTGAACACAAATTAAATTAATAGCTATTTCAAATTTCCGATACTCCTTTACTACCTTAAATTTGTGGATTGTCTGTCCTATAAGACTTTTTTATCTAAGTTTTAAAACATCTTACGTTGAAATCACATTCCGCAGTTTGTCCAAGTTCTCATTGGCAAAGTACCAGTAATTTCGATCACATCTTTGTACATCTTTCTCTATTCTGTGCAAGTTCAATCCAAAATTCTCCAACAATTCACACTAAAATATAAATGAATTCAAAATTTATAATAAAATACAATTAATAATAAATCCATAATTATTAACTTACACTATACACTCCTCCATTTGAACTTGCTGGAGACACACAAGTTGACTTCGGTTCCTGCAAAACATCCATTGATGTTGCAGCAATATCTTCCTGTAATGAAGGCAACATCTCTGTATTTATTTCTTCTTCAAAGTGTATGTGATCTGCTTCGATGTTAAAAAGATCAATTGAAGCATCTGTTACAATAACAGCAGCTGGAGGTCTCAAAGTTTTCGGTTCTGATATGCTGTCTTCATCGAAAACTTCCGCAAATTCCCCCTTAATATCATCTATACTATGGAATTCTGGAATTTCCGATGCAACAAAGTCAGCTCCTTGTGCTAAAATATTTTGAACATCGTTTTCAGTGCCGTCAGCAGCAAACTCGTTTCCAACAGTTTCATATGATGATGTAGATGGTGAGCATGGATCACTTTTCAACACCTTACCTGATGGCCTTCCGCCATCAACAGTGCTTCCACCTAAGTTATCTTCTTCAATTGACACAATTTTGTTGATTGCATTTGAGTTGATTGCAGTTGGTAATATTTTTAAATTTTCATTAGATATTGTTCCATCATGAGTCTCAACATCCTCGACATTTCCCGAATCTGTGCTGTGTTTCATGTTTCTTGCTGCTGGGCAAGCTAATCTATTTGAATCAATCTGATATGGATCTGATGTATAGGAGATATCTTGTTCCAGGAATACTTCATTATCAATATCTTCGTCCAGGTCAACACGATTCTTTTCAGCGCTTCCACTACTTGAGCTTAGTTTAGCAACTGCCTTGGCAGTTTTCTCCATGTCTCTTTGGCGGACTATAGCTTCAACAGCAAGCCATTCGCTCATTGTTGTCTCATAATAGTGTTTGCATTTTTCGTCAAGTTTTTCACGTTCTTCGGGTGTTGAGCCAAAACTTAAATTAAGAACAAAAAATAGTTATAATACTTTGCCAAATTGATAAAATCAAAGAAACAAGTTCTGTTCGATTTCAAGCGATTTTCAGTAAGTTTTTACCTATAATGTCCCAAAAGATACGGCCACACATCTTTGCGCAGGTCTGGTGTAACACCTCCAAAGTAGACCAAGCGAAAGACTTCTGTTTCATTGGTCACCACACCATCAATGCTCAAGGAATCCCAACGTTCTTTAGTCAAACCCTTTTCATCAGACCCCACTAATAAATATTATATATACATATATAGTAAATAAACGTTTTTCGAAATTAAATAACATTTTTATAATTTTCGCATAGTGCAAGAATTTGGAACATAAGGAGGGATTTCAAAGCAATTACTAAAAACATACGTTCTGGTGTAATCCGTCCATTGACCAATCCTGAAAGATGAGTTCGCACGGTTGATAAGTGTCTGCAATAAGCCAGCCATCCATAAAATGCACGTGATATAATCTGACGTCTCATTGTAGAGCATACCAATTCAATGCTGGCAGTCTGATTGCCTTGAATTAGAGGCGAATCTATCGATACCTGATCGATAGAAATACTCTTACTTGAATAATCACTGCTTCCATTTGTAGAACAACTGCTTAATTGTGCTCGACGGGGACTTGTTCGTCCCAATTCAAGTATCGGATGTACAGCCACTGATATTGAATATAGTTTTGCTTTTAAAATTAATATCAAACCTCATTACTTCATGTTAACTTACAAAAATCCTCATGATTACTTTTGCTTACAATCCTGAAGACATAATCAATTGGATTTTCTTCAGAGGAATCCATAAGAGAAGAAATAATACGTCTACGACCGAGTTTTGGCCAAGCTAAAAGTTTGCCTATTCCTCGATGAGACCATAATGGTGGATCCAGTTGCCCGTGGGGCAATAGACCAGTTTCCAGACAACTCAGAAAAGCCTGCATATGACCTCCTTCAGGAAAATGAATTGGAGGACGTTGTACTCCATCTTGACCCACAAGAATTATAGTTCCTCCTGCATCCTCGCCACGATTCTGATGGCAATGCACGTAAACAATTTCGTTTACATTAATATTCAAAGCATAATCCCAGTAAGAACTTTTATCATTGACTTCGACTTCATTATGACCATTCATTAATTGATTTGGTGTCCATTTGACGATCAATGTTTGTATATGTTGATGAAGACTTAGATAGCCAGGCATAAGTTCTTTAACATCCTTCTGCAAACCAAAGTGTAAATAAAGAACACGTTTTAAAAATATCTACATACCATTGTTATGAACCGAAGTAAAATTTAATAATAATAATTGTATGTGTATTACTCAAAATCTACCAAGTCTGTTAGCCAAAATTTTCTATTTAAGCATTTGCCTTCCATACACCATTATTTTTGTATAAAGATTTTTGAAAAGAAAATGTTAGTACCATAATAGCCTTTCATGTATAAATATCAAACTTCAGTATAATTTTTTGAGATAAAAAATGAATTGATTAACAGTCTTAACGAGTATATTACTTTTTAATAAATTCAGGTTTCAATAAGTAATACCTTTAACAAACTGCGGCTTTTTTTCTAAAGAAATTAAGAGTTCAGAGCAATAGGCTTTTCAAGGATGACGTACTTAGATCACTATGAAAAAACAATATCATAGAACTTTAAACAGCAGTATTTTGACCCTATAATTTTTAGATATTACAATAATTTCAGATTAGTCAGTATTCTAAAAATGATAAATTGATAGGGGATTCGAATACCTTTTATGCTAGTATAAAGGAGTAGCTGATCCAAAGCAGTTAGGCTATCAAAAAAGAAATCCAGGGGTAAGTAAGAGTTTCTGGTATATGTGGATATCTCTTATAACAGCTGATTATAAAATATATTTTAATTTGAAGAAACTCGAAAACTGAATTCAAATTTGCATGTTTTTAATTACATAATTCGTTGAATTATCAAAATTATCCTTTGAACATATTATTTTACAACAATTTTCGATCTCGAAATCTTAATGTTTGTCTGTTTTTATGAACACCTGAAAGTTTTTTTGTTTCTTGTCAGCTATCTCAATTCGTTAAAAAAAAGTATCTAAACACAATAACAATGGGTGAAAAAAAACGAATCCAAATTAAGACTTAATTGATCAGAATATTCTTAACAGACAAATAAAATAAATTATTTATTAAATTCTCACCGGAAGGACCATAACGTTATTTTTTCCATACAAAAGTGTTGCCCTCGAATTTTGATGAAGTGACTCAACATAATCTTTCGCCGCACTTACTGATCCGCTAGATTTAAATGATGTTGAAGTTGAGTCTTCCGAATTTGCATGAAGACTTCGCTTAAAATTAATAATAGGTCTTTGACAACCTGAAGGCTGCCTTGTTCCAGTGCTTATTCTGTGGCGCTGAACCTTTAAAAAATATATATATATATCAATACAGTGTGTTCAATATTTCTTTTAATAAGTATAATCATTTACTAATTCATCAGCATGTGGATCTGTCCAATAATGATCCGCTGTCTTTGCTCTAGTAAATTCCAAAGCACATGGACCAACCAATAAAGAGCTCAAAATTGATCCCAAATCAGGGTCTGCAACCAACGCATCTTTGTCATAAAAACTATAAGCATTGGCTGCCAAATACTCAATGATTTTAGCTAATTTCTTTTCGAACAGGGCCAAGCGGATCCAGAGATATCTATGTGAATTAAAGTTGAAAAGCATTTTTGTATTACGTAAAGATTTAGTTCGATGCATTAATATACACATACTTGACGATTGGAGCACTACTAGTTGGAGGATTGGCAGCGGAAACAGAACAGCTGTTTCCCTTTTTAAGCAATGGAGTTTTGTGAATGCTATCCGTGCTTATACTTGCTGATCTTTTGTCAGAACTTTCTGATTCTTGAACTTTTTTGCTTATAATCTCAGCTTCAGGACAGCTTTTTGCTATTTTATGTAATAGAGCTGTTGTTGAAGATGTCTTAAATAATCCCAATGCTCGTCGACGAAGGCCTTGGCTGAGGCAAGCCTCTACTGCAGCGCAAAGGGCTGTCACTGAATTACTCTCTTCATGAATGAACTTTTTGGTTACCGCTTCTTCCATAAGCTGTTTTACTTCTCTTTTCACCGACCATATCAGGCGTTCTTTGAAATCTATTTCTGAAAATACAAACATAGTGTTAAAAAGAAACCACACATTTTTTCCTCTGCTCGAAACTTCTATGAGTTTTTGTTTTTAGTGTCAATTTAATTTTTTACTTAACTGGACTTTGGGATTAAAATCATAGAAAGATCAAGTATAGGCACAGACGTAATATTTAAAATACTTTAAATGTGTCAAGAATTATTTGCTAATATTGAAATGAATTCTGATGCGGAGGAATCATGTTCATGAATTAAACTGTGACAAAAAAAAATAATTAATTTAAACTTCCAAGTAAGACACTCAAAACTATGGCAATCAATTCAAATTGGGTATAATGATGAATTCCTTCAAAATCAAATAGTGCCTATATTTATATTTATTATATTAATATAATATAAATATTAATAATAATTTGTATAAGTAGATACTAATAATACATGGACGTGGTAAGTAGATTTGCTTTTAAAAAAATTGAAGGCAATCTTAATGTTCAAAGACAAGTACATTTTTTCTTAGCTTTTAAAGAAATGAATCATCTAAAATTAGAAAATAACGAACATTTAGGAAAAAAAGATTATTAGCGCTATCGGTTTCAAAAAAAAGTTAACGCAAAAAAAACCTTAAACGTTTTCCAACGAGACAGAAATGAATTCGCCTTAAACCATTAACCGATTAAATCCATTTACAGAATACTCTCTAAACTTTTTAGATTTAACTTAAAGTAAACTAAAGCACATAATATAAGGTAGGTACAAATATGAACACATACATTATACATATGTATATAACACTAGAACATAAACAAGAAACAAGCACTAAATGGATTGCATTAATATAATGTATCTTTTTCTCAAATGCATCTACAAACATATTGATATAAATGTATAGTTCTTTGGTCGTATACAAATTAAATAAGAAATTGATAAAAATTCAATTTATTTTGATACCCCCAACTGCTTACTAACGATCCTTAACAGAAACAAGGCATTATTATATTCGACCTCGTTCAAATGGCGCCATTTACATTTCAATTGAGGTATAATCCGAATTCCTATTTCTTGTGCGAGAATATAGAAAATCAAATGAGGAAAATGTCATTTTCATCGAGTATGAGAATTCCAATCCACATCCAGAACTGTTTTTATTTTGAACGCCTACACCACAAACATTGGACCATGCTTTTATGAAAATGCGTCGGATATCCCTCCTCAGTTTCTGCCAAGTGGATGGTGTCTATGACATTGAATATAAAAAAAAAACTATTTCGCAAAATTGAAGGAAAAAGCAATCAACCACTGCTGAAAAACATATGGAAACATTTAACTTATTATCCATAACACAAACAGGGCTGTGACAACTGCTACCATTATTATACTTATTATACTGACGAAGAACAATGAAGTGTATTGTAATATTTAATTATTAATATTAATATTATGAGAAATATTTAATATTTTTATTTAAAAAAAAGAAGACAGTAGTTATAATTTCTTTGAACATTTCTATTAAATTGAATTTGTATGTTATTTAACATCAAAAGGACCCTAGTGTGCGTATGTCAAAGGACATTCTTATATCTAGATCATTATCCTATTGAATTTTTCAAAATTTACAACGAAATTATATTAAATGAAGGAGTGAAATTTTCTTTGGCCTCTCATCTTATACATATGCATATCCATATACATATATGTCTATTTAGTCAAGCATGAGGAAAGGTGAACTCACTTTGATGGGTCTATATGTTAAAACGAATCATATAATTATGACCCAGTATGGCGTATACATACATATGTATGTACATATTTGTATAATATTAATTTGTATCAAATAATAATATTTTTCTGTTGAACATTTTCAATGTATATAAAAATAAAATATGCCCATTTTTTGCTTTAATGCTAAAAAAAACTACAAAAATTCAATTGAAATGATGTAACTAGCATTTTGTATATTTTTTGTCCTCGTGTTTAAGTCATGTTCAATTAAAAAAAAAAAAGATTTCATAGGTTTGGCCTATACTAAAACACCTTCAAAATTGTAATTAGGGTTTTTAAAATATAATATATGAGAACAATTTCTTCTTTAAATGTATGTATCTTATTCAAATTGAAGTTGCTTAATTGTACACATACAAAAAAACGTACCTATTTGAATGTAAAATAAATTCCATTCAAATATATGTTGTCGCTGTCAAGAAAATATTGAACACTTTAAAGAACATCTTTGTTTTAAATACGTCTCACACTTATATCTTATTTTAAAAATGATTTTTATCCGAGTTTATATTATTTTTCAAATTGTCCGTTTTCAGTTTTTATATTTGTTATTCTTGCTTTTTTCTTTATTTCGTATTTTATCAGATACAAAATTTATTACCTTATACCATTCATATGTTCTTGTTTATTATGTTCTACTCTCATGTTATCCTTTCTTCTTCTACACTATTTTAAAGGCTAATATAATTCATAAAAACTAAACTGTGCGTTTGATCAAAGTTGTGAAAATATTTATTCGTTTTGTAAAACAAGAAGAAAGTAAATTTTGACTGAAATTATCGACCGACGGCACTTATCTCAAACTCAACCACTTGTTTGTACAAGACAACACAAAATTTAATGTTTCCATTATATTTTTAGGTTGGGGTAGTATTGGGTAGGATTATGCAACAGTAGATACACAATCGATTTTTCAAAATAAGATGCTTCAACCAATCTTATAAGCCGAGGAAAAAATGTGTTCATAAGATATTTCCTTAAAAAAGAAAAAAATAAACTTTATTATAAAAGTTTAATTGTAGCAACAGTTGGCCCTTTGGAATGAATTGAATTGAAATATAAACAGAAACAAATTAAATTCTCAATCTCAAGATGGCCTACACAGAACTGCGCAGGAAAAGTTTTATTTTAGTTTTTTATAGTCGCTTAACACTTTCTCCTGTTGAATGTTTCAAAGTGGGTTAGAAGAGTAAAAGTTTAGATGTGTTTCAGTTTTCAGTAACTGCTCTAAGATCCATTTTATTAAAGTAGCAAGGTACTCACCCCCACTGCCGCATTTTTGAACCATATTCATAGAAAATGTTCTTTTTACTGGATTATTCTTTTTTCGAGAATGATTTGGACGTCTCGAGTTTTTAAACTGGACTTTTTCTGTTTTATCAAAAAATTAAAGTTTAATAACCTTAAAACTGTAACATTTTCTTGAAAATTGTTATGAATTTGAATACTTTTTCTTTTTGGAAAAAAAAACTATCTATTCTCGTGTTATGAATTCAAAACACGTCCGATGTAGAGAGGAACTTTTTTAAGACTAAACATTGTAATGGCCCAATCAGTGCTTTTGTGGCAGTGGTGGCAAGTTGTAATTTCAGGGTTGAGAAATATGTGGGACACTCTGGTCGATTCACAATAGACGACAATTTTACCTCAAATATAATTTAGAACTAGCTGATAAACGTTTTCTGAATTTAAAAGTAGACATCTTGGATGATGGCGATGGCAGTTGTATTTTGGTTTATTTATGATCCAACTCAGAAAGTAATTTGATATCGCTGACTTACAAATCAGTGATGCTCACCAACTAAGGTAATTAACTACTTCCTTTGTAAAAGCAAACATGCCAATTGTGCTTAAACCTACTTTAATAACATTATAACTGCAAATGTCATAAATTATAGTAACAGAAAAGTTTGAGAAAAAGCTACCATTAAAAGACTATCTCAAACATGTTTCAGAAGCAATTTAAATAATTAAGTAAATAGAATACTGGAAATACAATTTACAATTTACAAGGAATAACTAATTATAAACACAAATAAATGTATATTATATGGATGTAAAAAAAAATAAGCACACTAATTTTGTGTGTATTTTGTTTCTTTTTCTTCTAATAAATAACTTACTTATTAAATATATATATACGTTTCTAACACAGAAAGCAGAGAAGGCACCAGACTTGAAAGCAGATAGATTTGTAGCAAAACAAAAATGTATTAACATTTGGAGCTTTTTTTTTAAATTGTATGAAACTTGAAGAAAAAATCAGATGGCTTTCCAGTTAACTTCACTAACAAAAACATTTTCGCAACAAATTTCCGTTAATCAATTGTTAATAGCTCTGAAGAAGCTGATAAATTATATTTTCATAATCGTCACTCCTTTTAGCAAACTAGCTGTAGTCACATCCATGTGCTACAGAGTACGATTGAACGATGGTTTTCCCCAGATTGTATTAAAAAAGTGTAGTAATGCTTTAGTTGGACCCATTACATTCATTAATTCGACCACTAAAGGTAACAAGGCGAATATAATAAATTACAGGCCCATTGCAAAGCTTTCTTGCATTCCTAAATTGTTTGAACAAGTTGTTTGTGAAAGTGTACAATTTTTCAATAAGAATCTCATTTGCGAACAGCAACATGATTTTTTGAAAAAAGATCAACCGTTACAATTTTCTTCACATTCTCAAACATATATTCAAACGCTTTAGACTAACTTAGCCATGGAATTATTTTATTTATTTTATTCAAATTTTTCTTATAGTCCGGTCAAATTAGACCAAAAAATCAGTAAACCCACGACAAATTCAGGGGAAGCTGAAAATTCTTAAAATTGTTTAAATTATAATTATAAACATTGTCTTAAAAGTCCCAACCGATCCCATGTAAGGAAAAAATTTTAGCGGGGTAATAAGGTCCAAGACATAATTTGTAGATCAGGGAATTTCCTATAAAAAAGGTATCAATAATTTTTTCCCTAAAAGCCACCGCTTCTGAGATATAACGATGCAAAAAATTGCGAGCGTCATAATATGCCTAAGTACCTCACCCATATACTTTCTGTAGCTGTAATGTAAGTAAGAATATGTTTCTGTCGGTGATTTTAAGTTACATTTAAAATATAAAATACTCATGATAGTCCGTAGAAGAAGGATTCTTCACTGTGAGACGTTCAGACAAATTAAGCTGTGGAACTTCAACGGACATGGTAATTGAGCAGTCTATGATGAAAGCTATGAAGACAGATGGAGGTATTGCTCGAGGAAGAAGCACAAAACAGAGTGTCATAAGTAAATGGGTTTATAGTATGCATGCAATGAATACAGTTTGTGAAAAATTAGAAGTTCTGGCTAATGTTAGGATGGATACGACCGAGCAGCATGTTGATGCAAGTGATTCACGAGTAAAAAAAAGATGCTAAAGACTTACGAAAACTTTTGGAATAGTTCTCAATACATAATCCTTTTCCAGAGGTTAACCAAATTGTATCGATCGCTAGTGGTGTCGTTGGTGATGATAAAATCAACTGTTATAAGGCTCGTGAAGTTGGACTTGCTTCCATGGCAAAAATAATAGGACTGACATTTCATGATATTAAATTAAAACGTGCCGATAAAGTTGTTCCTCTCTTAGCTATGAGTAGCACGATTAAAGTTCATGAAGAAAAAATACCTGTTGACCCTGTATTATTGTTCCAGCGCATGAGTATTACTGCAGCATTTCAGGATGAAATTGAAAAATATTTCGAATATGAATTAGCTCCGTACCCTTTATCGTTGTTTGATGATATCGGGATGCGTAAAACACAGAAGTCTGCCATTTACGGTTGTTTCGAAAAAGTAAACATTGATATTAACAACGATAATGCGATAATGTCAAGGCCAGTCTTGTTCTAATGTAGAATCACCAACAACAGAGGATTCATTTAATACTGACGAAGAAACATGTGATGCTTCACTTTTAACACAATTCACCTATAGTCAGGAAGAAGAAGAAGAAGAAGAAGAAGAAGAAGAAGAGGAAGAAGAAGAAGTGATTGACGATTCCGAATCCGACGAATAAACTATTAATTTCTAAATCTAATCACAACAGACCCGTGGAATAGGCCTATTGGGGAAACCACGTTAAAAAAAACGCGCTAAGTACACTACCTCAGAGGTGGAGTGGAAACGTGTGCGTTTATGACGTTTGCAATTTTTTGCATCGTTATATCTCAGAAGCGGTGGCTTTTAGGGAAAAAATTATTGATACCTTTTTTATAGAAAATTCCTTGATCTACAAATTATGTCTGGGGTAATTTTGCGATAAAACTTACCGTTTTCAAGAAAATCGCGAAAAACTCATTTTTTGGACCTTATTACCCCGCTAAAATTTTTTCCTTACATGGGATCGGTTGGGACTTTTAAGACAATGTTTATAATTATAATTTAAACAATTTTAAGAATTTTCAGCTTTCCCTGAATTTGTCGTGGGTCAAATGTCTAAATTGACCGGACTATTAGCTTGGATCATACCTTGAAAACTGATTCTATGATGTAAAATTTAGAAATTGTCAGAACCTTTTGTTGCTCAATCTGGTGTTAACCCAGGGAAGCTATCTTGGCCCTTTTCTATTCATACATGTCTATTAACGACGACGTATCGCCATGTCTACGCTCAAGTGAAGTTCTTATTTTTGCTGATGAAGGCTTTTAAAATATTTAAGTTCACCCATGATCGCATTTTTTTAAAAAGAAAGTCTTACTCTTTATAACTTTTAATAAAAACCGAATCGGTAGTGTATTCGATAATTTTATGTATATCACAGCAAAAACTCTATCGCGTCTTCACATTTAAAGATTTAGGTGTTCATGTTCATTTCTGTTCCAACTTAAAATTTACAATTCACATTAATTTTATTGTCAATAAGGCAAGTTCTATGCTTGGTTTTATAAAACGCTGGGCAAAGTTCAAGTTTCCCAAGTTCAATGAACCCCAAGTTACTCTTTCTTTGTACGATTGCCTTGTTCGTCCTCATCTTGAATAAGCTTCCCACGTATGGTCTCTCTATTACGAAATTCATAGAAAACTTATTGAATCAATTCAATATAATTTCATTCGCTTCGTCTTCATTGGGGTGATCTTTATGATCTACCTCCCTATGAACAATGTATTCTACTTCTTCAAATGCAATCTCTCGATCAAAGGCGTATTAATAATGACTTAGTATTTTTTCATCAACTAATTAATGGTGAAATTGATGCACCTTATTTGCTTTCTTGTGTACATTAGAATTACCGAGGCGGAACTCATCACCTGCGTACATTTGGTTTTATATATATTGACTTGTACAACTAACTATGGGAAGAATGAAGCTTTAAGTCGAATAATCATTTTATATAACTTAAACTGTTCATCGATAGATTTAAATTTAAATAAGGTAGGATTTAAATCATTGTTTAGAACCAGTGCTCCACTATCGTAAACGTTCTCATTTTATTTTTTGTTCTGTAATAGTTAAATGTTAATTTTGTTTTGTATTTTGTGCGTGTGTTAGGCTATAATTGTATTATTTTTTACTAACAACTAACACATGCACTTATGATGAGCCTCTGATCGTAGTTTGACGCTTGCTACTTTCTGAAATTCTGAAGTGTAAAAAAAGAAACTTTTAACCCTCTAAATTGTTTCGCTGATGATAGTACCCTCAGCTTATCATATCCGTTGTTACATTCCCATCCCTATCCTTCGGATATGTTCTATCCCAATGCCACTATCCATAGGTGGTACTTGCAACGAAAAGACTTGCTGCGGTAAATTTAACCACAACAAGTTTCACCTCCCTTTTTGCTAACCACCCTAAACAATTCTTACTGCGGCCTTAAAATTCTGGAAGAGATTAGAAGAAACCTGGACCATCAAATAGTGACCTGCTCTTCTTGCATTTTGGGAAAGCAAATTTAACAGGTTTAACCAAAGTGTACGAAAGGTTCCACACCAACGAACTGTGCGCGGTTGGTCCACATATTGGCCTAATAATACCTTCAAAGGCATGAAGACGATACCCATGCCCAACAATGTGTGTAGGGAAGTTACACCAACTTTAATTTAGTATGGCCGAGGGCCCATCATAAAGTATAACCGATAGAAAATCACTCCAAGAATATTTTAATAACTTTCATTTTAATTATAGGCTACCGACTTCCTTCCACACGACATAAGCAGTTTTTCCTCAACCAAAATCGAGCGCGTGTAGGTACTTGGTAATGCGAGGAATTCCACATGATTCTCCAGAAGATCTTGCATTCCTAAAGTATTTGAACAAGTTGTTTGTGAAAGCGTAGCATATTTTAGTAAAAATATCATTTGCGAACAGCAACATGGTTTTGTGAAAAAAAGATCAACCGTTACTAATCTCCTCACATTCTCAAACATATGTTCAAACGCTTTAGAACAAGGTTATGAAGTTGACTGTGTATACACTGACTTTTCTAAAGCTTTTGACCAACTAAGCCACGAAATTATTTTATTTAAACTTAAGGCTCTTGGTTTTCCACCATTTTTCTTAGCTTGGATTAAGTCATACCTTGAAAACAGATCCTACGAGGTAAAATTTAGAAATTGTCATTCTGAACCTTTCGTTGCTCAATCTGGTGTTCCCCAGGGAAGCCATCTTGGCCCTTTTCTGTTCATCCTGTCTATTAACGACGTATCGTCATGTCTACGCTCAAGTGAACTTCTTATTTTTGCTGACGATATGAAGATTTTCAAAATAATAAAGTCAAACCATGATCGTATTCTTTTACAAGCCGACATTGATAGTTTCACATTTTGGTGTGGGAAAAATAGCCTCTTACTCAACCCTTTAAAATGCCAGACTATAACTTTCACTAAAAAACTAATCAGTAACGTATTTGACTACTGTATATCACAGCAAAAACTCTGTCGTGTCTCCACATTTAAAGATTTAGGTGTACATTTCTGTTCCAACTTAGAGTTTACACATCACATTAATGTTATTGTTAATAAGGCAAGTTCTATGCTTGGTTTTATAAAACGCTGGGCAAAGGAGTTCAATGATCCCTATGTTACCCTTTCTTTGTATAATTGCCATGTTCGTCCTCATCTTGAATATGCTTCGCAGGTATGGACTCCCTATTACGAAATTCATAGAAAACGTATTGAATCAATTCAACATAATTTCATTCGCTTTGCCCTAAAAGGTCTTCCTTGGGAAGATCCCTATGATCTGCCTCCCTATGAACATCGTATTCTACTTCTTCAAATGCAATCTCTTCATCAAAGGCGTGTTAATAATGACTTAGTATTTTTTCATCAACTCATTAATGGTGAAATTGATGCACCTTATTTGCTATCTTGTGTACATTTGAATTACCGGGGCGGAACTCATCACCTGCGCACATTTGATTTTATACATATTGACTTCCATAGAACTAACTATGGCAAGAATGAAGCTTTAAGTCGAATGCGCATTTTATATAACTTAAACTGTTCATCGATAGATTGAAATTTAAATAAGGTGGGATTAAAATCATTGTTTAGAACCAGTGCTCCACTATCGTAAACGTTCTCATTTTATTTTTTGTTCTGTAATAGTTAAATGCTAATTTTGTTTTGTATTTTGTGCGTGTGTTAGGCTATATTTGTATTATTTTTTACTAACAACTAACACATGCACTTATGATGAGCCTCTGATCGTAGTTTGACGCTTGCTATAAGCTTACTACTTTCTGAAATTCTGAAGTGTAAAAAATGTATAATGTATAATGTATAATGTATAATGTATAATGTATAATGTATAATGTATAATGTATAATGTATAATGTATAATGTATAATGTATAATGTATAATGTATAATGTATAATGTATAATGTATAATGTATAATGTATAATGTATAATGTATAATGTATAATGTATAATGTATAATGTATAATGTATAATGTATAATGTATAATGTATAATGTATAATGTATAATGTATAATGTATAATGTATAATGTATAATGTATAATGTATAATGTATAATGTATAATGTATAATGTATAATGTATAATGTATAATGTATAATGTATAATGTATAATGTATAATGTATAATGTATAATGTATAATGTATAATGTATAATGTATAATGTATAATGTATAATGTATAATGTATAATGTATAATGTATAATGTATAATGTATAATGTATAATGTATAATGTATAATGTATAATGTATAATGTATAATGTATAATGTATAATGTATAATGTATAATGTATAATGTATAATGTATAATGTATAATGTATAATGTATAATGTATAATGTATAATGTATAATGTATAATGTATAATGTATAATGTATAATGTATAATGTATAATGTATAATGTATAATGTATAATGTATAATGTATAATGTATAATGTATAATGTATAATGTATAATGTATAATGTATAATGTATAATGTATAATGTATAATGTATAATGTATAATGTATAATGTATAATGTATAATGTATAATGTATAATGTATAATGTATAATGTATAATGTATAATGTATAATGTATAATGTATAATGTATAATGTATAATGTATAATGTATAATGTATAATGTATAATGTATAATGTATAATGTATAATGTATAATGTATAATGTATAATGTATAATGTATAATGTATAATGTATAATGTATAATGTATAATGTATAATGTATAATGTATAATGTATAATGTATAATGTATAATGTATAATGTATAATGTATAATGTATAATGTATAATGTATAATGTATAATGTATAATGTATAATGTATAATGTATAATGTATAATGTATAATGTATAATGTATAATGTATAATGTATAATGTATAATGTATAATGTATAATGTATAATGTATAATGTATAATGTATAATGTATAATGTATAATGTATAATGTATAATGTATAATGTATAATGTATAATGTATAATGTATAATGTATAATGTATAATGTATAATGTATAATGTATAATGTATAATGTATAATGTATAATGTATAATGTATAATGTATAATGTATAATGTATAATGTATAATGTATAATGTATAATGTATAATGTATAATGTATAATGTATAATGTATAATGTATAATGTATAATGTATAATGTATAATGTATAATGTATAATGTATAATGTATAATGTATAATGTATAATGTATAATGTATAATGTATAATGTATAATGTATAATGTATAATGTATAATGTATAATGTATAATGTATAATGTATAATGTATAATGTATAATGTATAATGTATAATGTATAATGTATAATGTATAATGTATAATGTATAATGTATAATGTATAATGTATAATGTATAATGTATAATGTATAATGTATAATGTATAATGTATAATGTATAATGTATAATGTATAATGTATAATGTATAATGTATAATGTATAATGTATAATGTATAATGTATAATGTATAATGTATAATGTATAATGTATAATGTATAATGTATAATGTATAATGTATAATGTATAATGTATAATGTATAATGTATAATGTATAATGTATAATGTATAATGTATAATGTATAATGTATAATGTATAATGTATAATGTATAATGTATAATGTATAATGTATAATGTATAATGTATAATGTATAATGTATAATGTATAATGTATAATGTATAATGTATAATGTATAATGTATAATGTATAATGTATAATGTATAATGTATAATGTATAATGTATAATGTATAATGTATAATGTATAATGTATAATGTATAATGTATAATGTATAATGTATAATGTATAATGTATAATGTATAATGTATAATGTATAATGTATAATGTATAATGTATAATGTATAATGTATAATGTATAATGTATAATGTATAATGTATAATGTATAATGTATAATGTATAATGTATAATGTATAATGTATAATGTATAATGTATAATGTATAATGTATAATGTATAATGTATAATGTATAATGTATAATGTATAATGTATAATGTATAATGTATAATGTATAATGTATAATGTATAATGTATAATGTATAATGTATAATGTATAATGTATAATGTATAATGTATAATGTATAATGTATAATGTATAATGTATAATGTATAATGTATAATGTATAATGTATAATGTATAATGTATAATGTATAATGTATAATGTATAATGTATAATGTATAATGTATAATGTATAATGTATAATGTATAATGTATAATGTATAATGTATAATGTATAATGTATAATGTATAATGTATAATGTATAATGTATAATGTATAATGTATAATGTATAATGTATAATGTATAATGTATAATGTATAATGTATAATGTATAATGTATAATGTATAATGTATAATGTATAATGTATAATGTATAATGTATAATGTATAATGTATAATGTATAATGTATAATGTATAATGTATAATGTATAATGTATAATGTATAATGTATAATGTATAATGTATAATGTATAATGTATAATGTATAATGTATAATGTATAATGTATAATGTATAAT